>NC_135534.1:88096519-88712269 GCF_045843805.1 Urocitellus parryii | reverse complement strand
GTGAGTACCAAAACCCACCAGAATTACAATTGCTTAAATTTTATATGTTAAATGAGGGTTGCAACTTTGATTGCTTTTTAAAAATATATTTATCATATGGATGCAGCTGAGAATCTTTAGGTAGAGATAAATTGTTATAATGAAATTGGCTGTCAACTTCTTATACTCAATGTAATTTTTCATAAATGTTTTTTGTACTTTTACAATTTAAGTAATGCTCATTAATCCTTCATGTGAATCTTTAATGGTTTTATTAAAAGTAATTTATTTGTCACATTGTCATGTGCCATATAGGAATGGTGAATATTGTCTATTTGTCAGGAGACTCTGAAGTGGTTTATTTTCTGCTCTGAGAGTTTGTTCCCATGTGTACCTGCTTCAGAAAAAAATCCTAATGATACAACACATATTTATCTCTGTTGACATATAATCACTGCAATAAATCTTCAAATTACTATTAATGCAAATTCACCTACCATGACACTTTTGGGTAAACTTTTTAAATTCAGTTATTTGAAAAATTTAGAAAAAATGGTATGAGTTTATGGTTATAATATAAAGTGTATAAGAACTTTTTAGAAGTTTTTCTTTTTTATAAGCATTTTGTCCGTAAAAATAGATGGGTTTTAATTTTTATAATTATATTTGTATCTTAATTTCCACATAATTTCATCACTTGTAATCAACAGGTATTTATCAACTAGACGTTATGTTAATGTTTAATACTAAATGATAGAGAATTTTTGAGCAATTAAAGAAAACATAAAAGGGAAATATGCCTTAAAATGCATATAATTAAAGGAATTGAATGATCATTATTTGAACATATTTATTTCTATCAGAAATGAGAGGCATGCGTATACTATGGAAATAAAATGTCTAACTGGCATGAAACATGGTTTCTTCTCTTTGGTTCAATTATTTTTCCATTTCACCCCTTTTTCTTTATTTTATTTCATGAGAAGTTTTCCAGACTTCTGTTTTCAAATTGGCTTCCCCTTGGTCCGTTCCAATACGGTTTTAATTTTTAAAACTTTTTCTAATTCCAGGATATTAGTAGGGATTTTCTTCTCAAAATCTAAACATGGGCAGCCTTGTTTGTCGAGCACTAATTGCTCAGATGTGTTTTGTGAATTTTCTACAAGTGTGGGTTCTGTGATGTTTTCCTCCCTAAGCCCCTCTCCCTGGTTCGTTGGTTAATTAATAATTCCAAAATTCAGTGATATTTTTCAAAATCATAAAACTACTAGAAACTATAATAACTGAAATAAAACTACTATAATTTTTTGGAATCCGGAAGGTTTAGATAACATGGTAGCTTGAAAAATAGGAAAACTATGTCTATAGGGCTTTCTGCAAATTTCAAGAATGGAAACCAATGGTTAAATACATAAACTTAATGAGGAACAAGTTACTTAGGAGGTGACTGTTAAAAAAAAAAGAAAATGAGGAATTCGGATATGGAGGGATTAGCTGAAGAAACTGACAAAAATGGAATTCAAGGTTATTTCATTTCAGAGAATGAGGAGACTATGAAGATAGATTTAGTTTTAAAATTCTAGTACTTATCACTTATTTTTAATGGATGGAAAAGCTTCACCCAAAACACTGATTTTTGTAACACAAATCATATTACAGTACAAGATCCAAGCCACACAGGACTCAACCCAATGAGCACATGCAGAGAAATAAGGTGATATGACACCATCAAAAGAAAAGATTTTTTTAAAAAAATGTTTTAAAATATGTTTTTAGTTGTCAATAATTTGTATTCGGTGCTGAGAATCAAACCCAGTGCCTCACACTTGCTAGGCAAGCACTTTAGCATGGAGCCATAATCCCAGTCCAAATTTTATTTTATACCAATGGAAAAATATGTTTAGATCTTTATACACACACACACACACACACACACACACACACAAATTTTTTTTTGCTTTTTACCCTGTATGCAGAATCAGCTTAATAAACACAAAAAACTCATATAATCTAAACTTTTAGTTAAAAAATAAATTCATGCATAAAAGAGGTATTTTGCTTTGCAGTTGGGTAATATACAATAAGCTATTCTTGTTCAAGATTCCTGTGCACAAACATAGATTATGCAGAATTTAACAATATGTACATTTTATATTATATTCTTTAAGATTCTCATCTTATTCCAAATTGGAATTTAAGAGTAGTTTTATTCATTATTCATGTCACATGTCTGTCTAGGAACTTTGAGTGATGTTTACATGGGATTAAAAATCCATCAGTCTCTGCTTTTATGTCAGACTCCTCCCTTTCTTAGGCATCAGGTATTATTTCTAACTCGTCACATTCATCAATACATCAATAGTTGATCTTCCATGTGTATTTCTTACCACATTATTTACCTAAACTAGAATGCATTTCCAACTTTTTCAGTCTAGTTACATGTTACACAGGCTATTACTATACACAAGCCAGGTACAGTACCATCTTCTCAAAACAAGCTTCATGAATCCCCATGATTTACAATCAACAGTCTTTTCTGAAACTCCTTGGACACATCATTATCTTGAGTCCTGATTTGCTTTGAATAGTGCCAGTTTCTCTCAGTATTCCCAGAAGGCTTATTAATATTCTCCATTTCACTCTAGAATATGCTCCAGTTTGTATAGAAAATAAATAACACGGGCTCCTTACTCCTCAGTTATCATTTGCACAACACACGCCTCTTATATTGGTACTACATTCTCTTATAGTTCTCAGTTTGAGTGGATACATAATCATTCCTGCCACAACACACATTCATCCACAGCGCAGGCTCTGTCACAGGCACACACAGCACAGATGTCACATCCATTTAAAAGATAAAATCAATTAATTTATTTTTAGAAACTTTAAAAAGAATGCCATGTCACCATTAAAGATAGTTGAGGATATCTTGAATTACCTGCAATCCTTGTCTTTGCTGTAGTTGCCTAAAATAGCTTCTAAAACACTAGAGTGTTCCCCAAGTTGTTTAAAGAGCTCTTTCTGAAGATGAATGCAATGTTTTGTTGCTTTATCATTAGTGAAATAAGATGCATTTATTATACCATTTCTTCAGCCCTTGGTAATAACTAGAGTTTTATAAATCCTACAAGACCTCACATAATTTTGCCCCTGACTGTCTGTTCAACTTGGATACATCTTTCATTGTTTCAATCCTCCACAGTCACAATGGCTTTCTTGCTGTTGGTTTTCAACATATACATTACATTTTACCTTAGCCTGGGCTGTTCCCTCTCCAGATGCTTTCCAAAGCTAAGGACATAAATTCTTTTAGGACTATGCACAAATGACTCCCTCTGGAGGCCTTCTCTAATCAGCTCACCTAAACCTACAGTACTATCATCTCTGTCTATCCTCCTCTTCTCCCTCCCTCTCCCCCTCTTTCGTGTGTGTGTGTGTGTGTGTGTGTGTGTGTGTACTGATACCTTATTGGTTGTGGTGAGTTTTGTTAGGGAAATAACCTTACCTACTTGCCTATGTTTAAATGTTTATATTAGTACATTACAGTTATCCATGATACTGGGGCTCATTTTGACATAGTCATACATGCATAGAATACAGTTTGCTTTAATTCACTCCCCAGTCCTTTCTCTTTCCCTCCCCCTGCTCCCTTTCCTCTACTTTACTCATCTTTCTGCTATTATTGACTGTTCTTTAAATTCGTGTTTTATAGATATACATAAGGGTGGGATTCATATCTGTGCCCAGCATAACTGGATCATAATATGGTCTACTAATCTATTTTGTTAATCACCACACTTACTAATATTGTAAAATGTGGCTGTCACATAAAAAGTTACTGTTGAATGAACAGAAAGAAAATGAGTATAGATAAATGAGATGCTATCTTCTATGTTTCATAAAATATATCTTTAGGAATTGCCATATTGGGTAGAGTTGATCTCTTTATAAGATATAAAATAGAATTATTAAAAATGATTTACCTGAACTCTTTGAAAAAACCTGTGCCTACACATACCCTGTTATCCATGTAGATATGCTGGACAAGGAAAAGAAACCGGAACCAATGCTAATAATCCTGCTAGTTGGCTGAGTTGTATATGTGTAATTAGATTTACATGAAGTAACTAGAATTTATAGAAGAAAAAAATATTAATATTAGTTATTTCCACAAATATTGCAAGTGGAAGAGAAAATAAATGAAAACAATAATTTTAAATGATGAACTAGGAGATCCCCTAAGCACAGTTCAAAGGTCTATTCTTTTCTCTTTTTTTCTTTTTCAGCTGATCAATGTGTGGTGAATGCTCATTAAAAACAAACAAAAAATAAACTGTCATCTTTGTTTGTTCATTAGATTTTCTGCTGTCAGACCATCATTTTTGGATTTTATATCCTTTATAGGTTTTACATTATTATTTTTAACTTACCCTGAATTTTTATCTACAGAAATGCCATCAAAATGGATGCCTTTATCTATGGTGAAATAAAAACACAAACTTTCCAGTAGTAGATCTTTGCTACAGAAGGGAGAAATCATTGACTTTATTAGTTCTCTAATGAAGTCCTCAGGTATGATTGCCACAATTTTAAAACACAGCATGATAGCTGTGGTTTCCACATAGACAAGCACTCTTACATAAACCACTATTTCCGTCAATGATTGCATCCAGGGAAGAAATGAAAATGCATATGCAGATGGTGACCAAGCACATGCTAGTAACGTGGGTGTTGCTGAAATACTATGCCTAAACAAACATTTTATGATTAGAAATCATAATAGTATCTTTATGAGAACACTAGGGTGCTGGTCTATATGGGGTCATTTTTTAATAATAACTTCGAAATGTCCTACTCCTTATTGCTTATGTCCTATATCTTTCTTTTCCAATTTAACTTTTGAAAATAGTAGTTCATTAGTTTATTATTTTTATTTCTCAGAATAAATAGTCTCTAATAATCCTAATATTTAGAGATTTTAAAAGCTAAAGAGTTCAATTTACAAGAATTTATGTTGGTATTAAATATCATCTTCATGCAATGACTTCCTTTTATCTACATCAAGCTTTCTCAGTTTTAGCACAATTAACATCTAGGCCCATATAATTACTTTTCTTGTGTGAAAGAGCATCCCTGTGCATTGCAGAATATTTCCCAGCATTCCTACCTCCTAGATGCCTTACCACTGGGTCCTTCTTCCCCACAATTCAGTTTTTTCAGAATTCAGCTTTTCTTTCTTTCTTTCTTTCTTTTTTTTTTTTTTTTTTTAAATCAGGGGTGGTAACCAGGAATTGAACTCAAAGGTACTCGACCACTGAGCCACATCCCTGGCCCTTTTGTATTTTATTTAGAGACAGGGTCTCACTGAGTTGCATGCATAGTGCCTCGCTTTTTGCTGAGGCTAGCTCTGAACTCAAGATCCTCCTGCTTCAGCCTCCCAAACCACTGGGTTTATACCGTACCTGGCCACAATTCAGTTTTTGCACTTTAAAAATTAGACATTTTCAGAGGTCTCCTGGCTGGTGGCAGTGAGAATCATTTCTGGTTGAGAACCACTGATCTAGATTGATTTAGGAGTGAAATTTCAGGCTTTTTAGTGATTATTATATTTATGATTCATTAAGTAAAAATCATAGATATATAGATCAAAATTTGCTGAACTCATTTTATGTTTTTATTTTTAACAATAGGATACCGTAGTACTTTCATTATTTTAGTTTTCCAACTTGTGCACATTAGAGAAGCTATGCAATAAAATTTGCTGATGAGAATTAAAATTAGAACTCAATCATATTTATAGCAGAGAACTTTAAGAGGAATATTACTTGCTCTGTGATTTAATGGATCAAAATACATCTTGTAATTTTAATGCTTTGGGACATATACTTATCAATTATCCAAATAATTACAAGTATAAAATTGTGATTAAAATATATTTACACATGATATAACATAGACACTATAAGACTGTCATTTTTCTATTTTTCATATAAAAGTTCATAATATGTAAAAAACTCAGTTACATGAGCTCTCCATTTGTTCAAATTTACCTGGAAATCATATACAGTTGTAAAAATGTGGTGAAATCTGAAACAATGCACTTAGTTTACTTCCTTTTACTCTTCTGAGGTTAACCTGGTTTTCTCCATTTTTAAAATAATGAAATACATATTCTCAGAACTTATGGGGTAGTATTAAAAATTAAGTGTTTATAATTTATTCAAGATAATGGAAAGACAATGCAAATATAGGAAGAGGAGACAATCTGCAAGCATATTTATAGTTATTGGGGTCTAAGCTAAATAGATGAGAGAAATTGGTTTTATATACCATTAGATAACTTTTCAGATTATTAAATATTGTTTTAAGGTATTGGCATTCCTTATAATAGTCTATATTTTCAATAATATTTTCGATTTTAGAAATCACTGTAGAAAATCCAGATGGGTGATAAATTAGTTCAGCACAAAGTAATCTACTCTACACAAACTTCAGTGTTTACAAAGAGCAATAAGTTGTAAAAACTCACAATTTAATGTGAGTCAAACCACAAAGAAACTCGGTGAAAGGCAGACAGTTATAATCTTTAGTTTAATTTTCCAGGTCTTAATTTTTCAGACTCAGCTTTCACCATGTTCTTTTTATAACCTCAATTACTGGATATCCTGGAGCCTCTTGTCACCCTGTTTTAACATAGAGACATGCTTTCCTTCATGTTGCTTTGTCACTATGAGAGAGGACTTAAGTATGTCTAGCATGCACATCTTCAATGACATTGTGTTATTAGTGTAATAGAATATTTTTTAGATAAAGACCTTTGGGATTAAATAAATCTAAGATGCTGATAAAATTCTGAGGCTCTACTAATTCAGCTAGCATTGAATTAAATACCTGCTTTATTCCACTTGGTTTAGTTTAAAATAATTCAGGGTTACCTCTTGCTCACGAAGGTAAAAGATCTGACTGTTCCAATCTCCTCTGACATGCCCCATTGTCACTGTCTCAGTACCTGGGAACATATGAAGTACTTTATATGTGCTAAGCATTTGGGTAAATATTTTCTCTTATTTGTAATGACTGGCTATCTCCATTTGATTGAATTTAAAGTGAAGATTGATAAGAAGATTGCAACCAGAATCTTAGGAAACACTTCCCTGACACTGGGAGCCACTTGTTCTTTGTGATTGCACATTTGGAAACTCTAATGTGTTCTTTTTACATATGCATGACAGTAGATTCAGTAGAGTATATTTTGATGGGTTATACAGACATGGAGTATGACATATTAGCCTGGAACATACCTTCACCTCCTTGAAATCATTCAAGATCAAATAAAAATATTATTCTATTAATTTCTTTTTTTTGGATACCATTCTTTATTTTTGTACCAGGGAATGGACCTATGATTAACCACTGATCCACACATCTTCAGCTTTTTTTATTTTGACACAGGGTCTAGGGTCTCACTAAGTGTTGCTGAAGTTAGCTTTGAACCTGTGATCCTCCTGCCTCAGCTAACTAAATTGCTGGGATTACTGGTATACAACACCATGCCTAGCTTCTAGATCCCATTTTCACATACACACAAATAAATACTTACTTTAAAATCCTTAGAGTCCATTTGCATAAACACTGCCCCCAAACAAAAGCAGGATTCTATATTATTAATTATAGATTTTGGGAGTACCTCTCATTTCTTCAGCTAAACACAAGGAAAACTATAAAATGCAATGGTTTTTATTTTCAGTGCCGGTTAAACCTTGTATGGTTACTGCTGCCTGGACTGAATCATGCTATTAGTTAAGAAAAAGCACTGTGACACTGAGGACCATCAGTTTTTGCTTGGAGAAGCAGTGCTATTATAGGACTTTCCCATCTTCTAACCTGTTTGTCAAGCTTCAGGCTGCAGCTACACACAGGCTCAGAAAGAGTTCATGTCCTACGGGAAAAGCAAAGTTCTCAAGTGCATTTAAAATATAGCCCAGAGTTTCCCTTTATCATTTCCCCTTCTTTCTCTTATGGCCAATATGGAGCCACTGAAATGGCACCCAGAGTGATCCTTGTTGACATAACCTGGATCGCAGCCTGGGAACACACATCTCTAAAGCACAGCCCTGTCACTGCAGGCCATTCTGCCTGAATCTGTACTGTGCTAATTGGGCAAGGTCAGCCAGTTTTCTCTCTCCAGACTTTCATTCTCCCTGAGGGGAAAAAACGGTTCCAGTGAGTGATCCACCATGTCTAAGGGCACTCATTTTCGATGCTTGTTAGCTTAGTGCCTCTTTGCAGTATATAAGAAGAGCATAAGAGGAAGCATTAATATAGCTGTCCTCCAGACCAGCTTTGCAAAACAATCTGGAACTGCAGCACTTAACTAGCCCACTTGTCCTCTCCCCATCATACAGCATGGGGATATTCTAATTATTAGAATCACACTGATTATATGAGTTCAAAGGAATTGTGCCTAAGAATATGTCAAAAAATATCCACTTGAAAAAGCTATATTATATAAGTAAATTAATTTAGAAAGGCTATACATCTCATGAAAAAGGTATCCATTTTCTTCTCAGGGTTTTCATCTGCAAAACAAAATAAGATTAAGACCTATTTAATGTGTATTGTGTTGATCAATCTATGAACTTAGTCCTGTGCTGCTCCTGTGGTAGGAATTCTATTCGTATTGTTTCATTTTGTTGTCTGCTAATGAAAAAAAATAATTAGATGTCTATAATATATCCCTGCTTTACCTGTGCTCAGGATTTAAGGTAATCCTGTGTTTAAGACAAGGACTTAGTTCCTACCAGGGATATTTTGTTTATTAACCCAAGGAGACCACAATGATAATGGTACTTGAAATTTTACGTTCTTCATTTTCTTAAGTCCTTCTGGCTGCTTGTTTTATGAGGGCTTTATTCTCCAATTGCCCTGACCCTTGCTGGGATGCCAACTGACTAGTGGGCTAGAGAGAAATAAGACTATGATATTTGAAATTGCTGGAACCTTTAATAAGGTTCACATCTAACACTTTCACTATTATGGGACATTATAGATTTCTTCTTATCCAGTCCAAAAATAACACCTGCAGCTAAGCATGTAACAGCAGGTTATGGCCTTTGAAGGAAAGGAAAAGAAAAAGTTGGGGCCATTTGAAGAATTAATTGGATAATGCTTGGCCAGTTCTTATTGTACTCTGAAGAAAAAAGAAAGAAAAAAAAAGAAAACTCTATATAGTTTAAGAACTTTTCTAAACCCAAACACCTGAGAATATTAACTGGGGACTTGCTCAAGCAACATGTTAATTATATTTTGAGTGAATTAGCCAGTGGCAGATGGATGTTTATGTCTGCACCCCCTGCTATCGATCATCCTTTGGCAAAGATTTGTCTTTTTTTTTCTAACCACTACAGATCCCTTCAGCAGGAGGTAAAAATAATGACCATGCCTTCTAAACATTGAAGGGAGAGTAGCTGTGAAGACACAGTTCTACTGTGCAAAGTATCTTTCTTAAAATAGGTTTGATAGAGGGAATAGGATTCCTTGTTCATGGTGGAAGGACAGAATGTAACTGGAGGAGAAACGTCAGAACATGTCAGATAAAGGCTATGAATTAACTTTATAAAACCAATGGAGAACTAGATTCCAGAAAGGCAGGATGACAGAGGGACAAAGGAATATATCTGTTTTCCCCACTCTACACCCAACTTATCCTACAAAAGACTAACCAGCAGTCTAGGTATTTGAAGTTCATAGGTTTGGCAAAAGGCAACACTAAATAAAGCACAAAGCAGCCTAAGAGAGTTTCTCCACCAACACGCAAGTGACTGCAGGAGAAAAAACTTATACTCTTGCACTCTTTTTAGAGCAACTTCATAATACTCAATCACATTGATGATCCTTTCACAAGGAAATTTTACCCCTAGGAATTCAGTATACAGAAATAAGCATGAAATATACAAATTATCACAATGTTCATTGTAAAGTTATTTATAATCAAAAGTATTTTTTTTAAATCTCAAATATTTAGCCTCAGAGTAGAAATAAAATAAATCATATCATCTTTCTGGAATACCACAAAGCCATAAAAATTGGAGATTAAACAATTTTTGACATGGAATGATTTTTCCAACATATTGCTTATTGAAGAGTAAAACTAACACAATGCCCTTAAGCATGTATTATATGTAACAAATATTTATCTTCTATTTATTTAAAATGCCAATAGCTATGTACTCTTCTTGGGAGAACTAAGAAATGGCCACTCAAGTCATCTTCTGTGAGGCTTAAGTTTCTTGTGGTACACCTGTTCAAAAAGGCTAGCTTCAATAACTACTTGGGATCATATTTATTTGTCACCTTATATCTTTTTAAAGTAAATATGAAGATGCAAATATGGATATAAATGTATACACCCTTTCTTAATGTGGTACTCTTCAACAGTATACCTTTGTATTTCCCCAGGACTAGTACCCTTCAATTATGAAAAGATACATACCAAAATATCCACAGTTTATTTTTAAATTTGATCATATCTTCATTTTAATTAGAATCATTGCACATATAAAAACTATTCTATTATTCTTAAAAGTAATAAAGATGTGGGATATTTGTAAAAATAATTTAGATAAAGTTTGTAGCACATGACTATAACAATTATGTCATGATTACTTGTATAATTTATGCATGGTCCTCTAACATAAATTAGGATTATTACCAATTTTCAAATATACACCTATTAAAATTGGCAGCTGGTTAAAATTTCTAATGATTCTTTCAAGAAAATGCATAGATAGAAATCCTCCAGATTAAGAAAAATATTGTTCAAGTAAGATAACAAAAAAACCAATGGTGTTGTTTTACTCATTTCAATGGCATCAATATTAGTCATCTTGTTTTCTGCAAAACACAAACTGAGTGAATATTAATTATGAAAAGAATAAAATATGTATGCTATAAAGTACCCGTGTTCATACAGAAGAAAAATGCCTATGTCATTCCAAAATGAAGCAAACAACATTTACTACAATTAAAATTATAGCATGGAATGATTACAACATAAAAAGTGGTAACAAGATTTTTTTATAGCTACACAGATATAAAGTTTGAAAGTAAGTTACAATCATGGAGAAAATTACCTACAATATGAAAAAAAAATAAAAATCACGAGTAGTCACAGGCAGTAGTGGTGAATGTATAAACAAACTGGAGGGATACTGAGATAATAGAATACTATTCAGCTAAAAAAGGGACTAAATACTGACTCAGAAAAACATGATGCTAATGGAAGAAAGCCAAGCCCAAGAGATGACATACTGTATAATTTGAAAATAATTTCTAGAAAAGAGAAAATTTATAAATAAAAGCAGACCAATAAATACCAGGGGACATAGTGGGGGAGGAAATTGATTGGAAAGAAACAGTGGGAACTTCTTTTAGTGGTACAAATGTTCTATATAGAGGCTACAATACTGATTGCATGACTGTATTTGTTTTGTTAAAGTTCATTAAATTGTACACTTAAAGTTGCTGTTAATTGTGCCTTAATAAAGTTAATTAAAAATAATCCATATTCAACAAATAAACGAAAAATGTTAACATTAATTTTTCAACTGAGGCTATTCATTAAAATTCATTAAAATTCCTAAGCAAAGTCAACATTTTCTAGTAATATTTAACATATTTGTGATTAATAACAATATCACATTTTTAAAATAAATAATGGTAATAGTTTCCTTTTTTAATTTTATTTTTTATTATTTTTAAAATTTATTTATTTGTTCTAATCAGTTATAAGTGACAGAATGCTCTTTGATTCATTGTATACAACTGGAGCACAATTTTTGACTTCTCTGGTTGTACCCCAAGTAGAGTCACACCATTTATGCAATCATACATGTACCTAGGGTAATGTTGTCTATCTCATTCCACCTTCTTTCCTACACCCATATCCCCTCCCTTCGGCTCCCTCCCCTTTGTCCCATCTAAAGTTCCTCCACTCATCCCTTGCCCCACCCATTATGGGCATTTTGGGTTAGCATCTACTTATCAGAGAAAACATTTAGTCCTTGGTTTTGTTTTTTTGGGGATTGGCTTACCTATTATCTATAAATGCCATAATTTTATTCTCTTTTACTGCTAACTAATATTCCATTGTGTATATATATATACCACAGTTTCTTTATCCGTTCATCTATTGAAGGGCATCTAGGTTGGTTTCACAGTTTGGCTATTGTGCATTTTGCTGCTATGAACACTGATACAGCTGTATCCCTGTAATATGTTATTTTAAAGTTTTTTGGGGTATAAACTGAGGAGTGAGATAGCTGGGTCAAATGGTGGTTCCATTCCAACTTTTCTAAGGAATCTTCATATTGGTGTCCAGTTTGGCTGTACCAATTTGCAGTCCCCCAACATCCTTGACAACACTTAAGTGTTGTTTCTATTCTTAATAGCTGCCATTCTGATTGGAGTGAGATGAAATCTTAGAGTAGTTTTGATTTGCATTTCTCTAATTGCAAGAGATACAAAATTTTTTTTATGTATTTGTTGATGGAGTGAATATCTTTTTCTTAGAAGTGTCTGTTCAGCTTATTAGCCCATTTATTGATTTGGTTGTTTGGTTTTTTTTGGTGTTAAGTTTTTTGATTTCTTTATATATCCTAGAGATTAGTGTTCTATCTGGCATGTGTGGCAAAAATTTGCTCCAAAAATGTAGGCTCTCTGTTTACTCATTGATCGTTTCTTTTGCAGAGAAGAAGTTTTAGATTGACTCCATCCCATTTATTGATTCTTGGTTTTATTCCTTGAGCTTTAAGAGTCTTGTTAAGAAAATTTTTTTAAATTGATTTTATTATTTTTTTAAATACACAACAACAGTGGAATGCATTATAATCCTTATTACTTCTATGTATGTGTATTAAGAATTGTAATGCAAAAAAAGTACATGTATAAAGGCATAAATTGACATGAACATACTTTATATACAGAGATATAAAAAATTGTGCTCTTGTTAAGGAAATCTTGGCCTACTCCAATGTGATGAAGATTTGGGCCTACTTTTTCTTCTATTAGGCATAGGGTCTTGGGTCTAATTTTTTGGTCCAGTAATATCATCATTTAAAAAATACAGAAAAAGCTATGTAAGATGGACCTTATTAGTTGCTTTAAGAAGGGGAATTAACAGTATTTATGGACCACCTGATACATCTAAGACTGTGTTCTAGACATATAAATTATTTAAAAATGCATGGATTGCTTCAAATCCTGCATTAAGTGGGAAAAAATAAGAGGCCACCTATGACTATCATGCAGTGAAGTTTCTGACAGATTAAGGTAAGAGACAAAATTCTGTAGGCACTTAGGGATGCTGAGGAGGAAGTGGGTAATACAGAAGGATGGACCTCTTGTGATGCTGTTGAACATGACAAGATTGGGGTGGAATCAATGTTATGATCATCAAGTTGTATTTACTATATAGTAGGCACTATGTAGAAAGCTTTACATTTATAATCTCATTGAATCTTTCCAAATACCATGCATATGCAAAATTTTGAAAATGAGGAGTTATGGTAGGAGCATTACTATATTTCTTATTCAAATTTACATTATTTTACCTTAACCACACATGTAAAGTTATATTAAATAATTTTATATTAATGGTAAATGGAAAAAGATGAATCTGCCCATCTCCAAAGAACAAAAGTTTAAATGTTTATGCGGCATTTATTTTAATGTATGTACCTTAAGGACTATATCAAGTTTCAGCAGATGGGGATATGGAAGATGAGGCCCAGTCCTGGATAGTAATAACATGATCAAGGAAAGAGGTAGGAGGATGGTAAGCATGTTTTGTAGGAGTGAGTGGTATAGATAAACAAAAACTTAGGTCTTTTACAGTCCAAAGACAAGATACAGGGAATGTGAAAAAGGAATGGGTGCCTGCTAAAGGAAGTTGAAGTTAATTTAAATGGTGATAGGAAGACATTAAGAGTTTCTATAGGGATGCATTCATATGAAAAAAGTTTTCATTAAGATGACTAGAAAGGACTAATTTGCTCACTGGAGTTAAAAGGATGTTGTAACACATCAGCATTTGAATGTTCAAACTGTACCTGCGTCACCTCATTTAATTCTTCCTGCTTTGAGGTGTAGAATAAGAATGACCACGAAGGGGGAAGAGGCAGGCGAAAGATTCTCCTAATAATTAATTATTGTCAAACTCACCTGGGTCACAGGGCTGGCCTGGTTGGTAACTAATCTGTTCTTTACTAGTTTGTTTCATTTCCTCTTTCATTCTTACTTTCTAACGTCACCTATTTTTGTCTTTGGATCATCAGTGTCAGTCTGCTTTCCTTTTCTTAGCAGATAGCCACATTGTTCATGAATAGAGGAGTGGTTCTATTAGCTTTCAACTACCTCAATTTATTTACTGTGTCTTATTCTATAGAGGGAGATGTGTTCACCTAAGATGAAACTTTTTTTTTTTCTTCTGTATTTGATTACATCTTCCACTCACTCTGGGCTTTTACTCCAAGATACCACCAACATTAAACCTGGATGCATTTATTTATCTACTAGCTCTTTGATTCCAAAATCTACTGTGACATGGAAAAATTCAGTGTAATCTCTGGAGCCCACCATTCTTGGGATTCATTTCTAAGCTCCCTCACTCCTAACCTACTTCATTCTTGGGATACTGCAGTCATTGCTGTAGTCCTCCCCACACAGCAGTCTCCACCTTGGGACAATGAACAGGGCTTAAAAGCAGCTGCATCTGAGAACAGGCATAACAAAGCCAGTGTAAAGCCCACCCTTTTAGCTCCATCTCTGAAAGCAGTTGTATCCACTTTCACTGATATCTCCAGTTACCTCCACTAATGCCATCACCACCTTGCATTATCATCCATCACTGGACACTGATAGGGTCTGGAAGCCCAATCTCAAGGTGAGGTTCAGATAATCTGCACAGATACTACAAGATTATAAAGTAGAAACTGTAATATCTCAGATCAACATTGTAAGAAAGGAACACACATAGACAACATGAAAAAACAAGGGGGAAAATGCCCCAAACGAACCAGGATGCTACAAATAACAACCCATGGACAGCACAGTTGATGAACTATCAAGAGAAGGAGTTCAGAATGTTCATAATTAAAATGGTCTATGAATTAAAGAATTACCTAAATAAGCAAATACAGGCATAAATTGATCACTCCAACAAAGAGATAAGGGAAAAAATATAGGTAGCAAAAGATTACTCCCAGAGAGATAGAAATTCTGAAAAAAAAAAAAAAATCAGGAATCCTTGAAATGAAGGAAACAATAAACTAAATTAAAAACTCAATAAAAAGAATCACCAACAGACTAGATCACTTGGAATACAGAACATCAGATAATGAAGACAAAGTGTACAATCTGGAAAATAAAGTTGACCACACAGTGAAAATTGTAAGAAACCATGAGCAGACTATCCAAGAATTATGGGATAGCATCAAAAGACCAAATCTAAGATTTATTGGGATAGAGGAATAGTTTCAAACCAAAGGAACAGAAAATCTCTTCAATGAGATAATATCAGAAAGTTTCCCAAACATGAATAATGAATTGGAAAATCAAATACAAGAGGCTTACAGGACACCAAATGTACAAAATTACAACAGATCTAAACCAAGGTACATTATAATGAAGATGCCTAGCATACAGAATAAGGATAGAATCTTAAAGGCCACAAGAGAGAGGAATCAGATCACATATAGGGGAAGACCAATTTGTATCTCAGATTTTTCAACCCAGACCTTCAAAGTCAGGAGATCCTGAAACAACATATACCAAGCCCTGAAAGAAAATGGATGCCAAACAAGAATCTTATATCCAGCAAAATTAAGCTTCATATTTGAGGATGAAATGAAAACCTTTCATAATAAACAAAAGTTAAAAAAATTTAGTGAGAAAGCCCCCACTACAGAGCATTCTCAGCAAAATATTCCAGGAGGAGGAAATAAAAAACAACAATGAAAATAAGCAAAGGGAGGAACTATACTAAAGGAAAGGCTAATCAAAGGAGAGACCAAGTTAAGTTAAAAACAAACAAACAAAAAATAAACCAAAATATCCAGAAATACAAATCATATTTCAAGAATAACTCTGAATGTCAATAGCCTAAACTCTTCAATTAAAAATGAAGACTGATAGTTTGGATTAAAACAAAAAGACCCAACAATATGTTGCCTTCAAGAGACTCATCTCACAGGAAATGACATCCACAGAATGAAGGTGGGAAAAAAAACATACCACTCACATGGACCTCGTAAACAAGCAGGGGTTTCCATCCTCATATCAGATAAAGTGGACTTCAAACCAAAGCTAGTGAAAAGGGATAAAGAAGAACATTTCATACTGCTTAAGGGATCTATACATCAACAAGACATAATAATCATAAATATCTATGCCTCAAACAATGGGGCATCTATGTATATCAAAGAAACACTTCTCAAATATAAGAACCAAATAGACAACAACACAATAATTCTGGGTGACTTTAATATACTTCTCTCACCACTCAATAGATCTTCCAACATAAAACTAAACAAAGAAACTACATAACTCAATAATACAATCAATAATTTGAACTTAACAGACATATATAGAATATTCCATCCATCAATGATTGAATATACTTTCTTCTCAGTAGCACATGGATCCTTCTCCTTATGTTATGCCACAAAGCAAGTCTTAGCAAATACAAAAAAAAAAAAAAAAAAAATGGAGATTCTACTCTGCATTATATTTGACCAGAATGGAATTAGAAATCAATGATAAAATTAAAAAGAGAAGTTACACCAACACCTGAAAACTAAACAATATGCTATTAAATGATGCATGGATAACAGGAGACATCAGGGAGGAGATAAAAATTCTTAGAGGTTAATGAGAACTGTGATACAATTTATCAAAATCTCTGGGACACTATGAAAGCAGTGCTAAGAGGAAAGTTCATTGAATGGAGTTCAATCATTAAAAGAAGAAAAAGCCAACAAATAAATGACCTGACATTATAGCTTAAAGCCCTAGAAAAAAATAACAAACCAATACCAAAAGCAGAAGAAGACAGGAAATAATTAAAATCAGGGTGGAAATCAATGAAATTGAAACTAAAGAAACAATTCAAATAGATGTTTCTTTGAAATAGTAAATAAAATCGACAAACTCTTAGCAACTCCAATAGAAAGGAGGAGGAAGAAAACTCAAATTACTACAATTTGCAATGAAGAAGGAAATATCATATCAGACACTATTGAAATACAGAAGACAATCAGAAACTATTTTGAAAATTAGAAACTGACAAATTTCTAAAGACATGTGATCAACCCAAACTGAGTCAAGAGACATACACAATTTAAACAGATCAATTTTAAGCAAGGAAATAGAAGACACCATCAAATGCGTACCAACCAAGAAAAGCCTGATACCAGACGGATTTACAGTTGAGTTCTACAAGACCTACAAGGAAGAATTAATACCAATACTCCTCAACTTATTCCATTAAATAGAAAAGGAAGAAACCTTTCCAAACTCATTCTACGAAGCTAGTATCATCCTAATACCAAAACCAAGCAGAGACACATCAAGGAAAGAAAATTTCAGACCAATATCCCTGATGAACATCGATACAAAAATTCTCAATTAAATTCTGGCAAATCACATAAAAAAACATATTTAAAAAATATTGTACCATGATCAAGCAGAGTTCATTCCAAGGATGCAAGATTTGTTCAGCATATGGAAATCAATAAACATAATTCATCACATCAATAGACTTAAAGAATCATATAATTATGTCAATTGATGCAGAGAAAGCTTTTGACAAAATACAGTACCCTTTAATGTTCAAAACACTAGAAAAATGAGAAATAGTAGGAATATTCCTCAATATTGTAAAAGCTATCTATGCTAAATTCAAGGCCAACATCATTCTAAATGGCGAAATAATTGGAAGCATTTCCTCTAAATACTGTAACAAGACAGGGATGTCCTCCTAAAGCACAAGAAATAAAATCAAGAATTAATAAGTGTATGGATTCAAACTATTCAACATCATCCTTGAAACTCTAGCCACAGCAATTAGAAAGACAAAATAAATTAAAAAAATCAGATAGGAAAAGAAATCAAACTATCATTATTTGATGACAACAAGATTCTATACTTAGAAGACCCCAAAAAAAACTCCACCAGAAAATTTCTAGAATTAATGAATTCAGCAAAGTAGCAGGATATAAATTCAATACCCATAAATCAAATGCACTTCTATACATCAGTGATGAATTCTTCAAAGAGAAATTAGAAAAATTACCTTCATTCACAATAGCCCCAAAAAACCAAAAAACCAACAAACAATAAACTTGGGAATCAACTTAACAAAAGCAGTGAAAGATCTCTACAATGAAAACTACAGGACACTAAAGAAATAAATTGAAGAAGACCTTAGAAGATGGAAATATCTCCTATGATCTTGGTTAGGCAAAATTAATATTTTCAAAATGAACATACTACCCAAAGTACTATATGATTCAATACAATTCAGATTAAAATCTCAACATCATTCATTATAGAAATAGAAAAAGCAATCTTTAAATTCATTTGGAAAAATAGGAGACATAGAATAGCCAAAACAATCCTTAGCAAGAAGAGTGAAGCAGGAAGCATCACAATACCAGACCTTAAACTATACTACAAAGCAATAGTAACAAAACAGCATGGTATTGGCACCAAAATAGATATGTAGACCAATAGTACAGAATAGAAGACACAAAGACAAACCCACATAAATATAGTTATTTCATACTAGACAAAGGAGCCAAAAACATACATTGGAGAAAAGATAGCCTCTTTAACAAATGGTGCTGGAAGAAGTGGAAATCCATGTGCAGCAAAATGAAACTAAATCCCTATCTCTCAATATGCACAAAAATCAACTCAAAGTGGATCAAGAACCTAGGAGTTAGTCCAGAGACCCTACACCTAATAGAAGACAAAGTAGGCCCAAATCTTCATCATGTCGGATTAGGCCCTGACTTCCTTAATAAGAATCCTAAAGCACAAGTAATAAAATCAAGAATTAATAAGTCGATGGTTTCAAACTAAAAAGCTTCTTTTCAGCAAAAGTAACATTCAATGAAGTGAAGAGAGAGCCTACATTTTGGGAGCAAATTTTTTCCATATACACGTCAAATAGAGCACTAATCCCCAGGATATATAAAGAACTCAAAATACTTAACCCCCCAAAACCAAACAACCCAATTAATAAATGGACTAGGGATTTGAACAGATACTTCTCAGAAGGTATACATTTAGTTAACAAACATATGAAAAAAAATGCTTGTCATCACTAGCAATTAGAGAAATGCAAATCAAAAGTACACAAAGATTTCATCTCACTCCAGTCAAAGTGGCAGTTATCAAGAATACAAACAACAATAAGTGTTGGTGAGGATGTGAGGGAAAAGGCACACTCATAGATAGCTGGTGAGAATGTAAATAGGTACAACCAATCTGGAAAGCAGTATGGAGATTTCTTAGAAAACTGAGAATGGAACCACCATTTGACCCAGCTATCTCACTCATTGGTCTATACCCAAAGGACTTAAAATCAGCATACTTTAGTAACACAGCCACATCAATGTTCACAGCAGAACAATTCACAATAGCTAAAGAGTGGAAGCACCCTAGATGTCCTTCAATAGAAGAATGGATAAAGAAACTGTGGCATATATACACAATAAAACATTACATAACATTTTGAATCAAAGTGTGAAATAAGATATGTCAAGAACTATGTAATGTTTTGAACAACCAAGAATAAAAATTTTTAAAAAAAGAATAGTTCAAAAAAAGAGAATAGAATTATGGCATTTGCAGGTAAATTGATGGAGTTGGAAAATATCATGCAAAGTAAGCGAATGCCCCAAATCCAAAGGCTGAGTGTTCTCTCTGGTAAGTGGATGCTGATCCATAATGCAGGGGGTGGGGGGATGGAAAAAATGGAGGAACTTTGATTGGGTAAAGGGGAGGGAGACTGGGCAGTGTGCATGGGGGCAGGAAAGATGATGGAATGAGATGCATAATATTACCCTAGATATATATGTAAGACTGCACATAGGGTGTGATGCTACAATCAATTGTTTCTTTCTTTTTGCTGGGCTGTCCTATTCAGTTTGACCTTTAAATGTAACTCTTGGCCATTGTTTCCCTTCCCTTCTCCCCTTTGAATCTATCTCATTTATTGATTCTTGATATTAATTCTTACAATACAGGAATGCCCTTCAGTAGATGAATGGATAAAGAAAACGTGGTATATACACACAATGGAATATTGTTCAGCATTAAAAGAGAATAAAATCATGGCATTTGCAGGTAAATGGACGGAGTTGGAGAATATAATGCTAAGTGACGTTAGCCAATCCCCCAAAACCAAATGCCAAATGTTTGCTCTAATCCTTAGCGAATGAAACAATCAGTGTGGTTTAACAGAGAGCCTACAATTTGGGAACAAATTTTACCACATCCACATTAGATAGAGCACTAATCTCTAAAATATATAAAGAACTCAAAAATTTTAAACACTAAAAAAAATAACCCAATCAATAAATGGGCCAAGAAACCGGACACTTCTTAGAAGATATACAATCAATCAACAAATATATGAAAAAATGTTCAGCATCTCTAGCAATTAGAGAAATGCAAATCAAAACTACTCTAAGATTTCATCTCACTCTAGTCAGAATGGCAGCAATTAAGAATACAAACAACCATAAGTACTGGCGAGGATGTGGGGGAAAAGGCACATTAGCACATTGTTGGTATAGGTGCAGCCAATCTGGAAAGCAGTATGGAGAATCTGTGGAAAACCGGGAATGGAAACACCATTTGACCCAGCTATCCCACTCCACAGTGTATAACCAAAGAACTTAAAAACATCATTTTCCCTCTCTTGATAAAAATGAGAAAAATATAATGTGATAATTAACATACCAAAATTAATAGTATTTGCAGAAAATTTTTATAATAGATTTCTTAAGAGATAAGTTCTATCTTTCTTCTAGGGTAGTCAGGTGGAATGGTAACTTCCTCCTTTCCTCTCCACACATTCCTTTTCCCCAAACTCAGGCACCACCCCCCTCCCCAAGAAGAAAGGAAAAAAGAAAAAGAAAAAAAGTATATTTGTAATGAGATAAATATAACCAACATGTAGTGACAGCAGACTCGGAAGGATAGAGTTTTCTCCTTCTATCTGTTTAATTCCTGGAACTTCCCAGGTCTGATGTCAATTTAGAGCCTGTTTAGAATAAGCTTAAGTGATTTTGAGCTGGGTATTGGTCATGTACAACCAAAAGGTGATAAATAATGTATGCTTATTCCCTGCTTGTATCACACAAAAGTATTACAAAGAGAGGGAAGGGTTTCCTATGATGAATTAGGAAAAAATACCTGGCCTTATTAAGAAAGCCTCTTAACAACAGATCCAGGAGGAGACTCGGATTAAGAACGGGGTCAGCATATCATAGCAATAGGCCAAATCTTATTTTCTGCCTACCTTTTTATGGCTTCAGAGTTAGGAATGGATTTCAACTTTCTAAATAGTTTAAAAAAAACATTTAAAGGGTGAAAAGTATATGAAATTCAAATACTGCTAGGTATAAATAAAGCTTTTCTTTAACAGAGGTATTTTTTTCATTCACATGTTGTTTGGGTTGTTTCATACTACAATGGTAGAGTTGAGAAGCTGTGACAGACACTGTGATTCACAAAGCCAAACATATTTATTATCAACACATTTTCAGAAAAAAATTACGAACCCCTTATTGAGAGGAATTTAACTTTGAAGGGATTATTCTTAGTCCAGTGAGCTAAGTAAAATGGGGAAATAGAATAGTACAATGTCTTAAAGAAGAAAGAAAAGAACTGGTCTGTGGCATTGTCGATTCTATTATTTCCAGTGTTAATCAAACTTCATTTAAAGCCAGGACCTGCTGCTGTTTACTTTACTTGCTTTTCTTTTTTCTGAATCAATGTGGCTGCTCTGTTTCTGTCAAAAGTCTATTGTACTATCTACCCAAGAAATTTGAGAAAAATAATACCAATATCCTATTTTAAAGTGTTATATAAGCTGGGTTTCTATTCTTCAAGTGTAGAAACTCTTGCTAACTTTTCACAGTTTCCTTGTAAACAACATTCTAGCAAATATTAGTCAGAATTCACATTTAACTAGTTAACTAATTATGTGTGGGTTTTTTGTTTGTTTTTTAGTATCTTCCCTTACTGGATCACAGTTGATGAGAAAATAATTTCTTTGGTACCTCATACCACAGAACAGAGAAGTGGTACAGTTTTTAGAAAATATGAGGCTTTCTGGAGTAAAAACTCATTGTTTCAAGTCACCTTGGTGGCACTCCAGCACACTAATTGACTGGATGTTTGGCCACCATGGCCATGTCAAATGCAAGTGGAGTTCCACAACAATGCAACAGAAAAATACTAGCTATTCCAAGTATGTGAGCCAAAAAGGAAAAAGTGAGTGGATTGCTCCCCTAGCCCATTATCATCTACTATCTTCTTGTAAGGTACTTCATAAGAGGAAAAAATAGGCTATATTAAGGAGTTAGGAATATGGTCAAATCCAGCACTAAAAATAATTGAATAAATCTGATTCACTCTATGGTAAAATCCCACATCAAACTAAGACATGAAAAAAAGGGCTATTGCAATGTTCTCACTCTTTTCCCTTCTGCTGTGTCTAAATATTCTAAAATAAATTCCAGGTTGAAAGGTTTGCTTTGTAATATTTAGTTTCCCATGTACAAATTTTGTTAGCTAGTAAAAACACCAGAGTCCAAAACACATTGAGTTTTCCTTTGAAGTGACAGCTAAAGAATGTATTATAACAAAATAGAGCACAAGAGGAAAAATAAGATGTATTTTAAAACTGACCTGTAAAGATTTTAAAATAATGTAAAAATATATTGTTTGATAACTACTAAGTCTAGGCAAACAACTAATTAGAACGCTTGTTACAAAACCATCAAGGGATAGTACAATTTGGGTTGAAGTACTCTTTCTGGTTAAATTGAGGGTATAAGACTCGTATTATTTTATATCCTCATAGGAAAACATGTATAAGAAAACTAAATTATCCCTGTATTTCTCTGCTGTTTCATTCAGTATCCTTGTTTTCTTTAGCTATCCTGTCTAGCTTCTGAATAATTGCTAAAAGTGATACTTGTGCACTGTATTATTTTAACTGGTAAAAATATTAAGATTATATCTATTTATTTACCTTTACATACTGTTATATACTTGATTTAGCAGTGTTAAGAGTTAACAATTTGGTCAAGTCAATCAAAATAAATGATGAAATTCCTTGTTCATTTGAATTGTTTCAACAAACATGTTGACAAGTAGCTTGTATGTACACAAAACAGGATTTTCAGTAAAATTATAATATGATATGTAGAAAAAACATATTATATAATCAGAAAGGACAAAAGACTTTGAATCACACAGGACTGAATCTTTTTATTTATTAGGCAGACTTCAGTAAGTTGCTCTCAGCATGACTATCCCCATTTATAATATGAAGGCAATAATATTAAATTCATAAAGCAAAGATAAAATTAAAACTAAGGGACTGGGTTTGTGGCTCAGTGGCAGAGCCCTTGCTTGGCACATGTGAGGCATTGGGTTGAATTCTCAACCACATAAAAATAAAATAAATAAAGATATTGTGTCCTTGTAAAAAAAATAAAGGTATTGTGTCCTTGTAAAAAATTTTTTAAAAAGCTTAATAAATAAAAATAAGATACATGTGAAAAATATAAACGATTAATTTCCTTTCATTCTCTTTATCCTGAAATGGCCTACTTTAGGATGAACTTTAGGATGAGTTCATTGTGTCCAATATAAATCAAGTCCTCGATTAAAATTTTTTTTAAAGAAGAAAAAATCATAATCACATAATGACAAATGAATTGGTCACTTTACAAATACGCTTCACCGAATCTCTTTTTCCATTTAATCAGTTTCTTTTGGGTCATTCAGTTATTTATAACATATAAGAGAATATTGCACTAGTATATTGCAAAGTGAAACTGCAAATCTTGCAAAAGTTGTGGATTTCAAGAAGTTAATAAAGTACTTTTAGAAAATAGCTTCAATCATCAGAGCAATGTTACTAAGAAATCTGATAAGTGACAAGAAACTGTACAGGAAAGAAGACCTTATGTCATTCAACATATAGTAATTTGGAATAAATAATTAAGAGAGCCCTTGAGGAAATTGGTGAACTCCTCAAATACTTTTGGGAAAATCACCTTTCATACCTTGGTACAAAAGTTAAATAGGAAGCATGAAGTGTCAATCCTATCTTACTACTTTGTGGAATGAAGGATGACAAAAAATATTTCCTTTTTTATTATTATAGTTATCATATCATTTTAAATTATGAGATAGATTTTTAGAAAATAAAATTTCATTTTTAAATTAAAAGTATCAACCAAAATATTTTCACGTCTATGATTTTGTTTATTTTTATCTTATATATGTTGGCTTTGAGGGAAGATTTTTGGACACTAATTATCCTAGTATAAAGAGGTTCTCTAAAGATCACAATGATACCTGCTGTCCTTACTGTCAGGGCTCTTTGCCCTTTACTTAATCTTTATCTCTTCTCAAATGTTCAGATTCACATTTTCAAGTTTCATTCAACTTCCAGTTGCCTTATTGTCAACTTGATGTCAATTCATAACTGCCAACTAGTAATTAGTGTTAGCAGATAATGATTTAAAGTATCACCTTTCTTTAAAGCATTTGCATTTTAAAGAGGATTCTGGAAGACAGATCTTCAAGATAAAATTGAATCTAATGCTAACTTTCCTTCAAGCATTGGGCTAATTGCCCTACATGAACTGCCTCTTAATTTTCACAACTATCCTGTGCTATTAGCTTTCATTGTTCCCCTTACAGGTAAGAAAAGTTTTGAGAAACAAATCCAATATTAAGTGTCAAGTCCAAGATGAGAATCCCTGGCTGTCTGAGTCCAAATGCCAGGTGAACTATCATGGTAAGATTATGACACAAAAGCAAACTATCTGGGGCTGGGGTTCTAGCATAGCAGTAGAGCACCTGCCTCAAACATGTGAGGCACTGGGTTCAATCCTCAGTACCACATAAAAATAAAATGAAATAATTAAAGATATTGGGGCTGGGGATGTGGCTCAAGCAGTAGTGCGCTCGCCTGACATGCGTGCAGCCTGGGTTCAATCCTCAGCACCACATACCAACAAAGATGTTGTATCTGCCGAGAACTAAAAAATAAGTATTAAAAAAAAAATTAAAGGTATTATGTCCATCTTAAAAAAAAAAAACTGTCTTGCTTTCCTTCATCATAATATCTACAGAGCCATTGCTTGTATTATCTGGATTTGTTTACTTATGAAAAACCAGCCTCTATCTCAGAGCAAAGCCTGTCCAAGAAAGGGACATGACTTTTGTCCTTGGAAAAACCCACAGAGCACTCCTAAGCACATTCCCACCCTGCTAAGTTGTTTATCTACAAATAACAGGAGAGATCTGCTGCTCCAGGTGTCCCTGACTCAGTCAGGCTAGGTGGGGATCCATAGCAACCCCCTAGCAGCCACCAATCAGCATGAGACAGGGAAATACCTGGGATGCCAGATGACCCTCCCAGTAGTTTATGGTGGTTGATAACATATTGAGATACCATGTAGTTCAGCATGTACACCCCTCTTGGCTCAAACCAATCAGTTCAAACCAATACCCCTTTTGTTCTGACCAATCACCCCTACCCAACTTGTTCCCGCCAGTGAATGTGCTAATCATGTTTTAGAGTTGTTATTTGATTTTCCCGCGGTGTGTGATGATTTGCTATGATGTATGTGAAGTCCCTGCCCTCTCCAAAAAATGTATAAAAATGCTGTAAACCCTGGGCTCAGGGCCTCTCAGCGTCACTAGTTGCTGTGTGTGCATGCAGAGGACCGAGCTAGCTCGCAATAAACACCTCTTTGCTGCTTACATCGATCTTGGGTCTCTGGTGGTCTTTGGGGGTCTTGAATTCGAGCATAACACTTATTATACACAATCTGGCTCTGCAATGGATTTGTGACTGATGAACCTGTCTACCTGTTTTAAATTAGGTCAAGGTAAAAAATATTTTTAATTCAAAGAAAAAAAAAATTTTTGTCCCCCTTTGACAGGAATGTTCAACTAAAACACTATAGTTCAGATGCAAGCTGCACTCTAATACTTCATAGAAAAAAAGCTTCAAGGTCATAGGGAATGAGGGATTGCTTAGACTTAGCATCTAGGAAAAAAATCAAGGCATTCAGACATTCAGTGTCTATTGCTGTTTGATTATTTTTCTGAACTGAAGAAATTATGTTATTTTGCAACAAAGAGTTGTTAAAGGTGCAACCAAATGTATTATGCTACTTCATTCACTGTATGCTCAGACATAGTTTGCTATAGCTCATTACTTTCTGAATACAGCTATATTTTATAATGGCTCAAAACATACATGCAGAAATAAAATAAGTTTACTTTGTAAATCTTTACAAAATGCTCTAATCCAGTTTTCTTGTTGTTTCTTATTTAACCGGTTACCATGATTTTAACTTCCTTCACTCTGAGACCCTCTGGTATTCTTTATGCAGGACACTGGTGCTACCACAGTTCTGTCTGTGACTGAAGACAAGATGGTAGCCAGCTGAACTGAGAGAAAGAGAATGAGAGAACTGGAACCAAGTCTATGGATTCACATTTGTGGGGAGGCCGATATACCCATGACTGGGGACTTAGTTTGCCTGAAACTCAATTCCAAATAATGTCACAGGATCATGAATGCAAAATCATACTAGACTAGTCAGATTGAGAATAAATTAGGGATTTAGGCACTAAAATAAAGAAAATTATAAATTTCATCAGCCTAAGTCTTTTATTCTTTCTCTCTGGCTACAAAAAGCTTTATATATTCTGATATTTTGCCTACAGAATGTTCAGCTTTTGGGTCAATGTTTGCATCCTCTGTGTTCTTTTTATTCCTTGTCTCAGGACTTAGTAATGTTCTTTGTGAACAATATATATGCTAAGTATTTTTTTTCTGCCCACTTTTTCTTGATGATATAAGCTCTTTTCTTTTCATAACCTTAGAGCTCTTGTGTTCTGGGCAGCCAAAAGGTGCATTAACTTTTGAGGTTTGATAAATACAATAAGGTCTGTAAAGAATCAATAAATCTTTTGCATCTAAACAGTTAAGTTTTGCCATCATTTAGAGGTGAAAAATGAAAGATTACATATTGTTAGAAACCTGCTTAAACTACATCACATAAATGCACAAATTGCCAGTAAATGGAAGCTATTCAAACTAGTTGGTATCTTAGAAACAAAACAATTTTCTTTTTCCCCCCAGTGTTTACTATAGAAAGAAAAATATATTTGGCTTATTTCCTGTGAACACACTATAAACATTCTTCTTAAGAGATCTTAATCAATCTTATAATTACATATCAGTCTTCTATGGTAATTATGCTTAAAATTTTCTTCTCTTGCCTCCATGTATCCAGTTTTCTGTGGTAACTACAGGTACATAATACATAATGTATCCAAAACTTAACCAATCTTCCCAAACCAACTTCTTCATTTCTTAGTTAATAGAGAACAGTCATAGAGCCAGAAACTTGAGTTCTCTTTCTTCTTTAAATCACATTCGATTAATGAATGAATGAATAAAGAAAAATCATATAGGTTTATTGAGTTTTATATGTAATTTCCCAAATAATGAAAAATATTAAATTGAAAATGACATGTGAAAAAATGTAGTTTAAAACCTTCTATTAAGCAGCAAAAACAACCACAAAATATAAGAATAAAAGTGAAGAGGACAAATGAATTTTTAAAGAAATAGGATAATTAACATGTTATAGTTTGAATCTGGAATGTTCCCCAAAAGCTCGTATATTGAAGCTGCATATTGGGTTGTGGGTAGAAACCTAGGAGGTAAGGACTAGTCAGAAGTATGAAAGTCATTGAGGTGTGTCTTTGAAGGATATATTTTATCCATAACCACTGACTGGTGACTGGTGTTCTCTCTCTTTCTCTCTCTCTCTCTCTCTCTCTCTCCTTCCTGCCATGAGGTAAGCTCTTTTACTCTGCTACATCTTTAAATTATGATGTTCTGCCTCACCTGAGGCCCAAAACAATGGAGCCAGTAAATCATGGGCTAGAATCTCTGAAATCATGAGCCAAAACAAATCTTTCCTCCTTTATTTTTTTTCTTGGATATTTTGTCACAACAACAAAAAGCTGACTAATAATGAAAAATAAGATGGCAGAAATAAGCATAAATAGTCTAAACCTATTAAATGTTGACACAGAAAATAATTGTTTAATAAAAAGATAAGTATTTAATAGAATTAAATACACAAAATTTTTGAGGTGTTGATAGTCCCATTAAAAGTATTGATTTGTATTAATGCTATAAATGGTTTACTATCTCTTCAAAGACAATGCCAATAGAATACTAGCTTTATCAAAGACTGACATTCTGATTCTATCATTTACTAGGAATGACAGCTTAAAATTTTTAATTTTGTGAAAATTAGATTTTTTATTGGCACAATGAGGATAAAAAATAATTCCTAAGCTATTTTATAAAGATTATGTGATTATATGGTAAGATGTTACATTTGTTTTTATTTTTCCTATAGCCTAATATTTTGTTCAAGAATTTTAAGTCCCATGTCAGTATAAGATTTAAATGCTTCTATATATAATGAAATCAAAATATAAACTGGGTGTGGTGACGCACATCTGTAATCCCAGCAGCTTGGGAGGCTTAGGCAGGAGGACTGCAAATTCAAAGCCAGCATCAGCTACTTAGGGAGGTCAGAGGTAAATTAGCAAAACTTTATCTCAAAATAAAGAATAAAATGGCTGGGATGTGGCTCAGTAGTTGAGCACCCCTGGGTTTAATTCCCAGTACCAAAATAAATAAATAAATAAACAAACAAAAAATATGTTTTAACTGAAACATAAAGTACTGACTTCTTGATTTAAAATGTACTATGGTTATAGCCTCTAAACCATAAAATAATTTCATTTGTGGTTCTAGATTTTTATGAAGTTTATTTCTACACTTATTTTTTTACAGAGCTTTTCATTATATACGATTAAACACTGAATTTCATAATTATTAAACTGACAGAGGTATTATTTTGGCAGCAAAGTATCATTTTGAACAGATGTGTTTAACAATCACAAAAAATCTATTTACTTCCTGGTAGATAAGTAACCACCTCAGAATCTAATCAAAATGTTTTCATTCATTTGTGTTGCTAAGAGGGATTAATATTGAAATTCTTAGATGCAAAAAGAGAAAGTTAGTGAATAACTCAATCCTAGCTTTTGATTTTATTCAAAAGAAATATGCATTCTAGATCCATTAGAGCTATAAGGAAATAGATCTTAGAGAATATTATTTAATCTCTGATGTATAATCTGCTGTATCATTTTATATAGCTTTCACTGAATAATAGTAATCAAAAATATAATAATGTATTTTGAAATAATAATAACTGAATGTGTGATATTAAATGGTCCAAATATTTGTCATGAATATGAGTTAGAATAAACTTTATCAGAAAGTAGACATCAAGTGTCTAAAACCCTATAAACTCAACTATTAGAATCATTATGCTCATTCACTGATTTTCTATGCATTTAATGAATACCTACTGTTGGGTACTGAGATAAATATTGGAAATATAAATTGGAATATGGCAAGTTTCATATCGTGAAAGAACAGATAATATACTATCAAAGGTAAAAAGATTAGTAAATTTTTACTTGTAAGAACTTACTTCACGTAATAAAATTTCTATAGGTAAAATAATAAACTAACTTGAATTTGAAAGAAGAAAGTAAAACAAGAGTAGAAAGCAAAATGTAATTACAAATCAGTTAAACAAGTGCACTATCATAATTTATATGACTCTTTGGACTGAAATAGAAATTTGAATCTGAGATTTCTTTCATGAATTATGTTATTTATGACTATAGAAATATTTAATTTCACCCACCAAAAACAAACAAAAAAGGCAGTTATTGACTTCATCTTAGTCGTTGACTTCTTAGGTCACAAATACCAATCAGGGACTCAACCCTGGCTGGCTCCTACTTACTTCCCCTTCCCCTTGAACAAGCTTTTAAACTTGACAGTTCCTAGATATTTTTAGAGTTCTTTTTAATTAAGTAAGGCATGAGAATCAAATCACATTTCTCAATATGATTGTGATCTCAAATAATAAATTCTAATCCTTCAGATTTTGGTAGTTGGTTAGGCAAAATAAAAAAATGTCACATTTTATTCTTCAAAGTCAATGATAAGAACCACATTTCATTTTTCTGTTCCATAGTTATGTTTCTTCACAAAATAATTATAGTATAAAGGTAAAACAATAAGAAAGGATTCTATTACAAACCTGATAAATTTTTCCCTGTTTTTATTATTGATCTTTCAAAGTTTCTTATATTTATTGGTTTAAACTTTGACTCATAAATAAATGGAATCATTTATTTCATGAATATTATGCATTAGATTCACTCAATAAATATTTGTTTAGTTCCTACACTATGCAAGGTACTGTCTTAGGCACTGGGTACAACATTTCTGTCCTAATGGGATTACATTCTAACTAAAAGTTATAAAAATGAACAATTAAATAAGTATTTTTAAATAGTATGAGGGAAAAAATAAAGGAAAATAGAGGGAAAAATAGAGGAAAATAGTGCGAATCTCAAAAGAAAGGTCAGGAATGGTTTTAGATTTGAAGAAAACCTGATGTGAGAGAGTAAGCCATTCAGATACCTTGAAGAGGGGGATCCAGGCATAAGAAATAGGAACTTCAAAGGCCTTGGAGGCAGGCCACACCCTCATTTAAAATGAACTACCTCCTGTAAGTCCCAGGTCCAAAAGCTACCTGCTAAGTTTGAATGTTAGTGTACCTCCTCATTCCTTCTGTTGAAATCCAAATTCCCCAAATAATGGTATGAGGAGAAAATCTCCTTTAGAATATGATAAATAATGAAAGCAGTCTTTATGAATGAGATTAATGCTCTCATAGAAGAAGCCCATGTTCTCTTCTACCATGCTAGGACAGGGTAAAAAGATGTTGTCAATGAACTAGTAATCAGGCCCTGGAAGATAAATTAGATAAATAAAAAATCATATTTATATTAATAGATGTGAAAAAAAAAACTATAAGAATGGAGGTTTGTGAGGAGATATAACCAGAAGTTTAGTTTTAAATGTAGTTAAGCTTAAGGTACATGTTAGCTATTAAGATGAAAATATTGAGTGGATAGTGCTAGACAAGCCAGAACCCCAGTTGCAGACCTATCTTTGGAGGATATCAAGCCTTATTATCAGACAAGAACTAAGTGAATGAAGGTTTATTAAGGAAACAAATGAAAGGACTGTTGCTTGGGGGGCTATAATATTAAACAATTCAAAAAAAAAAGAAGACAAAATTAGCAAAGGAAATGAAGAAGATAGGAGAGAAACAGACTGGGATACTCTAAGCTGAATGAAGACTTTTTTTTTTTTTTTAAATTAGCTACACATAACAGTACAACTATCTTGACATTTTATAGAGAAAGAAATGACCAACTTGAGAATTGGAAAAAAATCCAAATATTCATCCTTTGGTGTTTGGATAAACAGAATATCACATGTCCATACAATGAAATACTAATCAGCAACATAAAGTAAAAATATCAATAAATGCCATGATGGATGAATCTCAGAAAAAAATACACTAAAAGAACACACACACACACACACACACACACACACACAGAGAAAGAGAGAGAGAGAGAGAGAGAGAGAGAGACAGACAGACAGACACACTAAAATTTTTAGAAAAGATAAAGACTACAGAAAGCAGACCAGTAATCACTTAGAGACATGATTGGGAGAGGGATTTAAAGACTTTTTGCAATTATGGAACTATTCTAAGACTGTTTTGGGGGGATTGTGGCACAACTGTCTACATTTAATAAAAATCATTGAACTACACATCTAAAATGGGTGAATTTTATGAGATATGATTGCATCTCAATAAATCTTTCCAAGACAGGTATGGAGGTGGAGTGATGGAGAGAGGCTAGAGGCTGGGGAGAGAGGGGTGGGAAGAAATATATATATATAGAGAGAGAGAGAATGAATATGAATGGGATTATGAATATGAATGGGATTAGGAGAATGGGGAATTGAATAGAGTTTATACTGGCAAAAGTTTTCAGGAGCTTCACTGTAAAGTAGAGCAGAAAATTGAGGTAGGGGCTAAAAGAGAACATGGATCCAGAGAGTTTTGCTTCATTTTGTTTGTAGATGAAGGAAAACACAGCATATTTCATGGTGATGGGGATAATACAAAAAAGAAAAAAAATCTCTGGTAATAATGCAAAAGAAGGAAGGGAGACCTGCTGAAGTGATTTCTGTCAGTAGGAAAAAGGAAGATGAGCTACTGTACAAAAGTTGAGGAACTGGCTTTAAAAGTGTCAATACATAGTATACTGAAAAGAATGGAACAGAATATGGCTGTTAATATTATTGGGCATTTGTTTCGGTGAATAGGTGTTGTAGAAGGATCTTCTGATTCTTTTCCAAAGTAAAATAGGATGCAGAGTTATCTGCTGAAAATAAGGAGGCATAAGACACATTGAAGATTTAGCAAAAGTATAGTAAAAGTAATAGATGTTTTTGAAATTTCTTGTCTGCATTAGGAATGCTTGAAGTTTACAGTTTGGCTTTTAAATTGAGATTAGTCTGTATTGTAAGTATTTTGTTGTTCTATTTTAATATTTTTACCAATTATTAAAATGAATAGGTTCAGGCATAAGGTAAGAGTTGGATATACATAAGAGTTGGATATACACTAGAATTAGGGTTTTGCCAACTATCAAGTCAATGTGATGAAGCAAAGAAAGAATAAAAACAATTGAGGTTGAATGTAAGAAAATGATAAAAATTGAAAGAGAATGATAATCAGAGGAGGAAAAAGTATAATGAAAGAGGACAGTATTCATGAATTGTTCATTCTAATGAAATTAAAGGTCCCCTGGAATCAGGGTACTGCAAGGAGTGAGCAAAATATAGTAGGCACTAGTCTGATAAAAAGGATGTTTGTGAGTACTGCAGTTATTACAGCTACTGGTAATAACAAAGCAAATATCTAAGGTTACTAAGATCACCAGTTATCTTGCCTTACATATATTTATCTCAATGAGAAATCATATCATTATCTCAAAATTTTAACGTGTATTCTTAGCTCATATTTATTTTATCACATATGCAATAATTATATTATTTTCCTACCAGAAATCTCCATATAGTTTTTTCCTGTCAATTGGATATTTTATCTATGTCTAATCTTACAATTTTGCTTTCTACATCTTTCTCTCCCATTTTACTTTTTGTTTAAAGACAAGTTCAAAGAGTATTGCAATGTAGATTTTATCTCAGATGGTCTTGCTTGTTCTCCATGTTGTTAACTCCTGTCAGTCTGTTGATGAATTCATTCTTTGTAGAGCCCACTGTGTTCTCCTCCTCCTCCTTTTTGTAATCTCTAACAGTTATTCTTCTAGTAATATTCTCCAAATCAAATCTAATAATCAACATTAGAAATCATCTAGATGATTTTCCTAAACTACGATCTTATGAGATAAAAAGCTAAAACATACGTCTCTTTCATAGAAAGTAAATGTGGATTTAGGTGCAGGTGAGACTATGTGTTTATTGTAAACTCACAAATTGCTCACAAAAAAATTGGAATAACTAAATTGACACATAGGATTTGGGTAGGTACAACTATGAAATTACTCCCAATTGTGATTTTGAGTATCAAAGCAAAATGTTTTCAAACATTTTTTTTTCTTATTGAAATGTGGTATACTTTACTTTCACTTAACAACAACATAGAACATTAGAAAGAGCTAAAGGGTAAGAACCCTTAAGAAAATAAATGTAGGTTCTTTTTTTATTTTTGTTAAGAATTATCTATGCTAAAATTCTAAATGAACTCCTTTAATAAATGGATAATATAATCTACAAAATGGTTGTAAAACCAAAAAACAACAACAACAAAAAAACTTACTGATATATCAGGACCCTGGATTCTTTTTCCAGTGGTTGATTGGGGCTTTGTTATTTATGTTTCTTTCTAATTAATTGATGTTGGCCACTCTGAAGTTGTGCTATGGGAAAACCATATTGAGGTATGAAGAGGTACTGATCTCAAATTATAGGATTTCAACAGATGAATATGGTTAGCTGTGAGTTGGTAAATAATCAGAATACAGGTTAGCACTCTTTTTCCATAAGCCTTGGGAAGTACTTACCTATTTCTCTGATTTTATAAGACCTGAAGCATAAAAGGGGAAAAAAGAAAACCTAGTTTTGTTTGAAACTCAAAAAATACTTAGTAGTTTTTGTTCCATTATGGCAAAGAATATCATAAACAACCAAGTATCCAGCTTATCTTCTGAAACAAGATGCACATTGGCATTCAGTTAGCTCAATTTGCACTTTAAATGATTTTGAAAGTTTTCATTCTCTCAGTTTATCGCTTGCCTGGTGCTGCAGGCAATATATTCCTCATTGATGGCAGGCAGAAGCAGCACTGTGACAGTCAACAGTTAGAATGGCAATAAAACAAGTTTATCATAAGGAGCTTAGACTCATAACCAATGGTATGTAGAGCATAGGTTCTTTAATTAATCATCTGGTACTGTGATATATATCAAGAAAACCATGCACATTTCACCTGGAATGTTCCCCTGTCAATACACTTGTCTAAAAGAATGAACAAAGAAAAACAGAGCAGCATCAATATAGAATGGGATCCTACTGTACCTGGTGAATGAGGCGGAGGAGAGCACATCAGAACAACCCCCTGGCCTTCCCTCACAGAGACTGCACTTCTTGTCCGGCCACTAAAATTTCCCAGATCTGTCAACATAACACAGCATTCAGATGCAAGGCAAACATAAATTTTAAAAAATCCCTACTATTATAATTTACATTTATTTTTCTATCATCATCCTGACAAGGTATTTTGTTTGTTTTGCAGTGACAGAACAGTCTTGTTAATGAATCTATATCATCCAATTCTGAATACCACAGTTTAAATTCTATATATTCAAAACCCCTCACATTCTTTATCTTTACCGCACATACAAGTTGCCAGTGTAGAATCTAGATAATACAACATTTTAATCATATCAAATAGTTATTTTATTTCTTACCAATATTTTTTGTATATTGATCTTTTGACTGGTAAAAACCTTTCATTCAAAGTGAGAAGATAAACATGAGGTGGTTATAGCACCTGCTATCCAATCTGTGGCCTTATCATATGTGATGTTAAGGATGGTGTGTGAAACCAAGCATGGACTTGCCAAATTAGAGACTTGTAGGCTCTATCAAAATATAACGAGGACATGAAGTGTTCTAGCCTAAAATGAATTCTACAAATTAATTGTCTCATCCATTTTGATTAGCCTGGGACTATTACAGGTACTGAAACACTTGTGTGTATGAGGATTATAGCACTGGGTTCAGTTACCTGCCTTTGTACTATGCTGCATTTGCACAATTTGGAAAGAACTTCATAAAAATAAAGTGCCTCATAGGGGATGATATATTATTGCTTACTAATCTAATCATAACTCATAATGTATATCTTTTTCCTTCTCTTGATCTACTTCAATCAAAGGCATGAATTTTAGAATAGTGTTTTGCAAATTATGGAGTTCAAATTTCTATAAATAAACATATTCCAGAATTCTAAGTCTCTAAAATCAGGTTTCCATGGTGAGAAATGCTTCTTGAAAATGTTCTGCCATTCCTCCCATCATACATAAATTGTATAACAGACTTTTAAAAATCATTTAATTATTCCATGTAAAAATACTACTTTGCAGCAATGTAAGTTAGAGTCTCAATTTAATGTTTATTAACCTGATAAACCATAAAATTAATCAAGAAAATATATTTGATGGATATGAAGAAGATAAATCACTATCATTAAATAGTCTAATAGAAACCTTCTATGATTTTTTTTTCTAAGAAAGGGGCAACAATTATTTGTTGAATTTATAATCAGATCTTAAATTCATCAAGAGTGAATACAAGATGCCAAAATAATACTTAGAAAGATATTCATTGTTTGAGAATGTTTTAGGATTTTGTATAAAATTCTACAATTTATGGAAAATAGGTATGTGTTTTATAAAGAAACAAGACAAAACAAAGAATAATCCTAGTTCTACTTTTGTTGGGGAAAAATAGCCTTATCTAAAAATATACAAATTAACTTTCTTTAATTTTTTTAGTTATAGATGGACACAATACCTTTATATTGTCATTTATATATATTTTTTATGTGGTTCTGAGGATGGAACCCAGTGCTTCACACATGCTTCCCAAGCACTTCACCACTGAACTATAGCCTCAGACCCACATTAACTTTTGTAGTAAGCATCATATGCATTGATTCTTTGGGATAGAGACTATCTTTTTTTTTCCAGAAAATGATTTCAATATGAAGATAAAGCATGACAAGTTTTCCAGTTTGACTTTCTTTAACTCATTCCTAGAATTATAACACAGAATCATATAATGAAGCAATGGTTGTTACAGGACTTTAACATCTCTTCGGGGATTGTCTGGTTTTCCTTTCTTGTTCCTCCTCATTGAATTTATAAATCTTGGGGGAGACTACTTGGATATTAATTTATTTTAACTGAACTTAACTGGTTTCTAAAAATATATACGTATTCCAATACAATTACTAATAAATGCATGTAGTGTATATATTATGACATCAAACCAATCTACTGTATTTAAAAATATTTTAATAGAAAACAGTCCTAAAGTAATGTCCACTTTTGAAAAACTGAAGTACATTGAACACACAGAAAAAGAAACAATTGTAGAATAATTATGACCTGAATTATGTTTTGAGATCTAAGTTATCCAAAAGTTCACATTCAACTATAATTGCTTTATTTTGTATCAACAGTCAATACAAGTACAATTCAAGACTTTCTCTAGGATTGTTTCTGGGTCATTATTTCCTAGGAATTATTGTACCCAGAATTTCAAAATAAATGAATATTTTTCAAATGTGAACAGAACTTTTTGCTTACATAAAGCCACACAGCAATAATACAAAGAAGTAAATACTTTTATGAAGAGTTGTTAACTACTTACTAGGGAGAAAAAGTGACACTCTTTTTGTATAATGTATAAGTGGTTTTCTTTCATGCCTGGCAAGATTGTAGTTAACCTAAGGCATAATTTTTATGTGAAAAAATTCCTGGTTGGTGTGGGCATGGTGGCTTGATTAAATACGGGAAAACTCAGCTACATGTTTATATCTCATTGTGAATAGAAAGCTTCTTTTGATGTGCTTTTCAGAGGAAATAGAAAGCAGCCTAGGTATACATGCAGTTTGGATGCTTATAGTATCTTCTTAGTAGATATATATTTAATGTATCAGAGAAATGAAAACAAGAATAAGTTTTTGAATGCAGTCTTTTTATTACAATTTACACAAGGCCAAAAATATGTGTTCGTGTTTTATATTTGGGAACTTTAAGGCGGGGGGGGATGAGTAAAGGTACACATTCCAAAACAAGAATCGTAAAATTCTAATTTGAATTTTTACTGAAATAAAACTCTAGGAATATTATAAAGCATATGACTAATAGAGAAACAACAGAAGGGTTTGTGATCAAGAGTCAGAGCTCTTCAAGTCTTGCATTTGATCTGACCTTTCCTTCCTAGTTATGAAATGCATGCAAGGGTTTAATAGGGAGCTGTAAACAGAGCTTTAGCTCACAGAATTATTGCACCTTTTCATCCTAGAAAAAAACATGCAAACTAAAAGACTTAAGCAATGAATGATGTGACTGAGGCCTTAGATGACAGATTATAGATTCAGATGTATGCTTTTAGCCATATTAGCCAGATATGAGACAGATCACAACTTATTTAACAAATCCTTATTCAATGAATACTGTACCCTGAAAAATATGCTAGGTCCTAGTGATACAGAAAAAGAGTAAAGGAAAGATAGATGAATTAATTATACTCACTTGGATCCACTATCTGTAGCTCAGAGGAGTATGAGTCACCAAATAGATGTATGATCCCACACAATCATAGCTTCAGCTTGTCACAACTATAGCCACAAGTGACCAATACATACCCCCTACATATGAGCTCCAAACACATGCATACCAACTCACATTCTGTAGTTTTTCCCTTCTTCTCTCTTTTTTTTTTTTACTTTCCGCTTTCTCCCTTCCTTCTATCTCTCTTCCTGACTTATTTTTGTTACTATTTCCTTCCTTGAGCTATTTATTTATTTATTTATTTGACTGAATCTTGCTAAGCCCATGCTGCCCGTGAGTTTCTTGCTGCCTGATGGCTGAAACTATAGGCACATGCCACCATACCTGGTTCACAAATTTAATCTTAGGAGAATTCAAAACAAAGGTAATGCTATCTATAGTATTAGGATTCATGATTATTGTAAGATAAAAACTTTCTGATAATTCAGGAGCAGCACAATTTTATCTGATATTACACTCTAAAAGGTATTTCCCTTGCAAGACTTTATAAAAATAACACTAGGGGGAGCAACTTCACAATCCCCTTATGAAGGGTCTTCATCATGAGATTCCTTAAAGAGGTATTGTGTTTCACTTAGACACATACATATCTGTACAAAAATCATTACCCATAAACAATAATTGAAAAGTATTAGAAATACAGTGCAGAAAACTGGCAAGAAGGAAATTGCATAAGAAATCTGGGACCTTGGTCTTCGGATCTTACACATGTTAAATACAAGTTGGTTCAGTTACTGTGGAGGAGTGAAAGGAAAAGTCAAAGCAAGAGGGTAAATGTCATGCAGTCATCAGTGATATGGTTCATGTGTGTCCTGGACGACTTGTATTTCCTAATCTTAAATCTGTTCTGAATGAGTGACAATGTAGGTTATAGGAGTTAGTTAGATGGAGGAATGGGAAGGTGGGGGCTCATTTTTGACTTGTGTTTGGCTACACGGGTATCCTATAGGGGATGCTAATGAGCTTTCACTGCCAATGCTCCAGGCCTTAGCATCTCATCCTCTACTTTAAAAGCGCTGTAAATACACATATAATTTAGTGGAAACTCTAGACTTCTTCACAAGATTGAGTTTGAATTTTTACAAAAAATAAAACACTGAAAATGGAAAATCACATTAAACTAAGTACCAGGAACTTGAGTTCTATTTAGCTTAATCACTAACACCTATAGGATTGAGGAAGTGAGCGTGGCGCTTGGAACTTTAACTTGTATGATTTCTACAACTGACACTTTTCCTAATAATGACTTGATATTTGCTGCCTCACTTCCAAAATGAATGCATATTGAGGTTTTTCATCAGTAGTATTTGTTGCTGCTGTTGATTATCATCAAGACTATTTGGGTCATTGACAGATTTTTTTTTCTTTTTTGCATACATGCAAATATTATGTAATACAAATTGGCTAGACTTCATTCATAAATATTAAAATTTGACAATGTTAAAAAAGGGAAAAGGGGTGGGAAATAAAGAAAATAATTGAAATAGCTACTGTCTACACTATGAGAGGCACCCTGAAATTTAAATAATCCTGTTTAAAATTTCATTTTTTAAATTTAAATTGTTTTTCCCCTCCTCCTTCTTCAGTGTGGAGATCACACAGTCACACATTTTAGGCAAACACTCTACCACTGAACAACATCTCCAATCCTAAAGATTACTAAATTTTATTTGAAAAGCAAACTTATTTGAAAAGCTTTGTGCATGCAATTTTTTAAATTAGTGAATTGGCAAATCAAATATAATGTGATTGATTCCAAGTTTTAGAAAAACATTAGGATGAAAGCAGTTCAAGCATTTGGAAGTTAGACCAAGTTGGTTTTAGGAATTAGAAATAATCTTCATAAGAATATCTTTTTAAGAAACAATTCTAACAGATGAAAAACAAAAAGGTAGGAAAATAGTGACAAATAGAGAAAACATAATTCTTACATTTATACTGAGAATTAAATTAGCACTTTCTAGTCTATAGTCATTTGTGTGCATGTGAAGATGGTCAGAACTCATTCTAAACAAGCAAGATCCTTAATAATAGTTTCTAAAGTTGTTGAATTGTACCTAGACTGAAAACCTTGGGAATATGAAGCTTTGTGATTTTTATTGGCAATTTTGAACATATGAGTCTATGATCAACTTATCAGCAAGACAGACAGGTATTATTATACCCATTTATTGAAGGGGACACTGAAATTCACTAAGGGTGAGTACTAAGAATAAAAATCACCTGGCCAGGAAGGATTTCAGCCTTCTAGATAACTAGTTCAGTTTTGGAACATGAAAGATTGTTTATTTTGTTGATTTTGTTTTGTCGTCGTTGTTTTGCACCACCCCCCAAGTTATTCTGACATTCTTAGTTTAGAAATAAAATTATTTCTTTGTAATTTTCTATTATACCACATTAAATAATATTACAATTCTTTTAAATATTTGTTGTAAGTCATCTGTAAATGGGACATGATATCACCCTTAAAAATGTTAATTATTTAATAAAACTTGTCTCTCAAGAATATCAGCTAGGCTAATTATAGGTATCTAAAATAAAATCTTTTATATGAAGGTAAGAATTGAATTAAGATGTAACCGGGATATGGTAAGGTAAATCTACAAGAGGTAATGACAAGTTGTAATGGAACTTTTTTCAGTCTCATTTTTCCCTTGGTTATATATAACAGGTCAGATAAGTAATCTTTTGTAATGACTTGCTATTTTCACTTTACATATTATCAGACGTGAATTATTCAGCCAATGGTTCACTGAATATACAGAGAAACCAAAGCACACCAGATGATGTTTGCCTTGACAGTAACACTTTAAGCACATTGTAAGTTAAAAATCAAATTGTAATTGCTTTTGTAAAAAGAAAAATTGTCCAAAGATTGTGATCAAAATCTTTCTGATCCTAGGTCTTTTCTTTGGTACTTTGTGCATTACAAAATCTACTTCAATAATGAATATATGATAAAATCATCTCAAATGCAGGAGTGTATGTAAATATGTTTACTTAATATGAAGATAGACTGTGAGTGTTGGCAGAGGTCCTAAACCTCTTTTGACAAAATTTCTTCTTCTTTACAGACAAGTGCATAAATAATCCCTATTTATTTACTTTTAAGTTCACTTTTTTCCAAATAATGACTTTTTTTTTTCAAATTAACATTAGTGTTATTCATTAAATCTTACAAAAGTTTGAAGGTAAGCACTACAAAATGTATCATACAAATACTTAAGCATGTACAGAGATTTGAGTATCATTGACCCATAGAGAAGGAGAAAAGGGTGTTATTTAGTAAATTCAAGCTTGCTGTATGTGGTGTTGCATGCTTGTAATCTCATTTAGGGACTTAGAACAGGAGGATCTCAAGTTCAAGTCCAGTCTGGGCAACTTAGTAAGATGTTGTCTCAAAATAAAATATTTTAAAAATGGGCTGGGGATGTAGTTTAGAGCTCAAGAGATCTTGAATTCAATGCCCAGTACTGAAGAAAAATAAAAACCCAGCAAGTTATTTGGTACAACTCCTGTAACTCATAGATCTTGTTGATTATCTCTCATGCTTTTGAGCCTAACTACCCTCTGGCATTTTCTAATTGTAATTCTTAAATAATTACTTCCTTGCCTACAACCCTGGCTCCTTATCTCACTTAACACTTTTTCCTCCAGCACAACTTCAGCCTTAGTTAAATTGGACTATATGTGTATTCTGCTTTGATTTGTGCAAGTGAATATGGATGGAGAAAAACATCAACAATAATGGACAGTTTGATTCTAAATTCATGACTATGAGGCTCAGGCAGTCCGTTTGTGCTGCCTGGTAACCCTGATACATTTATGGAGTCCATTTTCTCTTGATTCTGGACAATAACATTATAACCACTTTCTTCCAATACCTCCTGCCAGATTCTTCCCTTCCATTTCATAGAGAAAACAGAAGTAATCCAAAAACAAGTTATACATGTACCACCTAGTAGAACACTGAAATGTGCTCTAAATTCTCGTTTAATGAAGGACTCATTGCACCCACTATTGGGGATTCTGATGACAAACAGCCTTTGGCCCTCAGCTCTTCAGGGACTACTTTTGTAAATAGAAGCTCTTCACCCCAAAGGGTGCTTCCTGGGGCAGGACACAGTCAATGAAGTATCATTGAATGACCATCCTGAGACAACTCCAGATACCCTGACATACTGTCCTAGCTTCAGAGAGCCTTTTGGTTTGGGCAGGACAGTTGATAGACCTGTATCAGAGTCTGAATCACCCCTTGTCTATTCTCACTCTTTCTACTGGATTTGATTCCAAGGTCATTTATTTAAAAAGAAAAAAAAACATTGTCTGCATTTAACTTGATCTCACAGTCTATTCCTCAAGGACCTGATCCTTTTACACTATCACAATAGCTCTTCATTCCTCAAAGTACATGTTACCTCCCATCTTTTTACTATAAATGAACTATCTACACTCTAGTCAAAGGTCAGTCTCTCCCTTTTGCATCTATAGCATCCAAACATACTGATATTTCTCCAAAGATTTTTTTAAAGGAAGAAGTTAATGCATCTTTCTTAACCTCTTTCCCCTTGTAGGTACCATACCATTATTGTTCTATTCTGCAACAAAACCCATTCTCTCTTCAGCTTTTCAAATCAAGGTTATCTTCCTACCACTGGCAAAAATGCAATTGTGAGATAGCTAATGACTTCTGCATTGTTAATTTATTAATAAATCCCTAGTCCTCTTCTACTTTATAAGCACTGTTTGATATAGTCAATTATTTGCTTCTGTTAAAAATAATTTTTATTTGACTCCTCCTACTTTAATTTCTATTCCTCCTCAATTCTTCAATAGTTAAATACTACAGAACTCCAGGTTAGTTCTTTTAATTTTTTCTTTCCCCATCTATACCATTTCCAAGTTTATTTCATATAGTCTTTATATTTAAAAGCTGTACACACACTGAGGGATCTCCAAATTTTATTTGTGCCTGGACGTTTCCCTTGACTGTCAACATGCACACATGCATGCCTGTACACACACACACTCACACACACACACAAACACAGAGTTTACTTAACATTTGTGCTTGGGTATCCAAAGGTATTGCAAACATGCCCTTATGGAACTCCCTTTTCTACCCACAGAACTATTCTCAACAGAATATTTCCCATGAGAGTAAATAGTGATTTCATTCTTCTAATTGTTAAGAAAAAATTTAAAATTCATCTGTGATTCTCATATATCTGACTCCACACACACAGTTCATGAGAACTTCATTGATACTATTTGATAATGTATCCAGAACCCAACAACTCTCAACATCTATAACTTTCACACAGGTGTCTCTGACTTGATTGTCGGGATATGCATCTAACCAGCCTTCGTATTTCTTCCTTTATTCTATTTCAGACTATTTCCAGCACAGCAACCAGATTGATTCTTATAAAATTAAGTTGTATGATATGACCTAAATGGCTTTTGATCTCACTCAGAGGAAAATAAAAGCTGCTTGTAATACCCTCCAGGCCCTACACCTTCTATCTGTGTTGCCTGTTTGATGTCATTTCCTACTTTGCTCCCCTTTGCTCACTCCAGCCTAGCACATGAGTTTCTTGATTTTCAGAAAATATACCCAGCTGTTGTCTCTGCCTCAGGCCCTTGTGCTTGCTGACTCCTTCAAGTAGAACACATTTTCCCCCACATATAATCATGGTTGTCATCTTCGTGTTCTTTAGGTCTTTATTTCAATGCCATTTTCAAGATCCCTCTGGAGAGATCTTTTGGGAGCATCCTATCTAAAGTTCAACCTCATCATTCTTCACCTATTCCATACACATTTTTCCTAGTTAATTTTTCTCCTTGGTTCTTCATTATTATTCATTTGCCTTGTCAATTTTGCCCCCTACAAGATCTATAAGGAGATTTTTTGTTGATTATAATATTCACAGATCCTTAAGCTTATTTGTTCTCTCTGCCTGGAATTCTCTTCTCACTGATTATTTTCACTGATCTCTCCAACTATGTGCCAGTCTCTGTTGGAATGTCACCACTGCAGAAAGCATTTCCTTGATCACTTTATTCTTCCTTTCTTTTCTCCCAATTTTTATTTTCCTTATTCTTTTTCTACTTGTTTTCTACTTGGCTGGGGATCAGATCAAGGAACCCACACCTGCTGGGCTAGTCTCCTGACTCCTCCTACTTTAACTTCTATTCCTCCTTAATTCCCCAATATCTAAGCATTATAGAACCCCGAATTAGTCCTTTGAACTTTTTTTCCCACTTACACCATTTTTAAGTTTATTCTATCTAGTCTTTATATTTAAAAATTATACACACACTGAAGGATTTCCAAATTTTATTTGTGCTTGGACACCTCCCTTGACTGTCAACATGCATACATGAGTTACATCCCTAGCTCTCTGGTCTCCTTATTATGATAACTTGTCTTCCATGATACTCATCACCCACTGACATATTATATAACAAGGAATTAATAGTTTATTGTCTCCTATATTCCATTACAATTTAATCTTCTTGAAAACTCGCACTTTGTTTTGACACTGATTAGAGTAATGCCAGATGCTCAGTAAATAACAGTCCAATAAGGAATTGAATGCATGAAACTATTGCATATTTTATTATTAATTTATACTTGAAAAATTTTAGTTTTGAACTTCTAAGTGTTGAGATATATTCCAAATATTACACTTATAATTTTTTTCAAAATTATAGTACTATGAAAGCCAAAATTCCCAGGAAATACTGACTTTGACAGATAATGCTGAAATATATAAGTGCTAAAAGGCTTTTCCAGAGCAGAAATTTTCACTTCAGTTAAATTATTTTTATAGGAAAAAGGTTGTTTGTATACCCTTTCAAACTGTAGCTGAGTTAGAAAGTATATGATTTCATTTTTAAAAAATCTTTATTTTTTAGTTACAGGTGTATACAATATCTTTATTTTATTTTTATATGGTGCTGAGGATCAAACCCAGTGCTTCACGAATGGTAGATGAGTGCTCTACCTCTGAGCCACAACCCGAGCCCAATAATCCCAGTTTTTGTAAAAGGAATATTTTTATTATCTGGAGTCTTATAATTCTAAAAATGTTACAGTTTCTAAATGAAAACAATTTGAACTTTTTTTGATACCTAAATATAGTTTCATTGATATACCTTATGCATTGCAGTTGACACTACCAAATTCTAAAGACCATTACTACAAATAATAAAAGTTATAAAAGTTCTAAAAAGCAGCCATTTAATTAATTTGCCTGACATTATATTAACATAAATATTGTACTTGCATAGCTAATTTTAATGTCAAGTACTTAAGTTAGTAACTAGGCAGAGAATTTTGAAATTGTATTTTAAAACACTGGCATAAAAAAAAAAAAAAAAAACACTGGTCTTTTAGAGACAAAAGACCTCAGTTCAAATTCTAATATTACTATTTACTCACAGGGCCACCTTGAGCAAATTATATTACTTTACTGTGCTTTACCTCCTAGCTAAGACCAGATAATTATAAATATGTTATCAGCTTACTGGAACACATTACATGGTGTATAAATAACCTACCCCATATAACTTGCCTATAACAAGCACTTAAAAATATTATTTCTTTTTATGCCTCCACATTTTAGAGAGATGTAACACATTAACTTCAAGTATAATCCTAAATAATTTTCTAAACACTTTGAGCATACAGAATAAAGATTACCAAACTGTACTATTTGGGGATCAATGCTATACAAATTAACATAATAAATAGGAGAGGCAGCTGAGAGGTGCCATTATAAACACAGTGGCAATTGTAAACAAGCTACTTTGCCCTTCAAATCTTAGCTTCCTTCTCTATAAGATAAAGGTATTAAAATCAAGTTCAAAGTTGTTGAAAGACATAAATGAAATAATGTCCATACAACGGTTATAAAGTTACATGACACAATATAATGAATGGAAAGCAATATTATCTTTATTATTATTCATGCCATAAAAAACTCTTATGGGTCATGAGACATTAATAGTAATCTTAACTCTCTTGCTAGCTAGCTACAAACTTGTGGCAAAAGCTTAACCTTCTGTGTTTATTTCTTTGTGTTTCAGGGATTTGGGTTGCTTAAGAGAAAGAAACCCCCATGTTTATGGAGTTGCAAACGTGAGGTTAACAACAATCATGGTGGGAACTAAGGAAAATTGAAGAAAATATTACTCTTGAAAGCATTTACATGTGGTTTCAAAACACTGTAGGGGTTGAAGGAAAGTTGTATAACCACATTTAGCGGAAAGGATGACATTTTTTTCACACCTAGACTAGATTATCTCCAAGATGCAACATTCCATGACTTTGACTCAGAGTCTGTGATTCTACTAACTTTAATCTTTTGTTCAGAACCTATTACAGAGAGTGTGCATGTATGTGTATATGTGTGTGTGTGTGTGTGTGTGTGTGTATAGTCATATATATGAAAGGCTATTCCTAATACCCATTTTCTACAACAAACAGAAAATTAAATTGATTTTAGATTTTGTGTTTATATTTTGATAATCAACTTGATAGAGGAGAAAAACTGCTGTCAGCACAAGAATTTGTAACCACTTGTTTATAATGTTTACATTTTGCGGTAGATTTATGATGACTTGACTAAAGTAAAGGAACTTTTAAAAACTTCACTAAGGTGAATATTCTATTACAAATGAGAAAACATGTCATAATTTTACATTATACATAAGGAGACTTTATGTTCAAAATCATCATAAATTGCATTTTATACCCTGTAATGCAGTGTTTGACATCTGGGAGACAATATGTATTTTAAAAAATATAATGTTTTTAATGCACATTATGTATTAATTTGTGGCTCTAGTCTGTGTACTACAGGAGATAAGAGGAATGAGGTGGGTGGAGCAAGATGGTGGCAGAATAAAATCCTCCATGTATCTCACCCAATAGATAAATCAAATTGAAAACTATTCATGCACAAGAGCTAAGAAAATCAAGTGAGAGACTGTTTGTTATTAGTATAGCGAAATGAAAAACTGTAATGAAGAAGAAAGGAAGGAAATATTTGCCTATATTACTGTATCCCAACTCTTAGCATCCCAGAAGAGAGAAAGGTTCTTCACAATTGGAGAACAGAGAGAGAATTAAGTCCACATCTGAGACTTGAAACCCAGTAGATGCCACCATGATGAAATCTAGTAGTAGAGAAAGTTTATACCCCTACTTCCAGTACTATGACTAAGTCACTGGAACTGCATTAGACCAGTCTGCAAAGAGAATGCTTCCATCAACCCTCCTACAAGCTAAATATATATGCACCCAATAAAGGACTTAAAAACATCATTGTACAGGAACACAACCACATCGATGTTTATAGCAGCACAATAGCTAAACTGTAGAACCAACCTAGATGCCCTTCAAAATATGAATGGATAAAAAAAAATGTGGCATATATATACAATGGAATATTACTCAGCAATAAAAGAGAATAACATCATGGAATTTGCAGGTAAATGGATGGAGTTAGAGAAGATAATGCTAAGTGAAGTTAGCCAATCCCAAAAAAACAAATGCTGAATGTTTTCTCTAATATAAGGATGCTAATTCATAGTGGGGTAGAGAGAGGGAGCATGGGAGGAATAGATGAACTCTAGATAGGGCAGAGGGTTGGGAGGGGAAGGGAGGAGGCATGGGGTTAGAAATGTTGGTGGAACATGATGGACATTATTATCCAAAGTACATGTATGAGACACAAATTGGTGAATATACTTTGTATCCAACTAGAGATAAAAAAAATTGTGCTCTATGTGTAATAAGAATTGTAATGCATTCCGTTGTCACATATAAATAAAAAATTGAATAAAAAATAAAATAACACAACTCAAAAAAATACTATCCAATTTATCCTTGCACTTCCAAATATATGTATTGTGCTTTTCCACTATGTAAATCTTTAATTGCTAATTTCATTAGACCAAATCATATGTAAGTCATATTGATGGCATGTTCACTCTATATATTGAGTATAGCAAGTCATTTCTGTGATATTCATCCCCCAAACTCAAACCCCCAGTCTAGCCATGAGGAAAATATCACACACATTTGATTTAAAAGGCTATCTCCAAATAACCCAAACAGTATCCCTCAGAATCGTCAAAGTCATCAAAAACAAGGTAAATGGAATCTATCACAGTTGCATGAAAGCTAAAAGACATAAAAATAAATGCAACATATCTTGGATGGATTTCTGGAACAGAAAAAAGGGCATTAAGGAAAATGTAGTTAAATTCAAATAAAAATTGGAGTTTGCCTAACAGTAATGCATTGATGTTAGCTTCTTGATTGTGACACGTATCATGGTGATTTGTAAAGTGTAAACAAGTGGTATATAAATAGAACTCTATACTCTTTGTAACTACTCTTTATTCTGACACTACTTCAAAATTTTAAAGGTGCATTTAAATTAGAAAATTCCCTTAAAATTATGGAAATCATTGGTTTTATGAAGTAAAAAATATTACTCTTTCCAAAAGTAAGAAAAAAATACAAACAAAATCAAAAGATTTTATAATTTCAGAATGTACCAGACATATGTAATGAATTTATACTGTACAAAAATACAATTATTAAAAATTTTATTTCTTAGAAAAAAAGAAAGTAAGTATTAGCAGAACTAAAGGGAAAGATAAATTCTAATACACTAATAGTCATGGATTTCAATCCCATACTATCAGCAATGGACAGATCATGCAGAGTTAAATGCACCTCAAATAAAATGGACCAAAGAATCATTTACAGAACATTCCATCCAACAGTAGGTGAATACATATTTTTTTCATCAGCACCTGGAACATCCTCCAGGACAGACAATATAATAGAATACAAAACAAGTCTCAATAATTTTTAAAAAATTGAAATTATATTGAGCATCTTTTCTGACTAAATGCAATAGTTAGAAACTGATTACAAATTTTGAAAACTATATAAATAAATGCAAATTAAACAATTTAATTTTGAACACCTAATAAATCACAAAATTAAGGGAGAAATAAAAGATTGAAACAAATGAAAATGGAGACAATATGCAAAACTTACAGATTATAGCAAAGGCAGAACTAAGAGGAAATTCTGGAAAAATTAATGTTTATACCAAAAACTATGAAGATTTCATATCAAAAGACTATCACTGTATCTCAAGGAACTAGAAAAACAAGAATAAACTATACCCAAAATTAGCAGAAGAAATAATAAAGATCAGAGCAAAAATAAATGAAATAGAAAATTAAAAGATAATACAAAAGATCAATGAAACAAAAAACCAGTTTTTCAAAAGGATAAAATTATCCACTTTTTCAAAAGGATAAAGAAAATGGACAAACCTATAGCTATACTAAGAACAGAACACTCAAAGAAATAAAATCATGGATGATTTTTTTTTTTTTTTCGGTATCAGGGATTGAACCAGAGACACTTAACCACTGAGCCACATCTCCAGCCTTTTGTTGTATTTTATTTAGAGACAGGGTCTCCGTGAGTTGCTTAGGACCTCTCTAAGTTGCTGAGGCTAGTTTTGAACCCTCTATCCTCCTTCCTTAGCTTCCCAAACTGCTGAGATTACAGGCATGTGCCAATGCAACTGGCTCAAAGATGATTTTATATGTTGTATTTATGGCAGCAAAGAAATACGAAAGATCAGAGATGATTATCAGTAATATAGAAGAAATGAATAAATTTTCAGACATACATACTTGCTAAGACTCAAACATAAAGAATTAGAAAATGTGAACAGACTAACAAGTAAAATATTTAACCTATAGTAAAAAGTCTGCAACTAAAGGAAAGGGTGGAGCCAGATGGCTTCACTACTAAATTCTACCAAGCATGAGCCAGCAGGACATCTGACTTCTGAGTGGGAACTTTCCTTGCCCTAGTGAAGAAACAGTGAATTAAAATGTGATGCTGAGCAAGGCAAGGTGCCACACCATGGAAAAGGGAAACAAGCACAAAATGGGGGCAGGTCTCCATGGTCAGAAGCTAGTCAGGCTGTTGTATTTTCTTACACTGATGTCAATAAGAACAAAGACATGGCCTGGGACTATAGAGTATCAGAAAACCCAAAAAGTTCATCCCTGGAATAAAATTAATCTTTCCTGGCATTAAGAAGGAGGGAGAAAGGGCAGACTTAATAGCTTACCTCAAGAAAGTAAATAATGAGTAGCAGTCACCACCTTATTTATTACAAAATAGAAATGTCTCTTGGTCTTTTTGTGTGGACCATGATTTAAATGCTATAATACACCAGAATTTAAATCATGAATGGCTAACAGAATATTTTTCCTGGGTAGCCCTAAATTAAGTAAAATTGGTTTGTAATTAAATGAATGCGATCTTTTTAAAAAGTAAAAAAATTGGTAGTAATCCCAGATCAGTAAATATTATCACTGTTTTCCCTTTCTAAAGATATGGATGGACTTTATTAGTAATGTTCAACTTTTCACAAAAATGGTGACTGTCATCTGAAAGCTGGTTTTGTAGTTAGGTTAACATAATTGGGTATGTGAATATGTTTTAATACAGGGGAAAATCCCTCTACTGTCTCAACACTGAGCAAAATTCACACTTTTGAATTTCTGGTCATTCGCCTATTGAAGACAATGGTTGAAGGTAAGGAAGCAGTGACTCCTATACATTTTTGTTGACCATGCCAATTTAATTGGAATTTGTATATCTAAAACACTGGCTTTTCCTTATTAAAAGGCATTTCAATATGGTTTATGTATAATATTAAGGATATTTAATACTTCTCACATTTTATAGTAGATATATAAATTCCGATATTTTTAAAAGTCAGTATAATAAAATACCAAATTAGAAAATAAAGAATTAAAAAGTAAAGTCTAAGTCACACTAAGTAATAATTCAGAATAGAATTTAAACAGCTATTTAAGAACACAAAAAACTGTGGAATAACTGTGTGGGTGCAATTGGAAGTGGTGAGTTTTGCCACCTCATTAGATGGCAGGATTAAAGTAAAGAATATGTGCCATCAGCACACATTTGTAAATTTTGTGACTATAACACTTAAGATAATTAAAAACAAAATTATAGATAAAAATTCTACCAAACATTTAAAGAAGAGCTAATACCAATTTTCCTTAATCTATTTTAAAAATACAAAATAAGAAATTCTATCAAATACACTGTATGAAGCCATAATTACTTTGAAAGCAAAACCAAATGAGAATACAACAAAGATAAAAATACAAGCCATATCGTCAAGAAAAATACTAGAAAATTACATCCAACAGCCCATTAAAAAATTGTTTAAAAGAGGTAGAAGTATAACCAGGGGCATTATCTGTTTTTAACTGTTTTGGAATGCCCACAGTGGCAAAATTTTGTAAGCAATGAGCTATAACATCTTTAGTTTTTTTCTCCGGCATGAAGGGAGCCCATCAAAAATCCAGAAGAAGAATCAATTGTAACATGTAAATATTTTAATTTTCCAAATTCTGGCAAGTGTGTGATGTCCATCTGCCAAATATGGTTAGGTATCAATCCTCTAGGATTGACTCCAAGATTAACTTGTGGTAAAAAGGTCACACAATTTTGACATTGTTTTATTATTCGTCTATCTTGTTCCTTAGTTATTTTAAAACGCTTTTGTAAAGTATTAGCATTGACGTGGAACCTTTTATGAAAATTTATAGCTTCTTCTAGTGTAGAGAAAATATGTATGTCATGTATAGTTTTATCTGCTAAATCATTGCCCAAACTAAGGGCTCCAGGCAATCCTGTATGTGCCCTGATATGTCCTATAAAGAATGGATCTTTTCTGTCCCAGATTAGACTTTGTATAGTGGAAAGCAAAGAGAAAACAGTAGAGGAAGGGGAAATCTTACCAGCATCTTCAACGGATACTATAGCATTAACTATATACTGACTATCAGAAAATAAATTAAATACAGAATCTGTAAACATCACAAAAGCTTGTAATACTGCATTAAGCTCTACCTTTTGAGCTGATTGTTTGGGTACTAAAAATGTAAAAGTTTGATCAGGTGTAACTATTGCTGCTGTACCATTATTTGACCCATCAGTGAATATATTTGGAGCATTCATGATAGGGGTTTTTCTTGTCATTTTTGGAAAAATTACGGGATGCAATGACCAAAAAGACAATAAAGTATTAGATGGTAAGTGGTTATCAAGTGAAATATTAGATTTGCACATGATTATTGCCCAAGTATTTAACTCATTAGCTAATTCATCAATTTGATTCATAGTATATGGAGTAATAATTTTATTGGGAGAAATTCCAAATACTCCCTTTGCTGTTTTTATTCCTTTGAGTATTAATTGTCCTACTGTCTCAGGATACCTAATAAGAATAGTGTTAGGAGAATAAGATAAATGTATCCATAATAATGGACCTTCTTGCCAAAATACTCCTGTAAGAATATTTTTTGTTGGTAGTACAATAAATAATAAAGGCAAACTTATATCAATTCTATCCAAATGCATATTTTGCATATATGTTTCAATGATTTTTAATGCCTTTCTTGCTTCAGGCATTAACATTCGGGGTGAATTTGGATCTGATGGACCTTTTAGGATATCAAATAAAGGTCCCAATTCTCCTGTTGGAATACCTAGATAAGGCCTTATCCAATTTATGTCTCCTAATAACTTTTGAAAGTCATTAAGTGATTTGAGTTGATCTACTCGTATTTGAATTTTTGGTGGACGGACCATGGTTAAGGGTAATAGAACTCCTAAATAATTAATTGGAAAATTTAATTGTACTTTATTGCTATCTCTATATTATAATTTTTTAATAAGTTTGTAAGTGTGGCATAACATTCTAGCAATGTGTTTTTAGCTTTGTGTGCTAATAATACATCATCCATATAGTGAAATATTTGTAGTTCAGGATTTTGATTTCTAAGTGGCTGGATTACTTTGTTAACATAAATTTGACACATAGTTGGGCTGTTAGCCATCCCTTGAGGGAGTACTTTCCATTCATATCTCTGATCAGGACCTTCATGATTCAGTGCAGGGATAGTAAATGCAAAACATGGACTATCCTCAGGATGAATTGGAATTGAAAAAAAATAATCTTTAATATCTATAACTAAAACATACCAAGTTTTTGGCAAAGCAGACAATTGAGGAATCCCCGATTGAGCAGGTCCCATAATGACCATTTCATTATTAATGGCTCTGAAATCTTGCAATAATCTCCATTTACCAGATTTCTTTTTGATGACAAAAATGGGAGTATTATGGGGAGATACAGAAGGTTGTATATGTCCTTCCACTAATTGTTGTTTGACCAGATCATGGGCTACTTATATCTTTTCTTTAGTCAAGGGCCACTGAGGAACCCATACTGGTCTTTCTGATTTCCATGTAATTTTTATTGTCTCAGTGGCCCTTTGTGAAAATCCAATCCATGTCTGTCTGTTCCTTGATCTATTTGTATTGGTGCTGCTATACCTTGTTCTTGTTTTTCTAATCTTTTTCCTTTCCTAAAACCTTGTCTAGCCATAATAGTGGGTGCATTTTGATTGATGTTATTTGTTAATGTCAAACCTAATTGATCTAGGACATCTCGTCCCCATAAATTTACAGGAAGATGATCCAATACATATGGCTGTATAGTTCCTTCACATCCTTCAGGATCCTTCCAATCTAATACCATTGCACTTCTATTGGGATTAGTCGCCACTCCTAGGCCTCGAAGCGTTTGAGTAGCTTGTTGTAATGGCCAATGTTTTGGCCATTCTTGACGAGAGATGATGCTAAGGTCTGCACCTGTATCCAGTAGCCCATTAAATTCATGTCCTTGAATATTTAGTTTTAGCATGGGGCGAGAATCTAAATTTAAAGAAAGCATAGCCCAATCTACACCTGTGGAGCCTAATCCCTTGGAACCTCTTTCTACAGCATGACTGGAAAATTTATCATGTAGGCTTGGTATTATTAGTAACTGTGCTATTCTATCTCCTGGTGAAATTACTGATATACCCTTTGGAGAACTGGCTATAATTTTTATTTCACCTTCATAATCGGGATCAATTACCCCAGGACTTATCAAAAGTCCTTTTAGAGTAGAAGAGCTGCGTCCCAATAATAAGTGTACTGTTCCTTTGGGAAGAGGTCCTTTTACCCCTATGGGAATGATTTGAACTCCCATCTCTGGAGTTAGTACTGATCTGGCGGAGGCGCAGATGTCCAACCCTGTGCTCCCTCTGGTTTGTCTGATGAGGGATCTGATGGACAATGTGTCCTGGTCACTACCCTGATGGGGTTGCTGGGTTCCTCCAGTGCTCCATATATTTGTGGTTTGGGGCCCCAGAGCATTGGGGCCCCCTGTCCATTTTTTGGCAACGGAGCCCGATGCCTTTGTCCACGATATTGTGGATAAACAACTTGTCCTTGTTCGTTTTTTGATAATGGAGTACCCTCTATGGTGGTTTGAGAACAGCATTCATTAGCCCAATGTAATGGAGTACCCTCTACGGTGGTTTGAGAACGGCATTCATTAGCCCAATGTCTCCCTCTACGGCATCGTGGGCAAATACCCGGTATTCTACTCCTTTGATACATAGTTTTGTTAAACCCTCCTCCTATGGGGCAATTCCTTTTAAAATGTCCTGTTTGTTGACAATTGTAGCATGTTCTTGGCCTGGTACATAAAGCCTGTTTTACTGCAGCTGCCACAATTTGCCCTTCTTCATTAATGTCTCTGGCATCTAAAGCCTATTTTACTGCAGCTGCCATGACTTGCTCTTGTTCATTAATGTCTCTACATAATTTAATATATGTGTTTAAATCTTCATGTTTCCATGGTCTAATGATAACTCTGCACCAACGATTCGCTTGGTCATAAGCCAGTTGTTTTATTAATGGCATTGCTTGTTCTGTATTCCCAAAAACTCTGGTAGCTGTTTGAATAAGCCTATCTACAAATTCAGCGTAAGGTTCATTAGCTCCTTGTATTACCTTAGATAATTGACCTTGTAAACCTCCATGTCCTTGTAAAGTCTTCCATGCCCTAACCGCCTCTGCAGCAATTTGTGCGAATACACCAGGATCATATGCAATTTGTTGCTGCTGATCCTCATAAGGTCCCTTTCCTAACAACATATCTAGGTTTCTCTGAGGATAACCAGCTGCTGCATTTTGCCTAGCCGTCTCCTTGCAAAATTCCTCATTGGCAACCTTCCATAACAGGTATTGTCCTCCATTTAGCACAGCTTTACACATATTAGCCCAATCTGCTGGCGTCATGCTTAAGTTGGTAATGGATTCGACCAAGCTTACAGTGAAGGGTGCTTGAGGACCATAGGTTGTTACAGCCTCTTTTAGCTTCTTCACTGTTTTGAAATTTAAACCCTGGTAAATTCGCTGCCCTCCTACCTCAAATACAGGGCATGTTAATACTTGAGATCCTGTCTCAGGATTCCAGCTATCAACTGCGGGGGTTGGGAGCCTCCTAGCATATGGAGGTGGTGCTGTTGATTGGACACTTATGCCCTCTGGTGATAGAATGCTGTTAGTAGCAGCCTCCTGTAGAGGTGGTGCTGTTAGTTGGACACTTAAGCTTTCTGATAGAAAGGTGTTATTAGTCTCTACCTTTGTCTGAATTGAAGGCTTTGGACTAAGCAAACAAGATACCAACGTCCACAATGGCAATGTGCCAACTGGCAGAGTCCCTGGGCTTTTCTTTTCTATTCTTTTTAAATCTTCACCATGATGGTCCCACTGTGATATATTCAACAACAACTCAAAAGCCATGGGCTACATTTTTGTATTGTATCAACGTATGCCCTGACTGCTCTTGATTTTACTGGGATGCCTCCTTCCTCTAACAATTTACTTAACACTCTTTCGGTTTGTTTTTTACTAATTTCTGATCCCATATTTCTACTATAATACAACCCAATAAGATAACACCAAACAAAACCGAGATAGAATGAAATAAAAATGGAACAACAAAAAATCATTATAACCTTTCTTCCTATCTGTTCCTCAGATGGAAATATTTTTTCCTCAGATGTGAGCGGTTTTTCTTCCATCTCACTCATCTCCAGGGACAGGCAACTTAAAAAAAAAGTGAAGCAAAACAAAAGAGGAATCTTAAAATGGCTACCCATTCTCTTGCCCTGCCCTCAGGGGCGAGCAGTTTACTTACCCTCATTCACTCCCCGTGTGAGCCACCAAATGCCACAGTCTGGCTGAGCACAATTCAGGAGCCACTTGTCAAAAGAAACTAACTTTATTTTTAGAACTACAAACGCCAAACAAAACAGCTCCTCAGGAAAAAACCCTCAGAGCCCAACTGCCACCACCGGCTCCCACAAGCCTCTCACCCACACACCAGCCTCTCCACCTCCCACAATCCTCCTGCTCTTGAGGCCGATTGGCTGGGTTGTGTGGGCGGAGCTAAAGAAGTCCCCCAATGAGCAGCTCCGTGGAGGAGCCAATCAGCTACATGTTGCTGGGGCCGCTGTGAGCCAATCATCAGCTGGCAACTGGAAGTTTGCTGGCAGCTGGAAGTTTGCTGGGGCCCCTTTGGCTGTGGCTCTCAACATACACTGTATGAAGCCATAATTACTTTGAAAGCAAAACCAAATAAGAATACAACAAAGATAAAAATACAAGCTATATCGTCAAGAAAAATACTAGAAAATTACATCCAACAGCCCATTAAAAAATTATATAACATGATCTGGTGGGATTCATGGGAGAGATTCAATGATAGTCCAATATTTGCAAATCAATAAACTTTGATACACCACATTAATAGAATAAAGACAAAACCTCATGGTCATCTTAACTGCTGCAAAAACCACTTGATAAAATTCAATGTCTCTGCATGATAAAATGCTGAACTAATTAGGAACATAAAGAACATGCCTCCACATAATAAAAACCACTCATAAAAAGTTAACATAACACTATGATGAATGGAGGAAAGCTGAATATTTTTGAATATTTTCTAAGATCTGATACAAGTGAAAGATACCCAATTTTCAATATATTCCAACATAGAAATAGAAGTGCTACCCAGAGCAATTAAGTAAGATAAACAAATAAAAGGCATCCAAATTGGAAAATAAGTTAAATTTAGAATAAATGAATTCAGCAAAATTACAGAATATTAAACCTACACACAAAAATGAGCAGACTTGTTATAAGCCAGAAACAAATGATCTAAAACAGAATTCAAATAAAATAAAACAAAATAAAATAAAACAGAATTCAAGAAGGAAATCTCATTTACAATAGCCACAATAAAATGTAGAAATAAATTTAACCAGAGATAAAAAAAAATTCTAAAATTAAATCATTGATGAAGTAAAATAAAATGAAGAAGACACAAAAATTAGAAAAGACATCCCATGTTGACAGATAGAATTCATATTGTTAAAATATCCAAAACTACCCAAAGAAATTTACAGAGTCAATGCAATTTCTATCAAAATATAAACGGCATTCTTTATAGAAGTAGATATTCAAGTAGATAAAATAATCCTAAAATTTATATAGAACTCCCCACTCACACATATAAAAAAATAACAAAGTAAATAGCCTAAATTATTTTGATTAAAGCAGAAGGCATTGCTCTGACTTCAAAATCTATAATGTACTATTTAAAAAAATCACAAGTAACTAGAAGAAAGATAATAAGAGTAGAGGAAGGGAAACAGTGGGAGGGAAGAGGGGAGGAAAAGGTAAGGAGTGGGGACTGAATCAGATTAAATGATATTCCATGCTTTTAGAATTATGTCATAATGAACACCAATATTGTGTATATCTAGAATGCACTAATAAAAAATTTAAAAACCACAATACAAAGCTGTAGTAATCACAACAGCATGGTATTGGTATAAACACATAGACTAATGGAGCAGAATAGAGAGCCTAGAAAGTAAACTGATTTTCATCTACAGCAAATTGATTTCAATAAAGGAGCTAAAAACACACATTGGAGGAAGGATGGTCTTTTCAATAAATGTGCAGGGAAATTTGGACATCAACGTGCAGAAGAATGCGGTTAGATTTCTATCACTTACCAGTTACAAAGATAAACTCGAAAGACTTGAATGTAATGCCTGAATCTACGAAACTTCCAGGAGGAAACATATGGGAAATATTATGGATAAGCCCCAAAGCACAGAAAACCAAAGCAAAAATACACAAATGGAAATACATCATATTAAAATGATTCTAAGAAAACCAAAAAAAAAAAAATCCTTTAACAGAGTGAAAGACAACCTACAGAATGGTAGTAAATACTTGCCAAGTATACATCTGACAAGGAGTTGATGTCTAAAATTTATTAGGAACTCCAAAAACTCAACAACAACAAAGTATAACCTAATTTTAAAAATGGGCAATAGGTCAAAACAGACATTTCTTAAAAGAAAACATACAAATAGTCACAGGTACATGAAAAAGATGCTCAACATCACTAATCAGCAGGGAAATGAAAACCAAAACCAAAATAAACTAGCACCTCACTCCAGTAAGGATGGCTCCTCTCCAAGAGACAAAGATAACAAGTGATGGCAAGTATGTGAATAAAAAGGGAAACCTTGCACACTGTTGGTAGGAATGTAAATTATTACTATTATCACGAAGACAGTATGGTGGTTCCTCAAAAAATTACACATAGAATTACCATGTAAACCATAAATCTCACTACTAGGAATATAACCAGAGGGAATGAAATCAGTGTGTTGAAGAGACATCTGCACTCCCATGTTCATTGCAGTACTTCTCACTTCATCCAAGAAATGGAAACAATAGAAGCATCCATCCACGGATGAATGGATTCATCCATAAAAAATGAAATCATGTAATTTGTGACAACAGATGTAATTGGGGATCATAATTGAAATAAGTCAGACTCAGAAAGACAGCTAATATGTGGAATCTAAAAATATTATTATCATAAAAGTTGCAAGTAAACTGGTGGCTAGAGTGGAAATGATGGGGAAAGGTTGAATAATGGGGACTGAGTTATACAGGAGCAAATCTCTGAGGTACTATTGTACAGTATGGTGAGGATCAACAATAATGTACTACACATTTCCAAAGGTAGAAGACAGAATTTTCAAAGTTTTCTCCACAAATAAATGTTTGAGGAGATAAATATATCTAACCTGATTTAAACATTATGCAATTTACACTACATATACTTATACTGAACATTACATGGTACTCCATTAATATATACCATGTAAACCATACAACTTTCTGGGAAATGAGCATGCTTTCATAGATAGCAGTGTTGTGCTGACCAAGGAAGAAGGCAATCACCACACTGTCTTTTAGGAACTCCTTTCTGCTATAAATGTTTCTACTCTTCCTGGCAATTTTAACCTCCAGTGTCCCCTATATAGAATAGCTCCTCTAGACAACACTATTATTTCTTTATCATGTATCTAATAAAAAAAAAATCACTGGTGAGTAGATTTTTAAGACAGTTTCTTTGGTTGTGAATATAAAATTATAGTTTTCCATTTGAGTAGTGCATATTTCAGTAATACTATAGGATTTTCCCTTGTAAATCAAACCCATTCTCAAATTGTATGAGGATGTCTTCAATGGTATCTTTTGATTTTTAATTTAGTTATAATAATATTGTTCATCATTGCTAATATGTACTTGAGTGTTTTGCTCATCTAAATTTGTTTGACTCCTATATTTCAGTGCACTTAGAATAGTCCTGGACCTCAAATAATGGTGTTAAAATGTCAATGGTTTGTTTTCTATATTCCTTAGCATATTTGCTATTGTACAGTTAAATCACAAAATGAAGATTTGCATTTTATATTATAAAATTTATAAACACAACACTTTCCATTTAAATAATTTACACTTTGTTTAATTAAAAAGTCTTATAAACCTGCTTTATTTCATAACCCAGGTGACTAATGATCAATTTTCAACCTTTCTTGCATCTCTGCCAAAAACACCATGTGGTGGCTTAGAGCAAATATCCCTCTGTCCTTGGACCAGTTGTTTATTTTCATTCAGTTTTCTCCATAACTTTTAAAAAATATTTGTTTAGGCTGAACTAATACATAATGGATAAAATGCAAAATTTAGGGAAAATTCTACTTATTGTGTACAGCAAAGTATATATTGTGCTGCATATCAATTGTGAGAAAATAAGAACATGAAATAATGTAAGTTCGGAAATCAGGTCATTCACAAGGTATTAAATAATAGGTTGGTGAATAAATGAATGAATAAATACACACTAAAGCAGTTGTTACAAATTGAATTGTGTATATCTCAAATGTTATATTCCCTTTCTACATGGTTTAAGTACATGAAACTAGAGAAATTTTAAAAAGACAAAAAACATGTTTCAATAATTTATTCAAAATGGATTAAACTTGTGGAATTTTCATCAATTGTGTGAAGAAATTCTTGAGGATGAAATTTGTTTTTACATTGAACTCAGTCCAACATATTAGTAACATTTTAATTTTTGCTTCTGTTTTCTAGTTGCTTCAGCTCTTTGCACTGAAGTGCAAGAAAATAGTTCTCAGAAATTATGCTGGGCTGTATCTATTTTCTAAGGGTACATTTTTTTTTACATCAGTATGGCCTGTGCATCGCTCACGTTGCTGAGGGGCATCACAGTCTAGTTCAAGGTTAGCCAGATATTTTCTGTTAAAGGTCAGAGAGTGCATATTTGAAGCTTTGCAAGCCAAAAGGAAAGATGAGGATATTATGTCCATATGGTCATATAATTTTTACATCATAAAGTGTTTCTTTTTAATTTCTCAAGCACTCACAAATGTACAAAAGAAAACCCCTGGCTTGCAGGCCAGGGAGAGGGCCCTGGTCTGATACACTGAAATTATGAGGAATAGAAAAGCTGAATAAAACAGTGTTCTACTACAGAGTTAATGATTATTTTATGTTGCCTGTTATAGTCATTTTAGAGGGATAGGATATTTTAAAAGATAAAGGTCAAAATTCTGTCTCTTCTACTTATTACTCATGTGACCCTGAACAAGCCTTAGTTTCCTTTTCTATATAACCTTTCTCCTCCTCCTCATCTCTACCTCAAAATGATTATAAAATGGGAAATGCTTATGATTGGCCTTAGCTCTTAATAAACATTAGTTATTATCATTTTATATGAAGTCGTAGCATGTTCATCTTTATATCTCATACTTAGGATGTTTACTAAACAGGGGTTCTGGTTTTTTTTAATTCATGTATTTTTATTAAATAGATATTTGTTGCCCACAACTATATAAAATGCACACAGTGCTATATCCCAGAATCTCAAAGGACACATAACTCATAATGAGAACTCAGTGAATGTATGTGCTCTGTTTGTATCTTGTCTAATGTTACTAGTAGTCATATCTGCCATAATTATGGTCAGCATATATTTTCCCTTATTTTGTAATGTTCCTTTTGCATCTATATATATAAATTGCACATAAAATTGTTAATAAATTGAGAGTCTGGATCTTAATAGATTATTATCATTACAGTTCATCTTATTTTGTCATATGATTTCTTTTTAAATCTTTATATTGATTCCCTCTTTCTGCCCTCTTTATTATAGAAAGTATTTTGTTTTGACTTTTCTACAATATCATATATGTGATGCCTTTATTGAAGACAAAATAAGGTAAACTGTTTAAGTCAAAAGAGGAGCTGAATAAAAGTAAAAAGCTTTGGGGATGTTCAGCAATTGAGTGCCCTCGGCTTCAATTACCCTTACCAATTAATAAATAAGTAAATAATAAAATACAAAAACCAAAGGAGCTGAATGTATAGATCATAAAGGGTTTATAATATTCAGTGCAGCTTATTCACTGGAATTATGAAATTCAGGTGCAGTGTGCTCAGGATCCTAGCTCACCTGTTTTTCACCTTATATGTCTATAGGAGATCCCAGCTAAAAACTATTGTAAACTCTTGGCATGTTAGAGAAGCTGACTGTTGATTCTGAATGCAGTATGGACATTCTGAATCATGCCTTGAGAAAGGTACAGGTCTTCCTTTTTTGATAAGCAGGCTACTCTGCTTCCTGAAGTAAAATTCAGCTGTTTCTAAACCCAACACCACATTGCTTATTTTATATAAGCTTCTCCACATTTTGACATTGGGTTATTGAGTCATCATAGCATTAGAATTATAGCCAGACTTTGTACTGTTTTTTACATAATCACTGGTGATTTTCTTATACAGTGAGAAAAACTTTTCAAGGAATAGCTGGTAATAATTTTCACTGTGTCCATATATGTACACCTTTATCCAGAGTTATTGATCTAGCTACTGTGAATTCATTCTTTTCTTGATGTCAGTACATGTCAAAACACACTGAGAATTCTTTTAATTTTTTTTTAGTTTTGATTATATTTATAAAAGAATAAACAAAATTTCTAAAGAAAAGAGTATAAAATTTGAAAATCCTCAGGTTTTATTTTTAATTTATTTCCTTTTTCTCATTCCCAGTTTGGTTCCCCAAAGTTAATCAAATCACATTAATGACTGGCACTGTGATAAGCCTCTAGATTGAATAGAGATTGACAACATTAATCTCTTGATATTTTGATGATGGATGTTGCTGAGTCTAACACCTTACTTTTTGAGAAGTGAAGGTAAGAAAGGTTATTTGCCTTATAGACACTGAAAAGTTTACAATAAATGAAGCAAACTGAAATGTGAAATATGCTACCATGAAGACTAAATTTGAACTCTCAGAAAACCTACATACCATCTATTAGGTGGGAGATGGAAATGTCAGGTACCACAGTCACTATAGCAACCCCAGCAGGAAGAGGTAATTTTGTTTTTTCTCTCTCCTAATAGCAGAATGCCACCAGCTGGCATTAAGGACATCAGTAGCTCCCTCCTGGACAAAACCCTAGCAAGGTAGTGGTCAGAGATACAAAAACCCTAGAGAAGGGAGAGATGCTCTCTCTCTTGATCCTTAGTCTCAAATGATAAACTATGTAAATCCAAACATACTTTTAAATAGACAAAACATATTATTTGCTCTAGTCAAGTAGATTACACAATCTTTGTGTGTGTGTGTGTGTGTGTGTGTGTGTGTGTGTATTCCACCCTCATGCAGATATACATAAAAAAAGACAACGTCATATTGGACAGCTCAGTGTTCAGGAATGGACAGAATGGTGCAAATTTTATTGTCAGAACAATACTAGCATATTTTTATTGATGTGGAGATATTCAGATTCAAACTAATTATAAGGCAAAAAGTATCTGACATACTGGCTCCTGTCTCACTATGTCCTTACCTGACAAGAACATTAGAGCATTAGCTTGTAAAAGACTCCCATTCTTTATTAATTGTATAAAACTATATGTCTGATGTATACTAGTTGATTAATAAGTGTTTTTGGAGAAATAAGTATGTTAGTTAGATGCTATCAACAAGCAAATAAGTGCTATCGTTGCTGTATTTTCTTACATTACAATTCAGGCAGAGGAAAGATTTGAAAACTTTCAGAATCTTGATGTTGTCTGAATTGTCCAGCTAGTATTTACTCACAATAATAATCACTCATTTTTTAGCCTGAAAGATTTGTTATTAGGATAATGCCAAATAAGTACCCTTTCTATTTTTTTAAGAGAGAGAGAGAGAGAATTTTTTTAATATTTATTTTTTAGTTTTCCGCAGACACATCTTTGCTTTGTATGTGGTGCTGAGGATTAAACCCGGGCTGCATGCATGCCAGGCAAGTGCACTACCACTTGAGCCACATCCCCAGCCTTACCTTTTCTATTTTATTAGCATATTTTAACAGTGTGTTAATATATAGTTGGGACAGAAAAGCAACACCTTGAAATTCCTTGCTTTTATTGAAGATGTTACCATGAAAAAAATAATGGATTTTCTTGGCTTAAAATTCTCCTGAAATTCAAAAATTTGCCAATGAAAATCAGCCACTTCTTGTTTTCCTATTTCAGGGTTGAATTTAGTCCCTACCACCACCAAGTAACCTTTGCCAAAACTGCCAGCTGAAAAGATATTATCCTTCCTTTGGACACAGTACTTAATGCCCATACCATAAACTTAGCACTTACACTGATTTCTCATATAAACTTTAAAATGTGAAAATGGTTTGAAATATTTAGGGAAATTGAGACACTGCCTATACCCAGATTCCCTTATTCTTGTTTTTACATTATTATGGTAGACTTGTCAAAATTAATGGAGTAGTATCTACACTTGCTTGTTAACCACAGTCAATAGTTTTAGATTTCCTTAGTTTTGACCTAATGTAAGTCTTCTGTTCCAAGCCCCCATCTAGGACACCAATAACAATTATATTATTAAGTCAAACTTTCCTTGATTTTGATGAGTTGGACAGTTTCAAGGTACACTGGTCAGGCATTTTGTAGATTGTCTCTCAAAAAGGGTATGTGGCATCTTTCTTATAGTTTGACTTGGGTTATGGGTTTTGAGGAGGAAGATGACAGAGGTAATGTGCCATTTTGATCACAGTATATCAAGGATACATATTAGCACCATGACAGACTGATGCTGATTTTGATCTCCTAGTTGAGGGTGTATTTGTCAGATTCTCTTTAAAATTGCTTATTTTATCTCTTTCCATACTGTGCTATTTGGAAAGAACTAACTATAGTCTATACTTATGCAGTGGAGAGTTTTACTCCACCTCCATGAGGCATTTCTTTCCAAATTATTTGGACTTCTGCATGGCTAATTTGTTTATTCTCCCCTGTTTAGTCATTCTTTTCAGCAGTTTATATTCCTCAGTATGGGCTTATGTATGTTTTGTGTGATGAGTGGTATATTTCTTTCCTTGATCTCTCTGATCGCTCCACATATTTTCTTCCCTAGGATGCTTCCCATTGCTAACACTTTATTACCAAGAAAGAATCAGTTTAATGGATGTGATTCAGGTTCAGTTTTTTGATCTCAGAAGAAAATTAAGCCTATACCTGCTGTCTTTCAGGATGCCCCAGACGTTTCCTCAATGGTACCCTGCCATGTTGTCACTGGTACCACAGACTCATTAAGAAGCTTGGTGTCATAAGGTGACTGTAAATATTTTTTTAATTTGTGATATTTTGAGTCACCTAAATTAACATATTTATAGAATCATATCAATATTTCCACCTTGTCAAGTAGAGTTAACTGAAAAAAAAATTAAAACATTACAACTTTGCCTTCCTTCTCTTTAGAAATTTGGCAAAATAGAAGAGTAAGTATCTAACTCATATGACAGATTGATTCACGGAATGATAATACTGATATTTACATCTAGTCAACATGACTACAGTTAGGAACTGTGTTCAGAGATTTATATGCATTATTCCCTATCATCCTAAGAGTAGTCTAATGAGGGAGGAGCTATTGTAAACCACGTTAGAAAGGAGAAAACTGAGCCTTAAGAAAATCACATTTCCAAGGACATTCAGCTAATAAGTGGCAGAGTTAGGATTTCAATAAAAATTATTTGGCTATGGTCTCAATCCTTATGTAACGCTTCCTCACAGCTGGAATAAGTTTCTAAGAATTTATAAAACTCAGTTTAAATTTGGGGAATTACTACCTCTAATAAACTTCATCAATGATTCTCTCTCTGGTCTCAAAGGCAGAGATTCTCATATCAATGATCAAAAACATGGTGAAAGTCTTAGTAGCTATAGTATTGACTGCCCTTATAAAAAATTGAGAGAATGTGGAAATACATTTCCAATTCTTATGAATGTATAAGTAAATAAATTTTATGATATGTGAATTATATATTAATTGTATAATATTTGGTATAACAAAAATAATTTATGTAACATAATTATTATGAAAAACATAAATGAATATCCAAAAACCAAGCACTAGTTTGTTTTACTGGTATGATTAAGCTATTTTATTCCTGACCCTTCTTTTCTCTTTATATTTGTTCTACCTCCTCTTAATATTTTGAGTTTTGTGCTTATCATCCCTTCCCTTAAAAATGTCCATATGTAGGACTTTAAATAAAAAGGATTGCGGACTTTAAATAAATTCTTCGAATTTGAATTTTATTAAATTGATATTATAAAGCAGATTGCTACTTGTTACCACATAATGCTGTATTTTTGAGGTTCATTAACACTGTTATAGGTATTTGGGTTCATTAATGTATATTGCTGTAAAATATTCCATTTTCTGAATTTACTATATTCATTTTCCTAATCAATGGGCATCTGTGTCATTAAGTTATTAAGACAGCCAAATTACTATGAGCATTGTCTTACTTGTCTCTTGATATATTGTTTTCCCAAAGAATTTGACCAGTAATTGTGTATGCATTCTCAATACACAGCCCTCCATTTCAACATTTTTGACAACTTATTGGACATTACATAATACATAATATGGTAATGTGGTGAGTTTTTTTTTTTTTTTTTTTGTACTGGGGATTGAACCCAGGGGTGCTTAAACACTGAGCCACACCCGCAATCCTTTTTATTTACTATTTTGAGACAGGTTCTCGCTAAGTTGCTTGAGGCCTCTTAGAATTGCTGAGCCTGGCTTTGAACTTGAAATCCTCATGCCTCAGCATATACAAGCATACCACCACACCCAGCTTAATATGGATATAGTTTAAATTGAATCTAATTACTAAATTTAAGCATCTTCATGTGTTTTCATATTAGGTGAATATCTATTAGTAGGTACTATTTTATCTGTTTCTCAGTATGTATATACATGTTTATACTTACATTTGAATTAATTTGTAGACATAACTTATATATGCTTATTACTAATCACTTGTCATCTATATATGTTTCTGTGTTTCAATATTTGGGCTTGTATGTACATTCTCTTTATGTTGAATTTTAACTTAAGTATTTTTAAATTTTACCACAGTTGAGTACACTGATATTTTAAAATAACTTCAGTTTTACCTCATTCATGGTGGTAAAATATATATTCTAAACCATTTTATACTTTTTACTTTTAATTCTTAAATTAGTAGAGATGATTTTTATAGATGAATATGATAATTTTTAATGTAGATACTATTTTCTAGTGATCTTTTCCTTATAAGTTTTGTAGAGATGATGTAAAATAACCATGGCTTGATATTTACTTTAGGAATGTTTTAATAATTTTGTATTCTTAGTTCTACTAAAGCCTTCATTTCTCCTTGAGTAAAGATCAGAATATTTTCCTTTTTGGGGAATTTTAGCAAAAGCTTCAATTTTGGTCACAAATGTGCTCATGGTATCTTCTATTTTATTTCTCTTTTACAGTTGGAATTGTGTTTTTTTTCTGTTTTCATTTTAAAGTCTTTTTTGTAATCTTATTTTTTTCCCATTTTTTGACCTTTCAGTGGGTTGTCTACTAATTCCCAAAAATGATATGCGACTTTACAGTGGTCATATACCTGGGTCACCAATTTATTTATGTCCTGCTTACCATTTTTTTCCTGCATTTTAGATTTTATTCTGAGATCACCTTTTTTTATCCCCCCTGAAATGTATTTTTGATCCTTTCTGTAGTTAAAAAAGCTATTTGTGGTAAATTCAATTTTTAAAATTTGTTCTTTTTAGTTACACATGAAATTAGAATATATTTTGACATATTATACATGCATGAAATATATGTATATGCATTTCACATTCTTGGGTTATACATGATGTGGAGTTACACTGATCATGTATTCATATATGAATATAGAAAAGTTTTGTACAATTAATTGCACTGTCTAAAAAATCTAAAGTTTTATCAATTTTTTTGATGTTTTTCAAAGAACCAGCTTTTTGTTATATCAATTTTTTTGATTGAAATTGAAAACAAAAACATCAATTTCCGCTCTAATTTTAATTATTCCCTGTATATTACTGCTTTTATGTTGATTTGTTCTTTTTCTATGGCTTTATTTAGCTTATTTATTTGTTGTCTTTCTATTCTTTTAGTGAATGAGCTCAATGCAATGAACTTTCCTCTTAGGAGTGCCTTCACAGCATCCAAAATATCTTGATATGTTGCATGGCTATTTTTCATTTATGTCTAAGTATTTTTTAAAATTTCATCCCTGATTTCTTCTGCTATCCATAATTCAATAGTGTATTATTTAGTCTCCAAGTATTAGCAAAGGTTCTACTTTTTATTTTATCATTGATTTCTAATTTAATTCCATTATGATCTAATATGATACAAGGTATTATCTATATATTTGCATTTGCTAAGAGTTGCTTTGTGGCCAAAGACATGGCCTATTTTTGAGAAGGATCCATGTTCTCCTGAGAAGAAAGTGTATTCAGTTTTTGATGTTTGAAATATTCTATATGTCTGTTAAGTCTAAATTATTAATTATATTTTTTGTTCTATATCTTCTTTATTTAGTTGTTTGGAGGATTTATCAAGTAGTGAGAGAAGTATTTTAAAGTCACCCAGTATTATTGTGTTGTGGTCTATTTTTTTTTTTTTTTTGTAATTGAGAAGGGTTTGTTTGATGCACAGATACTCCATTGTTTGGAACATAAATATTTACAATTGTTCTTTCTTGTTGATATATATTTTCTTAAGCAGTGTGAATGTCCTTCTTTGTACCTTCTGATTAACTTTGGCTTGAAGTCCATTTTATCTGATATGAAGATAGAACCCTTTGCTTGTTTATGAGATCCATGTGAATGATATATATTTTCCCATGCCTTTACTTTCAGTCTATGGATGTATTTACCTATTAGGTGAGTCTCTTGGAGGCAGCATATTGTAGGTCTTGTTTTTTAATCTAATCAGCCAGTTTATACTTTTTCACTGATGAGTCAGCCCATTTACATTCAATGTTATTAAGATATGATTTTTATCCCATCATTTTGATTCATTTCAGGTTTTTAATTTGAACCAGTATCTCCATTGAATCAGTGTTCTATTAGTGTAGTTCTTCCCTTTGCTAGTTTTCATGTTTATTTTTCATTTCTTCTTTGTGAAATATCTTAAATGTGCTTTATAGTGCAGGCTTTATAGTTGTGAATTATTTTAATTTTTTTTAATCATGGAAGTTTTTTATTTCATCAGTTCTGAAGCTTAATTTTGCTGGGTATAGTGTTCTTGGTTGGTATCCAACCAAGATAGTATATTATTTCAAGACCTTCTATTTTTGAGGGTCTGGGTTGAGATACCAGCTTAGACTGGTTTCCCTCTAACTATTGCCTGACATTTTTCTCTAGCATCCTTTAAAATTCTGTCCTTATTCTGTATGTTAGGCATTTACATAATAATGTGCCTTGGTGTGGGTCTGTTGTAATTTTGTATATTTGAGGTCTTGTGAGTCTCCTGTATTTGATTTTATATTTCATTCTTTAGGTTTGGGAAATTTTCTGCTATCATTTCATTGAAAAGATTGTGCATTCCTTTCGTTTGTATCTTCAAGCTTTCCTCTATTTCAATAAATCTTAAATTTGGTCTTGTTAGGTTATCCCATATTTCTTGCGAGTTTTGTTCATGGTCTGTTAACATCTTTTCTGAATGACCAGTTTTCCCTTGTGTAAACCTCTGTCCACATTTGATTCTGTCCTTGTTACGTAAGCACACTCTATGCGCTGCAGTATGTATTTATTACTTGTATTTCAGGCAACACTTTGTATGCCAGCAATCGACCCCCTTAGCTGTGGGCCCTCTCACCACAGCTGCAAAATGGTTTCTTCCTTTGTCCCCCACAGGCTGCCTGGAGAGGAGGAGGCTTTTTCCTCTACAAGGATATTAAGCAGTATGCCTTTCAGTTTAGTAAGGCAGTATTTTTGATCTCTAAACTCTCCATATCCAGACACGCCTAAGCCCTACAAAAAAATGTGGGTTCCTTTAATTCCCTTATCCCTTCCACTTTGCTTATGGAGAGACCACTCTAGCTGGTATTTTTGGCTTGGCCGTGTCAGTGGCTCTGTTGCTGGGGATTTTTTTTTCTTATTTTATTATGTCCAACCTCCTGAGTACCCAATCTGTTTTGAATGTTCAGTTTTAAATTCCAGTAAAGTTTCCCCCTTTTTCTTGTTCACCCAACTTGCCAGAGCTGAGTGTCTGCTTCTTTGGTTTCACACCATGGAGCAGCCAGGAAAGTGACATCCTGTATTCCACTACCTTGAATCTGTCCTAAATTCAACTTTTATTTGCAATTTTTAAACCCCTCATCATGACTGTTGATTTTTCTGAGTAGACAATTCTAGATTGGCAGCTATATTGTTTATCATTCTCAGGACTGTGTTCGCCATCTTTTTTGGTTCTGTTGCTGCTGCTAACATATTTAGTCCTCATTCTCTTGCAAGTACTTTGTCTTTTTGCACTGTTTTTCAGATTTTGGGGATACATGTTCTGCACCTTCCCCACAGGGTTTTCAAGTGGGTATTTCATTTTCATGATGCTCATTACATATCTTATCTTCAATATCTGCCATAATTTTGATGCATTTGGGAAAATTCTCAGCAAGTATATCCTGAATTATTAGTTCTTTCACTATTTTTCTACACTCATTTTCTTCATCTATGGCTATTATACTAATTCATTTGTTGTATTTTGTTTAGAAAGTTATATTTGATTCATTTTCAAATTTCTGATCAATTTGGATAGTATCTCATTTCTTATTTATTATCTTGTCATTTTCTTTGAACACTTCACCCATAGTTATTTTATGCTTGAATATATTTGTGTTTGATTTAGGGGTACAAGTCTGATGTTCTTTCTCACTGGTATTTGCTTTTTGTGACATTTTCTCTATAATTGGTGATGTTAGATTGTTGGTTCATACAGTTCACATTAACTTTTGTGAATAATGAGGCCTATATTCTGGATCTCTCCTAAAAAGAGAATTTCTGCTTGCTTCTGACAGAATCAGAAGTACAGCAGACATACCTTTCAATATCATACTTTCTGCAATAGGACTTATGTGATTTCTGAAAATACATGGGGAAAATGAAAAAATTATGTGGAAATATTATTCTTAAAAGAAAGCTGATTCAGTTTTAGAGCTCCGGAGTAAATGTCTTCCTTCTCCATTTTATATACAATTACACCAACAGAAAAAAATACTGTTTAATAAATTATTTGGATAGACTAGGTGCATTCTGATTAGAGTGTGTGTTATGAGCATTTCTTGTTGTCTCTCTTTTTTTCTTCTTCTTCTTCTTTTTTTTTTTTTTTTTTGGCAGAGACTATTATCTTTCTGCTAGTAAAGAATACCATGAACATGTTACCAAGACACCAGTGCTCAGGTCAACTTTTAGCTCTAGGAGCTCCTTGAAGGGCAATGAGTGAGTTATGGGCTTTCTCTTTCTTAAAGTTGTTTTCAGATTTGCTCAGAAAGCATTACTGCAGGTCCAAAGCTGAGGCTCTTGAACACATTACTAATCATATTTCTACTTCCAAGCCAATTCTCCATATTGTTTGCTTGTTGCTCAAAGCTCATTTTTAGAAGATTTTCATCTTTTCTTATGCAGGAGAATAGATAGCTGAGTTGTAGGGATTCTGCTCCTAGAAGTTCATTGTATTTCATAGGAGATTGCCAATAATCATATTTTTTGAATATTACAGCGGTTTTGTAACATGATAGCTACCTGGAATTACCTAGATCATTTATTGATGAAAGCTTGTACTGAAAATATAAACCATAACCACTAAGGGTATGACCTTAGCACAAAGTCATTTTGTAATTAAAATTTCTTCAGTAATAGAAACGTAGCATTTTTGCCTTTACCTTTAGAGCCCCTCAGTCACTTTTGCTAAAGCAGGCCATTATACCCAGCTTTGTGTCAGGTGGTATGCCGGTCCACAATTTTGGTGCTAACCTATACTATTTGAGCTTATCTCTCAGACTTCTGCTGTCTCCATTCCAGCTCAGCAGAGTGGCAATCAACTCAGTGCCGTGTTTGATCACCAGTAATAGCTGGGACTGTGATCTGCAGTGATGAACAAGATGAGATAGGAGTAACTTACTCGGAAGCTATGGAATCTGTCAGACAATGCTGTGCATCTCTCCAGAAAGAAGTCAGCTGAATAAACTGCAAGCTCTGCAAAGCATGGCTGGAGGGAGAGCTACCTTTTCTACAAATCACAGTAACGACCGAAACCCCAGCACGGGCAGCTTCTGTACCAGTAAAAAATCATTGCCTCAGGACAGATTAAGTTTATACATAGCACTTACTAAGCAAGCTTTCCCCTTTATTTTCTTTCAAAAAGTAATGACATTGTAATCAGTACACACTAACTGAAGAGTCATGTTGTTTGTTTTTTTTTTAAAATAGCTCTTAAATCTCTTAAGGCATAATATGCACTATTGATAATGAGGACAATGATGCAGCAAATTCATAATAATGGTTTTGAATGAATTTTTTAAAAAGCATGACTATTGTGGAATCAAAGGGACTCTTCCAGGAAGTGAAGCATCGCATTGGCTATTCAGGTAAAAACTCAAAAACAAACAAACAAACAACAACAACAACAAAAAAAAAACCACTAGCATAAATCACTTAGTAAGGACATAAGAACATTCTCTTTTCTATTTGTAATTTAACAAGTTTGGAGCAGGAATTTTGTGTAATCATTAGAAGTCAACTATTGAAAATTAAAAACTGTTTCATGCACTGTGTTCCTGTTCTACAATGTCTGCAGTGTGCAGAGCAGACAGGAGTGTTCAGTGTTTCTAGACAGCCTTCAGCACAAAGGAGTCTCACTCATCATACCTGCAACAATCTAAGAACACTCCTGCTCAAGCTATTGCCCAATCTGTCTGAATTACAGAAAAATCACAGTTGTGTGATAAATAATTGCTGCTGGATTTAATTAAAACTTGTTTGCTGCTAATAAAATCAATTAGTATCTTTACAGTTGGCCTTAATTCTCACTGAATAACAGCTTCTAATGAAGCATGACAATTTTTAGACACACGTTATGAGTTTTTATTTCAAGGAAGGACACTTGTTTTCTTTTAGCATTAAAAAAATCATAAAATTTCCTTGTGCTTCCTCATAAAGAGATGGCTGAAGTGTTAGATATAAATTTTTACTTGCCTTTAAATAATATTTTCTCTATTTAAAGAAGGATGACCAATATATTACTTTTAATATTGTATAATGGTATCTGTGTAATTCTCCAATGAGGTCATTTAAGCAAATGATTATTTGTCAGGGTCGAATAGAAACATCTTGCAAAGGTCAAAGACAATTCATAATATTATGCAAGATGTTAGTATACACATTTTTATAAGCTCTCAGTTTCAAGTATGTTTGTAAAATTTAACAAAGAGCTCAAATATTTTCTCTTCAGACAAGCTGTAGCATGAAGAAAGGATCTCAAACTCTGGAAATTTTTTAAGCTTATTTAATTGCCATATAGCATGAAGAGTGCCAGTCCTGTTTGTCTTCCTTTTTATTGATTATGAATGAAGAGAATGTGAAGTGGAAGAGAGCAATTCTTCTTAGAATTTACATTTAATATCATTCTACCAGCATTACTGTGAAAACGTCTCTTAGCTGCCTATATCACATAAAAACTTTAAATTTATTATGAGAGGAAAAGATGAACACTAGGGGCAATGGGAAAATAAATGCCTTACATTATCTATTTCTATTTCAAGTTACTATTTTTTTCTGTGGTTTACAATATTTTGAATGACCTCAGTGGCAATATTTGAGACATTAATGAACAACATGCTATGCATATGTGGGTAAATTTTATGTATAAGCATGTATATATTTTTTTCTTTACCTGAGCAGTTTAAGAACAGTGAAAGGAGAAGAGAAACTTAGCAGTTTGTTAAGAAAACTTAGGGGATCACATCAAGAGAAATTCTTAGCTCTGCAATAAATTTTGGTTTTATTTTTATCCTTGAAGAAGTTAAGAAAGTGAATACAGATTCTCCTGAAAGCTAAGGTTCAGCTACCAGAGCACTAAAGGGTCCCTAAGATCTCAGGTTTCATGGTAGATATGTGAGGGTCAAATCCCTGTCCCCAAACTTAATAGATCCTGGGTAGATTACTTATCTTCTCTCTTCCATATGGTTTACATGTCTATAAAATTTCTATAAGCTCATGTAAACTTATCATGAACCATGGAGCAATGTGTCCATAACACTTAACACAGGTAGCATATAAATAAACTCAGTAATAGTAGCTAGCAGTATTTTTAAAATTATAATATAGATTCAACTATAAAAACAGAAACCATAACAATTCCTATAGTCATGTAGGTAAAATTAATCCTGACAGCGGTTTCTTAAATCTTCAGCATCTCAGTCTCTGGGTAGTGTCAGGTTTGATTTATGTTTATTTGTATTGTCCAGTTTCAAAATTTCCCATCTCCTTAAGTGCTATTTAAAAAAAAAAACACAAAACTTGACTCTTCAGGTAGTATGTACTGATTACTACTCTTCAAGTAGTGTGTATTGTTATCTGGTCTGATAATATAAATCATCAGTAATTGAGGAAAGCTGAAGATTATAATGCTAGTACAGGAAAGCTTTCACATTTGTTTTCTTCTCTTTTCTTTCCTTCTTGTTTTTGTTTTTGGTTTGATTTTTGAACTTATAAAGCCTGCCTTTCTCTTCCATTTCACTATGTCCTAGTTTTCTCCAGTGGTTTACCAGAAACCATCATAACCAGATACTTTTTGAAGTATTATCCTAAAATATTTGCAATCACAATATTGGTTCATGGCAGAAAATCTTTCTCAGAGTGTGTTAAGGTTTTCGATTATCTATTGTTTTACAATGCACCCTGTCAACTACTACATGTCAATCATCATTTGCTTGCATGTTCGAAATTGGAAAGCATGTAAGTTCTGTAATAATTATCCATTCCTGTATTTTGTTCTCCTTTTCCATGAAATTTTTACCTTTCCATTAATCAAAGCTAAATCAGCCCCATCTATTTGTTATGAGGTAACACTTAAGGGAGGCAGTATTGAAGATAAAGCAGGAGAGAGACAAAAATAGGAGCCAGGTCATTTGACTCTAACTTCAGGGCTCTCACCAGTTAGCTCTGTCACCTTGGAAAACACTTAAATGTCTTAGATCTAAGGTTGTGCACTTCTGAAATAAGAAATTGGAAGACATCTCAAAGTTCTTTCCCACTTTATATTTTAAATGCCATCTTGTTTTAATGTAGTGTACAAAGTATGATACTTATTTAGCAGAAGAGAGCTGGTGTGAAACACATGAAGTTCCATAAACATCATTAAAGTAGACTATATTGAAACAGAGTGTTCAATGTGAAGATCATTGCTATGCAGTGTCACAGAATTCTACTCTTCAAAGTAATAAAGTAGAAGAATTTTGTGAATGTTTTCAAAAGCCTTGATGGCAAATGGAAAAATAAATTAATATTTTACTGACAGAACAGGTATACAGTATTGATAAAGTCAATAGGCAATATGAACAGATTTAGTAGTTCTGAGGTGATTTTAATAGGCAGATTGAAAATCTGAAATGCAAATGCAGATACTTTTCTGTATAAAGTCAGTACTGTATAAAGCTACAATGTTGTACATAACTGGAGCATACAACTTTAAGCAATTAAGCAATACTCAGCTGTGTGATAAATGCCCTTTCTATATATCATGAAAACAGCACTGCTTTTAACAATAATTAAGGGTCATTAAAAGATAACCATAAAAATCTACTCACTTTTAATAGGTGATTGGAAATGCCAATATACAATTACCTTGCTTTTATCATTTTTAAATGCTGTAGATCTACAGAAAGGAACTGTTATTTAGGAGCCAAGAATTTGGTTTTGGTAAATTCAAAAGGCTGAGTAAATGAGCAGAAATGATTTTCATTTAGACACATGACTGTTGATCCAGTGGACCTGAATTTAGAAATAAAATCTCCAACAGTTTTGGCAAGACCACATTTTACTCCCAGTAGGATCTTGCTGAGTAGTTCCATTAGAGATGGTTATGTCCACTGGCAAAGTGGTATATTTAAACTATTGCTTATCCTCTTGAGTTTCATGAAACCTGAGTACTTTGTTATAAAGAATTTCAGAGTTAATGAGAATAAAGTTCGTTTTTGCATTATAAAAGAAGTACACTTTTCAGGTTAACTTCCAAAGGGTATTAAAAATCCATATTAATGAAAATATGGAAAGAATTTTATTCCATGAACCTTTCAACTCCATTTAAAAACATCTATAATACCATGGCATCTAATTATCACTCCTACAGCTCTATTTTTTTCCCTAGGAGCTCAGAGCAATTTACATAGTTAATGTACTTCGACAGAAAAAAAAATCATTTAAAAGGATAGAAGAAACTGAGGCACCCAAAAGTTAAGAAGGTTGGTCACTATTATGCCACTCATGATAAAGGAATAAAAGTTATTAGTAAGGGGTTCAATCATATTTTTCCACTTAAATTCTGTGTAAAGTTGAAAATTGCTAAACATTTCCAAGTCTCTAATTTTATGTCAAATTGTGTATCTTCTCTGTTAACAGTCACTGCAAGGCTTGGGGACATTGTAATATGTAAGAAGGTTTAATAAATAAGATATGAAATAGTACTTTTATAAAATATGTTGTCTTGTGCTTCTAATTCAGTCTCTGAAGGGAGGGTTAATTGTTAATCTGATACCTGGACCAAGAAGTTTGAACATATTATAAATACTGTAAAGTACTATAAATGTATAGTATTCCAACAATTTCCCCGTTATACTCCTTAGAACATCTGGGACTCCAGCCTTTGGTACATACAGTGGGTTGGGCCATGAGAAGGAAGCTGAATGGGCTCATAAACTGCTTCAAGTAGAGACAGAACAACATAGTCTGAGAAGGGAGCATAGACAATTACCCAAAATCAAGGATCAATATTAGAACAATAGCAATGACCAGATAACAGGGGAGCTGTCAAAACAAAGGCATAGCAAGGAACTGAAGGTATCAATAGCAGGTTAGGAAAATGACAAAAACAACTGAAGCAACAGGGATGCAGGCTCAGTCCCTGAACAGCTAAGAGTCTAGGAGTTTTTTTTTTGTTGTTGTTGTTGTTGTTATTTTTATGGGTGCTAGCTCATAACACAAGGACACTTCAGCTGGAATAATAGGATAGTGTGGACAGTAGCAACTATATATTACAAAACAAGAGAAGGATGTAAAAAACATCTTAGGTTCCTTTCAATGAGACCTATTAGGGAGTCTCTCTCACTATTCATAACTTTGTGATAGTATTAAATCATCAATGTCCAGCCTGGAGTGTTGGAAAGAAGTGTTGTTAATTGAAATCTAATGGAAATCTGTTAAATATTGTGATTTGCTTTTCTAGGGTAAGAAATAACTTTGCAAATACAGAAGGTTTTTGAATAATGATTTTAAAATATTGAATTAAGCTAATATTTCTAACATCTAAAATATGAGTAGGATGAGCCTTTTTTTAAACAATTCAATCATTCATGCATCGCATGAATCTAAGTGTCCACTGTGTATTAGACATCTATTCAAGAAAAACAGAGTTTACAGCCTCTAAGTAAGACAATGAGATATTATGCATGTGTGGTGTTCTGGGCATAGCCTGATTTAGGATAGTATAAAAAATATGAGATTAGAGAAGTATATATGAGTAAGCTGCAATGTGGCAGGAGCTATAAAACAATAAAATACAGGATTATACAGTATTCTAGAACTATACTTAGCCTCATTTAATGTTTAATTACTTAGTGTTATGGGAAAATTTATGACCTATTACTCAGTGGTAATAATAGAAGCATATAGAAGGTGTAATAATATAATCAAAAGAGAAAAAAAACCTGATAATTTGTTTGCTCTATTTCATGTGGAAAAGTTCTCTAATAATCATTTCCATTTATGAATAAATCTAGATTCAAATATATGAACTAAATCTTAAATATGTGAAAAAATTTCAGTAATTATTTGAGTGGCAGAAATATTTTTATTCGGATACATGTTCATAATGTGGCCTAAAGTAAATGAATTATTAGGAGAGAGCTAGTTTATCATCCCTGGTAATAATTAGAACTAGTTTTCTCAGTTGGAATGAAGGAGACACAGACATTGTCCAGAAAAAAAGTGATATAATATGTGCTATAATCCTAGATTTAGATTGTAAATATCAGTATAATTTAATCCTGAGTTTTTCTGTCTTTCAACCCTGTAGCAAACTCCAGGAACCTTATTGTCCTCTTTAAATATGATTTCCCAGTGAAATAAACCAGACCTTCTAGGAGCAACCATTCACTCTAGGTTTGGGGCTTGTCATACCAGAGAGTGAATGAAGAAGCAAAGCCTACCAGGGTCATACTGAAGGATGTCATGAGTCAACTTGAACAGAGTTTCACTTGGCAAAATAAGGAACTTTAAGCTTCAAAGAGTATAAAAAAAAATTGGTTAAACTCTAAATCCATAAATTCCTTTGTTACCAAGTACAGTGCTCACCTTCAAAGAATATAGGTGAAGCAATGTGTTAACTTGGAAACTGATAAGGAACAAATCAAATATTTACCTACTATTTCTCTATTTCTATCCCTGGATAACTCAATAGTAGATTAGAAGGAAGTTTCTCTTTATTAAAGTACATTTCCATTAACAAATGAAAAGGGAATGATAGAGTTAGAATACTATCATTTTGTAAATCCAATAATGGATTAATGGATGTTACATCAGTTATTACTAACACAACATAAAGAAAGACAGCAGGCATCATCTACCTAATGGAAAAATAGTCCACCACCCAGGAGTTCAACCTCAGCCTTATCAAGTCTGTGGATCTAACTAAAATTTTGTGGAAAATCTGATTTGGCAACAGGTTGAACTAAGCAATGAATATACAACCAGAAAAATTCAAATCTAGAATATGGAAAACACTATAGGTCACATGATCTATGTGTTTTTTTTTTTTTTTTTTCTACAGATGAACTACATAAACAAAGGGGATAGAAAGAAACCCTGTAGATAGACAGGAACTAAAGACTGACATTGATTTTTTAAAATATCTGAAACCAAGTACAAATATGAACTCATGAATGATAAAAATTAACTCAAAGAACCAGCTATTTAAATTCAGCATATTGGTTATTTATGGCTGGGAGAAAGGTTTGAGATTGGAATAAGTACAGCTTTTAGAATTGCAGACCAGGTTCCAGCTCTCATTGCTGGTCATAGTTACAAAGGTACTCACTTTGCAATAAGTAAGTTATAAAGATTTTTGTATGTTTGTATTACACTTACTATGGGGAAACATAGAATACACATTCAATTGACAAAGCCTATTATCAAAATATGCCATTAGGCCTGAACTCATTGTTCATTTCTATATGGCTTATTACTGATAATTGTTCTTATTTCTGGTGCTTATCAAATGTTTAATCTTAAAAATGCAATAATTTGAAATTGAACAGGGTTAAGATTTCTAGAAAGAACAATATGACAGACATAAAAGTAGAGATAATACCTTTAAATTAATTCTAGAAATTGGTACATGTTACTTATACAGCATCACCTAGGGCTTAAACTTTTTTTAGTACTCAAACTGATTGTAAGTAGAATAGACTTTATTGAAACAAAATTCGGGATTCCACCACAAAGCTCAGCCTCTGGTGAATCACCTCCAGTCCTATGCAAAATGAAGCCTCCTGCTACCAGTTTACAGAGTTCATTTTTACAGAATGGCAAGAAGGCTATTTCCTTTTCTTATTCCTTTTCTTTCTTCTTCTCCCCCCCCCACCTTCCTCAAGATATCTTCAATTATGATTAATTTTACTTAAACTGGTTTAGTGGACTTTGTGTCCTCAGGATATGGGGTGAGAAATTTGCTTCAAGTAGGTGTTTCCTTTTTTGTTTATATATTTCATTAAATGATGTGTCTTCAAAAACAGCACATAGTTTTATAAATCAAATACATACTATAGTGGTTTCATTGGAAGGGAAACACAACACAGGATGAATTCAATCACTAAAAATTCATTAAAGCAGAGAAACGAATGCTAAGTTACAAGGTTTTTGTTGTTGTTTTGCTTTTCATTACACGGCGTATTTGTGTACCACTTCATTTTATAGATGAATCTTAGAATCATGATGTAATGAAAAGTTGATAATTTTAATGTAACAAAATGTTTTGCTTACTGTATTTCAAAAGCATTACTACTTATATGACCCTGCAAATGAGCAACCAGTAGTAAATAAAAGAACACTGAACTCAGTATATCCTTCAAAATATTTTCTTAATTAAATGTGTTAAATATATTAATGTGGCATTGATTATAGCAATATTATATTGATTTAAATTTTATGGCAGGATACACACACACACACACATACATCTTGTTAGTTTTGTAAGCCAACCAAATGAATAACTTCAATCATTAAGTTTAATTAGAAGTAAACATTCTATATTCAGGCAATTAGACCATAGATATCTTGATATAGTCAAATATACATTTCAACAGTATTATTCTCTGCTTTCCCCCACTTCAAATCATGAATATATTGAAAGCTGTACTAGAAAAAAATTCATTAAACCACAAAATCCATCATATTTCCCTTCAACTTTATGTCTCCTTGTTATTCTCAGGATCATAAATGTATATAAAGCATCTACTGGAAAGTTATAGCTTTAAGAGAAATGCCTTTGTTTGCTCTCATCAAGATCCAAATCTGAGCTTTTAACACCAGGCTAATAATCATTCTCAGAAGAAGAAAGTAAATTTTTGCTAATAGCAATTGATATCAGCAGTTATTTATAATTTATACAAACCAAATTAAGCTGGCTCATGTTAAGATCATGTGAATAATGATTATATTAACCAGGGTCTATACTTTAATCAATCTACATTACTCATTAAGAAACCATGGAGCTCTGATTTTTAGACTCTATTAGTTACAAATTTAGTCAGTTTAATATTGTTCTATAAGCTGAAAACTATTTTTCCTTGTCCTTATGCCTTCTTCAAGAACATGGGTTTATTATTTAGGGTTTGGAGATGATATTGCCCTTAGTTCTGTTATCAAGGGGTCAATAATAACATTGTCAATGAATTTAAGAAACTAACAAATAATTTGATTTTAAGATTGTTTTGATCCCATTATTGGTAAATCGCTTCTTTGAAAGAAATTAGACATTAGACCCTGTGTTCCTATCTTTTAAAGCAATTTCTTCTAGTTCTAAATACAGATAGATCAGAGATAAAAACAAAATGCAGTTTGGCATTAAGAACCTAAATATCCCCACAAATATAGTCATATCCATTTTATACGTTACTGATATGACATGGAAGTATTTGAGAAATGAAATAAACTCATCAAATAGAACAAAGAAATTGAGTGCTTTTAAAGTTTATGAGGTTAATATATAATTCACTCATATTTTTATATTTGGGTTGAAGGAAAATGCAATGAAGGATGGGACAGAATCATTGCATTTTCTTCCAAAGACAATTTTCCATTTGTCCTTAATTAACACAGAATATCTGGAAAAAATTGAAATATAAATTAAGTTTTCTAACCAAGAGAACAAAGTTTAAATACTTGATAATACAATGTTTAGGTGTGATGAAACTTAGTAATTAAAAGCGTTGTTAGTAAGGTCAGCTTCTATAGGAAAAATAGTTGTTTTAATGGTTCAGATATTGTGTGTGTATGTGCATGCATATATATATATGTATATATATGCTATTATTTTATGATTTTAACTGTATTTTTTCATGCGTAGTAAACATGAAAAGCATAGAAATGTCATTAGCAATTTACCTATGTGGCCTATTCCAATGGAAGCATTTCCCAGCTATTATTCAGATTCTATCACTACCATCAAATGCAGGTTGAAGACCCCTGGTAGGGCTGGGGTAGAAGAAGCGGAAGAGCCGAGTGACAATGATTATTTGGAAACCATTATAATTTCCTTTGACAAGGTTATCTCTCATAAGCAGGATTATGAATCTGGAGGTTAAATAATTTCCTGTTTTTCTATAAGCCTTTTTTAATGCCACCTTTCTCCTTGTTATATTTGTACAATTAAGTTTAGAAAGCAATTAAACATTTTCTTCTTTCTAGATATAGGCAAAGCATACATTCCCAATTACAAAGCCATTTATTATGCTATTCCCAGTTCCACTGGCAAAATCACGTATTAGTGTGCCAACCACTGAGAATGGAGCCTTCCAATTAGGTGGCATGGCAGGGGGCAAGGGTAAATCAGCATCTCCACTTGCAGATAGCATCCTTAAGCTAACACTGCTATTCAATATATTGCATCAGCCAGGTGGCTCAAATTGCTTGAAACTTTCTGGAAAATTTTAATTGTGACATTTTAAAATAGATCCCTAAGGGAGGAGTTACCCTTTTCTAATCATCTTTGCCACATAAATCTGAATTTAATATATTAAATATAGAAGCAAACTGAACAGAGAAAGTCTATGAAAAGCAATGGCATAGAGGGGACTGTTGTCTGCTCAATGCAGATCAATTGATTATTTGTTATCAATTCCTTGTGCTTTGTTCTGTCAGGAAGCAGCCAGTGATGCAGCTTTCTGGTGTGTCATGTGAAGAAGTCTATAGATTTCAGCTGTGTATTCATAATAAATATTGTTCTCCACAAGTGGTTACAATTGCAATTTGGGAAATAGAGATTAAGGGAGCAGATGCCTGTGCTTTTAAAGTTCTTACCTAAAGAATCTAAGCGTACGTTTAAATTTTTAATTTTATTTATCTTCTACCCAATATCTTTGCAATATGGTCAGAACTGAAATAATCACTGTAGATTTCAACTGCTCATGATTTTTCAGCATCTCATTTTCCTCTCTCTAACCCAGATGAGACTATGGGTTTCACTACATTCACACACCCAGGTATGAGAATGTAGGTGAAAGTACTTCCTAAACATTTGAAGGCCTAATCTAACAAAAGTGAAAAAAAAATTAACCTCTTTAAGTTTCCCTGAAACTCAATGTTTTACAAGGCAAAATAAGTTTTATCTTCAAAAATATTACTTTGAGATATTAACATAATTAGTAGTGCTCAACAAGAGCACCTTGTAATTGTGATCACCAGTCACAGGAACCTGGCTTGGAAAGCCCTCTTGGCTTTGGAATCACAGCATATACTTCTTGGCATTTTAAAACTGGTCCTCCTTCATTCCTTTCTCTGTCATCTTTCATATTGCTGTTAGACTAATGTCTCTAAAATATAGTTTCATCATCATATCTCTCAATTATTTATAAACCTACAGGCATCTGCTCTTGTTCCTCTGTTGAAATGAAGACTTGAATGACTACAGATAAACCAAAACCCCTCATTTTTCCAAATGATATTTATCTTCTTGACTCCCCAGCACAACCTCTGACATGCTCCAATGCAGTCCATCTCTTGTGCTATATATTATGCTGTTTACCACTTCGTATTTCTGATCATTCTCATTATGTGTCCTTTTGGTGTGCTTCTGAAAACTGCATACAAAGTGTATTCTTTATTCCATGTTTTGGGAATCATTTGTTCTAAATCCGGTTTCACTATATGAATAATCTTTGAAGTCAGAGACCTAAACTTAAATCCCACTTCTGTATCTATTCATCAGAGAAGAACTTGGGCAAGCCTAAAATAATTGTTTTTATTAACATGAGATCAGAACTCCTTATTTTTACAAGTTGTTTTGAAAATTCAAGCAACCACTATATAAAAAGCACTAAGCCTGGTGGCTGGCACATACCTTTTCAATGAAATAGTGATTTGGGGCATGATGATAATTAGTATTGTTATTATTGCATATTTTCTCATACAATGCTTTGTTCTCTAATTGTTTCATATATGAAATTCCTTGTGTATTATCTCTTGGATATCATGTCTGGTTCATCTTGGGTGAATTACTCTTTTTCATCTAGCAGACAAAACAATTCAATTTTCTACATTTGAATCCTGGAATTTAAAATGTATGTTCACAAGAAAACGGGGAATTAAGGTTGCACAGTAAGTAATATTGCTAATTTGGAGATGGTGTAGTTGAGATTCTACTGTATTATCCAAGTAGCCCAATATAGTTCCCCAAAGCATCCTTAAATTAGAAGGAGGCAGTGGAATAATCAGATGAAGAGATGTGGTGATGAAAGCAGTCAGAGAGATGCTATGCTCTTGGCTTTGAAGATGTAGAAGGATCAGGATCTAAGAAATGTGGACATTCTCCAAAAGTTAGAAAAAAAAATCACTCCCCTCTAGAGCCCCCAGAAAGGACTGAAGACCTGCCAGCACCTGGCTTTCAGTCCTGTGAACTATGGGGTTAACCAATAGAACTATAAGGTATTAAATTTGTGCTGTTTAAGTTACTGGGCGACACTCTGTCATAGCAGCAAAAAAACAAACACAAAAAGAAAATACAATGCACTCCAGTTCTCATGATAGCACCCAAAACTCAGTAAATACAAATTTATTTAAATACCCACTTTTGTGCTGCTTCTTTGGCCTACTAAAGAGTATACAGAGTGGGAAAGATAGAATAGTCTATTTCTATAGCTCATGGAGCTAGAAAGCAGTGATCCTGACTGCAAAATATAACTTATTTATTGCTCTTTCTTTAAAGTTAGAATTAGTTGAAAGGATGCAAATTCAGTTATCCAGATCAAGACTGGAATCTTGGGCTTACTTCTTATCACCTGCAAGACCATTTGAGATCAGAGCCTTCTTTAATGTATTCCAAATAACAGTTACATCGCCTCATATAGTTTCACCCCCACATAAAATTATGAGATCCTTTAACTATCTCCACACTCCAAGTAGCTCCTGAATCTCTGTACTCTCAAATAACCATATATCTTTATATATGTTGTAAGAGGTGGTAGCAGAAGTGGTAAGTGCTCTGCCATAATGTGCTTCTGGAGGAAGAGACACATCCACAAGGGAGGGGAACCCCAGCAGTTGAAATATCATTTGGACTTGGTATCCACTGTGTGGGCCAGCAAGTGCCAGCTTCTTGTGAATCTCTTCTACAAATGGTCACAGTAACAAATTAATATTACTGAGTCTAATTCATGCAACAACAGGAAACATTAGCCTCATTTACTACTGCTTTCTAGATTTTCTGATGGTGGTTTTGGCTGGGAATAACAAGATGCATGTGTCAGCAGCATGTAACCAAGAAGACTAAGTCCACCAGGCACAGTAGGCACCCTGAGGATTAGGAGGCCTTTAAACAGACCATGAAAATGGACCTATACTTCTTTTATCTGTGCAGGAAACTGACACTAATGAGTTTCTTGAGGGATTGTGTTACAAATTAAAATCATGTATGTGAGGTGCCTAGTAAAGTGTCAACTGCTATGTAGGTAATTAATAAAAGGAAAATTTTAATTTTACATAGAGTAAATACTAATAACTAATAGTCATATTTTTACCCTTAGAAAATGTTCAAAGGAAGTTTTTAAGCTGTGTCATTTCCCTATATTGAGTGCTTGAAGTGGAAAAAAAAGATAGTTTACTGATTTTCTCTACTCACAAGTGCACTTCAGAGCAAGATCATTCATGCAAGTCACTTGGAAAACACCCAAATAGTTTGTGAAATTACATTACAAATTACATCATCAGAATGTTCTAGAACTTGGAGCACTCATCCTCACAAGTCCCTGGATGCTGTTAATGTGTGAAAAATTACTGAATTGTACCACCACAACACAACACGGAAGTCAGTAGCAAATTCTCAAGAAAAAATGATTGCACTTTAATATATAAACATGTAGGAGTGGTGACAGTTCTGTGGTGTGGTACAGAAAAAACTAAAAACAAAAACAAAAAAGTGAAGCCATATGGCTACTGTCTTACATCATCAAAAAATAATTAAAACAAGTGAAACAAAGCTGGCCACAATGTCATAAAAGCTCAGATTTAATGAGATGTGGAAAGTGCAATAAACTAAACAAATCACATATTACTATTAATTAATGGACTGTAAAAGACTTCCAGGTGGCTTAAGCAAATAACAATTTTTTTATTTTACATATTAAGAAGAAAGCTTTTAATAATGATGAGACAAAGGAAATATATCTCAGTTAACTTCATCTAAAAGTTATGTTTTTACTTCATTATAAATTCATATTATTTATAACATATTTATCATTTATAAAAAATTTTATTTGTATATGCTTTCTTATTTTGCATCATATTATATTTTGAGATATACATATTATATTTGTAAGCTTATAAGCAATATAATCTTTATAAAAATAATTTCATTGGGCTTTATCATTATAAATATATATGCACATATACATACACACACACACATACACACACATATATCTAAGTGCCTAGAACACAAGGGAGGATGTCCCAGTATGAGGAACCGAAAGAAAAGGGCCTAGAAGCAAGAGCAGTAACAGTCAGGACAGCATCTTTTTCATTGTAGGTATTCCATAGTTGTCTGGTAGGAGGGTGAGTGGATTTCTAACTATGCACATATCTGTGTGTGTGTGTGTGTGTGTGTGTGTGTGTGTGTGTGTGTGTTGGGATTCCTTTTCAGGTGTCTGACACTTTATTGCTAATCCCCTACATGTATTATGTCCCCATGATTGTTGTTTATTCTTAAGAATACAAACATTTTTCCCTAAATTTTCAGGCATTTATAATCTTACAGTGGAGACATGAACATTTTCTGTACAAAAAGTGTTAGAATGTACCAATGTATGGTGCACTAATAAAGCATACAGAGAAGGAAGTTACAGAGAAGATGTGAAAGTAATGGTGATATTTGTAGCAAATCTCAAGAGAATAAAAGTTCTTAAGACAAAGAGACAGAAGATCCCTATGACGACATCTGTCACACATTGGTGTATTGCTAATATTTGATATATAAATCAAAGCAGAGACAACTGATTCCCCTTCGTGTAACCGATATTCAATTACTAATTTAATGGATTTTTCATATATGCCCATAATTGTGTTTATTAAGGGTTTGGAAATAGTATTGCAATATTTGAAGCACTTATGTTTCAGTGTGCTAAACAATAATTGTACTATATGAAATTGCTTCAAAAGAAGAGTGTACACTTCCATATGTATATTTATATGTGAATTCTTATGAACACAAAAAAGATTCTATTGCCTTTTTCCATTACCGTGTTAATGCAATATCAATTTACCAAAACTCTGAGATAACTACTTTCATCCTGACACACATCAGAAAAAATAAGTTAATTCTTAAAATAAATTAGAGTTCAGAAAAGGACTCTTTGTGGAAAATGATATTAGAGCTGAAATGTGATGATGTGAGAGAAGGAGACTTGAAAAGATCAGGAGATGAGCACTACAGGTAGCAGGAACACACTATCAAGGTGGAGGCCAAAGGTGGTAGTGTCATCCAAGGAGCATGTGCAGAATCAGGAGAGAACAAAGCTAGAGATGAAATTCTAAGGGCCTAGAACATGAAACAGAAAGAAAAGGGCTTGGAAGCAAGAGCAGTAACAGCAGGACAGCATCTTGTTCATTGTAGGTATTCCTTGGCTGTCGGGTAGGAGGGTGAGTAGATTGCTAACTATGATGTACTGGAAGATTAATAATATCAACATTTTATAGTATCTAATGGATTAAAGAATTACCTGTGTGTCAAGCACTGTTTGTGGTCCTTGAGATACATTAGTGAGCAAAACAAAGATCCTCTAATTCATGGAGATCAAGACATAGGCTCATGTTTCTTTTCCCATGTATGTTTTGAGAGACTGGTATTAATAATTCCCTTTTTAAAAAATAAGAGAAAAAAATCTACCCAAGGTTTTCTGCTAGCAGGTTATATTTGAACCTAGATTTTTTGACTTCAAGTCATACCACTAGGGTACAACGAATTTGTCATTAAGGAGACAGTGAGGTCAAATCACTATGGGAAGAATCAGGAAACTTTTTATTGGGAAACACAGCATGTGGTTTATAACTGGAAAGAGTGAGGTTGTCAGTAGCCTTAGAAATAAGACATCCAGATAAGTGTATGCAGAGGAGGCAGAAAAAGGAAGTGATGCTACAATGAATAGTACCTGTGCATCCAAAGCAGAGGATGTCTGGAAAGAGAGGATGAGTCCTTATTTTTTATTAGTGGATGATTTTTAGCAGAGTGCAGGAGTCATGAGAAGAGGTACACAAGGGTGAGTTGAGATGGGTGGAGGGAACAAAAATGTTCAGGAAGCCATCATTTAGTACAGATAAAGGGGACATTAGAGGCTTAAATTAAGGTGGCTGAACATTGGCAAAGAAAGTAAAAAAAAATGAAAATTCTTGAACTTGGACTAAATTTAAAGGAATAATTAAAGTTCATGAAGACAAGGAATCAGAGATGATCTTAAATTTACTAGTTTGTTACTGTTAACATAATTTACAAAAGAGAAATTCAGAAGCCAGGTAGGTTTTTATGGAAGGAGGATGACTGAGAACTGTGGTGCTAAAGGAGATATTTAATAAATAATATGATACTAGAGATCATAAATAAAGTTATGAAAACATGGATTTACTAAAGAAGGATATATTTTATATAAACATAATAGTAAAACTTATGACAGTGCATGACCTACTTTATAAGTTTATGAGGGACAGGGAAAGAGAGAGAAAGAAATGAAAAATCTCCCAAACTTGAAAACATCTATTTGTAGTAGAAAACAACAATAAAGAAACAAGGAAAACAGATATATGATAAGATACAGAGAATTTAGATAACATGGGGGAATGACCTTAGTAATGTGATCCATAGAATAAATCCTTTCCAACTGATAAACACTTAAGGTGAATGGCTAATCTAGGGATGAAGCAGCACTAGAGACCTGAATGTCACATAGAAATGTCAAGGTAGGGCTATACTTGCATTGTCAGGCAGTGGGTAAAGCAAACAATACTAAATATTTCTACTGTGCTTCTGAATGCCTCCTGTTTCTGTAAGGGCATTATTAAGAGTGAGTAGGGATTTCTAGTGAATCAAAGGGATAAAAGGAAAGTTTTGGATCCCTGTCACTGACATGTGGGTATAATTCAGAAGGATCTATCATCTACATAAAGCTGAAATTTAAAACTATTTCTTCAGGACTATATGCACAATTAAGATATGATCAGTAGACTTCAATGTTGGTGAAAATTGTTGGTAAAAAGGAAAAGTATGACAAAGCTAAAAGAATACCCGTATGTTCTACTGTTGAAGAATCAAAACATTTTCACCAAATATACAGTTTAATATGTACATCTCACCATTCCCTTAAGAAATTGTGAATTCCACTATCCATTCCTTGTCAACTTTTTAAAAACACAGTTTTGTTCCCAATTTCTTGATATCCTGTATAGTAAATTCCAGTTCATTTCTCTAATGGAATACTGTCTTTATATTCAACAATACTGTCTTAGATGACAAGTACACCTGCTTTATCCTTATTTTCTTCAAATACAATGACTGAACATGATGTGGCTGAAAACTGTAACAACTTGAAGACTTCTCAACTGTTTCCCATGATTATTTCAGTCTGTTTCCAACTGTATCAATTCCCATTGACTTTGTACTTCTAAAGGAAGTCATAGAGGAAAAAGCAAAAGAAAGGTGTGGAAGATCTTATGGAAAAGAACCAGGGGAATGGAAAATACTGGGCAATGTTATTGGCCAAACTGTTTTAATAGTGTGTGCATGGACAAATATGGAATAAATTCTACAATTATAATCAACTATAACACACCAATTAAAACTTTGAAAAATAGCAAAATGCCTGCTTTTTTGCTATCTCATTGTAATAAGCTCCACTTTGAAAAAAAATTGCTAACTTGTTTTCTACCTTTTCTTTTACTATGAGAGATGGTATAGAAGAAGATATGCTATCCCAAACACAGGAAGAAGATAGCAAACAAAACCCTCCATATTTTTCTTAAGGTAATGTTGATTCCTAATTTTATTAACATTAATATTTTATAAAAAGACACTATAATCTTAAGATATAGGTGAGTACTCAGGTTTTTTTCATATAATCAAAGTAACTTTTTAGCCAAACACACACATGTGTACATACATCCCCATATCAATCTTTTGGAATTTATAATCATTAAGGTAAATTAAATAACTAACTTAAATGGTTTTACTATGCCTTTGATAAATAGCAACTCACTTATTAAATGAGGTCTTAGGAGGTGGAAATTTTTCTAATGAGTTAGCATATTTATGCAAAAGCAGAACATCAAGTGAGATGCTTTTCTCTAAGATACTTTAGAAATAAACAATTGAATTACCTGACTGCTCTTGAGTTTTTCCTGCCCTTGTGAAATAGTGATTCTCCATTTGAAAAATTGCATATGATTAATAATTAATGAATAAATATTTGCAAATTAATTGCAGTATAATTTCAGTTTAACTTTAAAAGAAAGATACAATTAATAAAGTTAGATTTAGTAGAGTTGTATTAAATGTACATGAGCATATTTGCTCTTTTTTCCCCCTATGTGTATAAGGTTGTACATTTTGGAAATGAGATAGGCCTACAAAGTCTGTATAATCTATGAATGAAGAGAAGCAATTCCATTTTATAGTTTTATAGGGAGATGATAATTTATCTCCATGTCAGAGGCCACAGGAAATAAAAGTAACATCTGTTATAAGCAAAGATGTAAGGTATCACTTTGTGACACAAGAGTTTCAATGGACTTTGGACCAAAAAAAAAAAGGAATTTCTAGTTCAAAAAAAAAAAACATGTAAAAATGCATGCATTGTTAAATTTTGTTTTTCCTTAGCTAGTTGTAATGCTGAAATGTATTCGACAACAACAAGGAAAATCTCATATTCCAAGTGATTTTGAGATGCCAAGTTATAAAGATAAACAAGATTAGGTTGACAGTTAATTTTTATGTTTTATATATCAATGTTCATTTAGCCTTATCCATATTTACAATATCATCCAGGTTAAGAAAAATATACTATATGCAATTAGATTAATATTATAAATTTTATATTACTTGCACTTCCAAAACATGGAAACTTGGGTCATAAAGTTTGGACTGCAGTTAAAGCTTGCTTCCTAAATGTTAATTTTGAAAATAGAAAAACACTTCTTAATATTACTAGCTATTCAAATGATTACAGTTTATCGTCAACAGTAATAGTAGCTATAAACTGTAGATGTAGAAAATAGCTTGATCTAAAGGTGAGCATAACTGCATTAGGCTATACTGTGCTTATTTTGGAAGACCCAGGTAGACCTTATTGCTGATCTCCCCAGTCTTGACATAGACCCTAATTAAGTGTGACCTGATGATATTGATAGTTGAATTACATGAATTATGTCTGTATTTTCTCCCTTATAATTTGGGCTGTTTTGAGTCTGATCTGAACATTAGTGAAACCCATATGATGTTTTCAACAAGATATGAATATCTATTCATTGATTTAATGGAATATAATGTCAGAACAAAAGCTGTCAACATTCATGTTCTCTGTGTGGCAATGTACTGGAATAATCATTGTGAAAAAAATAAAAATACCAAAGAGCAGCCTTGTATGATTCTGAAGATTCAAAAAAGGATGACTTGAAGATGTATACATTCATCAGATGTGTTTCACAGATGAAGTTTGATTTTAATCTGACCTGAGGGGCCACAGTACAATATATCACCTCTATCATTTCAATTATTTGCTCTCAAAAATAGAGGTGATAGAGCTACTAAGCATAACTGCAGGATTGTTCAGTTTGTTAATGAGATATCATGTGGAAAAAACTCTGTGAAAATTAGGGGAATATTATTCATTTATTTTATAAAGAGATCTGGATCTAGAGTTAGATAGAACAAGTATTAGAACTCAGTTTCATTTTCCTTAAACTGTCACCTTAGGCAAGCTAGTTAACTCCTTCAGATAGTTTGCTATTGTTCAAAATGTTTAATCATTAATGATGATTAACTTAGGCAATTCTTGTTTTTTAATGAATATGAGAATAAATGCAAAAAGTCTGCATTAGTGTCTGGCACATAATAATTGCTTAATAAATCCTAACAATTACTAGTAGTGTCATTAAGTACTAAAAATGTTTACATTGTTAAAAACAAATACTATATAAATGTATTTAACATATAAGATACACTATTTAAATTGATAAAATATCATAAAAACAATTTTTATGAAAAATGGTAGCCTTTTGTTGTTGTTGTTGCTGTTCATTTCCCAAAGTGGATAAATTCATTAAGATTAAAAAAAACATAGAAACATCTAAAGATATAACTTCTGAAAAAACTAAAAAGTAAAAAAATGTTATCAAGGGAATTGCTATAGAATACTTTTAAAGAAAAATATACAATCCTGTATTTCAAGAGTGTTTTAAAAATCAATGTTAAGAAAACATTGATAGCTTTTTCAGTTTTTAGTGTTTTTTAATGGAATCTAGAAAATAATTATAACTCAAACTTTCTAGACCTGCTGGCAGACTAGTGCACAGAGACTTAAGAGTTTCCATCTAATTAACATTCTAGTTCCGTCCGAGCAATTACACTTTTGGTTATTTTATGTATTTAATGACTGTTTCTGAAATTTCATGAATTATATATAGTTCAAATAAGTCTGCTAGAGCACTGATTTCTAAGGTGGAAGATTTACTATGCTTATGATAGGAATGACCTCACTTGATGTTCTTTACTGACAGTTTATAGACATATTCTTGGTTGTTTTGTTGTGACAGATGTGATACTTTGAAAATGTTACTTAAATTCCTGTGAGTTTAGGGAAGACAATTCTCTAAATTCATCCACTTATTAAGAGCTAGGAGGTGAAAATTTCATTTTATGATAACTTTAAAAATATTTTTTTTAAAAAAACTGATAGAGTAAATTATTGTTTCTGGATTTTTGACATGAATTATGACCATGGCTCTGGGTAGACACATTAGGAGCTGACAACTGAAATAGACGAGTATTTCCACATACATTCTCAAAGAACTTAAGAGCAAAGTTGTTGCTTTGTTTGATAAATTCTGTCACTATATCCTGACTCTAAGTTTGCAAACCAATGAGTCTATAAAATGAATAGGAAACTTTCACTTTTGCTAGGATCAATAGAGAGATGTTGCCTGAATTCTAGAATCATGTTTTAAAAAGAAAGTCAGTGAGCATTTTCCCTATCTGTAGTCAGGGTTGCATCTAAAATCACTTTTTGTAAAAGATGACTACTCCATATTTCTCTGAGATATCCTACTTTGCTTTGAACATCTATTGCAATATAGAATATGCTATCAATAGTAGCAAAATAATATAAAATATGTGACTGAACTTAAACAACTGTCAAAACCTGTAATGATGCATTAATTGCATTCATTAACACTATTTATAGTTATTAATATTAATTTCAAATATAGTGATAATACCTTGACTAATATCTATTTGGGACTTTATGAAGTCTTTCTTCATAAATTTATTTTGATTCTCAATTGCAGTTGTTTAAGATGGCTTTGTATGAAACTCCTAATGAATCATTCCTCTTATAGGACTCAGAAGTCAATTCTTTTGCAAGATAGTGGGTACTGTGTTGCTAGAAATATTTATTCATTCACTCTTTCATTGTGCAAGCATTCACAGAATGTTGAAAATGGACCTCCATGATAGGGGTTAGGTATTAAACAACAACAACAAAAAATAGTGGTTAGATTGGCTTTAGCCATTGTTTTAAGTAATAAGAATGCAACATAAGAAATAGATATAATAAAGAACTTGGAGAAAGTGATAGAGGTAAGTTTTTTTGATGGTATATCAAAAAGTAGGCAGAACATGACATGTACAGATACGATATCATAAATGAGATTTGAATACTGTAGATAGTCCAATATCACTTGATAATTATAGAGAAAACTGGAAAGCCTAAGTGTAAATAATAAATGGGCTTAAGACTATTTTTAGGACAGTGCACCTTATTTTGGAATGGATTTGATGACTTTAGGTGTATTAAGGTCCGGCTAATCAGACTAGTGTCCCCTGGGTAGAAAAGTGAGGATGTTGAAGAATAGTAACTCTGTATAAATCATGTGCATCTATAGAGGCAGACTTAATGGCTTATGAAGTGGTTTCCATGCCCCAATAAACTCCATGCTTGCCCTTTAATCTCACATAATGTACAGGACATAACTGGCATAGAAATGCCATTCTGGTTGCATGTACGTCTAAACTTAAGACTCTAAGCACCATATATAATGTTCACAGGTATATTTTATGTTTTCTTTTAGACTACATTGAATGTTCCATGTATGAGGATATTATTAAAAATCTGTGAAAGACGTTAGAGTGATTCTAATCTGAGTCTCCGCATAAACTCCTATAGCATCAGTTGCCATTGTATCTGTCATTGCAATGATTTGAGGACACATTTTATTAAAAAAACCTTCTGTCTCAGATACCTAAGCCCACTAATAAGAGTTTACTATGAGAAACTCTAGCAGCTACCCAGGATTTGTCAAAAATTACTACATTTGACTCAAAACAAAATCATCAAATCACTGTAGAAATCCCACATAAGAGTTGAGGCCATGAAATCACAGGTGCTGAGGATTTTCTTAGAAACACAGAGATCATTAGTCACCCTTGTTTGGGGAGAATCAAGTTATTTTCTTACCTCTCCTATGCATTCTTTAGAATGGGAAAAAATCTCAGTTTGAATTAAATCACCATGTAATACTCTTTCCTCAGACATACAAAATTATGTGCAAGAGTAACACTGTCTTTTTTTTGTTCTCCTGAGGCAATAATTGCATTTTATTTAAAAAGGTACTTCAAGATTCTAGAAGATACAGAATAAGAATCAGTGTTAAAAGGAATAAGAAAACAATTCTAAAATTTTATAGTGTTTAGAGCTGGTTTTAAGACCCTTTAGTAAGTGTAAGTCAAGATATGAGCCTAGACTCTACATTTTTTGACATAGCATTTCTAATACTGAATATTTTTGATAAGACAGAAATTTCCTCTGGAAGACATAAATTTAGAGGATATATACACTTTACTTGGAAAGGTGATATTCATTTTACCAGTTAGACTTTTTCAATTTAGTTTCTTAAGCCTCAAGCTCTGTACTGACTCCTTTCTTTCTACTACCAAAAATCACCAGGGTTTTACTCTTTGTTATCCACAAAATTCTGTTCTTTCTCTTCATTCCAGTTAGGACCAGAATCCAATGTAACTACTCATTCTTCAATTATCTGGATTCTGATTTCTGTCCCTATCAGTCCTGCGATTGTTCTCCAAATGTCTCAAAATCCAAAGGCCTTTTCTGACAAATTGGAGAATATTTATTACTTGGCCTGGAGCTTCTGGAAATTTAATTGAACTACTATGAACACTGATGTGGTTGTTTCACGTTAGTATGCTGATTTTAAGATCTTTGGGTATAGACTGAGGAGTGGGATAACTTGATCAAATAGTGGTTCCGTTCCAAGTTTTTAAAGGAATCCCATACTGCTTTCCATAATGGTTGCACCAATCTACAGACCCACCACAAATGTATCAGAGTACCTTTATCCCCACATCCTCACCAACATTTATTGTTCCTCATATCCTTGGTAATTACCATTCTGACTGGAGTGAGATGGAATCTCAATTACAGAAATGCAAATTAAAACTCCACTGGAATTCTATCTCAATGTGTTTGGAGACTAATTTCTAATTTCCTTTTCTAATCACCAACCAATATGTTAAAATGTTAGGTACTTCCTCATGAAAGTTAGAATAAATCTACCTCAACGTAAAATTATTTTCTCAGAAATATTCTGCTTCAATTTTCTGTATGGCTTTATGTAGCAGCATTATGAATTGTTCAATTGACTTGGTCAAAGGGTATAGTCTTGATGTCATCATATTTGAAGCACTTTTTATCCTCTCACTTCATTAATCATTTTCACATTCTCATTTTCTTTGGAACACACTATAGGGAGAGAATTCAAGTCCTCTTTACCCAAAGGATTGAAATGATGTTCTTTGACTCTCTGTTCATAGTTCTCCCGGACACACACTTCTAGAGAAGCCCTCTGATTGTATTGTGCACACTCTGAAGAGTAAGTCACAACCCTCTGTGCAGGGATAGCAAGCCATCAGAGATTTATGCAGGGGCAGTGTGGACAGAAACATATTTTTTATAGACCATTCCATTATAAAATACAGAGTTCTCACTGGGGCTAGAGCTGAATGAAGAAGAAAGATATTAGGAAATAGAAAAAGTAGGCTGGCATTTCAGGTAGGCACTTTTTTTCTGTAGTTCAAGGGAGAGATAAGTAGCTTAGATTTGAAAATTTATATGAAATAGAAGATTTGTATAGCTTTCGCTAGTCTCAAGCTTTATGAGGATGTATATTTTTAACCATAGAAAAATAACCAAGAAAGAATACAGATCGAGTAACTGTTCTAGATATAAATTAATTACAGACATGCAAAACAAAAAAAAAATGCTATACATACTATGGTTAGTATTGTAAGCATTCTAAGTATCAAGTTTAAAGTTAGATCTGAGTTGAAGCTTCTGTTTTATCACTTACTAGTGTGACTGGAGAAACATCTTGACATCTCTGAGCTTTTTCCATTAATAAATTAGGTCAATAATAAAACTGCCTTCATAATACTGCTGTGAGAACACTAAATGTGTTTAGTACTCTGCCTGCCATTTAAATACTCAATCAGTGTTGAAAATGTTTGTCTTTTTGTTATTGAATATACATAGATATATGCACACATAAAAATAAATGTACACACAAGCCTGTACATTCACGTATCTTTCCATGTTATGTATACATATACATGAAACGCAGAAATGATCCCACCTGATGTGGTAATAAAGTCATATTAATTGCTGTTCTTTTTATTCAGATGAAATTAAATTTTCAAAAGCTCCAGGCCAAGTAATAAATATTCTGCTCCAATTTATTCCTCAAAGGAAGGATATTTTGTTGAAGAAAATGACCTTAGAATGACCTTAGAAAGTACTCATGTTCTATACCTGCCTCTCTATTTGTACTCTTTTGTATTTAACTGATATCTTAATATTCAACAGGCCTACATGTCCTCCTGAGATCGAGATGCTATTTTTTAATGTTAACCTGAGAGTAGTAGTAAAATTTAAAGTGTCTCTTTTCCTTTGTGCCTTGGAATCCCTTGTGCTAGGGAAGATATCCAAAGACACAATGATAAGAGTAAGGGCAATGTGTTAGGTACATGCATTTGAGCAGTAAGGACTGGAAAATTATTTAGTCTTCAATCCTGGTCTCTTCCTTTTGTTTCTCATAACTTGATAGAGGAATCCATCTCCTCCATTTCCAAAATCAAGAGGGAACAGAGATTAAAAAAAAAAAAGAATACCCTGTGCCAAGCCAGGCAAGTACAGCCATGTTATTAGGGGTTAATCTGTCACATATGGACAATTAGTACAATTTTAATGAAAGTACTTGTCTATATTAACTTCAATAAATATTTATAACTATAATTTATGTGATAGAAGTATTTAAGTATATTCCATCACAGATCTGTACTTTGCTTCCTTCTCAACAACATATTGCACAGAATTATGCATTTTTAAATAAAAAAAACAACTTTCTGGTCTCAAATAATCCATGCTGCAATTTACCACAGAATTATACATTTATAGTTACTATATCAATTATGACCAGATGAACTGTCTTTTAGAAGAACTACCCAAACAATAATTTTTTTGTGAGTGATTTTATTTCTTTTTCAAAAGAATTGTTTGGTAAGAGGGAGGTAAATTATAAACAATTTATTTTGAAACAAAACCTGATGATAACTTTATTACTGGTGAACACATGAGCATACCATTGTGACTCTTTCATTCAGATTAATATTCAATTGACTTAATAAAGTCATTACAGACAAAGCCTCACAGAGTAATGAAATAAAGCTTTGGACATACTCCGGAGTCAGTGATGATTCAAATAATTTCATTAGATATTAAAGACTGGTAAAATGTGGTTTTAAAGTCTAAGGTCAATTTTACTGTAGGAGAAAAAGTTATGAAAAAGCCAGAGAAGTAATTTTTGAGTTTTATAGAAAAATTAAAGGTTAAATTAAAGGGCTTAAATACAAAGTCTACAAGTCATATAATCTCTCAAAGAGTTAAGGAGGTTATTTTAATCAACTGCTTCAAGGAAAACTAATGGAGTATCCTGGATCTAAATCATCTAAATGCTCTGAAAAGCAATATGTTCAGATTTAGATATGAACTATCAATTTACCAAGGATTGCATATAAAGATATTTTTGAAGCAAGAGACAGCAATGAGGAGATTTTATTCTTGATTCATTTTATGTTTGACTTCCTACCATGAATTATTTCTAAAAACCCCAACTTCGGAGAGATTGCTATGAGCTTTGGCTTTCTGAAGGATGTTTGAAAAGTGTGCAGTGTCACATTATCAATTCCAAATTCTCATCAGCATGGTAATAAGCTAATAGAATGACAAAGTTTTATATGGTGTATTCTTCCTTGTCACTGAAGAGAAATCACTACCCTAGGTGAGGAAATTATCCTCATGATGAAGTAAGCTCCAGGAATAAAATATGTTTTGTCAAAAATAATCTTATTGATAAACCAGCAACAATCATTTCTAGCAAGAACATTTCACTCTGTATTTATGTCTTTCTTTCTGAACTTAAAAATAAGTTCACAAACATAACTTCTCCACCTTATTAATTTTTACTATACCCTTGTGAGGTATATATTTATTAACGCTAAACTAAAGTATTAACATTAACTAAGCTGAACCATGTTTATAAATATTCATTTAGGGAGAATTTAAAATGAAAGATCCTCATGGGAAGACATTTAAAATGAGAGGGATATGTTAGAAGGGGCTGAGCCAGTGCATGGCAGCTTCTCACTCCATTAGTTGTTAAAATCAAAACTAGAAAAAAAAAATATATCAGTGAATTAAGCGAATAACTTCCTAATTACAGTCTAGTTACAGTTAAAGAATAGATTGGCTTCATGTCAGGCTAATTAAACTTGCTACTGAACCCATGTAGGGATGTTGCTGAGATCACTATATGAAGCTTCAAATGAGAAATTTCCAGGAGAATTTGTCAAGAAAAAATTTTCTACCTTTGAAGAAGTGGGAGGAAATTAGTCTTTTAATTAATTTTCTCCTTCCTTTGCTTTAACCACTAGGAAATCCACAGAAATATTTCCTCTTATCAAAATAATTATAAAACTTTCTGTGATACAGTATCTTAAAGTTTGATATAAAGTGTATTTTTCCTGGCACTATAATTACTTGTTTACTTATCTATCAGTGCATCCATCTATCACTCTGCACAAAAGTCAACTCAAAGTGGATCAAAGGCTGGGCACAGTGGTGCATGCCTGTAATCCCAGCAGCTTGGGAGGCTGAGACAGGAGGATCATGAGTTCAAAGCCAGCCTCAGCAACACCACGGCACTAAGCAACTCAGTGAGACCCTATCTCAAAACAAAATACAAAATAGGGCTGGGGATGTGGCTCAGTTATTGAGTGCCCCTGAGCTCAATCCATGGGACCACACATACACACAAAATAATACAAATAGTAAATGCTGGCAAGGATGTGGGGTATACTCATACATTGTTGGTGGGACTGTACAATAATACAAACCCTCCAGAAAGCAGTAGGGAGAATCCACAAAAAGACTAGCAATTGAATTACCATATCACCCAGCTATCCCACTACTTGGTATTTAATCATAAAGAATTAAAATCAGCAAACTATAGTGATGGAGGTACATCAATATATATAGTAGTGCAATTCACAATACTATGTTATAGAACCAGCCCAGGTGCCCATCAGAAGATACATGGATTAAAAAAATGTAATATACATACATACACACACACACACACACACAAATACACACACAATCAAGTTTTGCTCAAGAATAAAGAATGAAATTATGACATTTGCTAGAATGGAAGGAGAGAACATCATGCTAAGTGAAATAACCCACACTCAATGTCAAGGATTGAATGTCTTTTTTCATATGTAAAAAAACAGACCAAATAAGAAAAATAAATCCGGGGGAATCCTAGGAAAATAGAAGGAATATCAGTGGTATACAGGAAGGGGATAGAGAGGGAAGAAGGAGGGATGGAGAAAGGGAAGAAAGGTGATATGAAATTGACCAAAATATGCTATGTATATCACAGTGTATATGTACTTCATAGTGAATTTTATCTTTATGTACATCTATAAAGCATCAATTTAATAAGCTATGAATAAAAAGAAGGAAGATCAGTAGAGTAGAGAAGGGTTAAAGGAGTAGGGAGGTGGGGACAGAAAGAGGAAGTGCTGGGAACTGAAGTTAAGCAAATTATATACCAAACATATATGAATATGTCAATATGAGCCCTGATATTATGTATAATTACAATGTACTATTAAAAACAAAATTTTAACACTTAGAAAAATGTGGTTAAATATGTATTAAAACTGTATAATTTATTGAATATTTTGGTTTTATAATGCTAGTTGTAATAAATTTAAATTATTAGATAAATACTGAATGATGGATATACAGGATTAATGATTTCAGATTTAAAGTGTCAAAAGCATTGAGTATTTCTCCACAAAGTCTCTTCAAGCATTAAATATTCTATCAAAAATAGTGAGTCTATTCTCATCTCTCTATAAGCTAGGACCTAAGAAAATTATGATGTAAAGGAAAGTTGTTATCAGGTTATTAAATCTCAATTCATCTTTGACTCTTCTTATTCTCTTTTGGAAGTCCCTTTTTCTTTTTCTTTTTTTTAAATATTTTTTTAGTTATTGATGGACCTTTATTTTATTCATTTATTTGTATGTGGTGCTAAGAATCGAATCCAGTGCCTCACACATGCTAGGCAAGTGCTCTACCTCTGACCCACAACCCCAGGCCCCATTTTTCTTTTTCTCTCTAAATTTCTACCTCATCTTGTCTCCAACTCTCAAAATTTCTCTAATTCTCAGAACATTATAGTACCACACTCCAACCCAGACGTAAAAAAGGGGAAATTAAAGTCCTCATTCATTCTATCACCCATTTTTTTTTACATTCTTCCTAATGATTAACTGTAAAAAAAAAAATTAAAAGGGTGCTAAATTCAAAGGAGTTGATTTTTTTAATATTATAAGTATAAACATGAAAGAGTCTAGGTAGGGAAGTAAATCCAAGGCAGACGTCCCTGCCCCTATGAAAGTAACTGTCATTGGTTGGTTTGTTTATTTATTTATTTATTTATTTATTTATTTATTTATTTATTTATTTATTTATGGTGTTTAGCTTTTTGAGATCTTTGTATACCCTAGAGATTAGAGCTCTGTCTGATGTGTGAGGGGTAAAAATTTGTTCCCAAGATGTAGGCTCCCTATTCACCTCACATATTATTTCTCTTGCTGAGAAAAAAAAAAAAAAACTTTTTAGTTTGAATTCATCTCATTTGTTGATTCTTGGTTTTAATTCGTGCACTATAGGTATCTTATTAAGGAAATTGGGGCCTAGCCTCACGTGATGGAGATTAGGGCCTACTGTTTCTTCTATTAGATGCAGAGTCTCTGGTTTAATCCCTAGATCCTTGATCCATTTTGAGTTAACTTTTGTGCATGGTGAGAGACAGGGATTCAATTTCATTTTGTTGCATATGGATTTCCAGTTTTCCCAGCACCATTTGTTGAAGATGCTATTCTCTCTCCAGTGCATGCTTTTAGTACCTTTGTCTAATAAGGTAGTTGTAGTTTTGTGGGTTAGTCTCTGTGTCCTCTATTCTGTACAATTGGTACACCAGCCTGTTTTATTGCCAGTACCATGCTGTTTTTGTTACTATTTCTCTGTAGTATAGTTTAAGATCTGGTATAGTAATACCACCTGTTTCACTCTTCCTGCTAAAGATTGCTTTAGCTATTCTGTGTGTCTTATTTTTCCAGATGAATTTCATAATTGCTTTTTCTATTTCTGTGAGGAATGCCACTGATATTTTGATAAGAATTGCATTGAATCTGTATAGTGCTTTTGGTAGTACAGTCGTTTTAGTAATATTAATTCTGCCAATCCATGAGCAAGGTAGATTATCCCATCTTCTAAGATCTTCTTCTATTTCTCTCTTTAGGGTTCTATAGTTTTCATTGTAAAGATCTTTCACCTCTTTTGTTAAGTTGATTCCCAAGTATTTTATTTTATTTTTTAGGATATTCTGAATGGGGTAGTTTCCCTTATTTTCTTTTCAGAGGATTTGTCACTGATAAACAGGAGTGCCTTTGATTTATGGGTGTTGATTTTATATCCTGCCACTTTGCTAAATTCATTTACTAGTTAAATAACCCAATCAACAAATGGGCTAAGGACCTGAGCAGACACTTCTCAGAAGAGGATATACAATCAATCAACAAATATACGAAAAAAATGCTCATCATCTCTAGCAATCAGAGAAATGCAAATTAAAACTACTCTAAGATACCGTCTCACTCCAGTAAGAATGGCAGCCATGATGAAGACAAACAACAACAACTGCTGGCGAGGATGCGGGGGGAAAAGGTACACTCATACATTGCTGGTGGGACGCCAAATTGGTGCAGCCAATTTGGAAAGCAGTATGGAGATTCCTTGGAAAGCTGGGAATGGAACCATCATTTGACCCAGCTATTCCTCTTCTCAGACTATACCCCAAAGACCTAAAAATAGCATACTACAGGGACACAGCCACATCAATGTATGTAGCAGCACAATTCACAATAGCTAAACTGTGGATCCAACCTAGATGTCCTTCAATGGATGAATGGGTAAAAAAATGTGGCATATATATACAATAGAATATTACTCAGCACTAAAAAATAGTAAGATCATGGCATTTGCAGGGAAATGGATGGCATTAGAGTAGATTATGCTAAGTGAAGTTAGCCAATCCCCAAAAAACAAATGCTGAATGTCTTCTCTGATATAAGGGGGGTGACTCAAAATGGGGAAGAGAGGAAGAGAATGGGAAGAAGATTAACTCCACATAGGGCAGAGGGATGGGAAGGAAAGGGAGGAAGAAAGGTTATTGCATGGATGGTGGAAGGAGACCCTCATTGTTATACAAAATACATATATGAAGATGTGAGAAAAAAAAAAAGAATAGCATTACCCTAGATTAGGTAGAGAGAAGTGATGGAAGGGGAGGGGATGGGTTGGGGAGATAGGAAGGATAGTAGAATGAAACAGACATTATTATTACTGTGTGTATATATGTGAATGCTTGACCAATGTGATTCTGCAACCTGTATACTCAGAAAAATGAGATATTATATCCCATCTGATTCAAATGTATAATATGTTAAGGTCATTGTACTGTCATGTGTAACTAATTAAAACAATTTTTTTTTTAAAAAGAACAATGGCGAGAAGAAGGAAAGAAAGAAAGGAAGGAAGGAAGGAAGGAAGGAAGGAAGAATGAAGGAAGGAAGGAAGGAAGGAAGGAAGGAAGGAAGGAAGGAAGGAAGGACCAACGAACGAAAGAAAGAAAGCAACTATCCCCTTCAGCCAGGAACACCCAGAGGAAACCTAACTCAGGGAATACTTCATATCCAAGGCATCCCCTTAATTAGGTGGGTTGAAAGTGAAGGGGTAGGGTCACAAGACCTAACCAATGGATGCACAGATACTGCTGACCATGATCTTTACTTTAAAAATATGAAAATACTGTCCTAAAAGAAGCTGAGGACAGATTTATGTTGAATAGATTATAGCTTTCCATGCCTGATCATGTATCTGTAAGTGTAGGTGCCAGAGTGCATGCTCCAAAAGTAGATGGGTATTTGATAACTGTCAATATTCAAGACAGGAAGGCTAGGAAATCACAACGAAATGGACATTTTGATCATCAAAGAAAACAGACTGTTGCTCTAAAGCACACATAAAAATACTTGGCATGGCTGGCTGTATCCAAATAGAAACAAATAATATGTAGGCTACTGCTAATTGATATACTTGTATCAGATTAAGCAATTAATATTTATATACCATATTCTTTGTACTTGCTGTATTTGTCATGGAAAGGCTATGCTGCTGAATAGTGGAGCAATTAGAGTTTTTGTTTTTTTATAGTAGTTTACTAGGTGCATTCTGAAAAGTAATAGGGTCTGTGATAAAATACATATTGTTTTTTAAAATAAAAGAAATGTATTTGGGTTGCTATTTTGGTACTTTTTGTATTTGTAAATGCACATAACTAAAGTCCTTATTCATGTCTACTTTAAAAGATAATATTTAGATTTTCCTAGGACCTATCTCAGGAGTCTCCAAACCATATCCGTTATGAACCCTTTGATTTTTATTTTCTTCTTCACACTTTAATAGTGTACCTGGATTCTAGGTTAATTAGAAATGATATTTGAGAAAGAATATTTAGAGAAAATAAATTATTGCATTATTCAGGGTGTAATTTTAACTTAAAAATCATTTTATGATAATGCAACCAATACAATTACATGTATTAATATAATTATTACTGGCCTTTCCTCTGTAAAATCTTAAAAAAATTAAATTTAAGTAGGATTACTTTCCACAAAATGATATAACAAAGTTTTCTTTTTTTTAAATATGGTAGCCTATCTTCACTTTGGTATAAGCCCTCCTCAAATGTGAAATATTTTAAGAGTTTCTAAGAAATTAATATAATTAATTTGGCATATGACCTATATTTGAAAAATATTTATATTATATATATATACACATTAGAATATGTTTGTTTCTAAATGTTTATATATAGACATTCTAAATGTATATATGTATATATACACATATATACATATATGTCTGTGTGTATGTCTGTATAACACACAAATATATACATGCATTGATGAACAATGGGGTAACCTGTAGAATGCATCAGAAGGACAGTTTGCCATTATGTGAACATTACAGATCACAGAGTGTACTTATACAGACTAAGAAAACTATGATATCACAAGGTGATATGAGAACACTCATATACACAATTTATCAATGACTAAAATGTTATGTGGCACATGAATGTATATATATGTACATACACATATACACATATATACATATATGTTTGAGTCTATGTGCATATATATACATAAAGCTATGGTATCTTTATATATATATATATATAAACATGAATATACATATATACACACACAAATATATATATATATATATATATACACACAAAACTATATATGGTACTATTTATTCAGTTCACAAATTAACACACTGAATTTTATAGTAAGAATCTAAAATATTCACATTTCAGAAACATTTCTTTGATCATATAATTCTAAGCAGAATTTTTAGAATATGCCATCTTATGCTTGGAAGAGTCTATAAATAATAGTGATTATGACATTGTAGAAAAATAAAAGCAAGTAAATAGATATTTTTGAAAAATAGAGAAGTTAGATTACAAAAGAAAGTTGAATTCTAAAACTATCTTCTTTAATACATAGGATTTTAACTTCACAGACTAATGTATCAGATTAACTTGTGAAAAGCAAATATTTTAGGGAAATTCAAACTACTTCAGGAAAAAGTGAATTGTTTGCATAGGTCTAATCCTTACCATAGTTTTCAGCAGTGTTTTAAAATTTACAGTCTTAAGCTTTAATTTAGCTAAAAATTAAAACTACATGTATATATACACCACATATAGGAAAAAAATCATATACTTTACTCACAGGCAAACTGAAGTGTGGCTTCTCTACTCAGAATACTTCCAAAGGTGTTGGTTGCTAAACACTGATAATGACCAGAGTCCTTTGCTTCATTTGGATTGTTTATGATGAAGGTGCCATCTATCAAACTATAGCGGTAATCACTTTCCAAATCTATTTCTGTTCCATTCCGGAGCCATCTTAGGAAAAATAAGAAGATACCTATGTAAAAATTATCTAAGACATTATGATACTCCCTGGGAGTGTATCTCATTGATGAGAATTTTTTTCAGACTTAACGAGCAATGATAATTATTGTTTTATCTACCTGTAGCTGGGAACTGGGTTGCCACGAACTTCACAATTCAATGCTACCTTCTTCTCATCAGAATCAGTTGGGAAAATGATGTCATCTGGTTCTTGTACAAACACTGGCCCATAGTCCACACTTTCTGTAAGGACCAAAAAAGATGCACATTTTAATTCCTCAAAAGAGCAAGATACATTGTTCTCTACCTCACTATGTTTATATTCAAGATTACTGCTTTGTGTAATCAACAAATTTTCAAAAGAAGGTATAACTAATATAATAGTCAATGTGTAACTACGTTGTTTTTCATAAATGGCAGAAATTTAAAAATAATTTTATCCACCAAAAATATTTTAAATTTATGATATATGCAATAGAAAAACAAATATCTCAAACATTTATATATATTTTTCAACATATATTTTGTTTTCATCTTGCAAAGCAGAGCTAAAGAAATTATTAAACATAAACATTTTAAAAAGGCTAAAAGTTTATAATACTCCTAGAATCTTAAAAATAACAACAAAGAAAAGTAAAAAACTAATATTGTGTCACTAACTGAATGCTATACATAAAAACACGCTGGTCCACATGCATTCCTTGTATATTCCTTTCTTTTCAATTATTTGCTCAAGCACTAGTTAGTGCTAATGATTCTAAAGTATAAGGGAAATTGATGTAATGCAAATAAACATGTTTTCAAGGAATGAGACATGTCCTCCATAAATTAATTAATATGTCAAAACATTAACCATTGAGTGTTCCATCAGTAGATTCATGTACTCAGTAAGGAAATCAGAGGAGAAAAGGTGTAAGGAAGAAAGGGGAAGAGTGGAAAGAACACTTAAGTGTGCTTCCTTTTACGTTTCATGTATGAGATTTTACTTAGTTCACCGTCTAAGTCGTCTTATGATGAAGGTAATTTGAAAGTAGTAAAAACTTCACAGAAAAAGTGGGAATAAAAATGGACTGTATATGGCAGCCTGGGCTTAAGTTTTATAATTTTGCTGGAGAAGTGATGAGCAAGCATGGTGTTGGGGATGTGAGCAGGTCATCTCAGCTTGCAGGTTTGTCTAAGTTTAGAGCATCCTGTGCAGATTTAGGATTTATAAAATTCTGAATTATGAATTTGGGAAAAGTTAACTCTTTTTTCTTTTTTTGGTACAAGGAATTGAACCTAGGGTGCTTAACCACTGAGTCACATCCCCACCCCTTTTTACTTTTTTTTTATTTTGAGACAGCATCTTTATAAGTTGGTTAGGGCCTTTCCAAGTTGCTGAGGCTGGCTTTGAATTTGGGATCCTAGCAAATAAATTGCAACTTGGAAAACAGATCCAAGACTGCTAGCTCTTGAATTTGAATACCACTAACACTACTACTACTGCTACTATTCTTCCTCCTCCTCTTTGTTTATGAGTGCTGCCATTCTTGTTATATATTTTTGTGTGACTGACTTTTACTGTAAATTCACCTAATTAAGAGTTTGACTCCATTTCTGCTATCTGACTACTGACAGCTTTCAAGTCCAACCAGTTGCTTTTTCCCTTTTGCGTCACCTCAGGACAAACTGATAAGGAGAGAACCCCCTCCCTTGAGTCTGAAGGGCGAATTCACACTATACTAACCTCAGTCCACATAGAAACCCTCACCCCAGCTTTACCCACCATCAGTTATGTTGAAAACCATGCCCACTCATTTTTTAACTTGAGCCATTTTCAGACCAGCCCACATCTCCTCAAAATATGAAGAACAACTTTTTTCAACCCCTGGTGAAACACATATGGCATCACCATCCTCTATATTTGGACCAGTTTTGGGCCTTAGAGGTATTGGTCTCATCCTCCACAGGGAAAGCATACAACTAATCAGGATTCAAACATCTGGTTAGGAGACAATAGGTCTTCAGGTAAAATGTGAAAGGAGACTTAGAAGAAAGGCAACTGATATACTCTGGACACTATTCTCTTAGTCCTTTTTTTTTAAAAAAAATATTTTTTATTGGTTCTTTTGAGTAATACATGACAATGGAATCTATTTTGACATAATTATACAAGCATGGACTATATCTTGCTCTCCTTAACACCCTAGTATTTCTCCTGAGTTTTATATCAGAGAAACAGGATATGCTGTAGGATCATCTAAATGTTGGGTAAGATGGCCCTGACAATGGGAGTTAGACAGCACTTGGAGGCAAACAGAGAGTAGCATCAACTAGAGATACTCAAATTGCCCGTATCTGGAGGCAATCATATAAAACAGCATAAACTGAACACATTTTAACTACAACTCATTTTCCTTTGTTTATTCCAGAGCCTTTGTAACAATCCTATCCACACTAGTCTAGTATCTGAACAAGCCCAGAAAGACAATATGGAATTGATAAAAAAGTGCTCCACAGCCATCTAGTACTTCTCAAGTTCATTTAATAATATTTTATGTTCTCCCTTTCTTATATTAAAAATGTGTTAATATTCAAAATACTTCCATGTAAAATGTTTTAAAAATCAATGACAAATGAAAGAAAAATAAAAAATAATATCTAATTAAATATAAATTATCAAGATCCAGTATAATAGAATTCATAAAGAAATCAAGAATTTGTTTTATTGTGTTTTTTTTCCTTTTCACAAAGCCCCATGAATGCAGCTGCCACAAATGTGAAATGATTCAGGTATGTGGTACTGGTGACTCAAATGTCATGAGCAGCATTAGTGTTGAGTTGTGTGATTTTCTAAGTAGTCACTGATTCTTGGTAAGGCTCTAAACAAAGTTAAATATAATCTTGTTATAATTTAGTTTTTGCACTGACATTCATTATATTTAAAAATACTTGCACATAACTTAATACCAGTTGGATTCCTTTTTTCAAATAATTAAAAAGAAATTTTTTCGCTTATGAGAATGTTTGGCATGGTGTTCAAGACTGTGAGTTCCAGGTATATAGTTCATTTAATTTTCTTCATGTCCCTTCTCTAAATTCAAGTAGCATCCCTTAATCATTGAGATAACCTGACTACTCCCACGCATTTCAGAAACATTTCTAAGGGGAATGGTGTTATACCTTGAGCAAATCACTCTGCTAGGGCAATGAACAAAAAATAACTACACCTACCTAAAGTTATCTGGGTTCTAGCAGTTGTCTCCAATGAGAGATTCCTGAACAGGAATCTGAAGCTCCTGTGAATTTCAACTTAGAGGCCCATGTGCCTTTCTTCAAGTAGTGCTTTCTGCAGTACTGGTTTATTACTTTGTCTGAGAGACGATAGGTACTTTATAGAGGCTTGTGCTAGGATCAAGTTAGTATCTGGCTTTGATTCCTTTTGAAATTTCTTTCACTTATTGATAGGATTCCTGGATTCTAATTCCCTTCCTGCAAAAACATTTTAAATGTCAACTATTCTGAGATTCCTATAGCCAGGTTGCCTAGAAAAGCCTTGCTTCTTGAAGTGGGATGATATTGTTTTTAATTGTTTTCTCAGATCATGACCTGACATTATCTTATCTCTCTGGATTCTAAACCTGCCATTTCAGACTTAAATCCTCTTTAAAACCTATCTCTGTGCTCATTTTCACAAAGATTATGTCTAATGCCAGGTCCCAGCCAACTCTACCTGCCAGTTTGCTTTAATTTATGGTCCTGCCTAGCTGATTCTTATAATGTGACCTAAGCATATTAGCAATATAATCTAGGAAAAAATATCAGATTATCATGTCTGATACAATTATAAGAATCACTTCTAAAAACACTTAGAAGAACCAATGCATACACTTTCTGCCTTGACCAAATAAAACCATATGGAGAGTCTCCAATAGTATACAAGGGAGACAGATTATCTTCTCTTTATCCCAATTACTCCGGGTTTCTCTCAGGCAATTATATTTTTTCTAAGTGTGATAGCCTCCTACTGACAGTTTTTACTTCTCTCTTGCCATGGAAGTGATTGTGATTATTATTATTTTAAGTCTAATGTTCAGAGGTCTCTCAGGCAATTACTGGTGAAAGTATTCCATGGCTTAATGGGGACTTTCTGTTAACCTGGATAAAAATGTTATACTCTTTAATGAGTATAACTCTATATTTTCATGACAGTCATTAACACTTTGCTACAAGCACATTTTGGACAGTTCCCTAAATATAAGGAATTGTGTTCTTGCTGGGCACTATGTCTTTGAACATATTATTGGTTCTATCTGGAATGTACTTCTACATCTAATATTTTAGATCCACTATCACTTTCTCAGTGTAGTTTCTCCTGAGAGAAAATATTCTCAGGTAAAATAACTGTCAACTTCAAATTTTACACCCTGTTAAATATCTATCACTTAAGAGTGAAGGCAAGGGACCAAGGTTGTAGCTCAGTGGTATAGAACTTGCCTAGCACATGTGAGGCACTCGATTCAATCCTCAGCACCTCATAAAAATAAATAGAATAAAGGAATTGTGTCCATCTACAACTACATTTTTTTTTAAAAGAGTGAAGACAAAATAAACATATATTCACACTTAACAACTATACCACAGTCTTGTTCTCAGGACAAACAGGTTATATTTGATGACCCTCTTCTATGCTCTTACAGAATCATGTGCATACCTCTGACATGACAACTATAATAGATTTCAATGTGCTTTCTGTGGCTGTGTCCATATCAAAAACCAAACACATGAGGCTACGGTTACATTAAATAGTGTATACTTGGGAAGATGAAAGTAGGCTGAAAAAGCTTCCTGACTAGGAAAGAAGTCAAGTTGTTCCTGAGCTTAGTTACTGAATTTCAGTATCCTCAAGTGGGGGCAGGTGCTTCAGAAATGCCATTAAACTTATTCTGATCTAGAAGTACTAGGGACCAGGTGGCAGTGACCACAAATTGGTTAAACATAAGAGGTAAGCACAGAGGAGAAAGAGAGAAAGAAAATAAGTTAAAATGTGTCCATCCCATAGATATATGAAAAATAAACCATAATTCCAATGTAGATAATTCTAGTGTTGCCAATCAAACTTAATAAAAACAAAAAAAATCATAGGAATGATAAATTTACTCCAGATGAAATATATTTTAAAACCCTGCCTAAAACAAAACATGAAAATAAATATGATTAGGATATCAAAAGGCATATAAGACCAAGTGGATTATAATTATGAAACATAAAAAGGGTAAAAAATAAGTAATATAAAGACAAATTGGGAACAATTTTTGAAATCAAATATAGCTGATTAAAATTTCTCCTTTGTAATACAACTTAGAAATTTTAAGTTATATTAAAAGTTGTATTAAAACTTCTAAAGGTTAAAGTTCTATTATTTAAAGAAATTTAATGATACTTAAAAGATATGGAGGGGAACATTTTATAAATCTTATATGCAAAAATCATATACATGACAGATACCCACTCTGCTAAAAATAATTAATAAAGGGGAAAAATGAAATATTTAGTACAGAAGTGGTATTTAAAGGAAAAAGAAGAATTTTGCACATTTGAAAAGAAACATGTTATCTTTCTTTCCAGATTGCTGCACAAGTACTGAGAAGATAAAAAAGAAGACTACTTTTAGAAACTACAAAGTAAATATGCAAAACACCAAGAATTAGAAAAGAAATAACTTGCATTAGAGAGTCCATTTGCAAAGGGTTGACAATTAGATTGATAACAGACTTCTTACTTGGTTAAAGTAGATAACTAAAGTATTCAGGGAAAATAACTGTCAGCTTCAAATTTTACACCCTGTTAAATATCTATCACTTATGAGCAAAGGCCTCTTAAGTGATAGATAGAGGTTGTAGCTCAGTGGTATAGCGCTTGTCTAGCACAAGTGAGGCACTGGGTTTGATCCTCAGCATCACAAAACTATTTAAAATAAAGATATTGTGTCTATCTACAACTAAAATAAATTTTAAAAAGAGTGAAGACACAATAAAGATATATTCAAACATACAAAGACAGTCTTATTCTCAGTATTAAGGAATATGCTTCACCAAGAAAGTGAACACAGAGAAATGAAATCATGACTACAGATACTAAAAAGTGAAAATATAATTCAATATTAATTTTATAGCTTTTTAAAATAAAAGGTAAAATTAATAAAAACAAAGGTAATAAGTATGTAGGCATGCAAATATGACATGTTGAAAAAATAAAATTATTGAATAACCTTATACTTGAGAAATTTCTAAGTATGTAAATGATAATCAATAAAAGAATAGTTGATGATAATATGTAAGAGAATAGTTATTTTGGGTGGTGGCAAGCACTGTAATCCCAGAAACTTGGGAGGCTGAGGCAGGAGGATCACCACTACAAAGTCAGCCTTAACAACTTGGCAAAACCCTGCCTCTAAATAAAATATTTAAAAATTAGCTGAGGATTTGGCTCAGTGGTTAAGCACTCCTGGGTTCAATCTCAGGTACAAAAAAAATTGAATTTGCATGTAATATGTAAAATCTAAAACAAAAATGAATCAAACATAGAAAACTGGATCTAGCCAATAAGAGGCATGGGATATTGAAAAATTTCCTTAAAAAAGTAAAAAATGTGGAGACACTGGCTTATTATAAACAAATCTTTCTTTTCTTTTTTTTTTCTTCTTTGGTTTTGTTTCTTCCCTAACCACATAGCTAGCTACTTTCTTTTACAAGTAATTTTTCTAATGCACTATCTACCACATAATAGAGGACAAGACCATATGGGCAAGAGCTAACATAAAATATCAGGCAACAGAAACAGAGCCATGGGATTCTAGATACCAGATTTAACAGATTCAGACTACAGACAACTATGTTTACTATGTTACTGTTTCCTCAGAGAAGAAAACTGATGAAATCTAGTAACAAACCTAACAAAATATGTATAAAAAACTTCATTATTAAAGAATTTAAAATATTTTTGAAAACATGATAGAGGTTGTTTTATAAAACAGTAGTTTTATCTTAGTTTATAAACAGTACTCTGAAAATAGAAAAAAATGATATTGTCGTTATTATTATATGCAAAACTACTTTAATTAATTTAAATACCTAAACAATAAAATCCAAATTTAAAGCAAGAAATGAATAAAACATCAAAGTAAAAAAGGTTTATACTTAAGATACAAAAAGCAGAGACTATAAGAGAAAATATTACTATTTCTGATTATGTGGAAATTAAAAATTCTGTTGAACAAAATATCCATTGACATGATAAAAAGACAAGGTAAATGCTTAGAGAAGATATTTATAATGAATTTTACTAAATTTTACCAATGGTCTTTAAATTTTCTACATAATGGTAAAAAGATAAATGTTCTAATAGGAAAAACAATATATGTGAATAAGCAATACACAGAAGAGAGAAGCAGAATGTTTGATATGTACCTAATATAATTTTAACCTTACTAATCAAGGAAATGTAAAATAAAACCAAAAAAAAACCATAATATTTGAAGGATTGGGAAAAAATATTATGGCTTGTTAACAACATAGAGAAGTGGGAACATTCTTGCAGAAATATGTAAAGAAATATAACAATATTAAAAAGAGTTGCAATTATACATGTAGTTTAATATAAAAATAGCACTTCTAAAATGTGTATAGCATAGTTGTCAACAAAAAATGCAAAAGAACATTCATTTGATGTTCCAACAACTGAAAATTAAAAATAATCTAAATACTCATCAAAAAGAAATATTTATTACAGTAGTCATACAGTGATGTGCCTTATAGGGTATAAAAGGAACTCAGAACTGCAAATATCAAGATAGATGAACATCAGGGATATAATATTTATCCAGAAAAGGTAGATCATGACTGACATACTGAATAAAATTTACATTATTGGTCAGTACATGTATTTTATAGATTTAAATAAGAATGGTAATGATATTACATTCAGGTGAGTAACAAAACTCATATAATGGTTCCTAAAAGACTAAAAGGGGAGACATGATCTGAACAAAGCTTTCAGGAGCTTTCAATTTAAATTCTATGTAAAAAAAATACTAAAGCATATTTGGCAAAATATTAAAATTTAATAAAACTAATATATCATTCTGAGATTTTCATGAAATTTCTTTTATCTTAAATATTTTACAATTTTGAATAGAATGAATAAATCATAAAACTTATAATAAACTATTAAGTAAAATAGTAGGAAGATTTGATTTTTCTCTTTTCCACTCAAAGTGCCTTATTTTTCTCGGCATCTATTATTGTAATAAATAGAACTAAAAAGCGGGTTTTGTATAGAATATTAAGGAGAATATATAATGAAGACCTGAATAAATAAATCTTGGTTGAATATAGGGATTTTCTGCCTAGAAAAATATACCAAGCTGTGGGGATGATCACAAGATGACATAGAAAATGAAAATGGATGAAATGGATGAAAGAAACTTTGGAAATATGAAATTGTGAAAAGAATTCTCTGTAGAAAATGTAGAGATCTGGTAAGATTAACAGGAGGGATACCCATAAAACAACAACAAAAAACTGTATGTTTATCATCTATCTCCAAGGGTCAAGAAAACAGGTATAGTTTAACCAGGTCCTATGAATGTGTGTCTTTGGTGAAGTGGGACCACAGCTTCACATCAAGATTGGAATAGCTTCACAGATCCAACTGTGAACTCCCTCATGTGATAATTGGTTGGGTTCAGTTCTTGAGGATTGTGGGACTGAGTGCCTCAATTACTCATGGACTGTCCAGAGGCCATTCTCAGTGGAAACTTCTGTCAACATTAGCTGACTTCCATTAGCAAGAGCAAGCCAGAGACTAAGGAAGGTGAATAAGACAGAAGCCAGGATCTTTTGCAGCCCCACATTGAAAGTCATATCCCATTATTTTTGTCAAAATCTCTTCTCCAGAAGCAAGTTAACAGTAAGGTTCTGAGAGCGGGGAGACATTATATTATAAATGCCAGGAGATGGGAATCATTGGGAGCCGTTGTAGATGCCAGTACCTACTACAGGTGTCATCATATTTGTTTCAGAGATTTTAAGAAATTAAATATCACTAAGTTGTGGATATATATATTATATATTCCTCTCCTGGTACTCCTTTCCTTCTCACATGTTCCCTTTGACCTCAGAGGTAAGCTCTAGAATCCACTTGTGGTTTCAACTTCATGCTTTAAAACAACTACATACATGTATACATATAAAATCCCTTAATTGTTTCAAAAATGGCATAATATATTTGTAATTATTTGTAATAACCTTCTTCAATTGACCATTATATTTTAAGGTATATGCATTTTGTTTCATAAAGTTATAACCTATTCACTTCACAGCTGTAGCTTGTCATTGAGGGGAAAAATACAATTTATTTGTATCCCTTCTGAAGGACTTCTGAGGTTTTCCAATTTTTACTTTTAAACATATACTGCAGTTAACGTACTTTTAATTTTCCTGTATATGTGTAGGAGTGTTTTACCAGGATTCATATCCAGGAGTGGAATCACTTCACCAAATTGCTCTTCAAACTGGGTTTTTACATTTGTCAGAAAATTCTTTGTTCCACCTGTGGTACTCCTTGGTTTAACTCTGAGCATAAGTGGGATGGCTTTCTATTCAAGCTCTGTTAGAGTTCTCATTTTTCACAAGAGCATGTCAACCTCAGGTTTACACTTTATCAAGGCTAAAGGGAATTACCTGACAAAAGCCATATGTCAGACTCTTGTCAGAGAGAAAGAATTAAAAATCACAGCTAGCCAAGATCTATCAAATACTCAGATGAGACAATAGTAGTTAGGAAAGATCACTTGGGAAATACTCAAACTATCCGCTCTTCTGGATATTGTAAAATGTGGATTAAGCTAGATCCACAGAAGATATACATCATATTAAATTGGTTCCCAGACTAGGGCCTTGCTACTCAAAGTATAGACGAGCAGCATCAGCATCACCAAGGAGATGTTTTCTAACTGAGGTAATCTGACCCCACTCCAGATCTTCAAAATGGGATTTATGTTTTAAGATACTCAAATGAATAACTGGCAGGTACATTTAAGATCCAGGAGCACAGATTTAGAGAAAAACTCATCCTTTTGTTGTTTCTATTTTTGTTCTATGTCCCTGTATTGAAGGGGAAATAAAGTGAAATTTTTTTAAATAGTAAAAATAATGTTCAGGCTGGGGGTGGTGACACATGCTGTAATCCCAGCAGCTCAGGGGCCAAAGCAGGAGGATTTTGAGTTCAAAGCCAGCTTCATCAACTTAGCAAGGTCCTAAGCACCTTCTAGAACCCTGTCTCTAAATAAAACATATATTTAAAAAAAAAAAAGGGCTGGGGATATGGCTCAATGATTAACCACCCCTGGCTTTAATTCTTGGAGTAAATAAATAAATAAAGTTCAGGTCAGTGCCCATTTTAACAAATAATAAAGGCTTAATGAGGACCCTCCAGAAAACTGTGTCTGACCTGTGTAGGAAATAGTTGTGCTTCTATTGAATAACAATTCTGCTTCACTGTTTGAAGACTGTCAAATATTGACAGAATAATTAAATAATTAAACAATTGATCAGAATATCTCATTCCTTGGCTACTAATTACCCAAAATGGGACGTGCATAACAAGTATATATTCTACTATAAATGCAGGTGTTTTCAACATTTAATTTGAATTAGCTTCATGCTTGGCTCCATAATATATGTTTGCCTAATTGTTACATATTTTAACTCATATTTTCTTGCTATATTTTACTTATCATTGTGAGGTTCCTGAACTTTCAATTGGAACAAGTGAACAAAAGAGTAGAATACTAGTTGGTAGCAAATTATACCAAATGAGTATTCATAGTTCTCAACACTGAATACATTCTACTTATACATCATCCCATAATATAAAAATGCCCGAAGAACACAAATCCCCAAATATCTCTGCCTGATTGAGTGTAACATTGAATTTAAAGTAATGGAAATTTTAATATTTATTCTGAGTTTAAATATAGTTTGGTAAATAAAACATATTTAGAGTGCTAACACTGTGCATAAATAAAATTTCAATGCCAATACTATGGATTGGCCACTGGAAACAAGTTATATAATCACAGGAAATGAGTTTGCCTGTGCCTAGCATCACAATCCAATTTGACATTTGAATATCCAACATTACAATCTCTTCAAGCAATTTAATTTTTGCAAATATTTCTTGAAATGTTTAATCCTTCATCAGTTATAACTGAAATGTAGCCCACATATACTGTTATTAAAATGAGTACACATGTAAATGAAAACTGGGTATACTATTTATTAGCAGTGTGACTTGTGCAAAATACCTATCCACAAGTTTCAATTTCTGTAGAATATAGTAACAATATACACCACCACACATACTTGTTGAAGAAATTGAATGAAATAAGCTATACAAGTGACTGGCATGGAGCCTGTTGATAATGAAGGGCTATTGTGTCCCATGGCTATTAATTAACCTAATACCTATTTTGTTTTCCTGTATGTTCAATAATGACAGGGTTAGAGAAAATCTAGAAAATATTTTTCAGAGTTTAATATTAACAGCTACAGAGTAGTCCTTAAATTAACCCATATCTTAGTGTTGGACATTGTTTATTATTTAACACTCATAAATAATGCTAAATATATACATATACCTGAGTGTGCCCTGTTTATTATTTCTTTGTACAGAATATACACCTAGAAATAAAACCATTGGATTATATCACACTTCTATTTTAAGGTTATTGATATTCATTGCTAAATTGCCATTCAAAAATATATTTTTATTTATAAAAATATATAATATTTAGTCTTAATCCTAAATCATGATTGGTATTGAGTATAATTAAATAATAATTAAATGCATTAAAATATGTGAGAGAAATTTAGAATTGAAGAGATATTTATGACCAGTTTGGCCTTAACAGTAGTTTCCTCTTCTTGATCAATTTCAGTTTTTTCCTTATTATAGTCTGTTGAATGTGTTTTTATTTTAAAACATTAATTTTTACAAATTTAAAATTGCAATCTCATTCTCAGTTCCTTTGATACATAAATCATCTCCCGATCTCTGCCTTTTTTGCAAACCAGCAATGTCTGTCTCAATGACCTGAGAGCTATCCATTTGAAGTGCAGTCATTGAGAATTATAGGGTCACAATCTCTGTGAGAGGGTAGGAGTTGAACTTCAACATAGTTTTTGAAAGACTGGCCAGAGCAATTACACGAAAGAAATTAAAGGGATATGTATAGGAAAAGAAGTTTAAATTAGCACTATTTGATGATGATACGAAGTAGCAGGATATAAAATCAATACCCTAAATCAAAGGTATTTCTGTATATCAATGACAAATTCTCTCAGAAGGAAATGAGGACTACTACCCCATTTACAATAACCTAAAAAAAAAATAAGATAATTGGAAATCAACAAAAGAGGTGACAGATCTATACAGTGTAAATGAAAGGATCCTAAAGAAAGAAATCAAAGAAGAAAGATCTACCTAGCTCTTGGATAGGCAGAATTAACATTATCAAAATGACTATTCTACCAAAAGCACTATACAGACTTAATACAATTCCGATAAAAATCCCAATGGCATTCCTCACAGAAATAGAAAAAGCAATTATGAAATTCATCTGGAAAAATAAAAGAGCCAGAATAGCTAAAGCAATTTTTAGCAGGAAGAGTGAAGCAGGTTGGCCTCACTATACCAGACCTTAAACTATACTACAGAGCAATAGTAACAAAAGCAGCATGGTTTTGGCACCAAAATAGACTGTTAGACCAAGGTACAAAATAGAGGACACAGAGACTAACCCACAAAACTACAATTATCTTATATTAGACAAAGGTGCCAAAAACATGCATTGGAGAAAAGATAGCCTCTTCAACAAATGGTGCTGGAAAAACTAGAAATCCATATGCAACAAAATGAAATTAAACCCCTATCTCTCACAATGCACAAAACTCAATTCAAAGTGGATCAAGGACCTAACTCAGAGACTCTGCATCTAATAGAAGAAAAGGTAGGCCCAAATCTTCATCATGTGGTATTAGGCCCCAACTTCCTTATTAAGACTCCTATAGCACAAGAATTAAAACCAAGGATCAATAAATGGGATGAAATCAAACTAAATCGTTTCTTCTCAGCAAAAGAAACAATCTGTGAGGTAAATAGAAAGCCTACATCCTGGGAGCAAATTTTTACCCCTCACACATCAGATAGAGCACTAATCTCTATGGTATATAAAGAGCTCAAAAAGCTAAACACCAAAAAAAAAAAAAAAAAAAAAAAAAACCAAATAACCCAATCAACAAATGGGCCAAGGACCTGAACGAACACTTCTCAGAAGAGAATATACAATCAATCAACAAATATATGAAAAAATGTTCATCATCTCTATCAATTAGAGAATTACAAATCAAAACTACTCTAAGATATCATCTCAGTCCAGTCAGAATGGCAGCTATTATGAAGATAAACAACAATAAGTGCTGGCGAGGATGTGGGGAAAAAAGGTATACTCATACATTGCTGGTGGGTCTGCAAATTGGTGCAGCCAATATGGAAAGCAGTACGGAGATTCCTTGGAAATCTGGGAATGGAACCACCATTTGACCAAACTATCCCTCTCCTTATATGCCCCAAAGACTTAAAAACAGCATACTACAGGACACAGCCACATCAATGTTTATAGCAGCACAATTCACAATAGCTAAACTGTGGAACCAACCTAGATGCCCTTCAGTGGATGAATGGATAAAAAAAATGTGGCATATAAACACAATGGAATTTTACTCAGCAATAAAAGTGAATAAAATCATGGCATTTGCAGGTAAATGAATGACTTTGGAGAAGATAATGCTAAATGAAGTTAGTCAATCCCCCCAAAACAGATGCAGAATGTTTTCTCTGATATAAGGAGGCTGACTCATAGTTGGGTAGGGAGGGGGAGCATGGGAGGAATAAATGAATTCTAGATAGGGCAGAGGGATGGCAGGGAAAGGGAGACATCAGGGGATTAGCAAGGATGGTGGAATGTGATAGACATCATTATCCAAAGTACATGTATGAAGACACAAATTGATGTCAACATACTTTATATATATCCAGAAATATGAAAAATTGTGATTTATATGTGTTATAAGAATTGTAATGCATTCTGCTGTCATTTATTTTAAAAAATCAATTTAAAAAAGCACCAGTAAACACAGATAGCCTAATCTGGCTGACCAAGTTCACCTCTAAACTCTTCTAATTTTCCTCCAGTTCATCATACCTCTTAGAAACTCTACTGCCTTTAGTCATAGCACAGAAAAGTTCAGTCTCTTCTATTGTAGCCATCTTTACCCCTATTCCTATAGTCTTAAATAAAATATTCCTGGCCTGTTTAACTCCATGTTTGCAGTTTTTCTTTGACACTTACCATCTTGTTTGAAGGCATCTGAGGAATGATAAAGACTGATGGGAGAATAATAGTGTTGAGCTGCCCCTCGCCAGCTGGGCGAAGAGACACTCAGTGTTCCCAAGGAAGGGCTGCTGTATTGCTGTCTGGCCTTGGAACCAAAGAGAGATGAGGATGAGCTCTTCTTAATTCTTAGCAAAGCTGCTTGTGAAGTAGGGAGACCAGGAGGAGCTTCAGAATACTCTGTAAAACAAAACAATAATAAAAAGTGAGTTCTAAGGAGACTGTTTATTTATTTTTAAAAAAATAAAATTTGTTTCTACACAGATATGGTTAAAAATCTTCCTTTGAGCTGCAAACAAATTCATACTACAGTGTGAATAAAAAACATTTATGAAAGTCCTACTGATTGTAATATTGGACTTTATAAGAAAAAAAAAGATATTAAGGGGAAAAAAGCAAATAAAGAAACATAGTGATGGAGGGAAGCAAAAGAAAGAAGACAAGAAAGGAAGGAACAAGGGCATGCAAAACTTCAAGCCTTCTACTTTCCTAGTCAGAAATGTTTGAGAATCAGCCTTATACATTTGCCTTAATATTTCATTAAAAACTCTGAAACAATATTCATCCCACATACATTAGATCAGATTCTTTTTATTGTTAAAAATAGGGTTACGGGGAAAGGGGGCTAGAGTTGTGGCTCAGTGGTAGAGTATTTGCCTAGCATGTGTGAGGCCCTGGATTCGATTCTCAGCACCACATAAAAATAAATAAATAAGATAAAGGTATTTAAAACAATAAGGGGAAGGAAGAAAAAATAATCTCACTTCTGTTCTTTAAATATATTGGGTCTGCATCACCTATAAATTATAATTTCCTAGGAAATATATCTAAGGGAGCACAAAAGTTTAGAATAACCTTAAAATTATAACTTTTAACTAGAAAAGCAAAATAACTATGGGACATTAAAAGAATTTGAATGTAATTTCTTTTGTATGTTTTGTTGTATAATTTATAAAGCTTACTACTATCAAGTGGCATATTATTATAAAGCTCCCACTTTTATTGATTACTGAGAATATTTTGTCTGTAATATAATTACCAAAGTATTTGCTTAGAAAAGGTGTGCATAGTGCCTGGAATAGATTGTACTAATTTACTTCTTGTTCACAGGGAAGATAAGTTAGGTGCATAAATTAATTAAAAAAAAACATAGAAATTATAATATTAAAGAGCAATTAGGAGAGGGATTTTTTTTCTATGTCTAATATCAATTCAACCAGACAATTTGCTGGTCATAGAAATCCTATTAGCAATCATTCAATTTTGTTGAAGGTATCTGACATTTGACCTTAGTGATTGCTAACTTAGTGTAAGATACAAGCAATTTTTTTTTTCAGTAAGCTTTCTCATAATTAAAATTACTTAGAATCATTACACTTCTTCATAAAGATATTTTGGAATGCTAGAAACATTTCTGTGATTTGAAAATAACAGGTTAGGTGTTAAGCATCAAATTAAGTTTAACATCCTCTGCACTGTGAAATTGTAAATACGAGTTCTCTGAAACTCTATGAAGTATATTTTTAGATGTTTTCCACACTTAAAATGTGTATGATATGTGTAGTTCAAGACCATCAGGAGTTGTTAAGAGATTCATGTCCTTTAGTCTTTGCTGTTCAAGCACAAGCCTGGTGAAAGGTGGATCAATTTTAACTGAAAAGAGCTAACTTCTCCTGGGCAAGCTATGTGAGAATAGATTATGGGTAGACATAAAATCTCCTTTAAAACTTGGAATTAAATGCAATTTTTGGCACCTAGAGGTGTAAGGTAATGAAAAGAGAATGAGTTTTCCTTTAAAGTGGTTTGTAGTTGTACTTTCTGAACCTACTTATTTCTAGAGCAGTCTGCTACTTAGTATTTTAACTGCTTGCTCTGATCATTTATAAAATAGAGAAGAGAAAAAGAACCATGCCAGGCTAGTGTTAAAATTAAAATAATATGAGGTTATTTTTTATAGTTCTTAAAGCTAAAAAGGGATAATTCATAGAAAACCAGAGGACCATAATGAAGATTAAAAAGGCTAGAATCATTACCATGGTTGTAATTATGTATAATAACAGCTTTAGGTTCACTCTCCAAGAGGTACAGAAATTGATTTATGCCATTTGTGTCAATAGAGATGAGCCAACTGGCAGTTTGGCTGTGTGCTCCACACTAGGGCTTCATTTGTTATGTAATCAGTTGCATCTGTTGCAACAGTGATTGCTTTTCTATCAATTAATGGGATCCTAAAGCTGTTACTAGAAATCTGGCAATTCATTCATTTGTGCATTCAACAAACATGTAGTGAGAATTAATCATGTGTCAAATACTAGGGACACAAAGGTGAATAATATATTGCCTCCATCTTCAAGAAGTTTTAATCCAGTGGAAATGAAAGTCATATATAGAGCAATTATAATCTACTGTAATAGAAAAATGATTTAAGGACCTATGGGCTCTCTCTGATATGGGTAAGGATTCCTCTCATTCAGTGGATGACCATCAGAAAATGCTTTCCAGAGGAAATTCTATCTAAACAGAGTCCTGAGAGCCCATTATCAATTAGCTAAGAAAAGCCCACAGCAGAGAAGAAAGGTATTCCAGCCAAAGGAAAGAAAATTTATGGACACCTGTAAAGGAAAGGCATCATGACATGCTTAGTGAACTAAAATAGGAGCCCAGAATATGAGGGAGTAAATTGGGCGAAGTGGGAAGGCTGGATAATTAAGCAAGACCAAATGATGAAAATGCTTTAAGTATCATGCTAATATGGTCTAGCTCTGAAAGGGGAATGGCAAAAGTTTCAGAGTCCATTCTGGCTGTAGTGCCATATTGTAATAGGACACAGTGCAGAAACACTATTCAAGGGCCTAAAGCTATAAGATAAGCAAAGATTAATAAGAATAGGAAGATGGTAGTATGTATGGAAAGAAAATGAGAAAGATTACAGACTACATAGACTGAAAAAAAAAAAGTAAAGGACAAGAATTAGGCATGGTCCAGCCACTGAAAGATGGAAAGCAATGCATTCAGGAAAAGGCATATGTTGGAGGTGAGGAGCCATGGATTCTGGTTTGGACAGGTGGAGAGCCTGAAGAACACCTTGGGAATTGTAATTATAATATTCTGCCAAAGAAAGGGTGAGTTCAGTCTCAGGAGAGGGATGATTAAATGGTACTTGAATAAAGGGTTACTGAAACTATTAGGATGGGTCAGTTTGCCAAGGAAGTATTTAAAATAAGAAATGGAGTGTTGAAAAATGAAAATGGAATTCAGGGGAGCACCAACATTTAAGAGAAAAACTAAAGTTGAACCTGGACAGGAAAGAAGGAAAGCAGAGTGTCACTGAAGAAAAAGAAAGTGAGTCTTTTGACACGGATAAGGAAATAGCCGATAGGGCAGAGACCAAGTGCAGAGGCTAAACCTGCAGAGAGAGAATGCACAGCAGAGCACAGCCTGCTCCACACAGTGTGGGGAAGATGTGCAGTGAGGTTAGAGCCAAGGGGTGAAGGGGACTTTATAAGCTCTGGAGAGAGTATGAACCTCCACACTGCCATATCCATTTTATTTACATTCAGGCCCAGGCCTTATCCTGTGGTTTCTTTCAGTCTCATGGTCTGAGTGCCCTGGACAATCATTCAAACTCACCACACCATTTCTCAGAAATATGTTTAATCAGTTTTTACTATGACATCTCTAGTTCCCCTATTCCTCGCTCAGGTTCTAGGATCCTGAGATCTATAAAATAGATATATTAGCATAAATAAATGGGAAAGTATGTTTCAATTAGAACTTTGCTTAGCCTTCAACTTTGGGATACATTAACTCAACAAATGCAGGCATCTGTTAAGAGTGAAAAATAACTGCACCTCCTTCCTAGTTTTAAATTCAAGAATTTGCATTTCTGTTGATCTTATTGTACAGTCTCTTTCTACCTCCCGCTCCTGCACTGTTTTTAACAATACTATCTATGATAGCAACTACTTTGAGACCTACGACCTATTGATCATAATGCCTTTTCACACCCCCATATTCTCCTCTCCTTAGTAACTTCCGGGTTGGAGGTCATTCACTTGAAACCAAAATACCTTTACTTTTCACCCTACCTTGTTTTCAAAGGCTAAAAATCTTCCTACTAATTTAATTCCAACTATGGACATAGTCTGTAGCTAGAGAACACAGTGTCATGCTTAAAGATATTAGTTCATTACCATTAACCTCAAAGTCCCCTGTGAGCTTCTACTCACAAGTGCTACTGCATTTCTGGAGTCTATTTACTTTCATGCATTCAGTATAAAAAATTTACATCTCATCATCTCCTCACATGCCTACCTTCTTGATCTTCTCCATTGAGAAAATAGAAGCAATCAGAACAGAGAGTCCCTCATACATGCCTACCATCTGTAGGTATACATGTACAATTTGCCTTGTTTTCACTATTGTGTGTCAAATAAAGAACTGAGCATCTATTAAAGAACAACCTGTCTATGCATGTGCATTGAACCTATTCCATCCCACTTTACTACTCCTGAAAATAGAGGAATTCAGAAAATTCCTATTTCTTTAACATCAATTTTTATTTCTGCTAGATTGTTCCCATAACAATATAAACATTGCTTTAACTTTTTCTTAAGGAAATTATTGACTTCATCATTCCTTCTGCCTATTTTCCTTTGCAGCAATTCTCCTGGTAAAGAGATGTGTATGGTCAATGCATTCAATTCCTCTCCTTCCATTCACCCTTGAGTCTATTCCAAGCAGTGTTTCTTGTACCACTCCACATTTCTTTTCAACATTAAAAATGACCAGGCAATTGTTAAATCTAAGATCAATTTTCACTATACCAGACCTATCAGAGTTTATCATCTCTTTTCCCTTTAAACATTTTCTTCATGATTTCCAGAGACCATAACTTCAAATCTTCATTCTTTTCTTACCAGCACTTTATCTCTTTGTCTCCTAAACTTTTAAAGATTAGTTAACCCTAGGAGACAACTCTTTTCAATCTAAATGACCCCTTAAATGATCTTGTTCAAAAACATTCCTTCCCTGATGAATTCTACCTGGAAGTTCTAAGTTCTGGGCCCAGGATTTCAAAGAGGCCAAGTGAGATAGAAATTTGAGTGGCACTCTTGAGTGGCTCAGGACTGGATTCTTTGTAGACATAATTCCTAGTTTTCTTTTTGCAAACTCAAACATCATTTTCTCCCTAATGGACTCCTTTATCATTCATCATTCATCAAGTTTCTCAATAGCTCCTTATTGTGTTCTTACATTGTGATAAGAATCAGGATACAGAATTGAGCAAACCACAAAGGAAGGTCATGAGGCCCCTAGCTTCACAGGATTTACTGTCTGGGTGTATTGGTAGAAGATTATCAATTGCTAGTATATTAGTGGAGGAGCATTACACAAATGAATTTATTCTATAAATATGTAAATCTAGGAAGTATGACACATATGATGGGGAAGAAAAAAAAAGAGAGCCTTGAGAAGAAACTTACCAACTTTTTTTTTTCTAAATTATGCTGGCATTATGGCTCAATTCTTGGGAATAATTCTTTTTTAAGCTCTGAGGCATACATCTTCCTCCTATGCCATGGCTACTCAGTTTTTAGATTGAGATTATTGAGTGAGAGAAGCTATCAGTAATCTGTTTGCAATGCAGATGGCATGGGTTTACATCTGGACTATGCCTCATAATAGCTCCATGCCCTTATTAGTACAGGAATAGTTCTATCACTCAGTTTCCTTGCTTTTGGAAGGGGAATGATAGTTTCATCCTTGTAGGTTTTTAAAGAGATCAAACAAAATAGTATGTATAAAGCAAATGGAACTATGCCTGGTTTAAAGTGAGAAATCAATAAATGATAGCTATATTTTCTGTATTATATTCTGTAGTTTAGTTATTACCCTATTACCATTGGTAAGTATAACTGGCTTCCCCTTCCATCTGAAATTAGGTCATGAAATGGTAATATAAATACCCAATTTTGGGACTGGGGTTATGGCTCAGAGGTAGAGCACTCGCATAGCATGTGTGAGACACTGGGTTCAATGATCAGCAACACATAAAAATAAAATAAAAATACTGTGTTCACCTATAACCAAAAAAAAATATATAAAAATGAATAAATACCCAATTTTAATATACATTTTACCCTGAGGAGTTACAAGGGTGGGTAATGGAAAGAGAATGTTCATTTTTTTTTCCTAATAAGTATACTACAATTAGCAAATTCTTAAGGGAAAAATATCTGGACACTGATAGAAACTATCAGTTAACACTTATTTATTCGTGTGATTTCATTGGTCAGAGTATAATCCACTCATCTTTACTTCACTTTCCTAAGCAGGTATGGAAAAAAGAGCCACTCTATTTCTTTTCAGAGAAAATCTTCTTTAGGTCCTCAATGTTTTAATGAATACCTAGACTGAAATGTCAAAAGAATCTAGTAATTTGTTACTAATTTCTTCTTCTATTTTCTTACTTTATATAGATCAGACCTTAGGGAATGTGCCTTACAGTTATTTCTAAAGTGGCAAAAAGATTTTTTGATAAAACTCAATTAACCTGGTGCTCTCACACCATGAAATTCCAGCTGGAAGATGGGTAGGAGTAAATATTAATGCCTTCATTAAATATTTCCTAATCCAATGACCCTGGGACCACTGAACTTATATTATTTAATAAAATCATAGTCTACTAAGTTAGAATGACATTGCCACCACTTGTGGTGTTAAAACTAATAGCATTCTGTTTCATTATTTAAAAGGTCACGCTATAGATAACATTACCATTGAATGCAAATAATATTAATGAAATAGTGGATTAGAATATGTAAAGCTAGAACTTCTTATGGAAATATTAATAAGTAAAACAAAATAAAATGTCAGTATGATAAAGGCTATTTTAAAAATATTTACTTACCATATTTTAAATATCCCTAAATTTTCTTATAGCAATTAAACTTAAGAATTCTATTTATGTTCTTAAGTATAAAAAATATATCTATAAAGACCTTGAAAGCTTTTAAAATATTTATCATACAACTAGTATATCACTATTGAAACTGGATATGAATCTTTTCTGTCAGCACCTTATATAACATTGTTAATTTTTATAACTGTAGATGGGAAAGGAAAAACAAAAATTCATGAAATGATGAATCTCTTATATAAATTCATTCATTCTCAATAATGCTAGTTTGATCTTAAAAAATAAACTAAAACACCAAGTGATATGCAGCACTTCTAAGAATATTAATGATTATTCACTGACTCATAAGTCAAGCAAGATGAGAGTAGCCATGCATACTGATGACAGTGTACAGAAAAGGCAAAAGTCATACAATCTCCAAGCCTGCAGTGTGACTCAATTTGGATCAAAGTCAGCATAAAGAAATTTGATATCTGACCTTTTTCAGGGTAATTGCTAAGGCTGTCCTCTCTTTGATGAGGATTAATGTTAACTGTGCAACTTTAGCTGCTACTGTTTTATGAAGCTTGCAAGGATGGATGTAACACCTCAGAGAAGCCAGTCGTGTGAAGCGTATTTAGAAATGGTTAATAATTTATAAATAAAGTGCATTATTTCAATTTGGTTTCTAAATCTATGGCAGAGGAGAGCTTGAAATAGCCAGAATCATATGCATTCTATGTCTTAACTCAGCATTTTCTTCAAAAATTGTATTATGTGTAAACTTTACAGTGTTTTAGCTGCAGGAGCGAGAATGTATATGTACAGGATGAAATTCACCATTTTTAAAGCACCAAAGTCAGGCATATAAAGTGCAGTTTATAACAAATCGTTCTAACATAGAAGAAGAAAATTTAACAGCACTGCATTTCTGGTGTTCTTTGCATAAGATTGAAAAATAGACAGACTTAAAAAGGGTAAAAAGAAACATAGTTCAAAAAGATTTCTGCCACTCCTTCTCCAAAAGATATACCATTTATATTTGAAGTCATAATGATTTAATATTTGGAGAACTTTATTTTCATTTTATATAGCAAATACTTAGTGATTTGTATAGATATATTTTTAAAATGTTGTACATTAAACTGGATACTTTATGCTTTTACTAAAAATAATATTCTTATAGTTTTCTTCTTTTGTGTATTTTTGTGGTTGTTAAAAGTCTTTAAAACTATCATATTTATGTACCAGCTCTTTAAATTACCCAAAGCATGAATTGTGATTGCATTAAATTGATATTTCTTCATTATACAAATATGAATCACTGAGGAAATTAATAAGGGCAGGAGCTAGTTGTGAAGTAGAACCAAATTAGTGATTAAAGAATTCCCTCTTGTTTTGGATAATTAAAGGTTTCAGTGAAGTTTAACTCTGTAATGATAATAATAACTTATATGATTTGATTCTGTTTATAACAGATCAGATATTATTTGTTGCTAAATTTTAAAACAGCTTATACTTATAAATAAAAACTGAAGCTAAAACATGAATATATTTCCCACAAGTTTAGAAATTGTAGTTTAGGCACATTACACTTACATTATAGAAGTATTATAAAAAAATAAATTGAGTATTTTAATATGCTCACATTTCCTTTGATATGGTACAGATTGTTTATAGAATCTCCAAGACGTAGGTACTCTCACCCAATGGCAGATTTCCAAATGGAATTCAGAATGGCTAATTACATCAATGGAGTTCAAGATAGCTAAAATAATCATGGTACTTGGGCATATGTACACATAATGCAATACAAGATTTAACATTTATTCAATATATATAATTTTTGAGTATCTATAATATATCCCATACCGAAAGATAACTGCAAATATAGAAAGCAATAAAATATGTAATTTCTGCCTTCAAAGAATTCTTATAAACCAAGAAGGGAATACTATAAGCTTCATAGAAATCACATTATAATCAGAAAATGTGGACAAAACACTTAAGAGTCAGAGCCACTCAGATAAAATATGTTTATTTTAGAGAAATGTGTAGTTCTTTCCTATTCAGGATGTATGGGAATTATTTTTATACTTTCTGGAAGTTCACAGCTATGTGTAGCAGTAAGAGGGTTCAACACTACTCTCTATTAAGAAAATGAAAGCTTTTCTCAGGACTGCTGAAGCCTTACTCAACCTGGCTACTATCTTAGCTCTATACTTATGTAAGGAAATCCATAGGAATCAAGCAAATAGGGCTTTCCTCCTTGGGTGTGTGCATTTTGTATTACTGCTCTGAGCAAATAGATTTCTTTATACTTTACCATTAAAAGAAATCTTATGTTTGTCATCTTGAGTTGTTTGTTACTGTCTTACCATTGATCACAGTCTCACAGTGATGCTAGTGCCACAACACAAAATATTAAAGGGAGAGTGAAATAGGTATATAATGGGATTACTGTTCAAGGTAACTTGTGTGGAAGCATCTAAAAAGAAGCAATTGATACCAAACAAATAGTGCTTGGCAGGAGAGATGGAATTTCAATTGCACTTTGGTCATTTCTCTTAAATGGAAATAAGCACATTGGAAATATGTTTATGATTTCTATTTTGCTACTTTGCACATGAAAAGGTTGCCAAAGACTCCCTACAAGAGGAGTTAGCTATCAAAGCCCTCAAATGACCTCATTATATGACAATTTTTCTTCAAAGGCAGTCCCACAGCTTTGCCCTTGGGAATAAAAGGGTAGTGAGGCACATACCAGAGTAAATGGGAAATTGTACAACTACTAGCAATTTCTTTGAAGAAAACCTATCAATGAAAATTGTTCATTGACAATTTGGCTCCTTTAACAGATAAGATACCTGCTAATCAATTTAAATGTACTCATTTGTTGTGGTTGTGGTGTTGTTTACTAAACGGACAGCACATTTGATCCAGTTACTTAGTAAAGCTGAAACAAAGACATGAAGCAGGATAAAGCGTTGCAAGCTGATTATGTCACTGTTACCATTAGTACCTATTCATTTGCCCCATCTCTGACACTCATTCAGTATCTAGCCAAATCCTCTTTCCAGAAACAAATCCTCAATGTTGGAACTACTATTTCTCCACTACTGGTCATAAACTGTCCTACTTCTCCAGCCAAAAGTCTTCCATGTGAATCAAATTTCAAAGGAATATGAAATCTTTATGAGTCTGTGTCTATCTCAGCTATTTACTTCTTTTATTTTGCCCTCTGAGTCAGAAGTGACCCTTTCTTAAGTCTTTTCCTTAGGAAGGATATTGTGGGGTTCAGGATGAAAAGAAAGGGTGATATCTTACATTTCCCATGAACTATTATATTTTTTTATTTTAAAAAGAAATATATGTTCACTGTAGAATCAAAATGATCTCTGATTTTGCAATCGAGAAATAGCCCTTTGCCAAAACAAACTCTAATGTAGTCTTATTTCATTTACACACAGATATATCAACAGAAATAGGCAGATTTTGTTTTGTTTTGTTTGAAGGAAACTGGATCAATTGACACAAGTAATTTTCTAATTCCATTTTATATTGTGATTACTTAGTCATATTAAAAAGGTCCTTCAGGAGTATTTCCTAATTACATCATATTCCTATTATGTGTTTTTTATAAGTTCACTACATCCCTGTGATTAGATGAATTTACATGTCATATAATGCTGTGGAAATATCCCTGTGCACATGGTATTTGTAGTCATTCATTTCCTTAGTCTATCATCATAGATAATTTTTAAACATGAAAATAGTTTTTGCTAGAATTATTTTTCTAGGAATTTTAAGTTGTTTATACCCCTGCTAGCATTATAGAGAATAACATATTTTTTTACATTATAGATAATTGGCCCTAGAAACCATATAATAAATATTATCTTTTTAAAATTCTATAAATATAGTAAAACTCATTTCAAAACTATTTACATTTTGATTCGTAGTCACATATTTTATTTTCCTTTATTAAAAATTTTTTCTTTAAATCATGTCTCCATTTTCCTTTTTCCCCTTGAAGTAGATTTCTTTTCACTGGTTTTTTCAAAGCATTTTGTATACTAATACCATTAATAATTAAAAATAACACTACAGCAAAATAAATTAACTATTATTTTATTATTTATTAATATTTTATTTAATTTGATTATTTAATCATTTAATTAAATAATAATAGTTAATTAAATAATAAATTAACTATTATTTTCTTTGTGATTTCATTTATCTTTTTTAGAATTGTCTCTTGAAATTACTAATGATTACTTTAAGAACTGGATTTATATTTATTGGCCAACTAACCCTACAGGGGTACTTACTTTTCCCTCTGTCACTTTCAAAAGTTAGTAGGGAATTAATATTAGCCTAAGATTGATTGATTATTGTTTTATTTTTCTGGGAATTGCACCCCGGGGTGGGGGGGTTTTACCACTGAAGTACACCCTCATCCTTTTATCAGGTACAGAATTGTCAGAAGTTAGTAAGGTTGGATGGCTTCAAAGGGTGAAAGTAAATGTTTAGTTCATATTAAAAAAAGAATGAAGTCAAGTAAAATAAAGTCATTTAAATAACACAAAGAAGATCCTTTTCAGGCTACTGTGGCTCCATAGTAAAGGCAGACTGTGTTACAAAACAATGCTTGAAAAATATTAGTGACATCTCACATGCTGTCAGGTTTTTTTTTCTCCTTTTGAGACTGTCATTAAGACCACTTAGCTTAATGCTGGATACACTTTATTGCACCTAAAACTTTAAATTTCGTGACAATGCAAAAAAAAATTCTCACTTTTGAGGTGACATTTTTTTTCTTCTTTTTCAGAATGACAGTTGGTCAGTGGTTAAGGCTCAATGACATTTATCAGCTACCTAATTAAAATGTAGACACTTTTATAATAATTGCAAATGTGACCTTCATTTGTGTATTTTTGCTTGCTAGCATGTTTAGTCAAATGTCACAAAGAACCCTAATCTATTCTTTCCCATAATGTTTAATTATATTATCTTGAAAGTGTTCATTCCTTGGTTACCATGGCGTATGGAATCACATTGCCTCCCTGGAGAGTGGGGAGCTGTATTTCCTATACCCTAATGAGCAGTGACTACAAGGTTGTGTGTCTACAAGCTGCCAAAGCAACTAGCTGAAAAGTGAAAATTTGTTCAATTAACAAGTTGGTTTGCCTTCATCATGACAAACAATACCTCGATTTTTTTTCCCTCTGTACAAACAAAGCTTCATAGACACAGGCTTGATTGTTTGGCTTTTTGTAAAAATAGCCCAGATCTCTGCTCTCACCTTTAGACCTTTAAAATTGACATCCTAAATTAAATCTCCTAGGATGTTCTACAGGTATTGACAACTTTAAGCCTGCCTCAATATGCTCTAAGTTTTACCTCCTACATACCCATAAACATAGACCGACTTAATTCTCTCTCTGCCTAATTTCTTCCCAGACCTGGCAAGTCCGTGCTCCAAAATTCCATACTAGTCATGTTTCTGATCATAGTATGTGCCTGCCCCAAATACTGTGATTGTTCTTTTAAAACCTTGAAGACAATGCAAACTTTTTCTGGGACTCAAGACCATTTTTGATTATTATTTTCTGACACTTAAATCTACTTCCCTCAAGTTCAAATCCCAATTCATTTTTCCTTCTATATCTGACATTAGATAATTTAGTAAATCTCTCAAACCTCTATAAAATTTGGACAGTATTAAGTACTTCCCAATGATTATTCTGAAAATTGAGTAACATGTATGAATTTTCAACTACATTGGCAAAAAATAGAAATCCTGCAAATTATATCATGATCATTATTATCAAGATAATTTTTATTATTGTTTCTAAATCTAATACAATAGCTTGAAATTAAAGTAGGTTTGATATACATCTACCGATCCTTCAAAGTTACGTAGAATTATTTTATATGATTCTTTTACTTTACAACAAGTGTTGGCGAGGATGCGGGGGAAAAAGGTACACTCATACACTGCTGGTGGGACTGCAAATTAGTGCAGCCAATTTGGAAAACAGTATGGATAATCCTTGGAAAGCTGGGAATGGAACCTCCATTTGACCCAGCTATTCCTCTTCTCGGACTATACCCAAAGGACCTAAAAACAGCATACTACAGGGACACAGCCACATCAATGTTTATAGCAGCACAATTCACAATAGCTAAACTGTGGAGCCAACCTAGATGTCCTTCAGTGGATTAATGGATTAAAAAAAAATGTGGCATTTATACACAATGGAATATTACTCAGCACTAAAAAATAGTAAGATCATGGCATTTGCAGGGAAGTGGATGTCATTAAAGCAGATAATGCTAAGTGAAGTTAGCCAATCCTCCCAAAACAAATGCCAAATGTTTTCTCTGATATAAGGGGGGTGACTCAAAATGGAGTAGGGAAGGAGAGCATGGGAGGAAAATTACCTCTAGATAGGGGATAGGGGTGGGAGGGAAAGGGAGAGAGAAGGAGAATATCCAGGATGGTGGAAGAAGAGCCTCATCATTATACAAAATTCATTTATGAAGATGTGAATTTGGTGTCAACATACCTTATATACAAATAGAGATATGATAAATGATGGTATTAAAATGTATTAAGAATTGTGTGCAAAAAAATAAGAGCTCATGTACAATGGCATAATTTGGTGTGAACATATTTTATCTACAGAGTTACAAAAAATTGTGCTGTGAATGGATAATTATGAATGTAATGCACTCTACTATTGTCATGTATGTAAGAACTAAGTAAAAAAAGAAAAAAAATAATTATTATTTTGCTTTTTTCGAATAGTAGAGATTCCTGGAGTTAACAAGTACTATTTGCACTAGTGTTAACTTTTATATCATAATGTTATAGAAAAAAAAAAGATTAGAAATAAAATATTAGGTCACTAAATTAGGGGGAGCTTTTAATCAAAATTTTGGGTCAGAAGCAATCTAATATATACCAAAGATTTGGGTTGATAAAATCTGAAACTGAACTTCCTTAATAAAAATGTTTCCCGTATATAGATTTTTTTCATAAAAAAATGAAAAACTATACATAACAAATTTGATTTCTTTTCTCTATCTATTGAGGAGAAATTACATCTGGCCAAGAGGCAATTGAATAAAAATTTTAATAAGTACATATCAAAAAAAACTAATAAGTACATATCACAGTGATAGTAAAGTACACAAAGGAATATGATAGTTATCATATGGGTTCCTAAAATGGTTGCTTAGTAGAATCTGAATAAGTGTTAGAGTTCTCATCTGCTACACTAGTGAAAAAGCTGAATTTACCCCCATAGTGTCTACACTCGTGTTTTATATATGATTGGTAGTGAATTAAGTGTTGTTGAACAGAACCAAAATCTAAAAGCATGATTGATTTTCTGCAATTGTTCAATACAAAGTGAAATAATATAAAGTTTACCTATGAACTTCAGAATGAGTTTCAACAATATTCCTATAGTTGAATCATAATTTGTATCTCCAAATAAGTCCTTTGAAAGTTTTCCCTTCTAATAATGCTACTATTGCTTGTCATTGCCCAACATTTTAGCATATATTTTGAATAGCCTGCATAGCCTTATGACTTTATAGTTATGTTAATTAAAAGCAGCCTTATTTATGATAAAAAAAGGAATGAAATTCAATGAGTGGACAGTTTTTATTGAAGGTAAATTTCAGATAAAAAGAGATTAAGGCTAGGAGATGAAAAACTTACATCAGGAAAAATGCAAAAAAAAAAAAAAAGACAATAATGTCAGTGAGATTTACAGAGTATAAGAACTGGAAGGGACCTCCAAGGAGATAAAAGATTTCTATTATTTTGACCATGGATATGAGATGAGCCAAGGACACAAGGGGAGCTTACCCAAGTTGTGTTAAGGTTTCAGTAAAAGCTGAATGATGTAGACACTATTCCTAGTTGTCCAATAATTATAATGAAATAAACTACCATAAATAAACTACCATAAACTACCATAAATAATAAATAATAAACTACCATAAATAGTAATTGGCATAATATTTGCATGGGATCTGGTTAACTACACATTTTTGCAAAATTGTGGGGAGAAGTTATTTAGGAATTTAAGCCATTGAAAGGTCATGAGCAAGAATGTAAATTATGTAGTAAAGGCTTAATTATTGACATAGTGCATATCTGAAATTTTTCTCTGCTGGCTCTGGTCAAAACATGGAGATAAACCATGTACATGTATTTAGTAACATGTTTTTCTTCCCTCAAAGAGGGTGTTGCATTCTCCCTTGGTCATTTTTTTTTTTTTTTGGTAGGGGAGGGGCGTGTGTTGAAAACTACTTCCTTGTTTGGAAATATAGCCTGAGGCAAAAACACCAAAAGTATCCTCCTTGCTAAGAATGTAAGTTTTGTTTTATACCTTACAACTGACATTTTTAGAAAAAAAGTTAAAAGGTAAAATTTTTAAAAATTAAAGAGTTTTAATATGAAATATGACTATAATATTGTTAATAAAGTTGAACAAATCCTAATTTCACAATCACAGTCTTAAAAAATAATAAAACAAATTCTTATTCTTTGATTCTCTATTTTTGGAGTAGACAAAATTTTTTTCACTCAATGCCTCACTATTCTTCTGTATTTCTTCCCCAGTTAGGGTGATCATCCCTTTTTTTTAAAAACAATCAAAATCTGTGCTGATTTTGGGGGAGGCAGTGCTGGGGATTGAACTCCGGGGCAATGGACCACTGAGCCACATTCTCAGCCCTATTTTGTGTTTTATTTAGAGACAGGGCCTCACTGAGTTGTTTAGCACCTCCCTTTTGCTTAGGCTGGCTTTGAACTCATAATCCTCCTGCCTTAGCCTCCTGAGCTGCTGGGATTATAAGTGTGTGACACTGTGCCTAGCTGTACTGATTTTTTGAAGGAAATGAGAAATTAATATCATTCCATAAATTTAAAATTTATATCTGATCACATTTGACAATCAACACCAAGTCAGAAGTCTCATATCCTTATACATACTTTCTGAAAAGTTACTTAAATAGGATTTATCTATCAATGTATGAATTATCTTCCATTCTACTAGTATCCCAAAATAAACTGAACAAAAGTTCTTAACCAGGCTTACTGATGACTTTCAAAGATCTTTGAACTTCCTAAAATCATCTGTCAAATATTATGTGCACGTGCATTTGAGGAGAGTTGAGGCTACGCACACAAATAAATAAAATTTAAACCAGGTAAGTAGTATTTTCAAACTTTTTTATAGATATATATTATTCTTACAGCCTATTGAGTCCAATATTCCAAGAAACACAAGAAAATAGTAATTTTACAAAATCTAAGTGACATATAACCTTTTATTTTAATGTTTAAGCTGAGCTCTTATATTTAAAATACATCCTTTCTGAGCACTAAATAAATGTGAGATCTTGTTTTGGAGACCACAATAATGAAGAGATAGCTCAGGTTCTCAGGCAGCTTCCAATCTATTTTACTTTTGAATATGATCATGGTTATAGAATAATGTATAAACAATAATAATGTTCTTAAGCAAACACAATTTTCCAAGAATCAAGGTAAAATTTTGAATTTGCAGAAGTACAGTAAATAAAGAGCCTGTGATCAATTGGCATATAGTAATATTTTTTATGGGCACTCAAAATATTGCCTATTGACTAATGTAAGAGTTATCTTAGGATGACTCTAAGATGACTCTTGTGTTTCCAATAAAGGTCCATCCTTGGCCGTCTTTCAAAGTCATCTGTGAATTAAACCTGCCCTATTTACCAAGAATTCTCTCTCATTTTTCCTAGTGTGCCCTAATACATTTTCCTTGAAATTGTACTTTTTTAAACTCAGTTACTGATAATGCAGCACAGTGTCCCCCTGTATCTTAACAACAACAAAAGAAAAAACCCACAATTTCATAGACCATCAATTTTACTTATGATTTGAGAATAAAAATTGGGAAATATATGTGCAAGCTGTTAATATATGAAGATCACCCCTTAGCTTTTGGGGCTGATCCTTGCAGTGAGTTCCCTTGGGCTACTTTCTAAGATCTGTGTTTTGTCTCATTCTCATTTGCACGTTCTAATACTTTGCTAAATACGATTCTTAGTCTTAAAATTCCACTTACTCAAAACCTAGTCTTTATTCATGCATTTCCCACTTAAAATGTCTTCAGAATGCCTTTCCTTTCCTTCCAGCTAAATTCAACATTCTCCTCTAAGCCCAATTCTAATCTTCATAGGTGATGAAATCTTTTATTAAACCACTTTTCCTCTTGCTTTGATCTTCTTCAACGCTGATGAATAATCTGTTATCAAACATTTGCAGGTATGTTTGCTAATACAAAAAGTGTTCATAAATGCATACATGAGGCACAATTAATCTCATAGTACCCAGAATTGTAATAAGGAGACCTTGAAGACAACTGTAAGAGAAACTAGCAGTAGTTCATCTACAAATTAAGAGAAGAGGCAATGTTGCCACAGTATTTTTAAGGATCCTGGCAATCTTTATAATATCCATGTCCAGACTCCATCTGTCTTAAACAGGCAACTTCTCCCTCTCCACACATGTACATTAAGAGACTTTAGGCAAATTGAGTGTAGGAAGAATCCATGTGCGTGAAAACATGGGCCCTAGGATGTACTGGGCATGCTGACTACAAGAGTGGTAGCAGGGTTGCTGGGTGCATCAACAAGAGAACAGACAGTGAGCCCTGTGCTAATCTCAGTCTCTGGAAACTTATACTTCTTTAATAGAATACTTTCTTGGACATACACAGGGGATTTTGTGTTGGCCACATATTTATATAATAAGAGCTTTCTTTGAGCAGTAAACTTTTTTGGGGGATACCAGAAATTGAACCCAGGGGTGCTTTACCACTGAGTCATATCACCAGCCCCTTTTTATATTTTTATTTAGAGACAGGATCTCACGGGGTTGCTTAGGGCCTTGCTAAGTCGTTGAGGCTAGATTTGATCTCTTGATCCTCCTGCCTTAGCCTCCCATGCCACTTGGGACTACAGGCATGTGCCACCATCCCCAGCTACAGTAAACTGAATTTAAACATTGCCAAGATCTTTGATAAGTCACTCATTCTTGCTATGCCTAAGATTCCTTATTTTTCCAGGAGGAATTATAACACATTCTCACAGGACTGCTGTGAGAATTTGAAGAGCTAATACACGTAAAGTACTTTGACCAGACAAAATACTTGGTACAGATGAAGTACACAATAAACTTCATCTTTACTATTTTTGAAAGCAAGATAGGATTTACCAGTCTACTGGAAAGTTAGGACTAAGACTAGGTTTTGAATCACATATTCTAAATAACTTGACCAACGCATGATGACTAGTGTACCTGGATGCACAAGGTGAATTTAAAAGTGCTAGCATTATATTCACACTCCAGTTGAAGTTCCAAGTAGTCTGACTGATATGAATTCAAAATTCTGCTTCTACATCTAAATTCAGCTGGAATTATAGAGAAAGTGAACAATGCCTTGATAAGAGTGATATAACAAAGAAGAAATAAAATTAATTACATATGTCTCTATTTTGCTTAAAGATTTAAAATATAAAAATTGTTTGTAGTTTATTTTCTTCCAAACATGGGCATATTTATAAAATTAAGATATTTATAACAATACTAATATGTTTAGAGGTTACTGAAATAATCTAAGCAGTTGAATTATGTGATTAGAAGATAATGGATTTTTTTCTTTTTATTTTCTCATAAAGAATGAAATAGTATTTTTTAAAGCATATTTATAGATTTTCTAGTTCACAAGGATATTCCTACTTCGAAGAATGATTTGAGAATGAACCAAAACAGTTATCAAATTAATTTTCAAAGCCCTTTTAAAAATTTAAATAATGAAGAATTAAAATCATTGTCAATATCAATGAAGTTAAAAATTAGTGAGACTTTTCCTAATTTAGTTATTTTTGAACTCACCATTCTTCAAATTTACATTATAATTAATAATAACAAATTGACTTATTTATTGCCCAACTCTGGAGAAACTCTTTAGATGCATAATAACAGGTTTCTTTCTCAACAAAGCCCTTAGCTTGATTTTACCTTGAATATGAATTATGTAGCATTCAACAGAGCAGTTACTTATTTCCGCAATTTAAGGGGGACAACAAGAAGAAGCCATTGCAATCACAGACACGTAAACTTTATTAGTCTAATCTAATGTACATTATTTTTAAAGGCTTCCTATGATTAGGAAAAAATCTTTTGATACTCAGAAGTATAGATTTCAAAGTATACAGTATATTATTCACACAACTGTTTTAATTAACTGTAGTTTTAGAATAAGAAAACATCATAGAACTATACCTATTCACTATTCATTGTTAACACAGCATTTAAGACTCTCTAAAACACATCTGAAAACTGATGTGCATTTACTCTGGACTTATCTAAGATTGTGTCTGAGAATCCATTACGATAAAGCTTTTGTTTTTGATTCCAATAGTTTTATGAAGGCGATCATTCTAATAGAAAGCCAGATTAATCCAAATCCTGTCCAGTATTGACCACTGCTTCTGGTAAGACATTTTCATTAGCAACCCGAATTAAACAATGAAGTCATACATGGTTATGTAACTTAAAAAATACCCAGAGTTAGAATGACATAAGTGTAAACTCATTAGGGTTGTGTTTAACAATGTCACAGAAAACTCAGTTACTATTTCCTCTATTTGATGGGACTGTCAGCAGATTGCTTTAACATATAGTATTATGGAAAATCTGTATAAAAACAATTTTGGAGTATTTAGATATGCTTTTATACACATATGTGAAAGGAATCCATGAACTATGTCATATAAATGTGAGACAATATAATTAGCACTATTATTGTTATTCAATTTGAAATGTTTTGGCAGTAAAAATCAACTCTGCTACACCTGAGGTTTGCTCAGCACTCAAAGAAGCAATTGAAGTTTTCAATTTAGAAACATACCCTCAGCAACCACACATTTACTTGTCTAATAGAACAAAATTGTCGAGAACATTTTTTTTTCTATTTTCTCTTGAGAGTTAACAGTTTTTGATTGAACCTGCAAAAATTGTTATCAAATCTATTTTTCAATAGTTGAAAAGTTCAGTGGCAGATATAAGCTCCAAACTTTTTTTTTTGAGCCTGAAACCTTGATATATCATTTATTCTCTTAATTTTGCATTTAAATATTCATAATTTATCTTGTCAAACTAATTTGCTTAGTATTAAGTTTCATAATTAAAGGCAAATAAAAATCTAAACAAGAGAACAGAACTCCTATTTCTGTGAAAAAAAGATGCAGAACATGTGCAAAAATTTAAATATCCATGGGCAGGATGTAAATGTGCCATTTAAAAAGACATGGGTGAACTTGAAACTATATTGTTGTCTTGCTGTAAACCATATCTTTCTTGAATAGTAAATTGCCAAAAATTATAAATACTACAGTGGATGTAATATTTCCCATAACAAGAATCTTAATTTCATGTCCTTAAAGTTGTAATGACAACCCCCAAATTTGGCTACCTGGGAAGCGAAATGGTATTTGCTCCACTGAAGGACAACATAAAAGTAAATCAAATTAACAAAATTAACATTTTGATTAAAAATGAAGGAGGGACTGACTCACTTCCCAAAGAATACAATTTCCTCGAGAAAGTAAGAAGTTTGCTTACCCTCCTCTTCATATTGGAGACCAAGCTTTTCTAGCTCCTGTAAGAGGTCAAGGTAAACTTTTGAATATGTCAGGTCAAAGTTTGATATTATTTTTAGCAGTCATATGAGGTTGTATTTAAGAAAAAAAATATTGGTCATTGAGTTTCCTTTAGTATGGCCTACATCCTCCTACCCTATAAAGGATTCTCTGCATGAGTTGACTGGCTTCTGTCCAGTAGAGGGCACTGCTGTATATTTATGCAAGCCTACTTGGACATTAAAATTTGAAAATGAAAGTTAATAGGTATGACTTTTGTCTATCACCAAGACAAAGAAATAGAGGCCATAGAGGCAAGAGAGGGGAGAAGTAGGGAAGGAACCCTGAGAATATCATTCTAATTTTAAACATTATTACTATTTTAATCTCAGAAAGAATTGTGTTAAAATTAATAGCTACTTTCTTTTCTCACAAATGGTGTAGGAAACTAAAACACATTTGACAACTATAGAAACATTATTTGAGAGAAAATGTTTTCCATAAATAGCACGTAAAAATTGAGGATTAAATTTCAAACAGATTTCTTTAAATCTTACATTTAAAATTCCTACCTACTGAAAATCTCTCCCTGTGACATTTCCATTTCTCAGGGGAGACTATTTCTTCTTCCTTTAAACTCAAACAAGATGCTATGCATATGGTATGTACATAGTTTTTTCAGGCTTCACTGAACTGTTGCCTCAATGAGGGGAGAGTAATTTTCCCATTCATTTTTTTTAACAATGTTTTGTAGAGTGTTTGCTGAATATCTATGTATTGACTAAATGACAAAAGGTTAATTAATGACAATAAAAATCATTTCAAGAGCAAAGAAAATATTTATCTAGAATACAAAATTAGCAATAAAGTTATAAATTCTATGAAAAATATGACTAAAGAGAACATTTGGATGTTCTCCAAATTACCCTATGCATGAAACTACACAGAAGATTCCCTATCATTGTACAGTCTGATGTTTTTACTGCACTTATATTTAACATTGTTACTAGTTTTTCTTCTTTCTTGGTATCTATTTTTAAATGAGAATATTGAAGAAGATATTCAAGTTTCCACTTACCAAACAATTCAAGATTCCACTTATAAAATGAATGCATACATTTTATTAGAGCATCATAATAGCCTGTGGCTTTCTTTTGACAAAATTATACATATAAGGAAATCAGCTTCAACCCTTATATCCCCTTTCTCCTCCCCTCCCTTCTCTTTTTCCATCCTCTACTGATCTTCCTTTCACTCCTTTTATATCTCCTTTATTTGATTGGTTCTCTCTCTCATATGTGTGTGTGTGTGTGTGTGTGTGTGTGTGTGTGTGCGCGCGCTCGCGCGCGCGCATGTTTACAGACACATTTTTGAAAGAAGAGTATCTAGCTAATCTAAGAGTCGTATATATGCTCAAAGGAAAATATGAATTCAAATATAATAATTTTGAAAATATTTCTTAAAAGTAAATTTTCAATAATTCTTTGTTTCTTTAATTCCTGTTATTTTTTATATTTTACATTTTTTATTTTTAGCATTGCAGCTTTAACCTAGAGCCTCACATATGCTAAGCATATGCTCTGTTTCTCTGTTTCTCTGTTTCTTTCATTCCAAGTCTCTATTTTTTTCCCAAGTTGAGTTTTTTGTTTGATAAAACTCTTGAGTAGATGACACGTTGGCACAATATACTTTTATGTTTCTTTAGGTTGATTAGTTATCAAACTTAATTTGCAAAATGACATGAACACTCATTCTGAATAGTTCAGTGAACAGACATTTAATCTTCCTACCAGTTATTCCCAGGAAATCTGTATCTCATGGGTTTTCTATAATTCTGTATGATTTTCCTTTGTTAAAGAACAATAAAAACCATAAATGAAAATGGCTGTATTCAAAAAGAAAGATGTTTTACTTCCTAAAGTGATTGAAAAGGGGGAGATTATAGTAGTTGAAAATACAAAAATGTTATCACCCAAGGGCAACACTCTTTATGGTTAAGTATCATGCCAATGGCATAGTAAAAACCACTCAGTGCGGCCACAACGGACCATTGTTTTGGATTGACTTTGCTACAGAGCATCTGCAGAGACTTAAGGGATTGGCCACAATTCTCTTCTGATTGCTCTGCCAATGCACGGTCAATTTATTTCATGTCTGTAGACATGATCCAAGCTAAAGTCATGTTTTCAAGTGATTATCAAATGCACCTGAATAAAATTTCTTAATGCAAATTAATTCTGCATTATTTTACCTTGTTTGAGATCAGCCTGGGCAACTTATTGAGACGCAAATAAAATACCTGGGGATGTAACTTAATGGTCAAGGACCCCTGGATTCAATCTCTAATAATAAGAAAAACAAAAATATAGCCAAATCATCAATATATAGATACTTGGTTACTTTTTTTTTTAATGAAAGTTACTTTTCTCCTTTTTCCAACACTTGATTACAATGACTTTAATGTAGTAAAAGAGAGCATACCTGTAATGCAAATTTAATATGGGCAGACATGTAACTAAGGAAACTGAAACTCTGCTCATTTATAGATTGTAGGAGAGGAATGCTGTTTGAAAATGTGTGAGGTGATGGGCAAAGAAAAGCAAAATTTCAAGTACAGGGAATAAGAAGACAGGAATGATGATCATCAAGGAGTGTCTACCCCAGGCTCTTCCAGGGACACCTGGAGAGAAGATGAAGTCTGCACAGCTGTTATGGAGGATACATGTATTGTGGTTTTAACTGGTTTCTATATCAGAGAACATTTTTTTTTACTTCTCTTATCAATTTACTAGAAATTTTGTCCTTGCTCACTTAGAAATATTTCATGAGATACAGAAACAATATAAACAAAAGGAGAATAATGAGATTAACTACTTTATTGGGCAAACCCTGTTTAACACAAGGAAAAAAAAGCACAAAATTCTCAAAGCTAATTATTTAGCAGTCACTAAATGCCTTACCATTTCTTCACTATAATGAGTGACAAAGATTTATTCATACATAAAAAATAGTTGATGAGTACCCATAATATGCTCAGTAAAGATGATTAAAAATAGTTAAATAGGTTTTTCTTCTTAAGAGCTCAAAATATTAGAGAGATGACTCAGAAGCTGAAGCCACCTGAACCTGGTGTAAAAAAATATTGCAATAAAAGTAGGCAATGAACTTGAAAACAGTATTAAAAATGGTGGTCACCATCCACAAAGGCTTAGTGAATGAAGAATGAGAATGGTGTTTTAAAAGAAAAATAGAAGTTTGCATCATACAAAAGATAGAAACTGTTATACTATTCAAAGGATAAGCACTTTAACAGACATGAAAAGCTATGATGTTTAGTAGGAAACCAGTAGCAATCCGCTATTTTTTGTAATATGGTGGGGGGTTTAGCTTGGGGTCCAGAGGGAGATGGAGACCAAGTCAAGAAAGGCCTTATATGGCTAAATACCTTGCATGCCATCTTCCAGGTGTATTCAGGGTACTGAGTTAAGAGGTCTTACAAAGAGAATTATACTCAGTGACTTAAAAGTTGGCATATAATTGGTATTTATAGCTGGGCATAGTGGCACACATGGGTGATCCTAGCAAGTCAGGAGGCTGAGGCAAGAGGATCATAGTTTGAGGTCAGAATGGACAGTTTAACAACCTCAGCAACTTAATGTGATGGCCTAAAATCAAACAAATAATAGACTGGGGATGTAGCTCATTAGTAAACTGCCCCTGGGTTAAGTACCCAGCAACACACAAAGAAATTGACATTTATGTTAGTGAGAAAAATTATATTTTCCTAATTGCCAGTTTTAAAGAAAACTATTGCCAGTATTTTTATTGAATGAAGACAACAAAATGATACAATTAAAATGGCCATTTATTTTCCTATACATAAGGTTAAGTGGTTTTGGATGTCATTTCAATAACAATTCTTCAAAAATTAATTTCTATTCTAAAATACCCTAGGGTAGTATTAAAATGCATAGAGTATTCAGTACAATGACCTCAAAACCCAAAGACTTTGATGAGGCCCAGGAAGGGATTTATAATAACTTCTATAAATCTGTCTAAGAAAAATACACAGAATATTTTATTTGTGAAATCTTTCTCTTTATAATTCTGAATAATGCAACTAAACTCTAATTGGAACTGTTATATTTAATAACTTCAAGACCTATATGAAAACATTGAAATTTCTTTGAGGTTATCAATTGTTGTTCAGTCATGGCTACCAAAGATTTTCCTTTTAAACTAGGGTCTTTTAACCTTCAAAACCAATGCCATCTTTGATAACATTGCAAATCTATGCCTTCCTTGGATGTAAATTAAAATTCAAGCTGACTGATACAGCAGTTTCCCATGGTGATCTGGGTCATTGGCTACAGGCATAACAGTCTTCCCCCACCCCCTGCTTGTCATGATTTGTTTAATTCACCCACAAGAATGGGGTCCTAATTAAAATAATATATATTCCATGCTTATATACTTTACTCAAAATGTATTTGGCTATCATATATAAGAAGGCCTTTTGAATTCTGACAAGGATCCACTTCTTGATCTACTTGTTTCATCCTTAGGTTTACTTGTAGCAATTCATCAACCTGAAAATAGGATTTATTGAATATGTACAATCCTAATGCAGCATGTGAAACCAAGTGGGGCAAACATTGAATTATGTTCAAATTCTTCTCAGACCAAGCACTCCCCAACCAGCTTCCTGTCTATTCATGTATGACTCACAGGTGGGGATTGAGATCTTGGTACCTTTCTTCCACACTCCCTTATAAAAGTGCTATTAAATTTTTACAGGTTTGGATATTAGGGAATATAACTCTGTTCAACTTAAGCAGCAATCTATTATTTAAAATGTATTGTGATGCATTGAAACAGAAAAACAACCTGTTTCTTTAGCAAAACAAGTTCACCTTCAAAATTATCTTGAGGCTTGGTTAGAAAAATAATCTTCCTTCACTAGACAAGGATGTTTTCCTTGATCAAGTTCAGCTTCAGTGTTTTTGAAATAGGGAAGTATACACTGCATGTTAGCCAGGTCAGCTAAGCCAACCCCAGAAATCAATGGGGATTCTTAGAGGAATATATGAAAAGAAAATCCAAGAGAGCTTGCTTTAGTACGAGTAACAAATGTTCAGAGAAGTACTTCATAGCAGCTCTGTCATGTCCTCTGGAAAATGAAACAAACAAAACACAACACAGATTATCTACATTCTGATACATCACACAATATTGTAGTAGTTGATATGGCTGGCTATACTTTTAACTCTAAGCTGAGAAAAGTCAATGAATTTGGACTTACCTATATTTGTAACCCAAAGACTAAAACAGTGTCTTAATTTACTTTGAAAGAAAAAGTAATGTAGCAGAAAAAATTTCTCAAAATATCCAGGGTCTCTCTCCTTTTGACCAAAGCAGGAATTTTCTGCTATTATCATAAAAACATTTGTCTTTTCCTTTACTGACCCCTCATGTGCCTGTTATTTTTATTAGAAAAACTCTTCAGAGCAATCAATATTCCCCAGGCACTTCCAGTTACAACACAAATACCTAAAATCTAAGGATATAATACACAACAACTTAAGATCACCACCATTTTCCTTTGGGAACCTTCCCAACATAAAGAAGTTTCTCAGTGGCTATCTCTGTACACAATAGCCATAATACCCTGGATATAAGAAAAATAGGTGGAAAGACCCAGGGTACCATCTGCAATGCTGGATTAATCAAATTCTTTTCACAGAGAATTTGAACTTTTAACAAAAGGGGATTATTGAAGAGGTCTATTTGCCATATCAACATTATAAGAACTCCAGAGTCTTAAATTGCCAAAGTTGCCTGGTTCTTACTACCTAAACCTGGCTGTATAGTTTTTCTTTAATTCAAAGAGTTACTCCATATTGTTACAATAGATCCCCATTTTAGCTTATGTTAAGGAAGTTTATTTCTTATGTTATTACTATTAGCCAAAACTTCTTGAGAATAGGAGGTTAAAGAAGAAAGCTTGGAATTGATACAGGGAATAATTAAATCTCTCAAGTGTATTGTAGCATGAAGAGCCAGAGACCTTTCAAGTTCTCAAGCAAAAGCTTGGCATGAGGTGAAACAAAAGTTAAGTGAGCCTTACTAAAACTGCTTTTCTACCCAAACACTGCTAATTCCTGGATTAGATTGATATGGTCATCTCCTCATCCTATATGACTACCAAAGAAAAAGAGGAAACATTTCTGAGAAAAACAACTGCAGCATCTTCTCCTGTATATTATAAAAATGACTCATGTAAAAATAAAGGAAAAAGTTATTGTTGATAAAAAGATAAATTGGATAGTAAAAGTAAACCCACCAAAGTTCCTGTTGTGGTGGAAAAAGTTCCTCGTTATAATAAATATATTTAATAAAATAGAGACAAATAAAGGTAAACAATGAGGTTATGTTTTATCTATTTTTAAAAAGCAAAATTTTAAAATTGTAAACATTATTATTGCATACTGAGAAAAACTATCAAATTTTAGACATGATCACACAGAAAGTTAATGAATAAGTATGTTTTGAAAGAATTCTTGATAGCAAACACTCAGTGAAACATGTTCTAGAACACAAAGATAAAAAAGACCTTGAAATTCACTAAACAGGTTTTAGCTGTGGTTTTGATATTGTAATTCTTGATCTGTTTTTTTGTCTATCTCATAAGATAAATCAAATAATTATATATACTGAATTACTAATAGTCAACATTTGTATTAAGGCACAGAGATCAAATTGTAGAATTGGAAGAGATAAAATATTATCATATATCACTGAATTTTAATTAGAATAAGAGTTTAGCATTTAAAAAAGTAAGATTATTCCCAGCTTTCCAAGGAATCTCGATACTGCTTTCCATACTCCTGAACCAATTTGCAGTCCCACCAGCAATGTTCTAGTGTACCTATTTCCCCACATCCACACCAGCTATTCCCCTTCTCAGACTATACCCAAAAGACCTAAAAAGAGTATACTATAGGGACACAGCTACAACAATGTTCATAGTAGCACAATTCACAATAGCTAGACTGTGGAACCAACCTAGATGCCCTTCAATAGATGAATGGATAAAAAAATGTGGCATTTATACACAATGGAGTATTACTCAGCACTAAAAAATAACAAAATCATGGCATTTGCAGGGAAATGGATGGCATTAGAGCAGATTACGCTAAGTGAAGTTAGCCAATCCCTAAAAAACAAATGCTGAATGTCTTCTTTGATATAAGGGGGGGGGGGTGACTCAGAGTAGGGAGGAAGAGCATGATGATTACCAATAAACAGGGAGGAGAGGTGGGAGGGAATGGGAGGGAGAAGGGGAATTGCATGGAAGATGGAAGGAGACCCTCTTGTTATACAAAATGCATATACGATGGTGTGTGGGGGAAGAAAGGAGAAAAAAAAAGAAATGTGTCACAGTAGATTGGGTAGAGAGGTGAGGGGAGGGGAGGGGATGGAGGGGGGATAGGAAGGGCAGCAGAGTACAACAGACACTAGTATTGCTGTATGTATAAACGTGGCTGTATAACCAATGTGATTCTGCAATCTGTACACATGGAAAAATAAGAATTCATACATATGAATCAAATGTATGATATGTCAAGATCATTGTATTGTCTTGAACAACTAAAAAAAAAGAACATGATAGTATAAAAAAAGTTAAAAAAAATAAGATTATTTCTTAGTTTTGTTTTAAATTCTTAGTAGCTATGGCCACATCTAATACTCAGATCATGATGTCTTTCTAACTAAAATTAGAATTCCTTGGAGTAATAGCATAAACCAGGTTTGGGGCAAGGGAATTAACAATATAAGCCTTGAATATTTTGTTGTCTCATAACTTAAGGATATAATAAATGACCAAACAGGACAAAAATACAAAGATGCCAGTGTGAAGGAGTTTCAAATAGCTAGTTCAAATACTTTAAGTATTGAAAAACACTGCCAATCCAAGAGCATGGGAGATCTTTCCATCTTCTAAAGTCTTCTTCAATTTCTTTTCTTTAGTGTTCTGTAGTTTTCATTGTAGAAGTCTTTCACCTCTTTTGTTGGTGATTCCCAAGTATATTATTTTTTAGGCTATTGGGAATGGGGGTAGTTTTCCTAATGTCTCTTTGAGAGAGTTCATCACTGATGTATAGAAATGCATTTGATTTATGGGTATTGATTTTATATACTACTACTTTGCTGAATTCATTTATTAATCCTAGAAGTTTTCTGGTGGAGTTTTTTTTTTTTTTTTGGATCAGCTAAGTATACAATCATGTCATCAGCAAATAACGATAATTTGAAATCTTCTTTTCCTATTCACATCCCTTTAATTTCTTTCATCTGTCTAATTGCTCTGGCTAGAGTTTCAAGGACTATGTTGAATAGAAGTTGTGAAAAGGGCATCCCTGTCTTATTCTAGTTTAAGAGGAAATGCTTCCAATTTTTTTTTTTCCCATTTAGAATGATGTTGGCCTTGGATTTAGCACAGATATCTTTTAGAAAGCTATGGTATGTTCCTACTATCTCTAGTTTTTCTAGTGTTTTGAACATGAAGCATTGCTATATTTTGTCAAATGCTTTCTCTGCATCAATTTATACAATCAGGGACTGGGTTTGTGGCTTTCCTAGCACGTGTGAGGCCCTGGGTTTAATCCTCAGCACCACATAAAAGTACATATAAAATAAAGGTACAATATCTTTGTGTCCAACTGCAACTGAAAAATAAATATTTAAAACAAACAAAAATTTATACAATCATATGATTCTTATCTTTAAGTCTACTGATGTGATGAATTATGTTTTTTGATTTCTATATGTTGAACCAACATTGCATACCTGAAATGAACCCCACTTGGCCATGGTAGACTATTTTTTAATATGTTTTTTGATAGGCAAAATTAATATTGTCAAAATGGCCATACTACCCAAAGTACTATATGAATCAATGCGATTCAAATTAAAACCCCAACATCATTCCTTATAAAAATAGAAAAAGCAATTGTGAAATTATTTTGGAATAATAAGAGACCCAGAACAGCCAAGGCAATCCTTAGCAAGAAGAGTGAAGCAGGAAGTATCACAATACTAAACCTTAAGTTGTACTATAAAGCTATAGTAATAAAATAAGCATGGTGTTGGCACCAACATAGACATGTGGACCAATGGTACAGAACAGAAGACACAAAGACAAACCTACATAAATACAGTTATATCATAGTAGACAAAGGAACTAAAAACATACATTGGAGGAAAGATAGCCTCTGTAACAAGTGGTGCTAGAGGAACTGGAAATCCATACGCAGCAAAATGTAACTAAATCCCTATCTCTCAATATACACAAAAATCAACTCAAAATGGATCGAGAACCTAAGAGTTAGTCCAGATACCTTGCACCTGATAGAAGACAAAGTAGGCCCAAATCTTCATCATGTTGAATTGGGCCCCGACTTCCCTAATAAGACTCCTAAATCACAAGAAATAAAATCAAGAATTAATAAGTGAGATGGTTTCAAACTAAGAAGCTTCTTCCCAGCAAAAGTAACATATAATGAAGTGAAGAGAGAACCAACATTTTGAGACCAAATTTTTGCCACATGTACATCAGATAGAGCACTAATCTCCAGGATGTATAAAGAACTCAAACTTAACACCAAAAAAACAAACAACCCAATCAATGAATGAGATAAGGAACTTAACAGACTTCTCAGAAGAAGACATATCCTCGATCAATTAATACATGAAAAAAAAATGTTCAACATCTCTAGTAATTAGAGAAATGCAAACCAAAACAAACATTTCATCTCAGGCCATCACAATGGTAGTTATCAAGAATATAAAAAAAATAAAAATAAGTGTTGGTGAGGATATGGGGGAAAGAGCACACTCATATTGTTGGTGGGATGGCAAATTGGTGCAACTACTCTGGACAGCAGTATGGAGATTCCTCAGATAATTTGGAATGGAACCACCATTTGACCCAGCTATCCTACTCCTCCATCATTACTCAAAGGACTTAAAATCAGCATACTATAGTAATGCAGCCATATCAATATTTACGGCAACTCATTTCACAATACTGAAACTGTGGAAGCAACTTAGATGTCCTTCAATAAATGAATGGATAAAGAAACTGAGGTACATATACACAATGGAATATTACTCAGCCTTAAAAGAGAATAAAATTATGGCATTTTCAGGTAAATGGATGGAGTTGGAGAATATCATGATAAGGAAAGTAAGCCAATCCCCCAAATCCAAATGTTCTGATAAGTGGATGTTGATCTGTAATGTATGGGGGGCATGGGAAAAATGGAGGAACTTTGTTTGGCAAATGGTAGGGATGCTGAGGGGAGGGGAGGGAGTATGGGGACAGGAAAGATGGTGGAATGAGATGGACATTATCACCCTAGGTGCATGTATGACTGCACATACGGTTTGACACTACATATTGTACAGAGAAATGAAAATTTGTGCTGCAATTGTGTACAATGAATCAAAATGCATTCCATCATATATGCCTAATTAATTTCAAAAGAAGTCAAAAAATACTCCCAATATTTATAATTTCACATTTAATAAAAATCCACAAGTCCATAATGAAGTTTGAAGACAATTATCTTAGACTTAATGAGAACAGAAATATAATGAATGTTAAATCAACAGTGGATAATAGATTATTGGAGTCTTAAGAGATACAACTTCAAATGTACTACATAAACCTTAAAGAATAGTGCATTGAGGTATTTGAATACTTTTGAATATGGATTGTATATGCTGAAACCCCAGTCACGTATTGTCAATTGTATAAAAATTGTATTTCTGTATGAATATGTGTATGATCTACCTATCTGTAATTGTCTATGAAGATAGAAAGACAAAACAAATCAAGCAAATCAGTAACTGGTTAGAGGTTAATGAACTTTTTTTTTCTGTAAAAGGACAGATGGTAATATTTCAGGGTTTGTGGCCCATATTGTTTCTGTCACAACGACTTAATTCTGTGTTGTAGTGCAAAAGCAGCTTACAGATAATTCATAAATGAGAGGGCATAGCTTTGTTCTAATAAGAGTACTTGCAAAAGCAGGTGACTACATAAAATTATTCATTGATCTATAGTTTACAGACCCCTGAGAAATAACTGTTTATGTGGATATTCATTTTACTTTTCTGTAGATTTGAAAATACTTTAAAAAAGATAAAGGAATAAAATATACTCTGGTGGGATGAAAATATGTATTTGGTGTTTTTTGCTATAAAAGTGAAAATGACAACAGTATTTAACAAGGAGTCATTTTGACTTTATTTGCTGTAATGCCATTGCCCTTTTCATAAATATAAAAAGGGAATGGTTAGAGACTATTTAGATTCAGTTCTTAAGAAACAAAAAGCATCATTAACCACAAAGAGCAGAAATTACACTGCATGTATGCTCAATTCTGTTTCATTTTTAATTTTTTAAGCTTAAAATACTAAAATCATTAGTGATGATGAAAATAAAAAGAAGTATTTTCAAGAAAAAATATACTTTTTTGATTATCAAACTTGGACTTGTACTATTTAAAGTACTATATCTTATTAATATGTGTTACAGGAAATTAGCTTTTACTACTAGATGGTATGTGAACTCACTAACCTTGTGACAGTTAACAAACCAAAATACATACTGCATGGGCATTAGCTTTCTCTTGAAGATTTGTTTACAATTGTTAGCTTAGCAGATATGATTCCATCATAAGGAAAATGCCTATTCCATCACAGTTCTACATAATTTCTCTCTTTCCCTCACTTAATACCATTTTGCTTTAATTTTATAAGTGAATTTTCTTCACTTACCAGTATGTTTAATACAATTTCATGTAATGAATATGTATCATATATCATGAGTGATTGTTAGGATTGATGGATGCATAGCTGGATAGATACAGATGGATAGAAATGGGGTAGATGTATTGTCTTAAGTAGAAAAAAAAGGCTGGATACAGAGATACAGAGATAGAAATACTTGTGAAATTGCCTAGAGAGCAGTTACATCTGACTGAATGGATGGAGAAGAGGGGGGGTTGATTCAGAGCACAGCAAGCCATGGAAAGGATGTAGGGGCACCTGAGGACACGGAGTGATAAGCAAGTATTGAAAGAATAAAAAGAATACTCAAACACAACTTCTCTTTTTAAACTGAGATGGCAGGGATCTGAAGAGACCAGAAGAGCTCATAATGGGCTTTTTTGTTTGAAATGCTCTCAAGTATGTCATTTATATATGGAAAGAATAAATTACTGCAGATTTTAAAAACACCTGTTAAAGTAGTCATAACTTCAGCATGAAAAAAAATCTATTTTAAAGCATGTTAAACCCAACCCAATGATAAATTTGACAGAGAAACAATGAGAAAAGAAGTTAGATAAAAGTGATGGGCAAAAGTGTCAAAATGATTGACAAAAGTGTCAAAGAAATGTGAGTAATGTTTGGCACAGGAGTGTGGCCTCAGACTCCTAAAGTAACTCAAACTGCATCTTCTTTGACAAAGGAGGAGTCTTGTAAAACTTTGTATTCGTTTTTAATACAAAATAATATTTTTCCATCTCAAGAAAAGTAGAAAATAGGATTATCCAGAGTTATCTATAATCTTCCAGACCTATAATACTGTAGTTTTTGCCTAATGGAATTTATCCTTGCATTCATTTTACTTAGAACATTATACAAGATACATAAAAAGTTCTATGTTGTTCTTTTATTGCAATTATTTTGTAGGCATTTTATTTGAAGACTCATTAATTCAAATGGAATTGTTCATTCAAAATACATTCTTGAAGCTCTTCTCTGGGCTAGAGACACTAGATGCTTGGAACATTTTGGAGATATATTGACATGCCAGTAAAGCCAACTTCTTGGTGTACCTTATGGGACCGCTTCTAGTTGTAATAAAACAATTGCTTATTATATGACATACAGCTGTGAGGTTACATGTGTTCACAAATACAGTGACTACTAGGTACATCATAACAGAATATTATTTTTCAGCAGGGAGTACTATATTATTTGCAATAGTCATCAAGTACCAGGGGAAATATTCATGTTCTCTGATCAGAGACAATATTCAAGATTCTAGGAAAATTATTCAAAGTAACAAAACCCCAGAAGCCTAGAGGTTGCTTTCTGACATATACAAATTGAACTATCTTAATATTACATGGTATTTGACTCTGGGCCACTCTTGTTTAATACAAACAGAAAGAACACAGGTCCATGTTCTCATCAACTGATACTCTACATATGAATAGAGTCATAACTCCTCCTTATTCTATACCTTTCAAGCAGCTCCTCCATAGACCATCATCAACAATAAAATAGGGATAGTCTTTTCTGTGGGTTTCAATGACATTAAGATTTCCAGAATTCCTCAGCTCCTCTCTTTGTCAAAGAATCCCTTATAATCTGAAAGGCTAAAATATTATGATAAGCCTGTTAGACTCCCATAATACATGTTAAATATCACAAAGAAATGTATAAATGTAGAGAAGTTGCACAATCAAAATAATGTTCTAAATATTTAATCCTCTAGAGCAAATCAGATTATAGAATCAAAACTATACATCAGCCTGAATATTTTTTTTTGATATATAGCTTCTCGTGATGAACTTGTAAATATCTCCCAATGATTAAATCTCAGGGTGGAATGTTTGATGCTAATGGCCTAAGATGATGTCAGGTGGCACAGTGACTTTGGAGTAAGTAATGCAGTGAAAAGTTTGTTCTCTCTTTGATCCTGGTCATTTCAAGTCATATAGTAGTATGTATTTTACATACCTAAATAACTGTTCAGTCTTTATAACAGAACAATTGGTCTCAGCCTGAATTTATAGACAAAAGTATCTGATGTGTAATAACAGTTTAAAGTATTTTGTGGTTACCTTCTATATAATTGACAAGTCAGAAATATGACAAAACTTTTAAAATTAATAGACTTAGGTAAAATAATGGGTTAATTCAGAGAAAAATATTAAGATGATACAGTACATGTAATATGTGAGTATGACAGAAATCAGATAATTAGTTATATTGTGTTACAGAGAAGAGGAATATAGCATTGACACATGAATGGTATGGTTTAGATGTGGTTTCCTCCAGAAGTTCACATGTGAGACAATGCAAGAAGTTTTGGAGAAGTGATTTGGTGATAGCCTTAATCTAATCAGTAAATGCCTGATTGGATTAACTGGGTGGTAACTGGAGGCAGGTGGGGTGTGGCTGGAGTAGGTGGGACCCTGGGAAAGGGCTATAGGGTATACATTTTACCTCTGCAGAATGGATTCTCTCTCTCTCTCTCTCTCTGCTTCCTGATCGCTATATGAGCTGCTTCCCTCTGCCATACTCTTCCACCATGATGTTCAGACTAGCTGTCTATAGACTGAGACTCTGAAACCATCAGTCTCCAAATAATCTTTCCTCCTCTACAGTTGTTCTAGTCATACCTTTTAGTCATTGCAGTGAAAAGGCTGGTTAAAACAATGAATGAACAAAATTTAGGGAATACCAGCTTAGATTTGAGATGTTGAAGAAGACAGAGCTATATGTGCCTACTGGGCACTTGAGATATGGCTATTCCAAATTGATATGTTTTGTGAGTGTGAGCTACACCCTAGATTAAAGATGACTTTTTATATTGATTTAATGTTAATATAAGATGTCTAGCCAGGTATGGTGGTGCACACCTGTATCTCAGTGACTCCACAGGCTGAGGCTGGAAGTTTGGAAGTTCTAAGCCAGCTTCAGCAAATCAGCTAGGCTCTAAGCATCTTAGTAAGACTCTGTCTCCAAAACAGCAAAAACAACAAAAGGCTAGGGGTATGCCTGAGTGGCTAAGTCCCCACTAGATTCAATCCCTGGTACATAAATAAATATCTAATGTATTTCATTAGGTAAACATTTTATTAAAATTGTTATTGTCCATTTCTCCTCTTTACAATATGTGGCTGACTACAAGAAAACATAAAATTTCACATGTAACAACAGAAATGTGAATTGTTACATTTTAGGATGCTATTATACCTTTTCTGGGAAAAAGAAATATAAATATCAGTTATTTGAAAACCATAATAGTTCATTAAAAAATGTATGTGAACAGTTCTTTGTTTAGGATTTGGAAATTTCATAGTATTGATTTGTACTATATTATTTCATTTTGACTCCACTTTGCCCATAGAATGTCTTTCAATGTAACAGAGTTCTTCTTGACATTTTTATGGTTGTCCTTGTATACAACTCTGCACAAAAAGTCTACAAAAATGATTTTTTAAAAGCTATATAATAACACAATAATTTTTTTCAGGATTATCAGATTTTTTTGCAGCTGATTAAACTATATATATATGTGTGTGTGTGTATAAATAATAAACATGCTTAAACAGAATATAAAGTTTTAACCAAACTGTTTAACAGAAAATAGTTTTCATGGAACTATGTCTCTTAATGAGTATAGTTTTATATCCCCATTTTCCATCTTTGAAATGGAAAAAATTTCATTGAAAAAAATTCACATACTAAGTAGATAAAAACAGTTTTGTTGTAACAATGCAATTCAATATTCTGAATTCCTTCTGAATTATGTTTTAGAATCAGTTATCTATAATCAAAATGATATTAAGTTATCAGCAAGCAATTTAATTTGATATTCCCTTAATGTGGTTAAAAAGATGCACTGGAGAAGCCAATTGGACTGCATATTAGATAAATTGGTATCTTTTACTTTCTGCAGTCTGCACTGATAATTTTGATTCTCTTTTTTTTTTCCGTTTCCATTGTGTATTCTAATATAATACCACTGCCTGTCCTCACACAAGAATTTGAAAAACATTTAGTAAATTTCTTATAAAAGTTACAATTAATTTGGCTAATAATGCTTGTTATTATGTATTAGGTCTGTTCTCTAAAGACTATAAGCTCTTTGTGAGTAGGATCATGTAATATTTCTTTTATTCATGTTACCTACCATAATACTTTCCATACAGTAGAGGATAATTATTGATCAAATAAAAAAAACATAAAGAGGAAAAGGGGAAGGGTATAATAGTTTCTTTAAAATGGTGTAACGTGTAGTACAGTTAATTTTTATCCAAGGGTTTCAAAAGCACAGTTTCCATCTACGTCCTACAAAGTCCGCTAGACTTAAAATATATTGCCAGCAATAGGAAGGCATAGTCAATTTATTTTAACATCAAAGCAAGTGTGAAACACTTTCACTAAATTTTTCATGTTTTGATAGAGACTAGTATTTCCTCTCTAAATACAAGTCAAACAACTTAGTTTCTTATAAAGAAAAAGAGCTGCTTTAATTCTTATAACAGTCATAAAATGATAAGGTTAATTTTCTTTTAAAGTAAGTTCTATCCAGCAAATACTTTGATAGTTCACAAACATTTTTGAAGTCTGAAACAAAAGTAAGGGTCATTCTCTTTATATACAGGAAGGAGCTAGAAGATCACATAATATCTTAGACTATATAACTACTAATTGGAAGAGCTTGGACTCAAATGAGGATGTTTCTGTATCCAAAGTTCATGTATTGTGTTCTGGGTTGAATAATAAGTCTATATCCTTCCTGGGCTCTCAGAATGTGCCCTTATTTGAAAACAGATTCTTTGCAAACAAAACCAAGCTAAGAAGAGGTCATGCAGTGGGAAGGCACTAATAAGGCCCTGTAAGGCAGGACCTTAGAAGAGTAAACAGACATGGACAGACACGTAGGAAATACACACCATGAAGATGAAAAAAGAGGTTGGATTGAAAGCACTACAGGTCCATAAGTATCAAGTCCCGTTATCAATACCAGAAGCTAACAGAAAATCCCAGAGGAGATTGTGCTCTAGGGTCTTTAGAGCAAACAGGGCCCTGCCAGCACCTTCAAGCTAGAACATTTTAACATGTAGTTTGTTATAATTTGTACTAGAATCCCCAGGAAGTTATATGTATTGAGTAAATAATATAAAAATGTTATTTCCTAAAAGTTTGATATTAGCATGTTAGTTATTTCCATAATATATCTCTCAAAAAACCCTTTATTATTTCTAATTTACTTTGGCTTATTTTAGACTTTTAGTCATTATTTTCTTTTACATAATACACAGCTTAAATAAATCTCTTATCAGAAAAAAAAAAACTACTTTTAAGCATCATTTCTTTCTTACACAAAATGAATAGGTTAGGAAGAGTTAAGGGAAGCATTCTGATAAGATCTACAGACCTGTGAAGTTCAAATACCTTGAGAATGGGTGACAATTCTGAAATTTACCTAAGCTTCTGTGTAAATGTTCAAAGGTTTTAGCACAACAAGCCTGATGATCAGACCATTCTTGGAATGTGTATTTAATGAGACAACTCTGATTTCTAGTGATCTGAGCAGAAAGAAATATCTTCAGCTCACTTACTGTGCTTCCATTGTGACAGAATGCAATCCACCTTTCCTTTTGCTTCTTCTTACTTTAATAGGATTTGGTATTTACATTGTCAGGAAAAGAAAATTGTCTGTGAAAAGTCTGTCCTAATCCATGCAAATAATAGACACTTGATATAACTATGCATGTGGCTCTCAATCATACGTTTAGAAAGGACTTATTAAAAAAGTATAGAGATCTCACTTAGAAAAGCCCACAATGGACTATGATCATTCTTCTAACCTCAGTCTCCCAAGTTACATTTGCAAATTTCATTCTGTTCTTAGTTATAGCCAATATTTTTTTTCTGTAGGGAGAAACATTCAAGAACATAGGACAATCTAATTTTATTCATAGCATATTTTTTTTCTTTCTCAGTTTAATAATGACAACCTGAAAATGTTTTCCCAACAAAAGAAAATCTTTTAAAAAGCAATAGGGTATTGGCAGCCATTATGAAGTCGAACAACAATAAGTGCTGGCGAGGTTGTGGGGAAAAGGGTACACTTGTACATTGTTGGTGGGACTGCAAATTGGTGCAGCCAATTTGGAAAGCGGTATGGAGATTTCTTGGAAAGCTGGGAATGGAACCACCATTTGACCCAGCCATTCCCCTTCTCGGTCTATTCCCTAAAGACCTAAAAAGAGCATGCTACAGGGACACTGCTACATTGATGTTCATAGCAGCACAATTCACAATAGCAAGACTGTGGAATCAACCTAGATGCCCTTCAATAGACGAATGGATAAAAAAAAATGTGGCATTTATACACAATGGAGTATTACTCTGCAGTAAAAAATGACAAAATCATAGAATTTGGTGGGAAATGGATGGCATTAGAGCAGATTATGCTAAGCGAAGCTAGCCAAGCCCTAAAAAACAAATGCCAAATGTCTCCTTTGATATAAGGAGAGTAACTAAGAACAGACTAGGGAAGAAGAGCACGAGAAGAAGACCAACATTAAACAAGGATGAGAGGTGGGAGGGAAAGGGAGAGAGAAGGGAAATTGCATGGAAATGGAAGGAGACCCTCAGGGTTATACAAAATTACATACAAGAGGAAGTGAGGGGAAAGGGAAAAACAGTACAAGGGGGAAGAATGAATTATAGTAGTGGGGGTAGAGAGAGAAGAGGGGAGGGGAGGGGGGATAGTAGAGGATAGGAAAGGCAGCAGAATACAACAGACATGAGTTTATCAATATGTAAAGCAATGAAGTGTAACTGATGTGATTCTGCAAGCTGTATATGGGGTAAAATGGGAGTTCATAACCCGCTTGAATCAAAATGTGAAATATGATATGTCAAGAACTATGTAATGTTTTGAACAACCAACATTAAAAAAATAAATTAAAAAAAAGCAATAGGGTATTGAAATTTCTAAATCTCTATTAGTTTGCTAGTTTTTATTTATCACACTTTGTGATAAGTTGTGATATCAAAGTGCCACTTGAAATATATATTTCATAAGGGGTGAGACATAAAAGGCAGTTTAGAATTAATCTAGTAAGTTCCTCTAATTTAAATAATGTATGTGATAATACAACTACAAGAACAAAAAAAAATATGAAAGACATTGGTAGGATAATGAGAATACAAATCACAGACTGGGAGGAAGTATTTGCCCATCTATATCTGATAAAGAACTACTATTCAAAATACATAAAGAACTCTTAGAACTCAACAATAAAAAGTCCCAATGGGAAAAAAATACAGTTAAAGATCTGGATAGATCTCAGTGAATAAGAGATACTGATGACAAACAAGCATGTGAAGAGTTTAGCATGCTGTAACTACAAATTTGGAAATTTTAAAATATATGATACTATTATACACTTATTAGAATAACCAAATTCCACAAAACTGACAATATTAAATGCTGGTGAAGATGTAAAGCAAAATCAATTCTCTCTTTCTTTGATGGTAGAAATATATAATGGTATAGGCATTTGACAAATTCTTAAATAACTAAATATACACTTCCAATATAATTGATCAACTTGACTCTTTGATATTTACCCAAATGAGCAGAATAATTATATTCACACAAAATCTTACACACACGTTTATTATAGATTTACTTATAATTGGCATAACTTGAAAGTGATCAAGATGTTTTCCATTAAATGAATAAATAAAATATGCTATATCCAGACAATGGAATATGATCCAGTGTAACAAGAAATAAACTTCGAAACCTTCAATATATATTGTTATGTTGAAGAAATCAACCTGAAAGATTCTGTATTATATGATTCCAACTGTAAGGCACTCTGGAGAAGGCAAAAACTGTGGAGATAGTTAAAAGCTCAGAGGTTTCCAGGAGTTACGTGCAGGCATGGATGAATAACTCAAGCAGAGGGGAGTTTAAGTCAATGCAACTTTTCTGTGAGATACTACAGTGATGGATGTCTGTCGGTATACATTTGTCAAAAATCAAGATGAATTCTAATGGATTCACCATGGCACTATGGATTTGGGATAATAACGGTGTGTCAATATAATTTTGTAGATTGTAAAATATTTACCATTATAATTTTAGGATGTTGATAGAGGGCTCTGACTGTGTATAAAAGATGAGAAGCAGACCGGCAATAAATGGGAACTTTGTTCCACAGAAATGTCCTGTGAACATAAAACTGCTCTAAACATTAAAGTATATTTAAACAAACAGTAAACAAAGTTCTTATATATTGAAAAACAAATCATGAACTATTTAGGGGTAACAGTTGAAAATCTCTGAGGAATTAAGGAGAATCAGAAAATGAAACACAGCCAAATTGCTCTCCATCATAAATTAACAGAATTCAAGGGTGAGGGAGAGGAGAATACTCAGGAAGAGCCCAGGAAGGAAGCAAAGGAGGCGAGCACAATGTTGGGGCAGTTAAAGAGCTCTTACACTAGAGCTCTTAGACTAGAAAATGTGTCTATTTCTCTACTAAAGCTCTTGTATTCCTAAAGTGTTAATTCCTCAACATACACTTTTACTCCACAGATGTTATTTAAATTATTTAACAACATTTATGGCATGGATAACCCCCAGTGGAGATGTACTCACTGATTGGTTAGAATAGACACGAGCTATACAGCCAGCTTGTCTTACCATTGCATACTACCTGAAAATTGCTCTGAACTTACAGCTATTGTTACATACATGCCTTATATCAAAGTGTGGGGTTATTTTTGGCTTGTTTTTTTTGTTTCTCAGAAAAAAAAAAAAAAAAAACTGGTGTTAGAATCATGTCTACCTGAAACTCAGTAGTGCTGGGATGACTCATGTGATACCACATAGCTAATGACTAACCCACGGCAAGCAGAAGCCAATGAAGTGCTGATAACGGGAGAGGAGACTAATCTGAATAGATCACATTCTCTGCCTATAGACAGGGGACTTCAGACCTATCTTTCTCAACACATCCTTTTTTTTTTTTTTTTTTTTTTGGAAGGAGGGTGGAGGGAATATTATAATCAAAACAAACAAATTTAAAAGTGACTATTCCTAGACCACACAACTACAGATTCTCTTTACTCATTTTGGGGGCAACAGTCTTATATTGTATTCAACAATCATATATTGTATTCTCCTGTCCTTATTATTATCCATTACTACACTATTTTTGAAACTGTGTAGCAATGTAATTCTGGAATGGCTAAAAGTTGATTCTAAGAATGTTTTAAATTAAATACTGTATTTTTTTTCTGTAGGATGATGTTTCAAAATTCTGAAGTGGCAATTGTTATACAATATAATTCAATAATTAATTTTAAATTCCTTTATTCTTGTAGGAGAAATATATTTACAATCATCAATGTTAAATAATAATATGAAAAGGATTATTGAACATAATTAATAAGAAATGACAAATTATAAACTTGCCTCATTGTACTTTAATTATTTCAATTTTTCATTACTTATATTCTAAGGATGTTTGACAGTATTTAAATCTTCACTTGGTTACCTATCAGTCTCTTATTCTGTTTATTCATTCATTCAATTATTCATTCATATCATCAGAATAGGTTGCTAATAATGCTTACCATTCAATTTAAATATCTCTGGAGAATAGAAGATGTTCCACTCACTCATGTCCTAGGTTTCTAAGTAACTTCATAGAGACATGGCTGCAATATTTTGAATGAATCAGCTTCATACAATTCCCTGAAAAATAATTTAAAGCGCTTCTCCAGGAAAGAGTCATCAGGATCACATTTAAACATGCGACACAGGAAATCTTAACTTATTCTTAAGACAGGAAGGGAATGACTATATTTATTTGGTGTCTTCATTTGTTTGTGTTACTGTAACAAAATACCTGAGAATGAATAATTTATAAAGAACAGAAATTTCTCACAATTCTGGAGGCTAGAAGTTCATGAATAAGACACCAGTAAAGATGGTGTTAAACCTTAATCTCTCTGTTTCCAAGATGGTACATTGGAAGCTTCACTCTCCAGAGGGCACAAATATTGCATCCTTCCACGGTAGAAGATATATAAGGGCAACCAGTGATGTTATGTGAAGCTTCTTTTATCCCATTGATGAGAGGGGATCCTTTATAACCCAACCATCTCATAAAGGCCTTACCTCTTAATTCTGTCACATTGGGAATTAAGTTTCAACAGGAATTTGTAGAGTTCACATTCAAAATATACCATGTGACAACTGATGTTTACTTTTGGGAAAAATTCAAAATATTTATTCCAGTGATTAAAATGTCATCTATGTTATTATAGAGGATGTAACATTTAGATGATACTAAAATAATATGCTATTTTAAGGATGTACAGATGCAAGAACTTTTGCCAGTGTTGTATAAGACATATTTTATACCTTATTTATACAGTGAGAAATGGGTGGAAGTAGAAATTATTGAATACTAAAAGCAAAGTTGTTTTAAATTTGGCACATCTCACATATTCTATTAAAATGCATAAATCTCTTTTGGGGACAAGAAGTAATTTTAAAAATTATCTTGTAGCATGTAGGATTTATGTACTAATTGTGAGAGACAAACATATCCCTTTAACACTGCAAGAGGCATGGTTAATACTGAAGTTGGCTAATTAATTGAAAGGCCACAGTGATTTTTGTCTAGAGAAGCTTTAATGTAAACTCAGATAGCTCAAATAGTTCAGTTTCACTTTCTAACCACACTTAGAGAAGCAGAAACAGATGCTTCAGGCTAAAGATTGCTCACAAAAGATTCTAATGAGATGAAAAAATATGAATATAAATTGCACCTTATCTCTGATGCTTTAAGAGGGAATTTTCTCAGAGATTATGTTTAGAAAGATATTGTTCCTGTGATGAGCGTAAATGTTCACACTTAATTTCACTTATTGAAAGTCATATTTCTATTTCTTCTGTCTCTTAAGGAATAGCTCTACAGCATTTTTAGTTAGATTTTGGCAATAAGTAGCCTGTCATTCTGGGAAAACATGATTCGATATATTATCATTTATTTTCTGTCAGAAGATGTAAGAATTGTTCTTAGCTCCCAGAGAGAACAACTTCAAATCTCTCAAACTTCAGACACATGATTCCTGGAGCCTGTAAAAATTGTGCAGATATATCATTCTGATGGAGTTATAATATTGCTACTATGGATGCTTATAAGTTTGGGCTCTTCTGCTCAACTGAAATAGTAGTTGAGATATAAGACCATAATCACTGAAATTGTCTTCCCCAACTGTCAAAGAAACATTCTTATTTAGAAGTAGGATGGGTATTAAATCTTATGTTAAATGCTTCAAATATTTTTTAGCGAAGATACTTGGAATATTATTATAGAGAGGAAAATACCTTAAAATATATCAATTCCATGTAGATTTATACATAATATGGAGATTACATGATTTCTTCCCAAAATAAGAGATTTGTATGTATCCAGGCAAAACTTAAGCTACTGTAAATAAATACTAGAATCAAGATTTACTTTTCCTCATCTATCAATTGAAAGTAGGAAGACTTTGTGAGGTCAAGTCATTTTGACTCGTGACTTTTGACTTTCACTTATGCATCTATGGCAAATAGTCTCATTTCTGCTACCTCAGAACAAGAAGAAGGAAAAAAAAAGCAATAAGGAAGTCAACATCCTGTGCTTTTAAAGGGCAAAACTAGTAGTAGCACCCATATGCCATTGGTCAGAGCTTAAGTTAAATGGCTACACTGAACTCTGAGGAAGATTGAGTGTGGTGGGAGCTTCTCAACTGACCAAATGTCCCCACTGTAAACCATGATAAGATGGAACTGAAATAGATTCACTTTAGGTAAGAAAAGATGCATACTAAATAATAAGGCAGTTGGAAATGTAAGCTGATTATACTTCTAATACCCACTCGAGAAAGTTCCATCTGATCCAAACAGTTTTACATTTTTCCAGTTGTTTGCCGAATTTTGCAAGAAATTAACTCATACTGGGAGTGTACCAGGGAGAAAAGAGGAAATTTATTTGAAATGGTAAGACAGAGTGACTGAGGTTATCAATACCAGCTATTATGACTGTCTACATGCATCATTCTAAGCACCTTTTATGAACTAACAAATTTAGTCTTCAGAAGGACTCTTCAAAGTAAGCATTATCATGTTAGGGGTATTAAAATTGAAATTAAGGTAAATTTTTCATTTTTTATTAATTCTTATGTTTGTTCTCTCTCTCTCTCTCTCTCTCTCTCTCTCTCTCTCTCTCTCTCTCTCTCTCTCCAACTTCACCCCTCTTCTTATCTAATGCATAATTCATTCTTTTCTTTTTAACTAAGGAGATTACCAAAATGTTACTCTGGCCTGTCCACTGTAGACATGACCTTTGGGTTTGCTATTAAAACCACTATAGAATCAAGAGTAAAAACAGAAATAGTTCTTGGCATTTCTCTCTCTCCAAATAGGAACTTTCCAAATGCCAGAGAGTACTTGTCTGAACTCAAGTTGCAGTAAACCTTTGGGATGGCTACATCCTTTGTCACAGAGTATGATAATATGATTGATGGAAATATGGCCACAGAAATGTGCTTCTAACCATTCTGTGATCCATATTGCCAGCACAGATGGAATGAGCATCCACCTTCATATTCTCCTCAATGGACATCATCACTAGCTCATCATTGCCCAGAGGTGAACTCATATTCATGTGTTTTTTTGTCTTGTTCTGTACCTTCAAAGACTTTCCAGCTTTTCTTTTTTTAAAAATATATTTATTTTTTAGGTGTAGATGGACACAACACAATGCCTTTATTTTTTTTATGTGGTGCTGAGGATTGAACCCGGGTCCTGCCCGTGCTAGGCAGGCAATCAACCGCTGAGCCACAATTCCAGCCCCAGCTTTTCCCTTCATCTCCCTATCTTAAGTTTTCATGACTTCTAGCTCTGGAAAGACTGGGTCTTGAAAAAAATATAAACAGATGAATAATGTGTAAGGAAACCATGTTGGTTATTTTTTTGTGTGTCAAATTGATGAAGGGATACCCAGGTAGCTGGGAAAACATTAGGTCTGGGTGTGTTTGTAAGTCAGTTCCTGAAAAAAAAATTTAGCATTTGATTAAAGATGATGTAACTTATCACGAATGGTGCCACCCAATTCATTAAAGGTACAGATAAGAACAGAAAAGACAAACTCCCTTCCTCTTCTAGGTAGTCATATTCTCCTGTCCCTGATATCAAAGCTTCAGGTTTTCAGGTCTTCAGACTCTGGGACTTCTATCAGTGTTCCCTTACGCACTGATTCCTAAGCTGTGGTCCTTGGAGTGAGAATTATACAACTGGCTATTTGGATTCTTAAGTCTTTGGATTCAAATTGAATTATACCACTGGATTTCTTGACTTTGTAGCTTGCAGACACAGCATATTATGAAACTTATTGGCTTCCATAATTACATGAGTCAATTCCCATTATAAATTCCCTTTAGTGTATCTATATAGCTTATCAGTTCTGTTTCTCTGGAGATCTCTGACTAAAACAGGATCAGTAATCAAAAACCTGACAAGGAAAAGACTAATCCTCGTGGCTTCACTAGTGAATTCTAGTAAACACATAAAGAAGAATTAATGTCAAGATTCCTGAAAGCCTTGCAGAAAATTAAGGAGGGAACACTTACAAACTTCTTTTACAAGGCTAGGATTACCCTCATCATGACATATTCAGATAAGGATACTACAAAAAAACGTACAGGACAATTTATCCCCAAGGAACATAGATACAAAAAAATCAACATAATGCCAGAAAAGTGAATTTAACTGCACATTAAGAGCATTAATTAATCCTGACAAAAATGATGACAGAATTTCATTGGGAAATAAGGATAGTTCAACCTATCGAAGTCAGTAGTGTGACATACCACATAAAATAAAAGATAAAAATTATAAGATTATACCAAGTGATATAGACAAAGTATTGATGAAATTCAACATTTTTTCATAATAATAACTGTCAACCAATTATGAATAGAAGCAGTGGTAAAGACCACATATTACAATCCCACAGGAATCATTATACTTAAATGATGAAAAGCTGAAAGCTTTTCCTTTAAGACTGGGAACAAGGCCAGGATGCCCATTCTTATCACTTCTATTATAGATGATAATTGCAGGATATAAAATAAACATACATAAATCAGTAGGGTTTCTATACACTAACAATGAAATTTCCAAAAAAGAAATTTAAAAAATTCCATTTATTAGACCATCAAAACCAAAATAAAATTCTTGGAAATAAACTTAACCAAGGAGCTGAAATATTCATACATTGAAAACTACCATATATTCATGAAAAAAGCAACATATAACTAGAAAGATACATCATAGATTAATATTATTAAAATGTCTAGTATCTGAATTTACCTACAGATTCAGTACCGTTACTTTCCAATTTCCAATGATATTTTGCACAGAAACAGAAAAATGTCCTTAAAGTCATCCATAACCAGAAAAGAATCTGTGAAACAAATTCAATCTTGAGCAAAACAAAAACAGCTGGAGACATCATCCCAATGCCTAATCTCAAAATACACTACAAAGCTATAGTAATCAAAACATCATGGTACTGACATGAAAAAAAAAAGTCATGTAGACCAATAGAACAGAACAGAGAACCCAGAAATAAATCTGTATACTTATTGTCATGTGATAATCAAAAAAAAAAAAAGTTGCCAAGAATACACAATGGGAAAAGAATAGTCTTTGGAAAATTGGAAATCCACTTGCAGAACAATGAAATCAGATTCATTTCTCACATCATATACAAAAATCAACTGAAGATGAACTTAAGTGAAACTATAAAACTACTAGCAAAAAGTACAAGGAACAGATTCTTGATCTTGGTCGAGGCAAACATTTTATGCATATAATCCCCAAAGCATTGTCAACAAATTTATGGTTACTCTATAATTTAATAATTATTTGCAACTAACTTTGGGTAGTGATCACATTTGTTTTGAAAAGAGCCAAGACCTCTTGTAATCCCAGTGGCTGGGGAGGCTGAGACAGTAGAATTTTGAGTACAAAGCCAGAATCAGCAACAACAAGGTACTAAGCAACTCAGTGAGACCCTATCGCTAAATAAAATACAAAATAGGGTTGGGGATATGGCTCAGTTGTCAAGTGCCCCCGAATTCAACCCCTGGTACTGGAGAGAGAGAGAGAGAGAGAGAGAGAGAGAGAGAGAGAAAGAGAGAGAGAGAGAGAGAGAGAAAGAAAAGATCTCTTAACCTTCCCAAATCCTTCTTGCATCATCTGTTTGATGATGCTTCTGTCACCATCATTCCCACCTGTACCAGTGCAAGATTTCATTAGTGTGTTCTCTGTCACTACTCTAACTTGAGTATGTCTAGTGCTTTTCCCTATCATACTTGATCATATTTATTTCACTATCTTCTTTGTTTATAAGATCCTTAAAAGCAATGTGCAGTATCCAAGTCTTCTTTGTGTTCCCCTCTGCCAAATTCAATGTTGAACATTCTCAGTCAATGTTTATTAACTGCATTAGAGGACAATTAACTAAAGTTGGCACAAATAAGGATTGGAAATATTTTAAACCTGTAGAGTTGGTCCCTTTTGTTACCCACTGCAGGAAACAATCATTACATTCTTTAATCGAAACCTAGAGAATCTTTTCTGGCATAGGAAAATGCTATCTACCAATAGAGGCTGACATAACATGAAAGTTCTTTCATAAGGCAGCCATACAGGTTAGCAAGGCAAAAACTTCTCAGCTGAACATGGACAGACTACTATCCTCACTCTTGGCTAAGTGTTGTCAGTTTAAGCTAATAATAGCAACATACCCTTGTAATTAGGTAATAAAAATAACACTGAGGCTTTACAAAAGAAGAGAAATTAAGTTTTGGATAAAAGTGTCTTCTGCTATTTCATACAGGGTGATAGAAGTTTAGAGTCAGTTTATATTGCCCCTTGTAAGGTTTTGTTTTTCTTCTTCATCTAAAACTAAGAGAGCTATGCCTTCTTTTCTTGTGCTTTACCATTGTTCTAATTAAGACATTCATAAGGGTGAACTGGGGGATGACCCTGAAATCTATGCCCATCGGGGAGCCGTTTCCACACCCAAAACATAAGTTTTACGCCTGTCGATATAAACACTTAATGGAGGAAATTTGCTGAAATGCTGAGCAAGAATTATGTGTGTTTTTTTCACACCTTTTGTGTACAAAATCAATGATCCTAATCAATCACCTACTTGGAAAGATTGATCTTTGCAATTGTGAAATTGAATAGTAAGGGAAATGAAGGAATAGAAGGCTGAAAATAAGGGCTCCCTTAAAGTTTGGGAATTTAGGACTTAAAACGCAGCTTCTACATTGGCAGGCAACTAAACTATTTTCATGTTCCCCAAGCTTAACTTTATTATTAATGAGAAAAGGCCTTTTGGGCGCAGGGCTAGCATATATGTGTCATAATTACAGCTGTTACAAGCATGAGTTGGACACTAGCCCTGTGTCTGTGTGCATAAGTCGTTCACTATTCTGTGGGTTGTATTTGTCAGAAGCCTATAATGTTTGCAAGTCAGAATAATCATATATTTAATAGTGGTTCATACTTGTCTCTCCTCTGTGAAGAAAAAGTTAGCTGGACATTAGCAGTAGAATTGATAACGGCTCATTTTGGTTAGATGGAAATTAAATAAGCCTGGATGCTGTGGTTTTTAATCACTATCTGAGTGATCTACTATGAAGTCAAATAGTGCTTTATCAGCTTGAGGTCCTTGGAAGTGTTTCTTTTCCCCCACCTCCACGTCACAAAATGTGGAGTTTTACTGTCTCTGAATGAAAGCTTTTATAATACATGCTCAGTTTATCCAAGATGCAGAAGTCAGGTTAAAAAAAGTTCCATTTTTGTATTTCAGCTTAGGTTTTACTCAACATTCACTGTTCCTATGTCACTACACTTGTATGTGTTTGAGTAACACAAGATTTGAAGATAAATTTCTGCTGAAGTAAAAAAATAATACTTGTCTAGATTTATTCAAGGTTCTCTTAAGATTTCATTGAGTTGTTAAAATGACTTTTTTTATCATCTGGAAGTCATTTATACCTTCATTTATGACTTTACAAATAACTTATAAATATGTTTGACTTTTTATAGCTAAGTCACCCGCTGTAGTAGATGCCTATATGCAGAATACTCCTGAATGAAATCCCTCCCCAACAATGACAAAAATCCTCTTAATGTACTGTATTCTACATATGATATATAACAAGTAGGAGATATTCATTACATAGCTCATATGTACTATGCCCTATTAACATTTCATATGTTCTTCACATTCTTCTGCTTTTATATGTAAGAAAACAGATTTAGAGAGGGTAAGTAATGTGCCAAGGTACATACAAACTTTATGGGACAGAGTTCAGCATAAGCAAGTTATTTTTACTATTATATGCTCCCTCCCATGAACTCACAATATAATGAGGAAGATAAATAGCAAACTTATACTTCCTAATATCTGAACATTAGATTCATCATTTGTAATATGAGGATAAATCTACTGCCTAGGTTTGTCAAGAAGATTAAATAAAAAAGTGTATGAAGAGAATGATTTATATTCATATGAGTATAAATAATCAGGCAAAGAGCTTAAAAATGCCATGTCTAATGTACAAATTCTAGATATAATTGAGATTCTTTATTGTTCTTTCAAAATGATGTATCTTTTTCCTCCTGCTTTTTCATTGTACTGTTAATGAGCAAAAACAACATATTTTCCCTATCCTTCCCTTTCAGGTAACTCATGACTTTCTAATTCTAACCACCAAAGCATGTTATACCTTGCTGAGTTTAGCCACACAGGCTTATGCTAAAATGGCAGCATGCATGGTCTTCTGAGACTGTGAGCTTCCTGAAGAACCTTCTCCTAGTGGTTCTGCTTAATCAGACCATTGGCACAGGTCTGACACATTGACTGAAAGTATGTCCAACATCTCGTTATTTTCCAGAATATTTGACATAGACATATTTGATTTGATAATACTAACTTGCAGTATTAGCAAGGCAGAGTTTTAACAGAAGGAGAACTAGTCAAGATGATAGACCCTGGACTAGCCACAGTCTCTATTTCTTGCCTAATACAGCTGTTCATTAGCCATGGGATCTTGCTCAATTCACTCTTACTTCCTTAAGTGTAATATATGAATCTATAAAATAAATACAAAAATACCTGCCTCACTATTTAAAATAAAGTATAAATAATAGAATTAAAGTGTTTTAGAGTTTGCAAAGGACCAAGAAATTGCTTTTTCTTCCTTTCTACCAAAACTCTACTTAAAGCTTACAAACATTTAAATCTAACAGTCATCCAATATATAGTTGATTTAACAAAAGAAAACCCTTTATTAGTTATTGAGCCAAGGTTTATTTTCCAGCATAGTCTAATATTTACTACCCTATTAGAAAAAAAAAACTTATACATTTAGTAAGTATAATCTAATAAATCTCACATATGAAACATACTCTAGAATTTACAAAATACTAATTTGTCAATCATTCTAGATTGATAATCATCACCATTCCAACATTTACAGCACAGATCTTAGAATCAGAAAATTTAGAATGATTTAGCCAAAGTCACCTCTCTACAAGAGCCCCTGTAGAACTTGGATCCACCATATTATCTTTTAATCCTTTTTCCACTTTGAATAGCAGTTATATACTTTCTATATACTATGGATGGTGTTATTTTCTAATTATATGGGCTTATTTTATTTTTTACATAAAATTTAGTAGTTACATTTTCTTTTTTTCCTCCTTAATAGATTCTAATCTCCAGTAATAAAAATGCTATTTTTCTTACTGATAAATCACAAGATTGTTACTGTTCTTTTCAGGAGTAAAATGCTGTGTCCTTACTGGAAGAAACCATAGGGAATTTATAGTTACAACCTTGCTGAGCGTGTTTTTGCAAAACTTCTAATACCAGTTACATAGCAGTAAAACAATATACACACACACGTGCACACACACACACACACACACACATATATATATATATTGAAAAAAATATGTATGTAATGAAAAGAAAATACCTAACCTGCCTTAAGGAAGATAAAACTTGTGGAATTCCCAGTTAATGAAATTTTCTAAATTGAGTAGAACAAGTAGTAGAAAGCTTTTGAAGGGCTTATTTTTAAGCTATGAATTAACACTAGGAGGTGAAGTCTCCTGGTGGGTGAGGTTTGTGACAAATTGATCCACTGGCCAAGTTCACTGAACAAGCAAGTGGCTATTCAGGTACTTCATTAAAGTATATTAATAAGAATATTTAGTTACTTGCGTCAGTGAAGTAATAGTGTGCACAGCTGGTAGACTCCATGTGAGCTTGGTTTTCCAAAATGTTAAAGCAGAAATATTCTATCCCTATAAAATGTTGAGCATGTTTAAGCAGCTTATATAATGATAAAGTATACTGAGTGGATTGTGAAACAGAAGGTTCTCATAAAACAGAGGTACACTTAGAAATAAAAGACAAAAAAAGGCAATTGGATTGAACAAATGCATTATTGAGTCAGCCAGTAAATGAAACAACTTATTCTTTCCATTTAATATTAGCTACAGATATATTGAAATTAATGATTTACAAGAGTTAATACACATGCCAGACAGAGGCAAAACTGTTATAATAGTTGTTATTCCAATTAGAATCTCAATGACAGTGGAAATAATAATACATGATATTATTACTTTGGTATTTCATTTCAGTGACTGTTACTGACTACATTGCAGGCGTATTTTTAGTCCAGTCATTTTAATCCAATTTTTTAAGTACTTAAAACCAAATACTATGAAAAGGAAGGAATTCTGCTCAAAAATGTCACATTGAATCCCAGCCTCTTTTCAGTCCTCTGCTTTGAAAAATTCATACTCAAGACTGCAACATCCACACTTGCTTATATAAGCTGCCGATCTGCCCTGCAGGTGCAGACTTGCCAGCCTACACATCATGTAATTCCTTAAAATCTCTCTCCATACACACATGTATGCATGTATGTGTTTAATGTGTATGTATGCATATATATGTGTATATATGTATGCATATATGTGTGTGTATCCTTACTATTTCTATTTTTTCTGGAAAAATCTAATATGCTCTTATGTGTCTTTCTCCAAAGTTATTTATTTTTAATCCAATAAACTATATACTGTTGAAATTCTCATGGAACAAGACCAACAATAAATTAATAAGTAAAATAAGTAGTAAGAAAACTTACACATGCAACGTACAAATGCATACATATATTCCAGGCAATTACTCTCAGAATTCCAAAGTCAAAGATAAAATCCTGGGTTAAAATATTTTTAGAAAATTTGGAATCCAAGTTGGATATAAAATGGGTCATGCTTGAATCAGGGAAAATGAAATGTGAAATAAAGATCATCTAAGCAGATAACTGAATTTAATAGCGTATTATGTTTAGCTAGGTAACAATGGGCTACTTCCTATGTGCATGTGGATTATTTGGAGGTGAGTTGAGGGAGATTATGTATTATTAATAATTTATGTTCATAGGTTTTCAGTTTAGATCATTTCAAATTCACTGTAGCATTTGGTACATGCCCAGCAAATATTTACTGCTGAAGATTAGCTGCAAGTTCTTGTTGTACATTACCTATGGCCTGCTGAGGATATAGCAAGGGGTTGAATTCAGCCTGTGTCCACTTGCCCAGTCAGAGCTACAAGCACCAGGAAGGCAGAAAGCTTTCTTCTAATTCATAAAGTCACCCAATGTGTCAGAGGCAGCCCTAGTACAAATACATTCTCGGCTTCTTCTGTTTTACTTCAAAAAAAGGATCAGTTCATTCCTGTTCTTTTCATTATTGATTTCAAAATATGAAATAAATTTTATGTTACCAATGCTATCAACTAATGCTGAAGCAAAATGTGTGTGTGTGCGTGTGTGTGTGTGTGTGTGTGTGTGTGTGTGTTTAACATTCCCTGATGGCAATAGGGGATATTCAACTACCCTAGGGTTTAAATTTAAATTCTGGATGATACTAAGGTTTCTTTAGTTTTAGAATCTTCTTTCTTCCATGACTATACAATTTTGTTAAAGAAAAGGCTCTAACGTTTGTAGCTTATATTTATAAACATAGTTAAGAGACTAATAGAACAGAATCTTTTCATTTATATTCTTTGAAAAATATTTGTGCTTTATAATTGGGATTATTCTCTCCCAAGATAATTTAAATAGGTACAGATTATATTACCAAAATTTTGACATGATCTTACAGTATTTCATAAAATTTTGGGATTGAGGGTATATTTATCACCACATGTGGGTATATTAACTTGCCAAATGTCTAAAATACATAGATCAATATATTTTAACCTATACACAGCAAACATAGGTCACATCATATTTAAATAACCCAGTCCTGGGGCTAGGATTGTGGCTCAGTGGTGGAGCACTTGGCTGGCACGTGTGAGGCACCGGATTCAATTCTCAGCATCACATGAGAATAAATAAATAAAATAAAGATATTAAAAAAATAAAAATAAAAAAATAAAAAAAAATAACCCAGTCCTTCATTCTAGCTGAAGCTCTTGCCTAGACTTAATTCTTCAATTCAATTTACCATATATTTTTTTGTGCTCAATATATACCAGATCCTAGATAGAACCTAATGTGCCCTTACAAAGAATTAAAAACAGAAGCAAAACTGAAACTATCATGTAGTCTTGACTAGTGAGCAGAACCTGGCTGGAAGTTAGACCCCATTTTTACCCTTGGGGCATATTGTGCAACCTCTTGAGGAATCTCAGTATTCTCCCCAGCCTGGCCAAGTCCCCACCCTTCCATCTTTCTCAGTAATATGATAGATGCTCAAGCCAAATGGAACACTAGCATATTCCAAGGAGAAGTATTTTATACATCCAAAATGAATATTTTTGTATTTATGTCTTCCAAGTGATATATGCCTGGTTTTTGTTTAAAATGATGTAAATGCAAATCTGAGGTGTAAAAGATTCCCAAAAAAGACAATCTGTTTTGATGTGGAATTTTGTGCTATTATCATATTTTCCCCACTATGCACTTCCCATCAAGTAAAAACTAGTTTTTACTCTCAAGTAAAATCTATGTATATGTAAATATAAATTTGTGCACAAATGTGTGGCACATGCACACACACACACACACACACACACACACACACACACACACACTCGCTAAATAGCTGCATTGCATTGGCCAAAGTTGCCACAACTTAGTCATATGGATCATTTTTCTAAGACCTCCAAGAGGGGTAGTTTTAAAGCTTTAATTAATTGTGTGAACCTCCACATCTGAATTCAAAATGTATATTCTTATGACTTTTTAGAGTCAATACAGAAAGGTCAATTTTGTAATCTGTGGTACCAGTGGTAAGAAAAATGAGTTCAGAATAGCTATAATGTCAGTAAAGTCTAAATGCGATTGAGTACCACAGAAGAAGGTAGTAATGTTAACAAAATGTAATAGGCTCTAGAACACTAAAAATATTTCAAATCAATCTAGCATTTATTCTTCTCATACCTGACCCTTGTAAAGACAGCTCCTGATATACACATACATGCACATGCTTAGTTTATTTATTCTTATTTGTGTTTAAGCGTAGGCTAGAAAAGATTCTAGTATTTTGCCTCATGGCAATAAAGGAAGGCCACTTTTCACATGCTTTAAAGAAAGCCACACTTATCTTATTACTGGAATTTTTCTACATGCCTAAAACCCTCTCTGCTGCCCATGAGATAGATTCCAAATTCCTTTACCCAAATTTCGAGTTCTTGGCACTGGATTTCCTCTCCAGCTTCAATTCTCACCCACCACTTCCTTTACTAAGTATACTTTGTACAGTCCAGATACGTATGTGCACAGTCACAGCTTCTATGAATATAAGATTTTTTTCTCATAGCCTGCCCTTTGTGGGTTATTATTCTGCCACCATTTCTTTTTTTCCATGGTTTTTCACCTGGCTATTCTTACTGAGATGAATTGGGCATCGACTTGTCTAGGAGCCCTGTTGGGTCAACTATGTCAGGCTTCTAGGGCATTGAAACAATGTATCTCATATTGGGTGCCTTAAACAACTGATATTTTCTCCCAATTTTTGTGATTTTTTTTTGTTGGGGGGGGGATGCTGGGGATCAAACCCAGGGTCTTGTTCATGTGAAGCAAGCACTGTACCAACTGAGCTGTGTCCCCAGCTTTCCCTTAGTTCTGGAGTAAAGAAGTTCAAGGTGTGGATAAGCTGGTTTCTTCTAAGACCTGTTTACTTGTCTCAGACCATTATTTTCATATGGTCTTTCCTTGGTGTTCATCCACCCAGTGTCTGTATATCTAAATTTCCCTTCTTTATGAAGATACCAGTGAGACTGGACTAGGACCCAGCCTACTGATGTCACTTTAACTTAATTGCCTCTGTAAAGTCAAAATCCATTCACATTTTGAGAGACTAGGGATTGAGAACTTCAAAATATGAATTTGAGTGGGGGCACAGAATTCAGTTCTTAACATTGGTTATACATACACCAGAACAAATCTAATCCCCTTCTAACTCTTTCCAACTTGAATTTGATGCCCATTTTTGTCTATGATCTTATGGTATATCCTACATTCTCTAGTAATATTTCAGTTGTTTTCTATTTTGTCTTATCAACTTTGTTTATTTAACTATACCTTGAGGCAAGATCTATATATTATTAGTGTATTTAATTAAGATGTATCAAAATTTCAGAGATTTTAAATGGTAAAATTAATGTTTATGGTGATTATAACACTTCACTGATGGTGAGATATTTTATTTTAGGGATGTTAAAATGTGAAAAATGTACATATTATAACTGATAATATATTTGTTGTTTTATCCCCAAGGCCTAGTTGAGTGATCTGTATTAGGATTTGGGGAAATTGTCTTAAATACAAAGATTATTGTATTCTCCTAACACTGTATAAATTGGGAAATTTCGAATTACACTTAAACAAAATAAATCATGCCTCATAGAAAGTACATATTCTCATCACATAGTTGCCTGGAAAGGACTCCAAGACCAGAACTTAAGTGCTTAAATTATTTATTTCAAATTCTTTCCCTGTATCTCAGAGTCAGTAAATGGCAACACAGAGACCAGAAAGACAAACTTATGACTCAGTCTACATCTTTTCAGTTTTTAAACTACCTGAAATGTGCAGATTATGCTGTAGTTTGCAGGCTGGAAAGAGGATATATGGCTTTGTGGCTAGGGTATTTATTTGTACCAAGACTAATATAACACTTGTATTCACTTGGATTATGCTTATTCTTAGCTGGAAGATGACTAAAGCAGAAAACTTAAATAATGTTACATGGCATTTGTAGTGAGTTGATTTAGCAGGGTGGTAAAAGACAAGTCAAAGCAGAACTTTGTCTTTGGAAGGCTGTGTGTGTGTGTGTGTGTGTGTGTGTGTGTGTGCGCGCGCGCGTGCGTGTGTGTGTGTGAAAGTGTGTGCTACAAGATGGTTGAAAAAATTTTTCCTTTTCACAAAAGACATGCAAAATATGATGATTATTTTGAAATGTGATATTATAATCCACGATATGAGGAACACTGTGTTCATTGTGCTTGAGATTATTATTATATAGCTCCTTAGTATGGCTTTGTGATTTTTTTTATACATTTTGGAACAAGAGATTGGAAGATGTACAATTCCCCACTGCTGACTTGTTTGGTTATTGTAGATGGTACAAGAAAGCATTGCATAATATATAAGATTATATGTTATATACAAATAAGACAGTATCTTCCTGGATTCTTAAAATCCCTTTGAGGTATTATCAACATTTTACAGATATAGAAGGATATAGATATAGACATAGATATGCATTCGTGTATATAAGAAAACCAAAATATGTGGCAGACATCACTAACATTATATCGTTTTCACACTTCAAGAATTATGATTTCCTATGCATGGATAACTGGTGCAGTTTCCTGTGCTTGAAGCAAGTAATAAATTTACCTCTGCTAGATCTTGGGTAGAAGAAAACTTTATCTTACATAAACTGATTAAATGCATTAGACACAGCCATGTAATATAGTTGTTTTAAAATGCTATTTTGACCCAGTTTTGAGGTCCTGGCTAGAGGCCAATCTATTGTTCACCAATAATTGATTAAGTTTATACCTCACTCTTTTGCTTATCAGACTTTTACATTCTGGGGCTCCTCTGAACCAGGTTTACTGCCCCAAGGGTAGGTGCCACATATCTATGAACAATTCATCATCTCTAGAGCTTTCAAAAATTATTCAAGTTAACTACTCCACAGGGAACTAGAGAAATCCAGCTAACCCTTCCTCACTTTCCAAATATGAGTTGGCTCCTGTAGAGGCAGCTTGCTGTCACATCATCCTTAGGCACAATTCCTGCGGTCCTGCCTGTCAGCCTTCTTTCTTCAAAGCTATGATAGAACATTGCCTTTCATCTACCCAAGTATCCGTGAGTTTAGGCTTCTCTCAAAAGAAATCTTTAAATTTTATAAAACAAGCCAATCTAGTGTTTTCAGTACTTTAAAAAAATGAAAAAAAGGGGGAAAAAAAGAAGCTATTCAATTCATAGAAGTAGAGCAAAATGGCAGTTGCTGGGGACTTGAGGGGAGAGGAGAAATAGAGAGATATTAGTCAAGTTGTGTTAATTTTCAGTGATACATGATCTGCAGATCTAGTGCACAGAAATGTGACTATAATTAACAGTACTGTATTGGATTCTTAAAATTTGTTAAAAAAAAAAAGGCAGATCTTAAATTTTCTCAACATATACACGTAAAATGACTCCAAGGTAAGGTGAAGAGTATGCAACTAGTTTGACCGTGATGGTGATTATACAATATATTTATCATCAAGTGAATATTAATTTTTATTTGTCAATTATACCTCAATACAAATGGGGGTGGGTAAAGCTAGTCAACCTTTCTAAGAATTTGGTATATTCCAATTTAATAATATAAATATTTGTCTTTTGTGCACATTAGCGTTGGTTGGTTTTGCATGAGTCCCAACACATACTAAATCATCAAACAATTGAGTTAATGAATGCAATCTTTTTGGCTCAATTCTCTAATGGTCCACAACATTCATAGTAAATTTTAACCAGAATTGGTGAAATAGTGCAGTCTATCTGCAGCTGTACAAAATGACTGTATACTGCTATGTGTCAGGGATTTGTTTCTCAATTTCCACCATTGAGAAAATAAGTATGGTAGAATTCAAAACAGAGAAGTAACTAAAGACAGTTGGAGAAACAATGGCATTGTTTAGCTCATCTGTGTCTTACAAGGAGATGAATTCTTATAGGAATAGCTGTTTCAGAGGAAAACTTATTAGCCTGGCATATCTCAGAATGTAAAATCTTCTAGAATTTAAGCTCTGTAAAGACAAGAACTTAGAACAAAGCCAGAGATATAGTAGGTACCAGTTAAAGCCTGTAGAATGAGTGAACCACAGATATTGACAGCTTAATTCCCTTTGTATTAATACACAATGTTTTAGAAAGCTTTAATAGAGTCATAGTAGAAATAGTTGCTCCTCTGCCCCATGGCATACAGGAATTGGGGATTATTTCTTCCCAGTAGGAAGCAGACAACATTTCAGTGTAACAATTAGTAGTATAAATAGGGACACATCTCCCTTGCCTGGGAACAATGAAAGATCACTGGGTATGTAAAATAAAACCAATGTCTTTTGGAAGTCTCTTTTTGAGGCAAACTAGGAATTCATTGAAATAAAATATGAAAGCAACACTAATGCAGCATCTTGCATCTTTGAAAACAGGATTTTTGGATAAAACAATACTTGTTTGATTGTTATATCAATCCAGCAGAAAGGGCCATAGGAAATTTTCACCTTGAGGCATTTCATTGAACTGGACCATCATATGTTTATTCCTAAGAGTGTTATAGTTTTTTTTTTTTTTTTTTTTTTTTTTTTTTTGTGTGTGTGTGTGTGTGTGCTTGATTTGCCAACCAAACTACTCCTAAAATGGATTAAGGAAAAATAAAGTCCTCTTAATTTTATAGATCTCATCAGTACATTTTAAAGAAACACTTCATCTCCATGGGTTGTTGCAATGGTGCTTTAACTGGCCTCTTTTCCCAGTCTCATTGCATTCAATCTTGCATGCTTTCCCAAGTTTCCCATATTCGTTTTCCCAAGTTGTTTTTTATCATATCCCTTTCTCACTAAAATGTGTTTTCAGTGGTTCTCACTTTCCAAAGATCAAATTGTCAACTTCTTATCTGACACTGCAAGCCCATCACACATTTAAGCACTAAGTGGAGCACTCTATGCAAGTAGTGCCACTACTGTATTACTGTGCTTTTTCCAACCAGCGTTCTTCCTTTGCGATTCCCTCCTACCTCCATTCAAGTCACTTCCCACATCTTGCATTAGATCTTTTCATTTTTCTTCTGCCTACCATGATCACTGGCTTTGCCCTGAATTTAAGGCTAAGTTTTAGAAGTGTACCCTATATTGATTATTATGCTGCCTTGTTTTCTTATCAAATTTATTTCTAGTTCCATGTTTTGACTCTTTGCATTATTTTTAACAATAACTAACTGTACACTTCCATAATCTGTCTTCTGAATACCCCTTACCACTCCATCTCGTGAAATCCATTACTTCCAATTCAATAATTCTTTAACCAGACTCTAAAGGGCCTCAGCTGCAGTTTTTCATTATCCTCCAAATTTCTTTTATTGGCTCTTTGCTGCCAATGACAAGTTCCTTGCAGAAATCTTTAAAATCCTTTTGACTACTAAGTCTAATTTACATTGTCTGATGAAACTCAAACTCTGCTTGAATTAACAATTTTCCTTCTTTATATCTATAAATGAATTATACATAATTTATATTACAAATAAAAATAGAAAAAAATGTGCTAACTTTGCTGACTTCAAAAGTATGATACCATACTAAAATTCAAACATGCATTAAAGTACATTATATCTAAAGACTGGCTTCCATAGTTTTTTCAGCATGTACCACATATTCTACTTGCCCCCTTAAGAGGCAAAATTTATTTCTCTTCCTGTTGAATCTGGAAGGGGCTAATACCAGACTTAATCAATAGAATCATAATCAATAGAATGTGGTAGTAGTGATTTGGTACCAGTTTGTAGCCTGGCCCCAAGAGGTATTCAGAGAGGCTGGGGAAGCACAATGAAGTATGGGTATCTATCTCAGCCTGAGGGTAGGGAAAATTTCCTGGAAATGATTTTGCCTAAGGCCTGAATTAAATCTTGCATTAATATGAGAGTGAGATAGTGATAATGGTAGAGCTGATAGGAATAAATATGCCCGGAAGGCAGTTTTTGCCTGTGATGTCACCTGCCCTTATTATTATTTCACTCAACTCTACATGTAAATATTCTATTCTGATATAGCACTGCCATCCTCCCACCTACATGAAAATTTCAGCTCCCTAAATGAGGTTTTAAAAGACTAAGGTGAAGCATTTTGATAACTGTTCCAATAACTGGCTCCATCCTAGAAACATGGGAGAAGAACTTCAATTGTTACTTCATGACAAAAAAGTTTAAAAATGAGATCCCTTCCAGCATAAAGGAAGGGGTGTACCAAAAGGCAAAACCCACTTCTGTCTTAGAATACTCAAATTTCTATTTCTATACAATTGTTTCTCTCTCTCCAGTTTGGTTGGATGTTTACAAGTTTTGAGAATATAACTCAATACTCTATGGTATTTAGGAACAAATTAGGGTTAAACAAGAATAAGTAATATGGTTACTTTGCAATACAAAAGAGAGAACACACTGGGAATCCATAATCATAAATATAAATTTGGTTTCATAAATATTATAAGTACTTGTTGAATTAATGGGTTTGTAAATATCTAGTTCAATAGCAGATATCTGGAAGCCCTAAGGATACATAAAATATTGATGAGTTTCCGTCAGTGGTCTTTTTATGACTGAAACAAAAACAGAAAAAGCCATAGAGTGATAAACTGGAGTTACATGTCAGGTCCCTGTCCTTGTTTTTTTTTTTATGCATTATTCTCTTGAACATATTTTTTTTTTAGAAAGTGAATATAGAATTTGTCTTTTCTGAGGCAAAGCCAATCAAGCAAAAGTTATTCTTGCATTTAGGCTTTAGAGTCCTTAGCACACTACACCCTGCTTCTGGAGAATATAGACTCCCTCTTCTGTAATCAGAAGTCATTTCTAGCCGCATCATGCCTGCTTCTGAGGAACTGAACATAACTAGCTCATAATTACTTAGTTCTGTTTAATTAGCAATTATTGAAAAATCTACCAGAAGTCACATGAGATGGTGGATATATACCATGTATGGGGGTGAACCAGGATAGAAAGGAAAGAAATGGGAAGAAAGAAGACATGAAGGAAGAATGAGGAGATATAATTTTAATCTGAGTTCCAAAAAGTTTTCTAGGCTTTTTACTCCCCAGTTGAGTCTGCCTCTGAAGTCTGTCACTCCCAAATTTCTGGGAAATCTGTGAATCTCTCTTATGCATTGTCATTCCCCGCCCCCAACAATAAATAGCTTAAAGAAGAAAATTTTAAGAAACCTATGATTTAGGAGCTTTTCCAGAATTATCTACTGAATCAGATAATGGAGACTTTGTCAATCATATGGATCCTTAAAATGACCATATCACCATAAACCCTCTTGAGAATGCCAGGCTGATGTCATCATTACATTCCTTCCCATACTCTCCCCTCACCAAGTTCCTTTTAAAAGAGCCAGAACCCCAAGCATGTCTCTCACTCTTGAGATGACCCATGTTCTCTCTCTTGAATTGGTATTCTTTGCTTTCCTAAATAAATCTGTGTACCTCTATTGACACATACTCAAATTTCTTGTCACAAATGTCAAGGACTCTACTGGTCATGAGCTGAGTTACCCCTTCTTTCTTAGGCTCCTCTTGTGGAGATCTCTCTTCTCTACTGACAGAGATATACGAAAACAAGGCAAGGCTTCTTGTTCCTAACAGCTTGAATGAAGAGGTGTTAAATTAGAAAATGGCTCAAAATGTATGGAAATTTGCACTGAATTTTACTTCCTGTTTAGTATCAATATATCCTCTCTATATCCTCTCCCATATATTCCCTTGGGACTAGAATTAGTCTCATCCTCCTTATACCCATGTCCCTGCAACCTTTCATATGCATTTTTTTAGAGAGAGTGAGAGAGGAGAGAGAGAGAGAGAGAATTTTTAATATTTTATTTTTTAGTTCTCGGCGGACACAACATCTTTGTTGGTATGTGGTGCTGAGGATCGAACCCGGGCCGCACACATGCCAGACGAGCGCACTACCGCCTGAGCCACATTCCCAGCCCTCATATGCATTTTATGTAAAGCTATAAAGGTGTCAATCTGTCCATAGCAGTGGAAATCCTTTGAGGACCAGGAACACATCTTAGTCACAGCTGATTTTCCCTTGCTTAGCACCAGAGGGGAGTGCTCTATCAATGTTGACATCACCCTACTGAATATAGGTGGTTTGGCTCAAGAATGTAGGTTCATAAGATGAAGGGTTATGTTGATCCTAAAGCCATGACACCTAGATGCCCTCTCTCTGTATGGTCCATCTACAACTTTATTTCCCATTCCCATTTATTCTGACCATGATTCTTTCTGGCCTCTTCTGCCTGAGCTGGACCTTGATTACAGATGCTTTTCCAATACCTAAGACCTTTTCCTTTCCTTTCAGACAAAACTTCAAAAAAAAAAAAAAAAAGTATTCAGTCTGATCTCAGTGATTCACAATATCCCATCACCACCTTCTTTTACAGTGAACTATGTTCTCTACCATCCTGGGGTCTTGATCTTGAGTGTTCCAGCCACTGGACTAGCTTCCTGACACCTATGTTCTACAACACAATGAGGCTGCCATCGAACGGAACAAACAAACAAAAAGAAGCCCTGACAACAGGCTATATTCTACTTCTTAAAAATCATTTGCCTTCTATAAGAGAGAATGTGATGAATTGAGAAACATCTAGTATATATGTAATTAATAACTGCTAACATTAGAAAGTTGCTCTTCTTTTTGTTACTGATGAAATAACATTGTCAGTACATAGTGCAGTTAAGTACTGTTATGGTTGGAAGTGATGTGTCCCCCAAAAGCTCATGTGTGAGACAATGCAAGAAGGTTTGGAGGAGAAATGATTGGGCCATAACCTTAATCTAATCAGTGAATTAATCCATGATGGGATTAACTGAGTGGGAACCTGAGGGAGGTAGGATGTGGCTGAAGGAAATGGTTCATTGGTTCATTACCAGTGTGGTTATGGAGTATATATTTTGTCTCTGGAGAGTGGCGTCTGTTTCCCAATCATGAGGTGAGCTTCTACCCTCTCTGACAATCTCCTACGTGGTGTTCTACCTCACCTTGAGTCCCAAGAAATGAAGCAGGCCTTCTATGGACTAAGACCTTTGAAACTGTGAGAACTTAAATAAACTTTCCTCCTCTATAGTTGTTCTGTTTAGGTCTTTCAGTCACTGCAGCAAAAAAGATGACTAAAACAAATACTTAGCCTGGATTTTCAATATTTGGCAGGCCTTGATCCAATCTCAAAATCTTAGGTAAAAATAGTACCTAAAAGATCTATTAAATCACTCAAAAATACTGCATATTGTGTTTTTTTATAGTATCTTGGGTAGCAGAATATGCATGAGTGAAAACATTTATGAAATATATCCATGTCTTCAAAATTAAATTAGTTAAGTGTTCTGTTCTTAGGAAACACTGAGGAAATTATATTAGCGTACCCACCTGTTGACTCTTCATACTCCAAGCTATCATCTTTGTTTACATTAAACCTTATCAATTCTTACCTTTTAAGTTCTTATTCAATTTGGGCAAAGCTTAGACACCATTAACATCATCTGGCCAAATGTATAATGAATAGCTCTAATTCCTTATCAGTGGTAGGGAAAATGCTAAAACCCATTCATTCATCCATCTATTAATCATCTTTCTCATAGGATAAATTTCTCATTTTCTTAAACATATATAGAAAAGTACATCATTTCAATATATTTACAAATACACTCCTTTTTATGAATTTCTCTCTCACACTTATTCTAATCTGCATGAGGCAGAGTCCATAAAGTTATCTCCTTCTGTTTCCAATCATCCTGAATGAATAAAATGAGTGACTCGGTTTATTGTCGGAGGCAGATTACCACAATAGTGTTAAATGAACAGACTGAATGGGTTTCTAATTTTAGACAAATAAATTACATACATGGAAATTAAATGAGATAATATTTAGAATGAACAAGAATACAAATGGTCTATATATGATATAATTTTTCAAATGACTTTGATATTGTATTTTATGTTAGTTCATTTATATCTATGGCACCATGTAGGTATTCTTAGTTAATAAATAAACCCATGTATAACTTCATTTTATTTCCAAAGTTTTCTCTTTTTTTAATGTTTTGCATTGGGTGTTTAAGAAATATAAAATTTACCTTGATTCCTTCTACTGAAAGAGAAAAATCATTTAAATTCTACTTGGAAATGGGGAATTGTTGTTTCTAGGAACATTTGATGCTCATAGCATTTAGACAATTGTCAAGAGTGAAGCTACTGTGTAAGTTATGTTTATTGACAAGGTCTTGGTATTTTATATGTTCTGCCTTGTCAACTCAGAAGCCAAAGAGGTTTCAGAAGTATGAGCTATACTTACAATTGTTTATTTACATGATAGTATTCTAATAACATACAATAGCTACAATATGCCTGGAATTTTATAAATATGTATGAAACAATTCTTGAGTTTATAAAACAATGGCCAGATGAAGATAAGCTCCATATTTTGAATAAGTTATTTTAAGGACATTTCCAATAAATATTTATGGCTTGCCTTTAAAAGATTCACAGAACTTGGATACAAATACATTTCTTTTTAATTAAATGGGGAAAAAAAGCATACAAAGTTGGGAGAGAGTGGTTTTGTATAGTGGATATATGAACCACCCACCCCATTTAACATCTCCAAAATTAACTGCATTTGTGAAAGTTAGCTTTGCTACAAATTGCATGCCCTTGAAAAATTAAGCTGTATTTTAGGGTAGCCATCTGTACAATGGAGAAAGTGTTTCTCATCTTTTAGCATTTACTGAGCGATTAATGAACATATGAAAATACTTACAATATTTCTTGAAGTAAAATAAAATCAGTGATTATTATTACATAAAGCATTCAGCCTAAAGCAAATAGTACAGAATAATTGTCAAGGTTATTGCTCTGTTTCTTCCTAATAGAAAATATTGCTACTTTCTGTGAGTTCTCAATCCTAGCTTGAGGCACTTAATGTGAACTCTAAATATGAGATAATACAACACTAAGGCAAACATAAAATATTCCATAGATTATAAGAAAAACCTTAATATATGACATTTTGTCATTGTCTGATACTCTGACACACAAGATAATGCATAGATTATTCGTTAGATCTCCTGGACAAGTAACTTCCTATTCACTTCTTTCTTCACTCAGGGCTCTTTGCAGAGTAATTAGAAATTCTTTCCAGTTTATGTCAGTGTTCCTAGAGATAAAAAGAGAGGCTTGAAGTGATACTGACATCATGTGCAAGAGGAAATAATATTTAAAAAGAGCTTCACATTTCCTCTAAACTCAGTGTGCCTTGGATTTATTTATTTGACTATTCTGATGTAGCTTGTATCTTTAAAAAAACGAATGTAGAGGATTTAAACAGTTCCTGTAACATGTCAGATTTGAAAGGCCACACCATTATAGAGAGCCTGGTCATCAGAATCTGCAGTTATGAGTTGCTTGTGTTTAATAAAGCTTGTACAAATTTACCATTGGACCATTCAAAATGGCAGAAAAGCAGGGCACAACTAATGACCTGAGAGGAAACTGCTGAACAGCAGAGCCTGAAGGACATGTGGGTATACAAGTGGGGTTTGTTTCTACAGCACAGGAAATGTATTACACGTGTCTCTAAAGTATAAGAAGTGCAATAATTTGTAAAATATTAATGAATTTGGATCTACTTATTATCAGTTTCCAATTAGTACTCATTTTGTCTTTCAAGGAATTAAGAAAATGTTATAAAATAAGTTATTAAAATGGTATCAATTGACTTATTTCATTGTGATTTTTATAGAGCACTTTTGTTTTGGCTCAAAGGACTACCTGCAACATATAATATAAAAACATTATTAAAATAAAAACCAAAGTTTAATATAATTAAGAGGAAAATTCTTCTTAGAAATAGTATCTTCACAGGAACTTTGAAAATGGCTGTCTAGCATACTTTTCAAATGATATCTATTTTCTTCCTTAAAAAGTAGTAATTATAGGTAATTTTCTCTTTTTATCACTATTGTTTTTTATTTTCTACAATTTACACAGTGTCTTATAAAAATCTGATTCTTGAGCAGGTCTAAAGGAAGTTTGACAACACTGTTCGCTGAGGACACGCACAGGTTGAAGAAACATTGTGGAAGGTAAGTTTCATGTTGACATATACTGATAGTTACAAACAAGAATATTCATATTATCCTCCTCTTCGTAGTTGTTTCTTTCTACATGATCAATCCTACTTAAAGTGGTTTAAAAATTACGCCTTAGATCCACCCACACCAGCCTCTGTAGGGCCAGGGCACACAGCAGGCAGGGTCCACCCCTTTCCCAGCAGGGCAGGCACTCTCCAGAGCCTAGCTTCTGGTGCAGGACCACCCCTTCTGAGGAGTACACTACCCCCCAGAGAGCATACATCAAGCCCAAACAGCCCACAACAGCCTGTGTGGGATCTAGGATTTCAGTAGGCCCATTTCCTCCCTCCCCCAGCAGGGCAGACACTACCAGCACCTAGCCTTTGGCACAAGGCCACCCCTTCCTACCAGCAGACTACCACCAGAGGTTAAGCCCAGTGGCCCAGATTCACCCACTTTAACTTACTCAGGTCCCAGACACAGGATGCATTAGCATCCTTCGAAGGATACCAGCAGGGTCTGGAAGCCCAACATCAAGGTGAGTTACATGCAATCTGCATGTGTACTACAAGAATATAGGAAAGAAACCATAATATCTCAGATCCACATTGCAAGAAAGGAAGACAAAGACAACATGAAAAAACAAGGGAGGAAAGTGCCCCAAACAAACCAGGACACTATAATAACAGAACCTGTGGACAGCGAAGTTGATGAAATGTCAGAGAAGGAGTTCAGAAGGTTCATAATTAAATGATCTGTGAATTAAAGACTGACCTAAATGAGCAAATACAAGCAAAAATTGACCACTCCAACAATGAGATAAGAGAGCAAACACAGGTAGCAAAAGATTACTTCAAGAGAGAGCTAGAGACCCTGGGGGAGGGAAAAAAACAGAAATGATTGAAATAAAGTATACAATAAATAAAATTAAAAACTCACAGAAAGCATAATCAACAGACCTGATCACTTGGAAGAAAGAACACCAGATAACGAAGACAAAGTAAACAATCTGTAAAATAAAGTTGATCACACAGTGAAGAAAGTTAGAAACCATGAACAGAACATCCAAGAATTATGAGATAGCATCAAAAGACCAAATATAAGAGTTATTGGGATAGAAGAAGGCACCAAGTTTCAAACCAAAGGAATGCACAATCTCTTCAATGAAATAATATCAGAAAAATTTCCAAGCATGTAGAATGAAATGGAAAACCAAATACAATAGGTTTACAGGACACCAAATGTACAAAATTATAACAGATCTACACCAAGGCACATTATAATGAAAATGCCTAGAATACAGATAAGGATAGAATCTTAAAAGCCACAAGAGAGAGGATCACATATAGGGGGAAACCTATTTGTATCTTAGAAGATTTTTCAACCCAGATCCTCAAAGCCAGGAGATCATGGAACAACATATACCAAGCTCTGAAAGAAAATGGATGCCAACCAAGAATCTTATATCCAACAAAAGTAAGCTTTAGATACGATGAAATAAAAACCTTCCATGATAAAAGTTAAAAGAATTTACAACGAGAAAACCTGAATTACAGAACATCCTCAGCAAAATATTCCAATAAATATTCTATTGAAAAACAATGATGAAAATGAGCAGATGGAGAAATTAAACTAAAGGAAAATCTAATAAGAGGAGAAACCAAGTCACGTTAAATCACAAAAATAAAAATGGCTGGGAATACAAATAATGTCTCAATAATAACCTGAATGTTAATGGCCTTAACTCACCAAAAGACATAGATTAGCAGATTGGATGAAAAAAAAAAAAAGACTCAACAATATGCTGCTTCTAAGAGACACATATTATAGAAAAAGACATTCAAAGACTAATGGTAAAGATTTGGGGAAAATCATACCACTCACATGGACAAGCAGGGGTTTCCATCCTCATATCCAATAAAGTACACTTCAAAAAAAGTCAATCAAAAAGGATAAAGAAGGACACTACATTCTGCTCAAAGGAACCATACACCAACAAGACTTAACAAATATAAATATATATGCTCCAAACAATGGAGCATCTACTTTCATTAAACAAACTCTTCTCATGTTCAAGAGGCAAATAGACCACAACACATTAATTTTGAGTGACTTTAACATGCCTCTTTCATCACTAGAAACTATAAAAATAATACAATCAATAACTTGGACTTCACTGACATATATAGAGTATTCCAAACTTCAATGAGAGAATATACTTTTCTCTCAGCAGCACATGGATCCTTCTCTAAAATAGATCATATACTATGCCACGAAACAACTCTTAGCAAATATAAAAAGTAGAGATACTACCCTTTATTCTATCAGATCATAATGGAATGAAATTAGAAGTCAGTGATAAAATAAGAAATAAAATCCACTCCAACACCTGGAGACTAAATAGTATGCTACTAAATGAAGACTAGGTTACAGAAGACATCGAGGAGGAGATTAAAAAGTTTTTAGAGGTGAATGACAACACAGATACAACATATCAAAATCTCTGGGACACTATGAAAGCAGTCTAAAATGAAAGTTTATTGCATGGAGTTCATTCCTTAAAAAAAGAATGAGTCAACAAATAAATGACTTAACACTACATCTCAAAGCCCTAGAAAAAGAAGAACAAATCAACACCAAAAGCAGAAGAAGACAGGAAATAATTAAAATCAGTGCTGAAATCAATGAAATTGAAACAATTGAAAAAATTGACAGAACAAAAAGTTAGTTCTTTGAAAACATAAATAAAATTGACAGACCCTTAGCTATGTTAACAAAGAGAAGGAGAGAGAAAACTCAAATAATTAACATGCGTGATGAAAAAAGGAAATATCACAACAGGCACTACAGAAATACAGAAGATAATTAGAAATTTTTTATTATTACCTAATTATCTTCTGTATTATTTTGAAAATCTGTACTCCAATAAAATAGAAAATATCAAAGACATTGACAAATTTCTAGAGCCATATAATTTGCCCAAATTCAATCAGGATGATATACACAATTTAAATAGATCAATTTCAAGTGACAAAATAGAAGACACCATCAAAAAAAAAAGCCTACCAACCAAGAAAAGCCCAGGACCAGATGGATACACAGTGGAGTTTGACAACATCTTTAAAGAAGAATACCAATACTCTCCAATTTATTTCAGGAAATAGAAAAAGAGGCAGCCAGCACTTCCAAACTCATTCTATGAGGCCAAAATCACTCTGATTCCAAAACCAGGCAAAGACACATCAAAAGAAGAAAATGTCAGACCAATATCTCTAATAAAGACAGATGCAGGGCTGGGGATGTGGCTCAAGCGGTAGTGCGCTCATCTGGCATGCATGCGGCCCGGGTTCGATCCTCAGCACCACATACAAAGATGTTGTGTCCCCTGAAAACTAAAAAATAAATATTAAAAAGATTCTTAAAAAAAAAAGACAGATGCAAAGGTGCTCAATAAAATTCTGGCAAATCGAATACAAAAAACATATGAAAAAGAAGTGCACCATGATCAAGTGGGATTCATCCCAGGGATGCAAGGTTGGTTCAACATACATAAATCAATAAACGTAATTCATCGCATCAATAGACTTAATGAAAGAATCATATAATCATCTCAATAAACACAGAAAAAATCATTTGACAAAATACGGCTCTCCTTTTATGTTCAAAACACTTTAAAAACTTGGGATAATAGTAACATATCTTAACATTATAAAAGCTATCTATGCTAGGCCCCGGGCCATCATCATTCTAAATGGAGAAAAATTGAAGGTATTTCCTCTAAAAACTGGAACAAGACAGGGATGCCCTCTTTCACCATTTCTATTTAAGATAGTTCTTGAAACACTGGACAGAGCAATTAGACGAAAGAAATCAGAGGGATACACATAGGAAAAGAAGAACTTGAATTGGCACTATTTGGTGATGATATGATTTTATACCTGCAAGACCCTAAAAATTCCACCAGAAAACTCCTTGATAGTAAATGAGTTCAGCAAAGTAGTAAGATATAAAATTAACACTCATAAATCAAAGGCATTTCTATATATTAGTGACAAATCCTCAGAAAGGGAAATTAAGAAAACTATCCCATTCTAAATAGCCTCAAAAAATATAATAATTGAAAATCAACTTAACAAAAGAGGTGAAAAAGATCTATACAATGAAAACTACAGAACCCTAAAGAGAGAAATCAAAGAAGACCTTAGAACATGTAAAAATCTACCTTGCTCTTAGATAGGCAGAATTAATATTATCAAAATGACAATACTTCCAAAAGCACTATATAAATTTAATGCAATTATGATCAAAATCCCAATGGCATTCTTCATAGAAATAGAAAAAGCAATCATGAAATTCATCTGGAAAAAAAGAGACCCCGAATAGCTAAAGCAATCCTTAGCAGGAAGAGGGAAGCCACTATACCAGACCTTAAACTACACTAAAGATCAAGAGGAGAAAAAAAAAAAAAAAACAGCAATGTAGTGGCACCAAAACAGACTGAATAGAGGACACAGAAACTCACCAACAAAACTACAATTATCTTATATTAGACAAAGGTGCCAAGAACATGCATTGGAAAAAAAGATATCTTCTTTAACAAATGATGCTGGGAAAACTGGAAATCCATATGCAACAAGATGAAATTAAACTCCTATCACTCACCATGCACAAAACTCAACTCAAATTGGATCAAGGAGTTAGGAATACAACCAGAGACCTTATGTCTACTAGAAGAAAAAGTAGGCCAAAATCTCCATCATGTGGGATTAGGCCCCAATTTCCTTAATAAGACACCTGTGGCTCAAGAATTAAAATCAAGAATCAATAAATGTGATAGAATCAAACTAAAAAGGTTCTTCTCAGCAAAAGAAACAATCTGTGAGGTGAACAGCGAGCCTAAATCTTGGGAGAAAATCTTTACCCCTCACATATCAGATAGAGCACTATTCTATAGGGTATATAAAAAAACTCAAAAAGCTAAACACCAAAAAACCAAATAACCAATAAATGGGCCAAGGATTTGAAGCAACACTTCTCAGAAGATGATTTAAAGTCAATTAACAAATATATGAAAAAAAAATGTTCATCATCACTAGCAATTAGAGAAATGCAAATCAAAAGAACTCTAAGATTTCATCTCATTCCAGTCAGAATGGCAGCTATTATGCATAAAAACAACTGTAAGTATTGGTGAAGATGTGGGAGGAAAAGGCACACTCATACACTGCTGGTGGGTCTGCAAATTGTTGCAGACAATATGCAAAACAGTATGGAAATTTCTTGGAAAATTTGGAATGGAACCACCATTTGACTCAGCTGTCCCTCTCCTCAGTCTATACCCAAAGGACATAGCCACATCAATGTTTATAGCAGCATAATTCACAATAGCTAAACTGTGGAGCCAACCTAGGTGTCCTTCAGTGGATGAATGAATAAAAAAAATGTGGCATATATACACAATGGGATATTACTCAGCAATAAAAGAGAATAAAATCATGACATTTGCAGGTAAATGGATGGAGTTAGAGATGATAATGCTAACTGGAGTTAGTTAATCCCCCCCAAAACAAATGCCAAATATTTTCTCTGATATAAGGAGGCTGATTCATATTAGGGGTAGGGAGGGGGAGCATGGGAGGAATAGAGGAACTCTAGATAGTGCAGAGGGGTTGGAGGGGAAGAAAGGGGGCATGGGGTAATTGATGATGGTGGAATGTGATGATCATTATTATCCAAAGTACATGTATGAAGACATTAATTGGTGTGAATATACTATGTATACAACCAGAGATGAAAAATTTTGCTCTATATATGTAATAAGAATTATAATGCATTCTGCTGTCATATATATATGTAAATATATATATATATATATATATATATATATATGTAGATATATATATATATAATTCAGCCTTAGAGCATGCAATCTTTTGTATCTTGATAACAAAGTCAAATTCTGTCTTAATTTTATACAGTTAGGGTTACTGAACCCTTCAGGATCTTTTCTAAAAGGCAACATATATAAAGCTACAATAACCTGCCTCTGTCACCAAATAACCAGGTCAAAATACCACAATATGACATTCATTCCTCTAGTCTCTGCATTTTAAAAAATTATATATGAATAATTTGTTTATATATATATATAAAATAAAATATACTTATATATGTTTTATTATATATAATAAGTATATATGAATATATTATTCATAACAAATAAAATTTGTTTTTTAAATATACATGACACTAGGATTATTTTGACATATTATACATACATTGAGTATAACATTCTAATTAGGAGCCCATTTTTGTGGTTGTACATGTTGTAGAGTTTCACTGGTCATGTATTCATATATGAACATTGAAAATTTATATCCAATTCATCTACTGTCTTTCCTATTCCCATCTCCCCCCTATTCTTTTCATTCCCCTTTATATTTTTTAAGTGCTGTTATTCAGCCTGTTAGACCCAGTCAATATTTCTGGTGAATTTGCCAATAACTACCTGAGAGGTATCTGAGAGGTCCTCTGGAGCTGGGCCACCTGGTTCAATTCCCAGTTCAAATAATCAGTAGCTGTATGAATTTGTTAAGTTCTCTGTACCTCACTTTCTCATTTGAATATTGGGGATAAAATTTGTACTGGTTCTCACAAAGTGTAAGTACTGAATTAATTTCCACATATAACAACTTAAAATAATGCTTTCTATCAGGATTTCACAGAGTGTTATAATTGCCAAGTAAAAAGCATGTAGTGGTGTTTAAGTGTGGAATCTATAAAATGAGTAAGAACAAGCAGCAGCAGAAGATCTGCTAGAACATATATATAACAGAGCGTGTGTTTGTGAGATATAGATGGTGCTAAGACATGTGTGGCATTGCTTAGAGGTCAAAAGAGAAAAAATTCAGTTCAAAGGACCAGAGAGAGAGAGAGAGAGAGAGAGAGAGAGAGAGAGAGACAGACAGACAGACAGACAGACACAGACACAGACAGACACTGACTGACTATATCTTAGACATGTCCAGAAGAGCATGCTGAATTCCAACAGGCACAAGACAGAGCACAGTCCTCTTACTGGAAGGGAATCCTGTTGTAAGAGTGGCTGTGCTGGCTCAGCTTAGACCATATTGAAGAAGAGGAAGGAAGCTTCTGCTTTGACAAAGATTAAGGTATAAGAAGGTAAAGCAAAATAAGAAGATAAGGATATTCTGGGGCACAAGCACCAATAAGACTATTAGAAGTAATATTTGGGACTTCATTTGGTACCTTTGGGTTCTGATGTGGGTTGGAATTATGGCTCCACTACATAAGGGCTCAGCATTCCTTAGAAAATTAAATGCTATAAACCTAAGTTTTGTCACTTTTCAAAGGAAGATCATAAGATTTATCTCATAAAATTACTTAAATGAGTAGATGTACACACACAAGTACTGTACCCTTGAATTGTTGCAAATATATAGATACCCAGACAAATTATGAAGACAACAGTTTTGCCCACTTGGAGCTTAGTATGACATATAGCATGACAGAAGTGCAAGACAAATACACAATAAACAAAATACTTAAGGAATTACATAGTATAATAAACAGTGTTAAGTGTTATGGAGAAAATGAAGCACAGCACAAATTCAGGATAGATGCGTTGATACATACTGGTATGACTTTTCTTATATTTGATTTTATCAGAAATAAGGACTGGAGACTATAGTGAGAAAAAAAATAGAGGTTGGATTTTGGACTAGAAATGAGAATGTAAAATGGAAAGGACCCAATGAATAGACATGCATGCTTGCCTGGAAGTATGTTGGGGCTTAAAATGAGACCAGACAGCATGCTTTAACTTTTCCTTCTACCACATTTATCTAAGCAGGAGGAATCAGAGTAGACAGAAGTTCTGGGCCAATATGAATTTCTTTCCCCTCAGAAAAGAGGGATCTACAGGAAAGAGATAAGGTATCTGAATTATATACAGGGTGCAAACCGTGGGTAGGTGAGCAACTTCAGGGCTGGGTCAAGTGATGGGCAGTGAGATTGGGATAAGAACAATGGAATGTAGATATCAATGTAGTCAAAAGATCATTGCAATTCAAACATTAGAGTATATGATCAGGAAGAAACAGAAGAACATGCTTAAAATGTGATTCAGGTTAGTATAACAACCTCCTGGATCTGACAAGGAGAGGGGATAGGTTTCTGAGAAAATTCAAAGGATAAGGTGATTAAAAGAGAGGAGGCAAGGAGTTCATACAGCAGGGTATTGGAAAATTAGTTTATATATATTGACATTGTGGCATTATGACAGGAATACTGGAAAGAATAACAGTGATTTAGGTGCTTAAGTCTTAAGTAACATGGGGGAATAAATGTGGAGTTGGAAGTCTGTAAGAAGGAATAATAGGCAATGTGTCTGGTGTCATAACATTCAAACCTTTGGGTTTTTTCTCCAAGAAAAGGGGAGCGAGTATAATGTGAAGGCAGCAAAGAAAAAGTAAGAACACTTTTCCCACCTTTATTACAGAACTTTGAGGGTGCTGTGTTTAGAATAATACAAATAAGGGACTTGTATCCAAAATATATAAGGAACTTGAAATGATGAATACCAACAACAAAAAACTCCAATTAAAAAAAAGAAATATCAGCCAAAAAAAGTATCAATTAAAAAAATGGGCTATCCAGGCATGATTGTACATGCCTCTAATCCCAGTAGCTGACTTGGGTGGCTGAGACAAGAGGATTGTAAGTTTGAGGCAAACCTCAGCCACTTAGTGAAACCCTTAGAAACTTAGCAAGATCCTGTTTCAAAATTAGAGTTAAAAACAAACAAACAAAAAAAACCCAAACTGGGCATATAGCTTAGTCAAAAAGTGGTCCTGGGTTAGATCCTTAGTACCAAAAAAAAAATAAAAAAATAAAAAATTAATAAATAGATGGCTAAAGACCAAATTAGACACATCTCAAAAGAAGATATACAAATGGCCAATGAACATATGAAAAAATGTTTAGTCTCACTAATTATCAGGGAAACACAAAGTCAGAATCACGAGAAATCATCTCACCCAAATTAGACAGTTTATCATAAAAAAAGACAAAGTCACAAATGTATCATTAAAAATACAAAATAAATCAAAAATGTTGACAAAGGGACTCAGAGAAAGGAAATTTGTACCCATTGTTGGTGAGAACATAAATTAGTACAGTCATTACAGAGGACAGTATGGAGATTCCCCAAGAAATAAAAATAGAACTGGGATATTTTCCAGCAATCCCACTACTTGGACATGTAGTCAAAGGAGATGGAATCATTATAACAAAAAGACACTTCAACTCCATTCATTACTATTCATAATACCTAACAAATGGAATCACCCAGATGCTCTTGGGTGGATAAAGAAAATGTGTCACTAATATACTACGGAATATTATTCATCCAGAATAAAAAAAATGAATTCCTGTAATTTCCAGCAACAGGGATGGAACTAGAAGTTTTTGTTAAATCAAGTCAGTCAGAAACAATAAGTCAAATATTGTCAATACGTCAAATATTGCTCATTTGTGAAACTAATAAATCTTGTAGAAGATTGAACTTCATTCTTCTACAAGATTGAACTTTGAGGGTGCTGTGTTTAGAATAATACAAATAAGGGACTGGTATGCAAAATATATAAGGAACTTGAAATGATGAATACCAACAAAAAACTCCATAGTTCAATCTTGTAGAAGAATGAAGTTCAATCTTGTAGAAGAATGAAAGGGAATATTGGTCACATAAGAGACTGGGAAGGGAAGGGTGAGATGGAAGAAGTTCAATATGGGGCAGCAAAACTGGAGTAATTGTTTCTGGTTCTTCTTTATCACAGTAAGGGGACTATTTGCTAAAACAACCTATGGTATATTTTTAAATGACTAGGAGAATAAAAGATTAGGGCTCTACTTGATGTGTGAGGGGTAAAGATTTGCTCCCCAAATGTAGGCTCTATCTTTTCTCCAATGTATGTTCTTGGCACCTTTGTCTAATATAAGATAATTATAGTTTTATGAGTTAGTCTCTTCTGTACCATTGGTCTACCAGTCTGTGTTGGTCCCAAAAATCTCAACAAATAAAAATAATGTTTAAAGGGATGGAAATACTTATTACCCTGATTTGATTATTGAATATCATATATATGTTTAACTATCATAATATACCCCATAAAGATGTACCGATATTATGTCTCAAAGATACAAACGAATATTTAAGATTGTGGTTGTAAAATTGAGAGATTTGGGGCTTCAGGGAAAATGCATCTTAAGGTGAGGGTTAAGTTTCAGTTAAAGCATAATGTCAAGGGAATATGAAACAGGTTGACTGAGGATTTAGGGGTATTGTGTGATGGCTTTGAGTCAGGAGGCTGAAAGGTTCCTGGAGTGCAATTGCAAATAGGGATCAGAGTACAGCAAGGGCAGGTGAGGAGGAAACCTGCCAGACTCAAGGTCTTCAACACACGGGGGTAGGAGATGAGGACTAAGTGTTGGGGTACAGTAGAAGGCAGAGTCTTACCAGGAGTTCTCAGAATTCTCCAACCAAAACTTATTATATGTTTCAGCAATTTCACTCTGCCTCGTGGTTTTAAAAGACTAGGGCTGATCAGCCCTTAAATATCTAAACCATTGCCTCAAAATCTTGCTTCATCTTCAGATTTCCCTTTTTATTTGATAAGAAGTATGTTCTTCATTTGTGTATATTTTATTTTTACAGATACATGTATACGCGCGAGCGCATACACACACACACACACACACACACACACACAGCTCTGAGGTAAAAATAGCCTTCTTAAACATGATTCTCTACCATATGCATAATCCTGGGATCTATCTTCCTTGGAACTTCAATCATTTTGTCCTCTCAATATAAAAGCTGTTTGTTTCTATTCTGAGTGAAACTCCTTGAGAATGATGCTCAAAAAAACAATACTGTGTCAGTACAGCTGATCTACAGTTGAATGTTAGTTTTAGGACTTACTGTGGTCCTTAATGAATTATGAGTTGTTGAGTCTATTAATCTTTTTTTTTCCCTACGACAGTTGGAGAGATAAACATGTTAATATTTTTGACACATAGTACAGTGTTTGGTATATAGTAAGATGTCACTAAACAATGACTCAATTTATATTTTGTAATTTTTTTTCTTACAGTGTTGGATTGAATGCAGGACCTCCCACATGCTAGGCAATTGCTCTACCACCGAGCTACACTCCCCATAACCTTCTTGCTAGCTTTTCATAGCAGTTGATGCTACAGATTATCACCCTCACATTCTGTTCCTGTCAAGCCTCTGACAATGCTAGAGTTGAGCTACTATTTTTTTTAATATTTTCCTCTTTACTATTTCTTTCTCTCTCAGCTTCCTTACTCTTTCATATAGTTGCAAGAAGCATCTCCAAGGTGACAGTTCCCAAATCTGCTTTCAGAATTTCAAATGCATTCACCTCATCTATATTTGGATCCCATATTGGCCACAGACCAGAATCAATAAAGAAATCTTCTAAACACCCTGAACCTTCTCCCAGATGAAATGAATCAGAATCTCAGAAGACAGAATCTATTATTGTGATGCCAAGACAGATTTATAAAATATATATTATGAACTCATTAGTTTGTCACAAAGCTCATTTTTGTTTAATCCCCACTGTGACTAGAACAGTGTCTGACACACAGTGATTAATAAATGAATTAACTACTACATAACAGAATTAATGCATAATGTAAGAGCAATCATGAAGAATGAGGTCATTAAAAGGAATAAGTGAAATGACTCCTGGAAATGCATGAGGACCCAATTAGTGCGTGTTGTCATGAACAAGTGGAGGTCCATTAAGAGGAATTAAATGACATTCTTCAACCAAGTTTGACATTGAAGAATTGGACACTTCATACATAAAATGTAGAGAAGAAAACATAAGTGGGGGGAAGAGCAATGAAAGGACTGTAGAACAAGAAGCTACCATTCTAAGTGTGCCCTGAGGGTTAAGTTGCCAGGGCTGAGCTAGATCCACTCAACTTAAAACTATTTTGTTCAACTATAAACTTTGAGTAACCAGGTGTTCACATTTTGGTAACATTTTGCATATTTTTCAGAAGCTTTCTGTTCAGAATAATATTCAGCCTACTTATGTGCCACATAAATCATGGCACATTTATTTCCTCTATATGCATTTGATAAACACCTGGATTTCGGTATTACATTTTTCTATCATCTTGCTATTATTCATTTTTGGAATCAGATTGTGGATACATCCATATGTTACTCTGATTTATCTGCATTTAATTGAACAAATGTTGCTTAAAAGGTGTTGATTTAAGAAGTTTGATTCAGAACACCTGTTTAATTAAACACACACACACACACACACACACACACACTCGTATTACTCATTCAAAAAACACAATGGAAATTCTGTACTCTTATTTTTTTCCCTGATTTTGAATTTCTTATAGCATTGTGTTGGTAGTGCACATGGATAATTCCTAGCTGAGATTTTTCCACACTTTTCTTTATAAGCAGGTATGGCTTTTCTGCAAATTTACAAAATTTTGAATAGTTAGAAACAATGTATGTGATTATAATTAATCGTACTAAGTAAAACTTTCCCTTAACCTTCTATATTCAAGTGAGTAGCAATAATCTTGGATTTACTTTTTCTCTAGAAATTTCAAATCAGCAGTTTCAATTCTACAGGACACTAAGCAAAGGAATAAACCATAGGAAAACTGGTATGCGTAATTTAATTTCACTAATAATACTAAGTCAAGGACAGAAATGAAAGCAGCTGATTTTCTCAGCTGCTTCCCAGGCAGGCTCCTTTAGCATGGATCCATGTCTTAAACACTATCATTTCCAACACACACTGCACTTAGCATAACACTTGAACACAAAACATTTCTACTTTATGAACATCTGCTCACAGATTTTTAAAAACTGTTAAATGAATGACTATCCAAAAACAATTTCAGTCATTCAATAATATTTTCTAAACTTTCCCCTCTACAAGGGGTCATTGCAATATTAATTCCATGGACACTGAGGGTGGGTAGTTTATTGCAACCTCTAAAGGCTGGGTATCGTTTGAGAAAGAGAATACACAAGAAATGTGGAAAATAGGATGTTGAAGCTGATGAGTCCAGGCTGCACATGTTGAGGTTAACTCCTTTGAGATGATGTGGGAGCAGCACAGAAGGCAAGTGATTCATGCAGTATTCAGCCAAGGGTCTTGATGGAGAAAGAGAGAAGATGAGTTTCTTCTGCTCACTGAGGAGTAGTCCTCAAGAAGGAGGAAAAAAATCAGAAGCTAGAATACCATTGAAGTCATGGTGGGTTTCAAAGAAGGGGAGAATTTTTAGAAGACATCAGTTTAAATTGCTACATACAATCTTGTAAGAAGAAAGAAAATTGGATAGTGTCTATCTTTTTTAATATTTTAAAGAATTTTCCATGAGCACATTGTTCCACTAGGGGTTATGATGGGTTCAAAGAAAAACAATATGCTTGCTTATTCAAGAGAGTTCACAATTATGGAAAAAACAAAAGGAAATTGTAGTGATTGAATTAAAATACTAAATTATACAATACAGAGTATAAAAAACAATTTATATTCTCAGGATCGCTTTACTAAGAAAGTCTTCCAAATATGTTTCTTTGAAATCAAAAAACAATAATGCTATGTTTATTTGGGGAAATGAATTTCTATACTTGTGTTAAGGCTATATATCCTTCTCTTTGTTTGTAATATAGAAATAATTTATAGAAATCAGTTTTTGTCATTTATATAAATTTTGGCTTGACCAAATAATGTTTCTAAAATATTAGGTGTTTCTTTATGACTATGAAGATGTCATGATTAAAGTATATGAATCTGTATATATCTATATAATATTAAAAAAGCTATGTTCTTTTTAGCATAAAGATGCAATATTATATACCAGATAATAATTCATAATCCAAAATTTCTGCTCTTGCTTTCTGTTCATGTTTTTCTCCCTAGATCAACATCCAGATATTTTGGGGATTGTATTATGAAATCGGTACAAACTGCACCAGTCCTTGGGAGCCACTGTGTATCTCTGTTCTTACTTTGGTTCCTCTTGGCAACATTCACGGCTGGCTCAAATGTAGAAGGTGCCTAGCCATTGACACTACTAGGCAAAGGCACAGACTCTGTCTCTTGGTTCCTTCAAGTTGATCTCTGCAGTGTGTTGGAAGGTTCTAGACTGCATGTAGAGGTTGGAAGGATAGCTTTGTATTCGCCGCTGTGAGCTGGATGTGGAGGGTTCTGTTGATTCCCAAATATTACATAAAATCTCTCAAATAATTGTTGTTTTTCACCACTTGATCACAGAATTCCAGGAGCCATTCTATCCTACTTTATTTATTCAGTTTCCTCTCTCTCCAATACTTTTATACAAGTACCTATGCAAATTTACTTTTAGTGACATTTACTGAGGAATTAATAACAAGTTCTGAGGTAGATACTATTATTAACTCTATTTTACAGATGAGAAAAACAAGGCATGCTAGGTAAAGCCTATATTTAAATGCAAATTTTGAGATTCTACAACCTTTGAGCTTTAAATGCTCTCAAAACGCCCTTTCATCATTACAAAAAAAAAAAAAAATGCCTAGAATTAAGGCTTGAAGGAAACTGTCAGTATGAGCTGCAGTTCAACCAGGCTAAATGGTTTGATGTATTAACAGTATGTGTAATTGCATTTTCATCAAACAAATGATAAAACCTTTTCATTTGGGCAGAATATAGTGAACATGACATGGAATTTGTAAATTAAGTTGTACTTGGCTCTTGGCTTGAACTCATTTTTCCATTAGTGTGACATTATGCTGTTTATGGCAACTCCCTGAGCCTGTATTTCTTTGTCTTCACAGAGGAATAATAATGTCTATATTTAACATAGATCTAGCCCTGTTTGAAGAAGTAAGATAATACCTGTAAAGCAACCAGCAATGGTGCACAGAACTCTTATAAGGCAGCCACTAAAGATTACTTTGTCTTTTTTCCCTTATCCAAAAGATAAAAAAGTTAAACAATCAGATACTATATTTCACTATGCTTCTAGGTAGATTCCTTTTGCAATACAGAACTCAAGATAAAGAAGATATTCCTATTTAAAACTCTTAAGTGCTGTACATAATTACTTTTTCCATAGAATGAGAGTGAAAATTAAAACAATTCAAAATTCACTAGTTGCTACACTCAATTTTTCCTGAGATGGGTATGTGTTGATGATATTTACAACATTAAAGAATCTCCAATAACATATAATGCTTCACCATAGTAAAATACAACAGAGCTACTGATTCTAAGGGGTCTATAAATGTTTGTATAATCATTTGTGTGTAGCTACATTACAACATACTATTAAGCACTCAATCACGTTTGTATTATGGTTATATTTGAAGTTCAAAAGTACAAATATCATTGTTAAATGGGTAATATAAGGCATTATTCCTAAACTCTAAAAATAAAAATAAACATATTCATAAAGAGTTTTGGATCAGTTGTAATTAGTTATTTATTCTGTGTTGGGAAAATCTCAGTATTAAGCTCAGTCCCAATGCTGCTTTAAAAATATTAGTATTAAGAATATATCACTTATATCAAATGCAGAACAGCCATTTTTGCTCAGCTATGTAGATATTCCAGTTCTTCAGGCCCAAATCCTGATTGTTGTCAGTTATACTTTCTACAATAAAATACTATAGGTTTTGCTGTATTCACACTCTGAGTACAAGTATTTGTATTTTTTCCTAGGTCTAGACATGTGTAGGTTATGCCTTAGAAGAAAACAAATCTTGATAGTTAAAAGTACATTGGTTTCTATCTATAAACATATACACACATTTATGACACACAAAAGAAATTTCCACTCTACCAATTTGTTCTAGAATTTACTTCAGCCAAGAGTCTTGTATGGATGATGGGCTCAAAAGTATCTTTTCAAAAGATGCACAAGGTAATAGAGAATATTTCTCAATAAGAAAACTCTTGTATGGAGCTGATATAGTTTGATTACAGTTTTTCTGAATAACAAGAAATAGTAAGAAAGTTAGGCAAAACACCGAATAACAATATAATGACCAAAGCCATTACTACATCATGAACATGGGCCACTTTTCTGTGAAAGAATGTACTATAGGAATTTCAAAAATCAAACAAAAAACAGCAATGTCATCTCTCTCTACAAAGTTGCTTTGCTCAACACTAGTTTCCTACTGAAAATTTCATTAAAAGCTGATTTTAAAAAACAAGTCAAGATTTGCAATTTAAAAGAGTAATTGAAAAATGAGCAACAATCTTGTGGAAAAATTCAGAAGCTATCACATGCAATATATCTAACTAGAAATTCCAGCTTTCATTAATAAAGAACTTATATTGTATGTCACATCCAATATAGGGGACATATTAATACTTAAAAAAGGCATACTTTGTTTATCTGAAATTCAAATTTAACTAAACCACCTATATTTTATATAACAATTATCAAACTCGTGTTCCAAATGTATTTTAATAAATTAGTATACAATAAATTGGTATAAAAAATGTGCTTTTAAAAATATTTTTAACTACTGTTTTTCAAGTGCCTTAGGTTGAAAATAATTAACATGCCAAAGCAGCATATTTGGCGGATGTATTCTCTGAACTCCAACACCAGCATAGTGCACACAATAGACACCAACAAAATATTTGCCCTTCACACCCACCCCACGTCCCTCCTATAACACTTCCTGCAAAACTACCAAAAATTACATGTTATTGTCTGCTTACATCTATCTTTTGCCCACTAGATTGTGAGATTCACAATGACCGGGCCTATTTCTTTTTGCTTTCATATCGCGAATGTATAAAAGTACTCAGGATATGACAGATGTTTAAATAAATCCAGTTGAATAAAGAAAGAAAAAAATATTTTTAACTATTTAAACTTGCTATTAATTTCTGCATTTCCCTCTTGTTTCCTTTGATGTACATGTTTCATATATTTAAACATTCAGAACACCTTTCCAGTATGGGGGTATGTTCTTAATCCTCTCCTGATTAACTTGTTTTAATCATTTTACCCACAAAATGTGAGACTGAGACTTTAGGAAAAAGTGTCAGACTTGGGATGTAGGCATTAATTATTCACACACACATGCAAGTCTAGAACAGGGGCTTTAGGGTTGGGGTTATGCCTTTAATATGAATTTCTCTGTCTTACCATTCTTCCTTCCTCTCCAACACAGATTCACATCCAGCAATAACACACTTGCATTCTGATTTCTGCAGTGTTATGGTAATAGTAGTTTAATGAAATGGAAAAGCTACAGGAAGTTTGAAGTTGCTTGCATCCTGGAGTGTTAGAGTAGCATGAACGGGTAGCCGTTAAAGCACTATGGAGGGGTGTCAATGGGATTCTTACCATGGGGTAGTGATGCTGGCAGTGATGATGACAAAACCAGCAACTCCAAGAAGGGAGCTACTGAGGGTACCTGACTTATATGGAAAAGTACCAGCTGGAGAAGTCTCTGTGGTATCTGAGAAAGTGCAAGGATAAAATTAGCTGGACCCACCTGTGGTGTGAATTGTTCACTTTTAGTACCCCAAATACTCATAGCACAATAAAAGTAGAATATGAGAGCAATGTTTTCTGGAAGAGGAAGGAGTACAGAGTCACATGTGTAAAGATAAGGCAGATGCAGAAATCTCAGGTGTACTTAAGTGATCAATGTAAATTTTAAAAATAAACACCAAGAAATCAACTATTTGGGGATCAACTTCCATTAGATATTTTTCTGAAATATATCCCTAAACCTAGGGCTTTTCTCTAATCCTCTTTCTCAGAAAAAAATAAAAGGCTTGAACTGCTTCAATACTTTTGCCTTAATAAAACACCATTTAGTACAAACTTAAGCTATATATTATTAACTTTAATAAATCCTTTTCAAGGCTCCATTAAGTTTTACTCCAAGAAAACTGGAGGGTGTTATTCTTATGATAAACCTGTTAGTTTGCAATATTTTGGTTTAATTGAAATATTGCCCCATTTAGAATGCTTAATTTATAAACTACTTTCCAGAAATGTATCTATTGTTCTAATGGGGTTTACATGTAAAATTATGTACATGTGTGCATGCTTATGTGTCTAACATAATTCTTAAACAATTTAAATACCTACTTCCTGTACTCATAAATTAGATGACAACTTTTCATGTGAAAGTCAACTGAATAATGTACAGCAAAATACTGGCATTATTTAACATATTTTTAGTAGTACTGTTCTTTTTTTCCTCCACTTCTTTAAATTAGTGGCAATGATGTAGTACATGTTGTATACACTCCAGCAACCCCACCCTGAGGGTGGAGCAGGCATCACACTTTAGGCCACATGACAATACTGCATAGAAGGGAAGCTGACAATTGAAATTGTAGGAGAAAATGTGTGGTCTGGATTCCATGTTTATTCAAAGAAATTTTCAGAGCAAAAAATGTATATTCTTATAAAAGATTTGTAAGATTTCAAAGGGTACATTTCAAATAAAGTAGTTCAATAAATGGTTGTTATGTTAATCCATGGATTAAAATTTAATCACTCAAAGTCTGTTGATCTTTTGAACCATTGATGAGCCTTTATAAAGGTCTTTGGGAAATAGCCACTGCATTTTCAGGATGGAAAGAATGCTAAAGTCTAGAAGCCTAGAGTCACTTTCCAGTGGGAAGCAGGATAACCAAATGGAACCATACCATATGGGCTTGAATTCCAGTTCTGCCATTTTCCAGCAGATTAACATGGGTAAATTGCTTAAACTGCTTACACTTTAATTTCCTCATCAATAAAATAGTGATTACATTTTACATTTCTCACTGAGTACGTTTGAGTTGTAAATGATTTCATATTTGTAAAATACTTTAATGCCAGGAACATGCAAAATGCTATGTGAGCAGTTAGAATTTCTCTAACTTTACCAAAACAAAAGAAAACAAAGACTTCTTGAGGGGGAAAAAACCAAATGTTGAATACAACAAAATAAAAATGAGCAAATTTAATAAAATAATTCACTATTATTACTATTAATTTGTTTCTATGTGTTCATAGACTTAGATTATGGTTTTGTGCTAGACACTTTTCATATACCATTTCAACCTTTCAATAATTGTTTGAAGATATATTATTATTAATTTGTGGACTGAAAAAAACAACATACTCAAAGCTTAGAAAGATAAATTGAATTCCTCTGTGTAATAACAGTGAAATAATGGTAGACCTGAATTCAACCAAGTCCTATGGTCTTTTATTCCAGTATTTATTCTACTATGCACAGGAAGAATTCTGTCATTTATGGAAAGAATTTGCTCTGGAAAGATTTTTGAAAAGTTATTACATTTAAATCATTGCAACTACACAAAGTACAACTTGACTTATATTCCTTCCTTCACTCACTTAAATAATAATACCTATCAGTTTAAAGGCATCTACTAATATGCAAGATGTTTCAATATACTGTTAAATTTCACAGGTTAAAGAAAGTATACACATTTATAGGTAAACATTTCAGGTTGACAGAGACTGAAAACTTTATGGTAGTAAATTCTGACTATGAATGATCTAGCTAGATGGGAATTAAAGCCAGGTATTTTAAGCTTATTCCACAAAATCTTATTAGCTTTTATGTAAATTATATATATATATATATATTATATATACACACACACACACATGTATATATACACACACACACACCAGTGATCTCTATTTATTAACAAAAATATTACTTGGTGTCTTCTCTATTAAAAATAATTTATGCATTCCCTATGAAAATTAAGAATATAATCAGTTTTTGTAGTTATAATGATGCTATTATGGGGAAATAGTAAAAGGTACTTTCCTGACTATATCATGGCATGAAACCAAGAAATCAGAAAGCTTCTCAGCAAGATGGTGGGGGTGGGGGTGGGGGTGGGGAAGAGGAAGAGGCTTCACTGGGCTTCAAAACTGGACATTGAAAGCACATCAGGGACTCCAGAGGTTGGATATGATAAGAAAGAAATCCCCAGCAACAGCCCTGCTTCCATGGCTTGAGGCACCAGCCAAAGTGGTCCCTTCATGAGCAAAGTGAAGGGATAATTGAATTAAAGGAATCCATAGTTTTAGGAGGACTGAGGTATGCCTGGCTATGGAGAGATCAGAGATCAAAGACACTGCCCATCTAAACAAAAGGTGTGCTGCTGCATAGCATCTTTGTGCAAGAAAGAAACTGCACCTTTCATGGCTGCCTGCAGAGAACAGAGGAAGGACCTATTTTGCAGCCATAGGGTAGGGGATAGCAGCTGGGGGAGAGCCAATTTGTAATACAACAGAACTTGGCCCTAAATACAGGCCTGGCAAACCCACACTGCATGACATAGAGTGTGGCTAAGTGACCAGGAGAAAAATCAATTGTGGAGAAGCATATACACAGGGGAATACTGGTCATAGAAACCCACCCAGCTCACCGCCCACCCCCCCCCACCTCCAATCTGTCAACTTGTAGGACCAGCTGGGAGAGACTTCAGCTGGGATTTTGAAAGGGTGGGGATAGAAGAGATTAAGTTCGGAGAATAAACCCAAGAGACCAGGAAATGTAGGGTCCACAGGTGATGGAGGGGACTAAGAATTTGCTATTCAACTGAATGATTGGAATCCAGGAAAAATCCCTGGGATCCAGTCTTCCAGTATTGACCCACAACTACTGGGCTTTGGACTTTCACCGATTTAAAATCTTCAGACCAATCACCCCCCAACAAAGAACGTAGAGATAACCTAAGCTTAAACCCTGCCTCCAGGAGATTCACCTATGGGATTCCCTTTTACACTCCAGCAACCCCACCCTGAGGGTGGAGCAGGCTTCACACTTTAGGCCACAGGACCTAACACTGCAGAGAAGGGAAGCTGACAATCATTTGAACTCCAATTGAAACAATTCTTTAATCTTTCATCAAGTTCTTTTATTTGTTTAATTTTATGTTTTTTTTTCTTTTTGCTTTTCTCTGTTTAATTGTGACCTCAATGGGGTTCATAGACAGTTATACATACTCGTATTTTTTTCTCATTGCTACCATTTTTGAAGCCAATATTTTTCATGGATAAATATTTGAGGACTATGTTTGATTACTACATTTCAGTTTTGTTTAGGATTCTCTCATTTTTATTTTTATTTTAGTTTAAATATTTTTTTACTTTATATATATTTACATATGATTTTTTTCTATCAATTTTGTTTCCCATAATTGTCTTTCACTCTTTCCTAACAGCTAATCTCTATTGTTCTCTCTCATTCTTCTTTTAATTTTTTCACTTCTATTTTTTCTTCTTGTTCCTTAAAATCTTCATATTCTACATCACTTGTGTTCTCTTTCTGTGCACCATTCAAAATTTGTAAAATCTTTTTCAAGCTTACTATAATTACTGTGGGCAAAACTGATCACATCATTTGTGACAATTAACACTGTAGATGTCATAGCAGGAACTATTTCATTTATGATGTATATTTTCTGCATTGGTGATGGTTATTGCTTGTTTCTCCCTAAATGGGGAGGTACTATGAACCTTCAGAGACACAACAAATCCACAGGGTATAAACTCTACTGTCTCATATCCATAGTTAGATGGGTAGACAAACAAACATGAAAAAACAAGGAAAAAAATGGTCCAAATAAACCAAGATACTCTAATTACAGAATCCATTGACAACACAGTGGAATAAATGTCAGAGAAGGAATTTAGAATGTTCATAATTAAACTGATCAGGAAAGTAATGGATGATGTCAAGTGAAATCAGAGAAAATATGGAAAATGAAACATCACTTCAATAAAGAGATAGTCTGAAAAAAAATCAAGCTGACATCCTCAAAATGAAGGAATTGATAAGCCAAATTAAAAATTAAATGGAAAGCATTGTCAGAAGACTAGACAACTTGGAAGACAGGATTTCAGGCAATGATGACAAAATACATCATCATAAGTAGGATATGAAAATCAATAAATATAAATCAATTGCTTTCCCGTACACCAATGATGAATAACCTCAAAGAGAAATTTGAAAAACTATCCAATTCATAATAGCCTCAAAAAAGAAAAAAAAAACCTGTGAATCAATCTAACAAAAAAGATTTAAGACACCTACAATTAAAACCACAAAATGATAAAGAAAGAAATGGAAAAAGACTTTAGAAAATGGAAAGATCTCCCATGCTCTTGAATAGGCAGCAATAATATTGTCATAATGGTCACACTACCAAAAGTGCTATACAGGTTTAAAATGATTTCTGATAAAATTACAATGAACTCTCACTGAAATAGAAAAAGGCATTGTGAAATTCATTTGGAAAAATATGAAGCCCAGAATAGACAAAGCAATTCTCAGCAAGAAAAGTAAAGCAGGAAACATCTCAATACCAAAAATTAAATTATACTATAGAGCTACAGTAACAAAATCATAATATTTACACAAAAACATACACAAAGACCAATGGAACATAATAAAAGACGTAGACAGACCCACATGAATACAGTTATCTTCTACTGACAAAGGAACCCTAAACATACATTGGAGAAAATATATCCAATGTGGTGCTTGGAAATCTGGAGAACTTTATTTATGTAGTTTTTGTAGTCAGCTTACTCACTGCTGTGACTAAAGCACCCAATCAGCAGAACTGTAGAGGAGAAAACATTTACTCAGGGGCTCAGTTTCAGAGGTACTAGTCCATAGAACCCTGGCTCTATTTCTCAGAGTTGGATATGATGTAGAACATCATGGCAGAAGAGTGTGGCAGAGGGAAGCAGCTCATATGGTGGTCAAGAAGCAGAAAGAGAGACTCTACTTGCCAGATACAAATATATATACCTCAGTGCCATGCCCCAATTCCCACCTCTTCCATCCCCCCTCCCCTACAAATTCAGTTACCACTCAGTTAATCCCTATCAGGGGATTAATTCACTGATTGGGTTAAGGCTTTCACATTCCAATCATTTCTCCTCTGAACCTTCTTGCATTGTCTGACATGTAAGATTGTGGGGGACCTCTCACATCCAAATCATAACAATAGTAGAATGAGATTTAAACCCTATCTCTCACCATGCACAAAAATCAACTGAAAATCGATCATTAGTCCAGACTAGGCATTAGACCAGAGACACTATTCCTACTAGAAAAAAAATGTAGGCCCAACACTCCAATATGTTGGTTTAGGAGCCAACTTCCTCAACAAGACCCCTAAAGTTCAAGAAATAACCAAGAATCAATCAATGGGATGGTATCAAACTAAAAAGCTTCTTCACTACAAAGGAAACAATCAAGAACATGAAGAGATGATCTACAGAATGGGAGAGAGTCTTTGCCACCTTCACTTGAGGGAGAGCACTAAAATCCAGGATATGTAAAGAACTCAAAAAACTTAACACCAAAAAAAATAAATAAATAAATAACTGAATCAATAAATGGGCAAAGGAACTGAACAGGTATTTCACAGAAGAAATACAAATGGTCAGCAAATATATGAAAAATGTTCAATATGTCTAGCAGTTAGAGAAATGAAAATCAAAACCTCATTGAGATTCTATTTCACTCCAGTCAGAATGGCAATTATCAATGATAGAAGCAACAATAAATGTTGGCAAGCATGTGAGGGAAAAGGCACACTCATACGTTGCTGTTGGGACTGCAAATTGGTGCAACCACTCTGAAAAGCAGTATAGAGATTCCTCAGAAAACTTGAAATGAAATGACCATTTGACCCAGTTTTTCTATACCTCAGCTTATACCCAAAGGATAAAATCAGTATACTGCAGTGATTCAGCCACACCAATGTTTACAGCAGCTCAATTTACAATAGCCAAGGCATGGAACCAACTTAGGTCCCCTACAACAGATAAATGGATAAAGAAAATGTAATATACATGGACAATGAAATATTAATCAGCCATAAAGAATGAAATTATGGCATTTGCTGATATATGGATGGAACTGTAGACTATCATGCTAAGTTAAATAAGTGATTCTCAGAAACCCAAAGGTTGAATGTTGTAATATGAGGATGCTAACACACAATAAGTGGGACTGGAACAATAGAAGTTCACTGGGTTAGACAAAGGGGAAGGGAGGGAGTTTGGATTAAATAAGACAGTAGAATGAATCCCACATAACTTTCCTACGTTCACTAGTGAATACACGACCAGTGTAACTCCACATCATGTTCGACTATAAGAATTTGATCCTAATTAGAATTAGTTATACTGCATGTGTGTATAATATGTCAAAATACATTCTTCTCTCTCTCTCTCTCTCTCTGTGTATATATATATATATATATATATATATATATATATATGTGTGTGTGTGTGTGTGTGTGTGTGTGTGTGTATGTCTGTGTGTGTGTATTAAAAAAGGAATTAGTTTCTCATGAAAAATGTAAAGTACTGTCAATTTTCTTTCTGAAATTTGCATTTGAAAAATACTAGTTATTTCCATAAAAATATATTCTTAGATAACATCTTATAGGTTTTTTTATATTTATATGAATCAATAAACCAAAATTTTAAGGAAAAAAAATGATGCTATTATGGACTGAGTGTGTTCTTCAAAAGTGCATGTTTATCCTGACCCTCAGAATGCTATTACTAGGATACTTAAATCAAGAGCGTAGAAGTCCTCAGGAATGAGAAGAGTGACTTTATGAAAGAGATTCCTAAGATCTCTCTAGCCTTCTTGCTGAATATGAGGCTATCAGGAGAAGTTGGCAAGCTGCAACCTGCCTGAAGGCCTTCACCAGAATCTAACTATCCTGGCTCATCCCCTTTATGTGGTCTTTCAGTCTCCAAAAATTTTAAGAAGTTTCTTATTTAAGCCACTCAGTCTACGATCATGTGCACCCCATCCAAACTGAAGGCAGATGCTATTATAAATGAGAGTTTTCTTGATTTACTGTCACATTGTTCCTTAGCCTATAGACATGTAGTGATTTTTGTATGTTAATTTTGTATTCTCCAACTTTGGTGAATCATTTCATTTGTTCTAAGCATTATTTAAAATCTTCAGGATTTGCTTTATACATCATTCATGAAGAAATCATTTTAGGTCTTTGTTTCTGATTTTGATACTTTTTATTTCTTTTTCCTGGCTATCTGCTGCGGATAGTACCTCCAGGACTGTGTTACCTGATATGGTTAAAGTGGGCTTTCCTTTCTCATTCCTTACCTTACAGGAAAAGCTTTCAGTTTCTCACCATTGTGAATTTGGCTTTAAGCTTTGCAAATATTTTGTTGTGGATTTGTGTATCTATGTTCAGAGATTTGGGTGGTCTTTAGTGTCTTTTCTGGCTTTTTTTATCAAAGCTTTTCTTTCCTTGTGAGTTTGTGTTTCCTTCCTCTTCAATGTTTTTTTTTTTTTTTTAAGAGATTGAGAAAGATTATTTCTTAAAATTTTTCTAGAGCTCATCAATGAAGCCATCTGGTACTGTGATTTTTCTGTTAAAAACTGTTTTTATTTCTGATATTACATTCATAATAATAGATCTCAGATTTTCTATTTTTCTTGACTCTGTAGGTGGTCTACTTCTAGAAATTTATCAATTTCCTCTAGGTTATTCAGTTGTTTGTCTCACTGAAATTTAATGGAATCAGAGAAGTCTTCATTAGGGAGAAACTCAGAGTTAATTAAGACAAATAAATGTCATTTAGACATGCAAGGAATATTTAAAGTTGTAATATCTGAATGCCATAGGCTTCTTCCGAATGTCCTCATACAATTGTTAAAATCTGGTTCCCAGACATTATTTGTAAATATCTGTTTTAGTAGTTTGGGAAGAAAATCCAGAAATGTATGTTTAATAAGCATGCCATATAATGTGCATTGAAAATAGGCACAAGAATGCCTTAAAAAAAGACTATTATGCTAAGAATACCAAGTTTTTTACCAGAAAGAAAAGGATGTGATGAATGAGATTAGTTATAAGAAAATTGCATGTCACTTTAGTAACTTTAGACACCACTAAAAAGTTTTAAGTGGAGAAAATGTCAAGAACAGTTTAGTATTTGGAAGACATTACCAACAGAGTTGTGAGGAAGCTGAATTTCAATCAAGATATGGACACAAGTGAAGAGATTCTTACCAAATCTAACAGAAAGTGAATTCTATTCTGTGTGAGATGGTTAGGAGCAGTATAAATAAAGAAAAGACAGAAGGGGAAAATTTAGGAGATAACCCAGGTTTCAGATGACTTGTAAATCTGAATTAAAAAAAAAAAAAAAAGAGAAAGAGAGAGAGAAGTAAAAATAACCCTGGGGCTTTTAGCCCAATTGGCTGCAATACAGATAGTGACAGAGATATTTTTCCTTTCTTTTGCCTTAAGGTCTAGAAGCATTTGGCCAATCATTGAGAAGGTATTGAAGGTGTAGAAGAAAGATGGAAGAGAAGTCCTTTAGATGTATTCGATCACTTGTTAATAGTTAAGGCACTAGTGGATCAGAGATTGCTTTATTCAGGTATCCAATTAGAATGTTGAAAGTCCTTTAAATAATGTGTACAGAGGGAAAGTTAATGTATCTGTCAATTTTTATATTTTTATTTACTTTGATCACTTAAAATTTCAATAATGTTGATTGTGACTTTATTAAGTGGTATGAACATATTTGTCTTTATCATTCAAATGTCAAATATATGTGAAGCACTTAAATTATTAAAAAGAGAAAATTTTAAGTTATCTCTGTGTGCATGTGAAAAGTAATAACTCCAAGGCAAGGATTAACATCTATTTTCCTAAAAGGTCTGAAATTTTAAGTTCTGCAGCAGTATTCATTCATCACAGCTGAAATATTTTCCCTGTATTTCACGGAGTAGAAAAAAGTGTCAATTTTATTCCAAGCCAGAGAAGATTTCTCTATAGTTATTCATCAAGAACAGTGGCCTAGGTCACAATTTATGCTCTAGATTTTAAAATTTGACCTCTGAAGGTTGTTCACTTTCATCTTTAAAATTCGTTCTTAAAAAACAGATACTGAAATATTTAGTTATAAACTAAGTATACTAATAATAACTCTAGACATCTATATAGGACACACATTTCAAGAATTTTCTTAAAAGGTCTATTTTAGACCTATTAAAATATTTAGATATGTCATTATTTATCTAATAATGATAAAAATAGCAGGTTTCCCATTTGGGGCCAAAAATAGGGACATTTTAAAAACTTTAATATTCATCCAATAAATTTTATATTACAGAATTTTAGGTAAGATTGATGATCCGTGATAGAATACTAAGCATTTTAACAAGAGGAGTAATGCTTTTTGATATCTCTTACCTAGGTGCATTTCATACTCGGGTTAATAAAGATTGAACTTGAATCTTTATTTCCAAAGATTAAGACAACAAATTCAAATGGAAATTTGATTTCATTTCTATGAAAATTAGTGAGACAATGTGGCTTGCTCAAAATTACTCACTTAACAGAATCAGGTTTTTCAAGGTTAAGACCTGAACATTTTCCTCCTACTCAATTCTTTAATATCCTCACTCTAGTGATTTCATTTATATTAGGAATTCATGCACAACTAAATGCCTAGATTATTCAGGAGCTTTGAATTTGTAATGATGTTGGGAGGAAAATCAATTTAGATAATCAAATGGGCAATGATGTCTTGCAATCCTTAATTATTATTTTTGTTTAGGTTAGTTTAAGACTAAAGTTAATTTGAAACACTTACAATGTATAGGAAAACTTGATCACTTTGGCCTTTATCTTTTTTCACAGAGGAAGCTTCAATAACATTTATCTTCTTCGGTGCATTTAAAAATCAGTGAGGGATAAAGATAAATTTTACTTGACCAATAGGAAAAAAAATGGCTGTAAACTGGTTCTGAATACACATCATGTAGTTTTCATCTTCTGACAGAGCAGTATTTTAGAAGATAACAGAGAGCAGAAATTTATGGCAGGTGCATTACTACTTAGGAACTAATCTTACCCACATGGCTGTTAACGTGAAATATGGATTTTAATAATCCTGGCTCTGTGAGTTGTGTGATCCTGCCTGGTGGGGAATGTGATTAGCCATAGCTTGAAAGATTAATTGAGATATATAGCACATGATTACATCAAGTGAACTTCAAGTCCCCCTGATTATGCTAGAGTTTGCATAGTTAGTGTTACAAAGTTATAGTGAAAGAACTAAACTAAAAACAAATCAATCAATAATTTTTTTTATGACAAGAAAGAGAACACATCTTATCTTAGGTCATGATAAAGGTCACTTGAATAGATTGTAAAAGTATTCCAGAGGCAGGAAAATTTTCTAAAATAGATAGGTAGAAAGATAAAGTGAATTCATTTATAAGAGTTTTGAAACTTCTTTGATTATTATGCCTATTATTTAAAGTAGAATTTTGTTTGAGGTAGAAAAAGTGTTTGACTTTAGAAAAGTCATTTAGGAAGGGAAAATTTGAAATTAAATTTTAATTAATGATCATCTTATTATTTTCTAGAAGAGATAAGATAGTGACTTAGTTTTCTTAAGTCAACAGTTTTGCAAAGTATTTCCAATTATGAATATAACTGCCAAATAAAGGATCTGAAAAATTGCTCAATTACCATCTATTAGGTTTTAGATCTTATTAAATGATAATTAAATGTTTACTTTAAATAAAATAAATGAACTAATGAAGCCTATTACATATGTAAGAGTAAGAAAAGCATTTTAATAAAGTTGCTTAAAGGTAACACTAAGTTCCAAAGACATACTTTTTACAAAGACCTACATAAAATAGGCAGCCCCATTATTGACATTTCCCAATGTATAAGATGAAATTCCACCTATCCACATTTGAGAAATGTAATCCATTGCTTCCCACCAAATTTATTCTTTCTACATTTATTTTTTTAAATCATGGTAATATTAGCCAATATTGACATCATCTTTTTAAAATTTTAATCCCTAAATTAAACAAAGGTCAATTATTAGATATTTAACCAATGACTAATGTACAGCCCTCATAAGTTTTCTCTTTAGAGAAGGCTTATTGACACCTCCCCCCACCACCTTAACTATGTCCACTAGACTAGAATTTGTCTGAGTTTCCATTACACTTCCCTCTAGTTGGTAGTTCATTATTCTGGTAAATAGTGTTATTATTTGTGCTCCTGATGGTAAGGATCCTGACCTTGAAGACAGGGACTGCATAATCTTATCACCTAACACAGTATAAGTCTTAAGAGTTTTTGTTTTAAAAATAACTGAGGACATATATCTTTTCAAACTCACTCTCTGCTCTTTGTGCATTGTGCTCTTCACCAGTATTATATTCCTTCCTAATCCTAACAGAGCTATCCTCTTTCAAAACTGTACACACTAGTTTAATCGACAACTGCACTCTTTTTTCCTCTTTTTGTGCTATTTGTTTATGAAGGAAATGAGGTATTCAACAAGTAAATGTGCCATTAATAACCAAAAAAAGCCACAGATTTGCGAAAGTGAGTTCCTACTCTAATAAAACCTACCAAGCATAGGATGAATACACTCAAGACTCCAGGAACTTAAGGACACACATTAAGTAGTCACCTCTATTACTGAACTCAGACTCAGGAAGGAAATTTTAGGACTCTACTTGGTAATGGTGAAAGATTGGTTATCATTCAAGTTAGAAATTTCAATAACTCTCCTTAGAGCACATCTGGACTAACTGACCATATTCTAGAACTCCAGGCCCAGAGGGGAGTTCTAAAATTTTGAAGGAAACCACAAAGCAAGCATTATTTGATCTTTTGTGGTTCTGGGAATCCCTACCAGGGCCTCTGGCATGCTGTGCAGATGTTCTACAACTAAGTTATACCTTCAGCCCAAGAGAGTACTACTTCTTGTAAATGACAATGAAGCTCAGAATTCTAGGAAGGAGGAAAGAATAAAAAAATAAACGTGTTCTCCAGGCATGGGGTTGCAAGCTATTTTCAGCTTCTCTATAGGCAAGGCACACATATTCCAAATATGAGGCCAGCCTTGTCAATTTATCCAGACTGTTTCAAAATTAAGGGGGTCAGAGCAGTACTGAAAAAAAAAGTGTGTGTATGTGTTTTCAGGAGATATTTCTGTATATTTTGGTGAGACACCTCAAAATGGGCAATTAAATGGAATTTGGAGATGTTTAAAGCCATAGATTTCTTTTTACTATTGATTTGCTAGCTTTTTCTTTTTAACCAAATAAACTATAGTTAATGACCAAACTGAACTTAGCAAAAGGAATGTTTTTCAAGGATACTTTTTTTTTTTTTACCACAAATGGTAAATATTTGAGAAAATACATATGCTTACTCTGATTTGATCATTTTTATATAATGTAAACAGGTATGGGAACATTACATGTAATTCCATACATGTGAAAATATAAATTTTTTGTATATAATTTTTATCCCCCTCCCCCATACTGGGGATTAAATCCAGGGGTACTCTATTACTGAGCTACCTTCCTGGCCCCTATTTATTTATTTATTTTAACTTTGACATGGTGTTTCACTAAATTGCCCAGCCTGGCCTCAAACTTGTGATTCTTCTGCCTCAGCCTCCTGACTAGCTGGGATTAAAGGTATGTGCCATCACACCCACATCATCGAGTAATGTTTATTTTACCTGTATTCTACATATCTTAAAAGCTAAATATAAATATAGAATTTTTTTAAAAGGACATGTATTTAGAAATAATTACAGATATACTAGTAACTGCAAATTCATGGATTGCTGAACAACACACACATTTTAAGGGAAAGATATATGTTGTCTTCTGAGAAGGACTTTGGTGACTAATGACAGAGGAATCTTTTCTTGATAATTTTTGCATGTTGATATTTTTACTCCTTTTGTCTTTTTAAAAAATATTTATGTTTTAGTTGTAGTTGGACACAATACCTTTATTTTTATGTGGTGCTGAGGATTGAACCCAGGGTACACACATGCTAAGCAAGCACTCTACCACTGAGCCACAACCCCAGCCCTTCCTTTTGTCTTTTTAAAAATACTTGTATCTCATCTTAAAAAGTATCATAAGTTGCCAAGAATAGCATGTCCTTTTAGGGATATATAGAATGAACATATAAATAAAATACTCTTTAATAGTTTAAATATGGTTGGAAAGTGGTAATATTGTGTACTTCATATATTGAGAGTCTTCATTAGTCAACTTTTGATGGCAAATAATTTTTTTCAGTTTTTAGTATGTTCTTTTATCTTGATCAACAGCATGAATGAATTTCTTCCATTTTTCATCTTCATCTAGAAATCACTATTCAGTTATACATAGTAAAGCATAGATCTATTCATCAAGTTCACTTTTTAATATCATTGAAAGAAATCAAAAGTCATTCTGGCTTCTATTCTTCATCTTCTAATCCATATCAATTTCACAATCCATCTGATTTACTGAGCACTGAATCAGATCCAATGTACATACCTAGTATGTTGCTGCTTGGGACAATACAGAGACTTGTATGGAAATATTGAGCAAAGCAGAGAAGAACTCAGGGCTAAGAGTAGTTTTAGACACTGGGGATTAGAAAAGCACTATGTATCTAGGTAGATACATAGATATACACACTCATCTCTCTCTACATGTCTGTATGTGCATGCATATACATACATTTGTTTTATTTTCCTTCACTTATAATGCTTTAGCAACTCTCCACTTTCCCGTGACGGTCCAACACAAATTGTTCAGGAGTATTTATTTCTATTCTTATTGTGTTTATAATCCTATACATGAATCATGATCATTTAATATAAGATAAAAATAATTAAATTTCAAACTTGCCTTGATGAAATGAGGGACACCCAACAGAATTATTCAAATGTGCGATACCTCAGCCAAATAAATGCTTAAAATATTTAATGGCTAATCCCTCTATATGTTGAAATTTTGTTAATAAAGACATTATATAAGATTGATGGATTTTTAACTTGTTAAATTCCAGGATTTATTTTAAAAGGAAAAGAAAGTTACAACCCACTTCATGTTTCTATATTCACTGATTATATTTCCAGAGGTCATTATATGTGATTTTAGTCTTTGGGGTCAAATAAATCTGATTTGCAATTAAGTTGACCAGCTTGTAGCTTTATTAATCTGGTTGCACTTCTGTCCTCTGGATTTTTGCATGTTAAAAATAGAAATAGTTGCCAGGAGTGGTGGGCACACCTATACTTCCAGTGGCTCAGAGGCTGAGACAGGAAAATTGCAAGTTCAAAGCCAGCCTCAGCAATGGAGAAGAGCTAAGCAACTCAGTGAGACCCTGTCTCTAAATAAAATACAAAATAGGGCTGGGGATGTGACTCACTGATTGAATACCTCTGAGTTCAATCTCTGATCTCCCCCCCCCAAAAAAAAAAAAACATAAAATAGAAATAAGGCCTATCACATAGGCCTTCAAGTTATTATTTAGATTAAAGAACACCATTTAGTTATCAGCATAATCAAAGGACTCATAAAATGACAGACATATTAACAAAAAACTATCCCTATATGCCACATCATGATCCTATATTTACAAGTCCCCCAAAACTCCACTAGCAAAGTAGCAAGATATAAAATTAACATATAAATCAATTGTGTTTCTATATACTCATGAAGAATAAGCTGGAAGAAAAATTAAGAGAACTCTCCAATTCACAATGGCCTTGGAAAATAAAATACTTGGCAATCAATCTAAAAAAGAGGTAAAAGACACCTACAATGAAAACCATAGAACACTAAAGATCTCCCATGCTCTTGAATAGGCAGAATAATATTGTCAAAATGGCCATATTACCCAAACTGCTATACAGATGTAGTTTAATTTATATTAAGATTTCATTGATATTCTCATTGAAATAGAAAAAAGCAGTCATTAATTCATTTGGAAAAAAAATAAGGGGCCTAGAATAGCCAAAGCAATCCTTAGCGAGAAAAGTGAAACAGGAGGCATCAAAACAGCAGATCTTAAATTATACTACAGAGTTATAGTAACAAAACTAGATAATTGCAGAAAAAACAGAGGTAAAGACCAATTCAACAGAATAGAAGACACAGAGACAAAGCCAAATATATACAGTTATCTCATACTAGAGAAAGGCACCCTAAACATACATTGGAGAAAATATATCCTATTCAAAAAATGGTGTTGGAAATCTGGAAATCTTTATGTAGTAGAATGAAATTTAACCCTTCTCTCACCATGCACAAAACTCAAAGTGGATCAAAGAACTAGGCATTAGACCAGAGACCCTATACCTACTAGAAAAAAATGTAGGCCCAACCCTCCAATATGCCGGCTTAGGAGCCATCTTCCTCAACAAGACCCCTAAAGTTCAAGAAATAAAGTCAAGAATCAATCAATGGATGGTATCAAACTAAAAAGCTTCTTCACTACAAAGGAAACAATCAAGAACATGAAGAGAGAGCATATAGAATGGGAGAAAGTCTTTGCCACCTTCACTTGAGATAGAGCACTGAAGTCCAGGATATGTAAAGAACTCAAAAAACTTAATACCAAAGAATCAAATAACCCAATCAATAAATGGGCAAAGGAACAGGCATTTCACAGAAGAAATTCAAACGGTCAGCAAACATATGAAAAAATGTTCAACATCTCTAGCAGAGAAATGCAGATTAAAATCACATTGAGATTCCATCTCACTCCAGTCAGAATGGCAATTATCAAGAATAGAAGCAACAACAAATGTTCGCAAGCATGTGGGGGAAAAGGTACATTCATACATTGCTGTTGGGACTGAAAATTGGTGCAACCACTCTTGAAAGCAGTATAGAGATTCCTCAGAAAACTTGGAATGGAACCACTATTCGACCCAGTCATTGGTATATAGCCAAAGGACTTAAAATCAGCATTCTAGAGTGATGCAGCCACATCAATATTTATAGGAGCTCAATTCACAATAGCCAAGCTATTGAAACAACCATGTGTGTAATAGAATATTTCTCATGCATAATAAATGATGACTTTATGACATTTCCCACTAAATGGATGGATCTGGAGACTACCATGCTAAGTAAAATAAGTCAACCCCTACCCTGCCCACCAAAACAAAAACAAACAAACAACAACAACAAAAAAAACAAACACCACACACAATGGTGGAATATTCTCTCTGAAATGCAGATGTTAACACATAACAAGGGGAGGGGAAAGAACAGAAGTTGAGTTGATTAGACAAAGAGGAATGAAGAGAAGAGGAAATAGGAAAGATAATGGAATAACTCTAACATGACTTTCCTATGTACATGTAAGCATATACCACAGTGAATTTCCACATTATTTATATCCACAAGAATAAGATATACTTGGTGTTTGTATAAATATGTCAAAATAAACTCTGTCATATGTAAAGAAGACTATTTGGAAAAATACCTATATTACTTTATTTCATCTAAGGAGGAAAATCTTAAAAATCATCCTCTGGTTAAATATAATTTACATAAGCATAGTTTATTTGTTCTAAACTTGGTCAGAAAACACAAGCAAATGATCAGAAAACATAAGGAAGAAAAGTATTGATATATATTTTATGTGAAAGCAGCTAGTAAACCAAAGTTTAAAAATCAAATAAAGATTAGAAAAAACAAAGTCATTACTAGTAGTAAAGGGTTTTAAAATTGGGCCAGGCACGGTGGCACACATCTGTCCTCTGACTCCAGAGGCTTGAAAATTCAAGGCTAGCCTCAGCAACTTAGCAAGTCCCTAAGCAACTTAGTAAGATCCTGTCTCAAAAAAAAAAAAAAAAAAAAAAAAAAAAGGGCTAGGGATGTGACTCAGTGGTTAATCACCACTGGGTTCAATCCTCAGTACCAAAAAAAAAAAAAAAAAAGTTTTAAAATAATAGTTATAGGAATTATAAGCCTGTTTCTTAAAGTTCATATTTTCATTTAGTATGTAAAAGAAAGCTATCCACCCCTAGACAATTTACCCGATGCTATACTGCATTAGAAATTTTTGTTATGTTTTGTTTTAAAAGGAAGATAAAAATTACAGCCTACATCACACATACAAATTTTAATGATTATCATTTCCGGAGGTCCTCTCACAAACAAAAATAAACAATAGAATTTCTTCTTTTTCTGTACAGATGGTGCCTTCTTTTAGCCTTAGCAAGCAGTTTTTCAAGTCAATGTTTTAACAATGAATAGGAAACAGATGAGAATTCATATCTTCCAGAGAATTCATGAATTAACTCAATTGCTTAAAGATCAAGCAGCTTGGATATAAAAACACAAGGTTGGAATTCAAATACTTAAGCATCCTAGAAAATACTGATAAATAATGTTAAAATTCTGCTGGTTAGATATAATTGAATTTTGAAACTTTATTTCTGAAGATTTTAAATGTACAAATGATATGCTGGGTATCCCTAGTTTGTAATTACAAAATAATTTATGTTATTAAAATCATAAAATAATATAATGATAATTATGTCCAAATTCCATAATGATTTTGGAATTGATAAACCTACCATTGTTAAATGAACAAGATCATTTCCATTGAAATGACCTAAGTTATTTTATTCATTTTAACATCTGATATCTTAATTGTGAATATATTAAAATAGGAAACTGAGGTACAAGGCTCTGTGTTTTGTTGTTGACAAGGCTAGTAATAGAATACTTCATATTGCTAAGTATTTCAGCATTTGTTTGGCCAACTATATTAAATATGTATCCTAAAATATAGGATCATATTGATGTATCACATTAACTTTTTCATAGACAAGTAGACATATCCTACCTCAATTTCCCCAATAGTTTGCCAATGAAAAGCTCACAATTTTTGTGTCATTTAGATTGTCATTTTCTCTGTTTTAAGTAGCTATATCTCTATTATTGAAAAATTCTAAGTGATTAAACAAGACTCAAAAAATACATTTAATAAATGAAACTGACTCGATTCTATAGTCCCTAATTCTTGTCATAAGTTAATTGATACCAAATAATTCTGGAGTATCTTTCAAAAGTAGAATCAGACATAAGTGCATGAAACATTAGAAGTAAAATAGTACAATATAAATAAAGCAATTTCAAAAGCCGTGTCCAAAAGAAATAAGTGCCAATGGCATAAGAATCTGCTAATCATCTTCATAGATGCTTTATATTTAGCAGACTGTATCAGTAAAATTTAAAGAACAATTGCAGGTATAGTTTTAAAAAACAATTAATTTTTTTATAATTCAAAGTAAATCTACTATAAGACAAAAACAAAGTAAATTAAACATTTTCAATTTCTTTTTATTGGAGGTAACTGTACAATATTTTAAAGCTATATAGGCCCTATGCATGATTTTGTAAACAGGATCATATATTATAGACATTATTATCATCTGAATTCAAAATTGAAATGCTTCACTTTTATACTTAATTTTTTTTTGTTTAATTAAAATTTTCTTATGTTACTTTGAAAATACTTGCATGTTTGGGAACAAGTCAGAGTTCTAGAATTAATTCTCCTTTTCCATTTCCACATTAGCCACATTTTTTATCATCTATTGAGAAATTAATGGTTATATCAATGATTTCTTTCACATAATACACAAAAATAACTTTTAAGACTTTTTCTCAACTTCAGCGTTATGAGATCACTTGTCAGTTTATCTCTTTTCCATCTTTAAGTCTCCCTTCTAGACTTCTTTACTTATGAATTTGAATTATTTCTCTGTTGAATTTTTAAGGTATGTCCTGTTTGCTTAGTAGAGAAGTAGACAGGAATTTACTTGTAAATTTCTGCACACTTTTTACTGACACAGTCTGAGGTGTGACCTTTACAAATGAATGTTTGAATGAAGACATACTTTTTCAGACATATACCAAGATGATCCTTAAACAGGCATGTTATTTTATATTTAAGAAAATTTTTACTTCAGTATCATTTCAGCTTCTGTTTCTGTAAGGAAAAAAAACATCAATTTTTTTCTATGATTTTTCAATGTGGCCTTGGGTATCAAACTTAAGGCCTCCCACATACTTATCACACCACCTTCTCTACTCCCTCTTCCCTTCCCTTCACTGTGGGGGGTGGAAAAAATTTATATTTAGTCTTTAAGTACAACTAAAGGGGAGAATTATTGCAAAAACCTCTTGAATTCTTATCCTCCAGCCATGTCCATTCTCTGCCTTTTAAAACAGTAGATCTCCAAATATGTCTGAAAAATGACAGATAATTGCTATTCCTCCTATAAAGATAGGACAGTGACAGTAACTATTGAACCTAGAATGAAAACCATTTACCTATTTCTTCTCTCTCAGGGTAATTTCTATCCTGTTGCTCACCCACAAATTGTTGCATTTCATGTCAAATCAGAGAAATATTTGTCTTGAAAATACAAAGAGCAAAAACAAAACCCAAACAAGGCTACAAAACTATTTGATATTTCAGTCAATCTTACTGATATATTCTTAATTTTCATAACTAAATGAGATAAAAATAAGAAATTGAAAAAAAATCATGTAATATATTTGCATAACCTTGCATTGTCTAACAATTTTGTAAATATTCTGCATCAATTAGAATTTTCAGTAAAGAAAATATGGATACACTAGATTGTCCTTTCACATTTTATAAATGTAGAATTTCATGTTCAGAATCACACTAATTTTCACTAATTAAGTTGTATGAGTACAATTGGAATCTTGAATGGAAATCAAGTTTAAGTCATTTATTTTGCTTCCTATATAATTTTAAATATTCATTGCCAAGGGCATGCTTGATCTTATAAAGTATTATGGTATTATATTTTAAACGAAAGACATAAAAATTTGTTTTTCTCTGGGCAAATCAGGTAACCCTCTGGATAGTGCTGTATTTCTTCATTCTCTATCTGTGGCAATCTGGAGGCCAATAAGATACTCAATTGGTAATAAATACAGTGACCATTTATTCATGTAGTTTTGTATGTTTCTTATATTCATATATTGAATGCATTCATTCATTGGTTCAACCACTATGAGCTTAGCCTCTTTGCTAGGGTTTGGAAATGTGTCCTGGTGCAGGGATGGTGGTGGTGGTGGGGGGACTTAAGTCCTGAAATGCTGTGAGACCTCAGCAACAGGGACTCCTATGAAAAGTCACTACAAAAGGAGTGGCTGAACTTGAGGATAAAGACAAGAAGGTGAGGGAGACACACCACAACTGAGCATTATAGAGTAGAGGTGTATGCTACAGGTAGTGATAAAGGTGCTTAAAGATCTTCAGTGGATCCCATGATCTAACCATCAGTAGTTAACTTCAATTTCCCAATTAGAAGAAATGGAAAGACTTCTAAGAGGAGTAATTTTAACAGTAGGCATTTATCTACATCTAATATTACTCTGGGGACATTATTAGCACTATCTCTTGCTTTATGAGGATTCTATTTTACAGATGAGTAAAACAAAAATGTTTATTTATCAATTCTTCAATTCCAAGTAGATTGCATTTCATCCATCATGAAATCTTGAAATGTTCCACAGAAGCTCAGTGCATGATATTTGCAAACAATTTTGACACATGCCACAAAATGATTTTTTTTAAATTTTAGATATTTAAAAAATGGTAAAATTTCCAATTTTCTTATATATATATTATATATATATATATTTAGACTTTTAAAATGTTTCTTGCACTTTAGTTTTTTAAAATGTGAAAACATATTAAACATTAAATGAAATTAATGATTGATGCTTTTTAAGCTTTACTTCATTTTAGTTTTCTCATTTAATGTCCATGTGATATCCCTTAGGAAGTAATAAATTTAAAAGGTCTTGCATAGAGTTATAAAGAGTTGCACAGGGGAATCAGTGTTCATCATATATTCTTAAAACTTGGGGAGGATAAAATGGAACACTAGCTTTTTCTCTGGATGAAAGTCATATAGTGATCTACCTTTATCAATAGCTTTATGTTCTTATGAACTTTTATTTGAATTTGATTTAGAAGAAAAAGTTAAGGTTTTTTTTGTTTTGTTTTGATTTTTTATTTTTGTGCTCTCAATAGCAGCTCCTCTTTTGAAACTCCAACATAGTTTCAAGCATTTTGTATGTAGTTTGTGTTCTTATATTTCCAACACTCTTTCTATGTCAAGTTCAATTAAGATTAAGATTCACTGCTTTGTTCTAAAAGATAATTTTATTATCTTGATTGCAGCATTAAAAAATTAGTAATTTCATTTTTTCCTTTTTTCACTAATTTTACAGTATAAAAAAATAAAATATTGTAAAATATTGTAAAAAATAATTCTATACAAATAAAACCAAAATAAGCCTTGGTTTGTCAAGCAACATCATTATGCATTTACAGAAACAATGTGTTCAAAAGTCAGAACAGTGGATATATGGAAGGCATTTTAGAGGTGTTAAGTTTGATTTCATGAAAGTGCAAGTAGAGTTAAAGTCAGGAATGTTGAATCTCATGCATGTGAAACTTCATTCAACAAATGTGCTGGGCCCAAGAAGGTAGGACATTGTCAATATTCATGATAATATATGTGCAAAAATGCAACTGTTACAGAGTAATTCTGGGGATCTAAATGATCTAGGAATGACTTTAGAACACGGCATTTAATTTCTATGTCTTTTATAGATTTCTCTTTCCCTAGGTATTTTAAAGAATCACACTACAGAAATTGCTAAGTATATTCCCTTTTTGTTTATTTGTTACTTACATTTCTAAAAGTCAAATTCTTTTCTCCTTCACTTACTGATGTTTAAATTGCTAAAAAGCATACTTTAGAAAATCCCTAGATTTCAATGGTTACTGAAGCAGTGATTTAAAAGCATAGAAATTATATGCAAAAAAATGAATAATTTATTCCAGAGTTTAAAATAGAAGCATTTGGTGAAAATATGGTGATAATGGTTAGTGCTCAATTTTTAGCTTTACTTTTTAAGAAATCAAATACAGTTTGCTTAAGAGTGACAGAAATGCACTTGACCAGTATTAAACAGGATATTGTCAGATTATATTAAATGCTATGTTATATAAAGCTATGTTATATGATGACTTTGGTTATATAAAATTTTGTTTGATAATTGCTTTATATTTTCAGAAAATTTGCAGGTAGTACAACTCCCATATACCCCATAGCCAATTTCTACTATTATTGATATCTTATATTTAATAAGATACATTGCAGCATACACTGCATTACAATGCCTCTGTGCTGTTATAGTATTACTAAAGTCCATGTGTTATTCAGATTCCTCTAGGGAATTTCTTCTGTTCTTTTATTGTTCCAGGACCCCATACATGATACTGTGTTGCAATATTCATCACACTTTAGGATCTTCTTGGCTGAGAAAATTTCTAAGTCATTTGTTTTTGATGACCTTGACAGTTTCCAGGAGTATTGGTCAGGAATAGTCAAATGCTGGATTTGTCTAATGTTCTTAGTAGGATTTGCCTGAATTTATGGATTTTTGAATTTTGAGGAGGAAGACTGGAGAGTTATGTTGTCATTCTCATTGTAGAGGTCTCAGAATGCATTCCCCAGGTAAAAGAGGAGACTACTTGGTCATGAAATCATATGAAAGAAAGCTTCTGTCACTTTTGTACACTCTACCATAGCTGATGAATCTCTAGAAAGTGCCCTGAGTCTCCCCTGAGTTCTAACATTTTATACTCATTTTGTGTCCACCTTCACTTAGAGCTATTTCAGGCACTTGAAAATACACATACCATACAAAATATCACTAATCATTTCTATCCTGCTTTCTGAATTTCCTATATCTGAATACATTACTCTGCAATCTCCCAAACCAGAAAAATCAGAAATTTCTTAGCTCTTCCATTTCCTTTACTTTCATTCAGTCAATTTATGAATATTCAATAAATCCGTCTAGAAATCTTATTGTTTCTACTAAACTCTTTTATTCCTATCATCCTTCTACCTTTGTCATGTCTCATGGCTTGGTGGGATTCCTACAACAGAACTCCACTAGAATTCATCTAATTCTAGAGTTCCTTTTTTTTTCCAATCTGCTATCAGGCTGTAGAAACCTATGGGTCTTTGAAAACTATACATTGACTCCATAATGTCAAAATTATGGGGCAACTATTTCACTCTCATTCAAGTGTGAAAATATCCATAGACAGCACTGAAAGCATGTGTTTGGTTGTGTTCCAATCTTTACTTACAAAATAATGGTAATAATACAGATTTAATCTCCTGTCCACAGTTTACCAATGTCTAAACTTAAGGATAAAATCCTGGTCTATTAGGATGGCTTCAGAGACTTGTGACAAAATTCATGTTTTTTCTTGGCCTTTTTTCCCATTCTCATATTTTACATTCCAACCACATTAAACTACTTATAGTTCTCTGCAACAGTATTTCTCATGCTTCATATTTCTGCTTATGCAGACCCTTCTATCTTGATCACCCTTCTTATCCCAGATTTAAGTTCTGAATATTATTCATCAGGCATCAGCTCAGGCTTCCTCTAAATCAGAAAGACTTTTAGGCATCTTAGGTTCATAAACATATTTATGTATCTGTTTTCTTCATCAACAGGGATTATATCATATTCATCCCCTATCTTTAGAATCTGACTCAGTATATATTTGTTAAGCCAAACTGAACCTCCATGTTATATTATCCATTCCAAAAGGTATAGATGTTGCAGTTATATAAATCAAAGCAACAATCTACCCCCTCAAAATTACACTGACATTGGTATCTATATTTAAGAACTCAAATCATTTTCCTCTGAGTTTCTTAACTTGGATATTTCATGTGCACACACGCTATGCTTGCTGCCATGGTCAGCTGTCCCAGGTAACTGGGCTTTACGCCATTCTGAAAGACTCTGTCTTTGCCCCTTCTCTGGGCTCTGTGCCTTCTGCTTTCCATGCCCCATTTCACAACCTTGACCTCCTCAATTTTATATTTAAGTTTATAGTTGTTTGACTAAAAAGATGAAGTAGGCTGGGGTATGAACTTGGAAGTAGAGGATGTGCTTAGTATGTTCAAGGTATTAAATTCCATCCCCAATACCAAAAACAAAACCAAAAAAAGAACTAAATTCTAAGCTCTGTGGAGAGAGAAGTTCCGTATGGGAGCACTTCTAACATCTAAAAAAATCACTTGGCATGTATATACTCAATAAATGTGTTGAATAAAAAATAAAAACTGGAATAATTTAGTTACTTTCAATTGTGGAACTATCAGTTTAGAACAATTTCCTCTTTTATACTAAAAGGGTTTTATACATATTTGTGTTTTCAGTGTTGTATACAAACACACCCAATGCTGATGTTTCTGATTGATGACTTACTTTTCAATAGCTACACACACACACACACACACACACACACACACACACATGTGTAAATATATATATCTTATTTTCCTCAAGTGTTTGCATATGTGATTTTTTTTAACTTGGAAATTTAATTTTTCTTAAATGTTATGAGAAGTTTCTATTTACAGATTCACCTGTTAAAATAGCTTTTTCATTCTTTCATATCCAAAGTCATTTGACTCTGTCATTTTGATCTCACAATCAGGATTCATTAGCTTTAATCACTTCTCCCTGGTATAATAATTACCCAACTAAATGCTCTACAAAATTGTACTTTCCCAAGAGACATCAATAGCTATTTGGAAGAAAAAAACAAGGAGTTGGCAGGGTTTATGGTGAATAAAGTTTGGTATTAAATAAGGTTAAAGATATTTCCTTACTGTGGGAGCTTTAAACATACTTATGTGTTTTGAAAATTGCCTCCAAAATCATGTTCTCCAAAATTATTTGATCATGGAACTATCAACTGCATATCCATTTAGGACTTATCTGCATATTATCTATTACAGTTTACATGACTGATCCCTTATGGAGCATTAAACTCTATGAAAGTAGGATTACACTATGCTATTCATCCTGGCCTCACCAGTTATGCTATTTTAAATTCATGCTCAAATAAATGTTGTATACTTTAGTTGAATTAAAGTGTTCCAGACACTTTGTTCAAAATAAGCTTTCATCAGCTATCTCTGTTTTACTAATTTCTTATCATAGCTATTATTTCCTTTTACATTTTCACATTATTTATGGAATTCTTTGAGTAAGGAAGAAATTACTAGGTAAATAAATCACAACTCAAATCCACTGATTTATAAAACAAATAAGCAGTTTAATAGCCAATCAGCATGTCACTTAAATCCATCTTATAGCTCCTGGAAATTCTGAAAAGAATGTATGTAGCTTTATTTCAAATACTTGCCAACTAAGCACATGCCTCTGAATAGTAAACATAGGCATAAGGATTGAAGTAAATAAGGGTAGAAACATAACTTGGACTCTTACTATAGGACAGAACCAGGACATGACTATTTTTGATTTTTTTGAAATATACTACATTGAGACATATTAAGACTTTTGCAAGTAACCAGATATATTTTGTGAGAAATGTACATGTACATAAATCCTGAAGAATCTTATGTTTCCTATAGTCTGTGTCTATGATGGTGTCAATTATCACTGAGCCACCTTAATGTAGTATTCATTTTCATAAAGCCCAAGGAAGAACACCATGGAGTAACTATTATGCAACTTGAGCAATTCAAATGAACTACAGCCCATAAAGTATGGCTAAGTGAGCATTTTGAAAATTCAGTGTGTGCCTTCTGGTCTTGACCTTTGAGATGCACTTTAAGACAAGAACTCTGACACTTAAATTTGGATAAGTAGTAACTTAACTATCTAGAAAATTACCTCAAACCATTTTTAAAAAGATTTTATATACAACAAGGCACATTCTATGAGGTTATTAAACTACTTTATGTTTACAGAGAATATTGTATTGTCAGGCATATAATTACTGAGCAAATTACCAATCTAACACACTAAGTGCTATCACATTGACCTTGTTCATATAGTATTAAGTATCTCTGAGTCAAAGTGTTCTTGGGTACAATTTGCCATCTGGAAAGGTCAGTATAGAGTTTTCTTTAGTTCCTGATACAGGACTCAATAACTGTGCAAAAAAAAAAAAAGTGCAGAATTTGTATTGTAGTTACAAATACACTAATCTTCAGCTCTAATTGTGTAAGTGACTGTGAGGGATTTCAGAGCCTGACACAGCTCTTCACACAAATGGTCTATTTATCTTTCCTGCGTTAAAGGGTTTATAAAGCTCTGGGAAGCAGTAATGGATGTGAAGATTCTTCACCTTTGGGCACGTAAAAGCAATCCAGCATCAGAGCTGCAGAGTGAGAGTTGTGGGCAGAGTTGGTCTAACAAGAGTGTAGGTTCCTTCCATCCCCGGCTCCTGAGAAGGGACCTAACCAAAGAGCATCTGCTTTTCTGAGCTGAGAGGATGTATAATTCTCAGGAGAAGGAGGAGGCCAGCATCACATATGCTCTCTTATTGTCCTCAGGGTCTTAAAGCCCACACTTTCCCTTTACTTGTATATCTATTGACCCAGAGTTCCCCAAAATATACCCCTGAGCCCCCCAAAACAAGAAGATAGTAATAATCTCTGATGATCAGAAAAAAAAATTAGTCATATGTTACAGTGAAAGTGCACATGAAAGAGAGAAATTTGAAAGAAACCTAAAATATGTAATTTCAAAGGATTTGGGAGCTAGAAAAATATCTTTCTAACAAAAATTGCAGAGATTTCTAATATAGACAAAATAGCAAGTTGAACTTTATCAAGAACAAAAAGAAAAAAGGAAACAAAAAGATACTAAAATTCTCTATCCAAAGAAAACAAGAGTAATATATGTATATATTTGTGTATATGTATTCTTGATTACTTACATATGTATTATATGCATCTGTGGATATATGTATAAAATTTTGAAATAAATACAAATAAAGCTACTCCAGAATAATAAAAACTAAGGTAACATAACCACCAGAAAACCCATTAAAATATTAAAGAAATTTCTGCAGAAAGAATGCACATTGTGTGTGTATGTATGAGAAAGAGAAAGAGGCAAAGAGAAGGACTGGGGATTGAACCCAGGGTACTCTATCATTGAATTATATCCTTACCCCTTTTATATTTTTGAGAGAAGGTCTTGCTCAATTGCCCAGGATAGGGTTGAACTTGAGATCTTCCTGTTTTAGTTTCCCAAGTCACTGAGATTATAGGTATGCCTGACTGTACACAGATGAAAATGATCAGAGCTAGAAACTAGTGATAAAGAACAAAGAACAAAGGATAGATAGTGGGTTAATTTAGTTAAGTAATGACTATATAAAATAGTAATATCAATGCCATTTAAAGCTTAAATATATACAAAGAATAAAATATATAGAAACAATGGTGTTTATGCATACACTCAAAGGTAAGGAAATTGATTATTTTGTTATATATCATATCAGTGATGAAATTTTAAGAGTACAAGCGAAGATGTATTAGACCTTTCAATGGAAAACTAAAAGGTATTACTATCTGTAAGACACAAAGATAAGCACTGTATGATCTCACATGAAAATCTTAAGAAATAGATTTCATAGCAGCAAAGACTTAACAGTGGTTAGCAGAGACTGGGGTGGGAGAGTGGGGAGATTAGGGAGATGTTTGTTAGAGGAAGAGAATTTTATTTATGAGAAATAAGTTCAAAAGATCTATTATCAATGATTGACTGCAGTTAACAACAATGTACTGTTTACTTGAAAACTGCTAGATGTTCAGTGCTCTCATTGCCCACCCCCCAAAAAAAATCAGTAGCGTGTAAGACAATGCATGTTAATTAGGTTGACTTACCCATTCCTTAAAGTATACATATGAATATCATGATGAACATCCTAAATATGTAGTATTTGCCAATTTAGAAAAATAAAAAATATCACTGGTTGAAATTAGACAAAAATGTAAAAGACAAATATACTATGTTGACTGGAAAGCTCATCATTTTTAAATAGTTAATTCTTTCCCAAATTGACGTACATACACAAATGTACTAAATGCACTTACAGCCAAAAGTTTCAATGTCCTCTCTCGTTTTGCCATAATTATCAAATTTCTAAAATTTATGAGAAAGTGCAGATTACACCCCTTAGCCAAGATAGTCTGAGAAGAACATAGCTGGAGAGTGGACAACCTAGTACAAAGACTTGCAATAAATGTATGTATGATATTGTTCCAGTGGAACAAATTAAAGAATCCATAGACTTTACTTCTGCATGTATCAGAGGGAAGACATGCAATAGTGGGAAAAGCACAGTGTTTTCAAGTACTACTGGATCAGTCACACGTTCACATGAAACAATAGAACACCACTCCTACCTTGCATCCTATCAGAAAGTGCAAGGTAAAATAGCAAAATTTCCATAAATTAATAAGGCTATATATCTTATGAACTATAGTAGGGAAAGAGTCATAAGATGTGAGATAAAAACACTATTAGTGAAGATACAAGTCAAAATACTACTTATATCATGTGAGATTGACAAAGGATTTATATGCTAAGTATGTAACAAGTACTTCCAAATTCATAAGAAAAATAGGAAACATTGTGTTTTCTTGTTTATATTTTCTTACATTCCCTGAAGTTTGTTTTATATGTGTTTTACTGTTGTATTGTTCAGTGAATAGATATATGTAATGTTTTTATATAACTTGTAAATTGTGACTAACAGCAATATAAAACGGCTTTCTTTTTTCTTTCTTAATGCTTTTTACCTAAATTCTGTGATGCCTGGTATAGGTGTTATGTTTTTTTCTTCCTTATCGTTTTTACTTGCCTGATATATTTATGCCATCCATTTATTTTAGTACTTCAGAATGACTGTATTTTAAGTACATTTCTTGTATAGCATATATGTGGGTTTGTTTTATGACCCAATATGAAAATCATTTTAAGTTAAAATATGAGTTAAGTCTGCTCACATTTATCGATAGGATTGATGTGTTCGGATTTGTCTTTTTTAGTATACTTACTGAATTATAATAAATTGAGAGAGAGAACAGATAAAATATATCTCCTTTTAAAAGCATTTTCATGTTTGTTCAATTGGTTATTTTTGCATTTACACCTTTTGTGGTTATTAAATCCCTACCTCGGCTCCTCTTCCTCCTGATTCAGCATTTTAATACCCATTTTTCATTTTTAAATGGTATCTTGTGACTTGAACCTATTACCTACACATCACTTAATATCTCATTTGATGTTCACTTCTCTATTCACCTTTTATTTCCTATTGAAAACTTTTTGCTTTGCCTGAACATATAAATTGAAATACCGTCCATCCATTTATACTCTCACCCATGCTTTGGAATTAAATATGTGAGTGTGAACAATCAATTCTCTTGATTATATTTTTCTAATTACATTTTAATTGAATGGAATTAAGTATATATAATAGGTTCTTCCAGAACAACTTGTATAGACATTGTTCCCAGGGTTCAAACATTTATTTTTCTATACAGTTGATATCCAAAGAAGAAAGCTTTGCCTGGATATACAATCCTTTGAACATTCTTTTGTTGGCTGCTCCATTTTCTTTGCTTGTATTATGTTCCTAAGAAGTCTACAGCCATTCTAATTTTCTTATTATAAGTTATATGATCTTTTTTCCCTACAGAATCTAAAGACGTGTTTAAGATCTATAATTTTACTAAGATAAAACTAAAGTTTTTCTTAGTTCTAGATTTTTTAAAATCAGAATGCACATATCATTAGTTCAGTTTTACTTTTACTGTATATATCAATCAAAACAATTTTTAAAAAGGTAAAATATTGTGGTCAGAGAAACAGTGTTTGGAATGAAATGCAGATGTAAAAATGCTCTCTCAATTCTTGTGGTTGTTTACATGCCTTGCCACAACTTACTAAACGGTCATTTGTATTTTCTTCTCCTTGAGCACATGGCAATTTATTTCTTTACTGTATTCACTGCTGTAAACCACCTTGTCCTCAACCTTTGTTCAGCTTTATCTTTCTAAGGACAATTTTTTTTTTTTCTGTACTTTACCCTTCTCTCTCTTTTTCAAGGACTCAAACTTCCCTTCCCACCATTCATGCTCACAGTCTTGCAGTGGCCCCTTGGAAGTTCTGTTCAAAGTACTAATGGGATTTTGTGATTAATCTTTTTGCTTATAGGAAGCTTCAAATTCATAGTGTATTTTATCTCTTAGAAATACTTATATTGTTGATTTTTTTCTTAACATACCTTGTTAAATGTATGGTTTTGGAATATATGAAGGATGTATGGAGAGATATGAATGAAGGAGATCCCATTCAGAAACAGTATTGTTTGTTTGTTTTTGGTACCAGATACTGAACCTGGAGGTGCTTAACCACTGAGCCAAATCCATAATTCCTTTTCTTTTCTTATTTATTTATTTAGAGACAGGGTCTCCCTGAGTTGCTAGGGCCTTGCTAGGTTGCTAGCTGGCTTTGAATTTATGATCCTCCTGCTTCAGCCTCTGGAGCCACTGGGATTACAGGCTTGTGCCACCGTGCCCTGCTAGAAACAGGGAATTTAAAAATATGTGTTGCAATGACTTTTTTTGTTGTTGTTGTTCAGCCAGATGTAAGAATCATTCAACTCTAGATTTACCAATCTTTCCTTACCACATTTTTGGCTTAATATTTGTTCAGCTATGTTTTAACTCCAATTGTGAAAATCTTACTTTCTGCAAAACCCAGGAGTTCTCTTTTTAGAAAGAAAACATATTTACAAATCAAGTGAATATTAAGAAAGATAACCAGTAATAGCATGCATGTTCAGTGATGTGATTTATTTAAGAATCACATAATGGGTAGTCTGTAGAAGATGGGTAAACATACAAGTAACAATAGAAATAAGAATAAGTGCCAGAAAACAAAGACAAAGGGCTGTCAGAGAATAAAGGGAAAAAAAGTGACTTGAGCAGAAGGATAATTGGAAATCTAGTTATCTGAGAAGAGCCAGGGGAATCTGCTTCATTACAAGGAAAAACAAAAATGGGAGAGTTTCACATGCATGGGAAACAATATTGTCCAGGTATAAATTTATGGCAATTATAAGATCATAAGATAAATGCCTTTTCAAAAAAAACTGACAAAAATTATTACAAAAATGTTTACACTTGCACAGAAACATGTTAATAACTAAATAACCAACCCATCCCATTTCTGAGAAATACAATGTGGATTAAAAGAAATACTCTTGAAAAAGTAAAAACAACCAATTTTTAAGAAAGTTAATAGAGATTTTTAGTGTAATCTTTGAGAATCTTCTTGTAAGAATTTATGAATAATAAAAAAGACGTGAGTTTTCCTTGCAAAATAAAAAACAAAACAGAACAGCATGACATTACATTTTGATGAGTGTTTTTAAAAGTATCATAGTCGTGTACTAGATAAAAATAAATGCTGCAATATTGTCTAGCTATTTTAGAAGCCAATGTTCTCACAACTGCTCAAGTAGTGGAAGCTGTTCCACTGTTGTTTTTGTTCTGTGGATCAGAAGGACATTCACTGCATTGAGGTGGTAGCTGCAAATACGATTTCAGATGCCTTTTGTTAAATTGCTTCCAGAAACATGCAAAAGCACTTGCTCCACTACACTTACTGTTGGCAGCTTTCAGGTCTCTGAGCTGAGCTGAAGAGAGGAGCTTATTAAAGAAATGGTATTTTCTTCCCTCTGAGAAATGGTGATAAAACAAATGAGTTTTGAATTCAATAAGCACATCTTTGCCTGATACTTTAGGTGGCTTAGTATCAACTTATTATTGTGCAACAGTATAAAATATACTTGTATATCAAAATAACTTGTTTTGCTAGGACTTTTTTCTATTTTAATGTATTTATAAAATAAAAATGATTGACCAAGAGATATTTAAATTTTCAGATGGATAATTAGTTTGGGTTTATAAAAGTGTTGCAAAATATGTCATATGCATTATTTCAAAAACCTTGCAGTATTTTTACATGTAGGTGGAGAGCTTTGAGCAGTGTGGTCACTATATTATGAGATACCTGGGCCATAAGATTGTATATATTACAGAATTCCTTAAGTTATTATACTTCTATTTGAGTAATACATTTCCCTTTGTAGCCAAGCAGGGTGGTGCATGCCTGTAATCCTAGAGGCTCAGGATGCTGAAGCAGGAGAACTATAAGTTCAAATCCAGCCTCTGCAAAAGCAAGATGCTAAGCAACTCAGGGAGACCCTGACTCCAAATAAAGCACAAAAAATATGGCTGGTGATGTGACTGAGTGATTGAGTTACCCTGAGGTCAATCCCCAGTACCCACTCCCCCCAAAAAATTTCCCTTTGTAATTATTTGTGTTTAAGACATTGGTGTATAGATTCTTTTTTTTCCTTCCACAGTGATAAATTCCACAGTGATAAGTTCCAGAACTTACTAGTTTATTTTGCAGTTCTTCTTTTCTTAACCACCAAGTTATGAAAAAAAAGAGTTGCTTCTGCAAAGTAATGCAGATTCAGAGACTGCAGTGTATAAATTTTTTATAGCAGAAGCCCTTGTCATTTTATTGCAGCAGGTTCTTCACATGTGCTAACTTATTTTGCACCAACTACAGAGGTCTGGCAAAGGGCCTGTAAAAAAGAAGGTATTTCTTAGAAAAATCCTTTGACTTGAAAGTGTATAATATATTCACTTCTGCATTCGCTTTGGTTTGTCAGTATCAAGCAACTTCTATTTTCACTTTCTCTATTATTCTCTTATGATTCTTAATAAAACAAAACAGAATCAAAAATAATTAACATAAATAAGTCAATTAATTCACTGACCACAAAGCAAGTCTTTATCACATTCTGGGTCCCGGAGATGCCAAGTCAACAAAAATACAGTAATAAGAACACATGATCCAGCACAATATTAAGCCATTACAAATTATAATTATATATAGCAAGTGATCATTAGTGTTAGTTACATCTTTGATGCCTGGTTAAGGTGGCTGCACATCCTGGAAGCAGGGTGAAATACAGCAGTTTCAAGTAATCAGTGTGGAACAATCATAATAAACAGAAGAAAAACTCTTGTAAAATCAGATGTTTCTCTTAGTAATTCACCTAAGTCACTGAGTCATTACCACAACTCCATGTGGACATTATTATCTTTATTTTTCCAAGGAGTATAGAATTGGTGGTGTATATCTGCCCATCTGGCTCTAGAGTATGTGCTTCCCATCACAATGTCATGCTATTCATGAAATCAGAATTCAATATTTTCCAATGGTGTTGGAGATGTCCCTAGAAAGTTTGTTCAATATTCATATTTCTAAGATGTATAATTGTAGTTATAACTACAAACACAGCAAACTATTGAGCAAGGTTTTTCCTTTTTTCTAGAACAGCAGTCAGAATTATAAGCTGAGGAAAATGTTTTCTAAGAGTCTTGTACTGTATGATGAAGGCACTATTGTTAGCCATCTCAAACTCTACTCTGGAGGGATTGCCTCACCATGAATCTGTAGCCCAGAGCCATCTCCTACTGCCTTCTACCACACACATACAAAAGAAGGATAAACCTATAAGAAGCCACAAGAATTTTGATTGTCTAGTGAAGAATGTTTAGTCAAAGGATTTGATGACTCTCTCCAATAGTTGCTACTGGAAAAAAAAAAAAAAAAGAATTGTGGAGACTGGCAGAGGGGTCAGTAAGGTTGCAAGTATTCAACAACATTGTATTAGGATTCTTGGTTCCTACCAGATGGTTAATCCTTGCCATACTTTTGGCTTATGCAGAGCGAAAGAGATTATAAGGAATTTCTTGGACAGCTCATGCTTGGGGTGCATATGAGAGAAGCTTAAAGCTACCCTGTAGGGCCAAATCTCTCTTGGGACTGACAAAACCCTGGGAGCACTTGCCATCACAAAGCAGCCAGTATCCACATACAATGAGCCCACAGTCAGGAAGGGCAATGATCCAGCTCACCAAACCTACGCGAAAAAGGAAAGAAGTAATGTGAATGATAGAGCAAAGCCCTATCTATGTTTGAAAGTGCAAACAAAGATGTTCCAGTGAAGGGCACATGAGACAGATGTTAATAGATGCTTATGAGAAGCAAAGTAGGGTTTTGAAAAAGATGTGAGACTAAGTTTTTAAATTAAATCATAACAGAACTATTAGAATCAAAGGGACTACTCAAGAAAAAGTGACAAGAAGTTATAAAATCTGGTCATGTAATCCTTTAGGTCATAGCTGATCAGCAGCAAAGGGGAACATGACATAGCACACTGGAGAATAATTATAAGAAAATTAACATTTTTAATGTGTACAACTTCAAACATTAAAAGTCCTCAGCAAACCAGGTGTGTGCATCTGAAGGTATGTGAATTATGCATGTACAAAGATACATTTTAACTTCAAGAAGCAATGTTATACTCCTAAACATAAAAGTTCTTCTCTACTATTATTACCAATAAAAATTGAATTTCTCAAAGTAATTTTTCTTTTACTTAAAAATTGTAATAAGTTGGTTCAGAATAGTTCTGTGGGATGAGTAGAGATGCAACAAAAACTAATGCATAAGTCATATTTTCAGTAAAGCACATTGCTGACAGCAGTTTTTGTTTTAAATAATATGAGAATTCAGCAGCATATTTATTTTTCATATAGTAAATTTCTTCTCTGGACACTTTGGAAATCTTTCTTAATTTCTGTTTTTATGTATCAGGTACCTGTGATTTTTTTAATAACAATATGTATCTGCTTCACTCATATTCACCAATAGTTTGCAGGTGGTACATCTGAATACATGAATGTCTCTAAGTGTACATCAAACAAGTGCGATTACTAAAATTGCTATTTAGTCATAAATATTATCTCATACATTTCAAGAACTGGGATAGGGATTGAAAAATACAAGATAAACAGTCTGTTCACAAATTATTGGCATATTGGAAAGGGCAGGTAAGTAAAATATGTATCACCAAGATGATAAATGGAGGTAAAGACATGGCGTGGAAAAGGAATACTTAATATAAATGGAAGTTCCAAAAATAAGAGTTCACAAGAGAATAACATTTAAGATGAGAGCTAAAGCAAGCAGGATAAGAGCTGAAGCCAAATGGCAGGACTAGAAGAGTACTCCAGAAAAAGTGAAGCAATGACGAATGACGAAAAGTTAAATAATGCCCATGAGGTGCCAGGTAAGATTCTATGCACTTTCCATGCATGTACTCTCAAATAGGTACTGCCTAATTACCTAATTTCCTCTTTAGAGTAGAGGAAAGAGATAAAGAGAGGTTGAAATTTGCCCCAGTAACATAGCTGGGATTCAGATCCAGGACTGTGCCCCTTACATGCTACAGAGTCACTGGGCTTAGGCTCTCATTTTTGTATATTTTTATCTACCAAACTTCAGAAACAAGACAGCATGTGGTACATTTGTACAGTCTTCCAGACTCAGCCTGGTTGTGGTAGAGGAAGGGGTGAAAGTCACTGCTATGGGATAGAAGTTCAGATGAAGAAGTGGTTGGACAACAGGGAGTACACAGCCAGTGTCTTCAATCTAATCCCCAGGTGTAAGTGTTAATGTTAGATTAGGGGAGTGATACCCTGGGGTTGAGAGGCCATTTAAGAGGACTTTGCAGTAATCAAGGTGAGAAATATTGGTGGCCTGAAATACAAATGGAGATAAATGGATTATTCTTAATTTTTCAAGGGGTCTAAAGGGACATAATTTCTCTCTAGGGATTTAAGAGTATAATGGAAATTAAAAGTTTGCATTCAGGAGCCTCAGTTATGTTACTTACCCTATTCTGTTGGGTTACATGTGAATTTGCAATAGGGTGACTCCATAAACAGTATATTACTATTAACTTAAAACATAAATAGAGGAAAACAGGACATGAGCAAATGTTAATAATACATTCCTTAGAGAATTTTGTTGTTTAACCAACAACTAGGACACTAGAATAAAGGCTGGAGATATTGATAAAATGCTGTTTACAAAGTCTAATTTTACAAATATGCCACATAAAACAATGCAGCTATTCTCACAGGGAGGGATTTAAAGGAGAGGTGTCTCCTAAATCTTCAAAGCAGCTTATAGACTTCAGTGGTGGAATTTCTAAAACTCCCATTGGAATTAAACAACTAAATATTTCATTATGGCTTCTAACAGATGCATTAAATACATAGCACTTAAGGATATGACATTCCTTACATCACCAGTTCTTAAGATCAGTTTAAAGATGCAGTTTAGGTTTAAATCTTCTGCTAAAAAGGTAAATCAGAATGAAAGAATTCTAGACTTTGGTGAGTTAAAGGGGTCAAATATTCTAGTAGAGCTGAATCATGTAGCTGAGGTAAAAGAGTTTTAGTTCCTTATTAAAAGTTTACTGTTAAATTTGTTAATTTGCTCTTGGAAACATAAATCAAATAGCTTTATTTTTCTAACACTTTTATACCCACCTTCTTACACAATTTTGCCATTTTGTTTATGAAAGTCCATTTTGTTTATGCATACCATGCAATATGTATGTAGTATAGCCAGGAAAAGTACTCAAGACCTCTTCATGGAGACCAAACCCTACTCAAGCATGATAAACAGTGGAGTTATGAAATGATGTGTGAGTAGACTATGATAATTTAGGTGGCTGTAATTCTAGGATTAGAATTTTCTGATCTCTCTCTCTCTCTCTCAGGATTCAATTTCTTATACTTTTCCTCATCTGAAGATTCAGTATAGTCTTGTTTTCCTTGATATATCATAAAGAAACACCCTTCTATTTCACCTTATTGGTTTACTGGCTTAGAAGATACTTTTAAACCATGTCATACCAGTAACAAAACTATAAATATAGAAATGGAAGGACTGAAGATGTTGTACAAAATAGACAAAAATAAGAGTACAAATTTATATAACAGAAAATTTCATATGTGCATAAAATTTCAAAATAAATTGGATAAATTACACTCCCAAATTGTAATCTGTGGTGAAATAAAGTAAGTTTTCATTCCCAAAATGGAGCATTCCATTTGGTACTAGGGATAGAACCTGGAAACGTGTACATGCTGGGCAAGTGCTCAATCACTGGGCTACATCTTCATCAAACAAATGAGAACATTTTAAATTTGATATTTAAATCTTACAAATTGAAATGAGGCTAGAAAACTTATCTCAATCTTTATCATTAATGAAGCTGCCCTGTTCAACAATGAATAATTATATGAAAATGGTTTCAGAGTATAATAAATGAGGTAAATATAACTAACAGTGTTTTTCTGGTTTAAGCCTCACCTGCAACATGGCAAGAGACAAGTTTCTTCTGGAATCTACTTTAGTACCCCTATTCTGTGGCTTAAGGGCTGGTCCTGCTGTAAGTATCCTCATAGGTTACTGTTGCCCATGGTACTGGTCAGCACTGTTCCCCTTCTGGCAGACACGAGGGAAACAATCATTTGCACTCCAGGACTGACATTCTTTGAGTTCCTCTGTGCTGCCTGAGCTCCTAGTTGCTGGACAAAACAATAAGAATGCAGGGATTGGGAGCCCTCTGTTCAGGATGAGAGGCACTGAAGGGGACAGTCTGTTCTTGCTGCACTGCTACCTGGCTAATCTGGAGTCTATAAATCTCTTTTTTATCCTGCTAACATAGTAGCAGTCCTTGCACTTCCCGTTCCCCTTGGTCAAGAAATAATAATTGACTATTTGAAATGACTATCTCATTCACTTAGAAATTACAAGAATGCATGTGGGTTCTGAGTGGGGTATATTTAGGCTCAGTAGAAATGGTGCTTGTTATACGGCAGACTCTGCCACAGACATCCTACTGAGTATTTGTCATTTCTACATTTAGCAATATCAAGGAAATTATATTAAAAACTCAACATTCAATACTTTGATAGTTTCAGTGGTATTCATGTCAAGTTATATTTATTGGGTACTCAATATGGATGAAGAAACATGCTCAGTACCAGGGAGGAATGTAATGAAGAGCCAAATTTATTTGACTTGTATACAAAACTCCAGTAAATCATTGGATAAAAAAATTGAATGATTCTGTTTTATATATGCAACTTAACCTTGTTATTGAGAACTCATAATTGAAGCTAGATACCCTGGGTATTGGGGATAGAGTGTTGGTGGTGATAGTTGCTATTAGATCCTTGAGTGGGAACTTGGAAAGCACAAACATATGAAAACAAAATTACAGTTAAGTGTATTTAAAACGTTTTCATATACTTAAAGATTATGAAAACTATTGATAAATTGGTATACAGCACTCTTGTAGTAGATTTGCATCACTTACAATTTAAGCCAATGGTCTGTTTCTTTGCTGTGCAATACAGTTGTCATTAGTCATATGTGATTATGGAGAATTTGCAATGTAATTAGCCTGCACTTAGAGAGGTCAAAGATCGATACAATGAAAACTACAGAACCCTAAAGAAAGAAACCAAAGAAGACCTTAGAACATGGAAACATCTACCTTGCTCTTGGATAGGCAGAATTAATATTATCAAAATGACCATACTACCAAAAGCACTATACAGACAATGCAATTCCAATCAAAATCCCAACAGAATTCCTCATAGAAATAGAAAAAGCAATCATGAAATTCATCTGGAGAAATAAGAAACCCAGAATAGCTAAAGCAATCCTTAGCAGGAAAAGTGAAGCCGGTGGCCTCACTATACCAGACCTTAAACTACACTAAAGAGCAATAAAAAAAAAAAAAAAAAACAGCATGGTATTGGCACCAAAACAGACTGGTAGATCAATGGTACAGAATAGATGACACAGAGAATAACCCACAAAATTACAATTATCTTATATTAGACAAAGGTGCCAAGAACATGCATTGGAGAAAAGGATAGCCTCTTCAAAAAATGGTGCTGTGAAAACTGGAAATCCATATGCAACAAAATGAAATTAAACCCATCTCTGTCACCATGCATAAAACTCAACTCAAAGTGGATCAAGGACCTGGGAATTAAACCAGAGACTCTATGTCTAATAGAGAAAAAAGTAGGCCCTAATCTTCATCATATGGGATTAGGCTCCAACTACTTTAAAAAGACTCCTATAGCACACGAATTAAAACCAAGAATCAATAAACAGGATGGATTCAAACTAAAAAGTTTCTTCTCAGCCAAAAAAAAGAAAAAAAAAATCTGAAGTGAAGAGAGAGCCTACATCCTGGGAGCAAATTTTTACCCCTCAGACATCAGATAGAACACTAATCTCTAGGGTATATAAAGAACTCAAGGGCTGGGGATGTGGCTCAAGTGGTAGTGTGCTCACCTCGCATACGTGAGGCACTGGGTTCAATCCTCAGCACCACATAAAAATAAATAAGTGAAATAAAGGCATGCTGTCCATCTACAACAAACAAACAAATAATTTTTTAAAAAAGAACTCAAAAAGCTAAGCACCGAAAACAATAATCCAATCAACAAATGGGTCAAGGACCTGAACAGACACTTCTCAGAAGAGGATATACAATCAACAAATATATGAAAAAATGTTCATCATCTCCAGCCATTAGAGAAATGCAAATCAAAACTACTCTAAGATATCATCTCACTCCAGTCAGAATGGCAGCTATTATGAAGACAAACAACAATAAGTGTTGGCAAGGATGTGGGGGGAAAAAGGTAAACTCATACACTGCTGGTGGGACTGCAAATTGGTACAGCCAATATAGAAAGAAGGATGGAAATGCCTTGGAAAATTGGGAATGGAAACACCATTTGACCCAGGGCTATCCCTATCCTTGGTGTATACCCAAGGACTTAAAAACAGCATATGCACTAATAAGACACGATAAAGAGAAAGAGGTAGATATTATAAATGATTAAAATATGGGAAATAGAAGAACCATGAGAATTTACAGAGCTGACATTTTTGTGAAGGAATTTGCAAAGGTTTTGATGAGAAATTGACTTTTGATTTGAAACTTGAAGATTAAGTGAACTTTTTTAAGGATGGGAATAAACAGGCATTCCTGATAGAACACCTTTGTCACAGCTTTTGATGCTATAGGGTTTTGTGAATATATTACAAATTTTATGGTTATATCTGATATCTTCATTTATACATTTTAATAAAGGGATATTAAACAAAAAATTTTAAAAGATTTAAATATAAGATTTTGAACACTAAGTCCATGATTTTATATTGATTTCATATTAAAGAAACATTCTGAGTAAATATGGCTAAATATAGCATATATTATTAAATTAATTTTACCTGTTTTTAAAATTTTCTATTTAATTCCTAGGATATTTAAAATTGCCTATATGGTTCTTATTATGGCCGCCTATTGGACACTTGTCTTTAATAAAATCTTCATTAGCATCTTTTGCATTGATTTTTTTTTAAATGTCATAGAATGCAGCACTTTATACACAAACAGGCCCATGAACCAACTAGTTTGTTGTATAATAATACCCTCAGCATTTCATATAATGTCTTGTTAAATGCTCTAGTGCATGCTCAGGGCTTATTTAGCCAAAACTATGAAACATTTCTTGATATGGGAGATTTTGTACTCTAAACAAGGCTTCTTAAACTAGAATATGTATGCCTCTGGGAAGTTTTTAAAGTGCAGATTCTGACTCAGTAGCTCCAAGTGGGGTCTGAGATTCTTCATATTTTCTAGTAGTTGCTTCCCAGGTAATGCTGATGCTATTGGTCTTGGGACCACACTTTGAGATACAAATTTTTACATAGTCATGTTCATACATACTTAGATTCCAATAAAAATAGAACAGGAGCTAAATGTACTCTATTTCATTTGACCTTATAAATTAATCATTTTAATATTATATAAGCTTCAAAAATTTAATCATTTAAACTTTTTTCTGAATATAACTATGTGCTAAACATAACAATGTAGGGAAATAGGAAAAGCATAAAAAAAAAAGAAACTGAGCATCATCTACCATCACTGTACCCAGTGATAACAATCATTACATTCGTATGTATTTGTATTTAGCACTTTTACTGTCTAACATTGGGAATACTGCTTTGCAACATTTTCTCCAAATGTGTTTATATTATGAACATTATCCTAATTTCCAACATAGTTGTCAACAAAATGTAGTTTAGCGGCTGATTATTTTAGAATATGGACACTTAAAATCTACTAAATCCCCACTTATGTCACTCATCACTTCCAATTATATGCCTTTATCAAGGATAGTGTGATGAACCACTGTCTCCTGTTTCTTTGAAATATTCTTGCCAATATTCTTAGTGAAGCAAATAGTTTAGTAATTTTGAGTATATGCTTCAGAAGAACTAGTGCCATTAATAGAGTATTATTAAAGGTTATATTAATTCATACAGATCCCATTCTCTCCACCAAAACTTGAATTACTTAGATAATGCACTACTTTGAAAGTGTCTATAGGCCTGTATATATCATCTGTACTGAAAAGAGGAAAAATGTGAATAATCATTTTCCCTGTTGTTTCTATGATACTGGATTACCAAACTTTTATTTATTGTTGCTTCATAAGTTAAAATATGTTCTACTAGACCTTGTAACTTTAAAATTTTGAATCCTGCACTATATATGCCATTGCTGGAAGGATTTTCTAGGTACTTTAGAAAACTTCATGCCCCTATTTAAAGCAAATGCATACATAGCATATACACATATAATAATGTTAAGGCAATAGAACACTCTACATCTAATGTATAATACATTTATCAAAGATTAAAATAGCTTTAGTTATGAAATTAACATTTATTCTTGACGAGTGCTTATTCAGGAATTATGAAATCCAGTGCACATGTCCTGATAATTTCAAAGAAACTTGAAATGAACATTATCCCTTTAAGACTCTCCCCTAATTTCTCGATTATTGGTTTACATTAAAGATATATATTATAGAATATAGTTATAACTTTTCTGGGATTCAGTCTTTGGGTATTTTCTGTACTGTAAAACCATAAACTCTTTTGTCAGAAGTAATCTAAACAGACCAATATTAAGCAATGAAATTGAAACAGCAATGAAATTGAAACAGCAATCAAATGCCTACCAACAAAGGAAAGCCCAAGACCAGATGAATTCTCAGGTGGGGTCTACCAGACCTTTGAAGAACACCAGACTTTCTCAAATTATTCCATGAAATTGAAAGGGAAGGAATACTCCCAAATACATTCTATGGAGCCAGTATAATTCCGATACCCAAACCAGACAAAGATACATCTAGGAAAGATTATTACAGAACAATATCTGTGATGAACATATATGCAAAAACCTTAAAATATTAGCAAATCACATTCAAGAACACATTAAGTAGATGATGTACTATGACCTAATGGGCTTCATCCCAGGGATGAAATGTTGGTTCAACATATATAAATCAATAAATGTAATTCACCACATTAATAAAATTAAGAACAAGAACCATATGATTATCTCAATGAATAGAGAAAAGGCCCTTGATAAAATACAACAACCATTCATGTTAAAAATCCTGGAAAAACTAGGGATAGATGGAACTTACCTAAACATTATAAAGGCTATAAATGACAAACCCAAGGCTAACATCATACTGAATAGACAAAAAAAATGAAAGCTTTTTTTTTTTTTTCAAAAAAAGGATATTCATTCTTATCATTTCTATTTAGTATAGTTCTCAAAACTCTAGCCAGAGTAATCAGAAAGGAAAAAGAAATTAAAGCAATACAAATAGGAAAAGAAATCAAACTACTACTGTTTGAAGATGACATGATCTTACATCTAAAACACCCAAAAAATTCACCACAAGATTCTTATAGCTTATAAATGAATTTAGCATAGTAGCAGGATATAATATCAATACTCAAAAATCAATAGCTTCTCTATACTCCAACAATAATTCAGCTGAGAAAGAAATAAGGAAAACTATCCCCTTCACAATATCAAAAAAATAAACAAATAAAAATCTGGGAATTAATCTAACGGAGGACGTGAAGGATCTCTACAATGAGAAATACAGAACACTGAATTGAAGAAGACCTCAGAAGATGGAAAGACCAATGTTCTTTGATAGGCAGAATATATATTGTCAAAATGGCCATACTATCAAAATGAAAATACAGATTCAATGCAACCCCCATCCAAATATCAATGGCCTTCTTCAGAGAACTAGAAAGAAACAGTCCTTAAAATCCTTTGGAAGAATAAGAGATACAGAATAGTCAAAGCCATTCTGAATAAGAAAATTGACACAGGAGGCATCTCAATGCCCAATCTTCAATCATATTACAGAACCACAGTAGCAAAAATAGCATGGTATTAGCATCAAAGTAGACACCAGTGAAATAGAAGATACAGAAAAAACCCACGTACTTACAGCCATGTGATACTTGACAAAGGTGCCAAAATATATATGTTGGGGAAAAGATAGACTTTTAAACAAATGTTGCTAAGAAAACTGATATCTACATTTATAAGAAAAAATTAGAACCCTATTTTTCACCCTGCAAAAAGTTATATAAAATTTAGACACTGTCAATTTAAAAAGCTTCTGCAGAGCAAAGAAAATGATTAGGAGAATGAAGAGAGAACCCACAGAATGGGAAAAAATCTTTGCCAGCTACTCTTCTGACAGGAGATTAATATCCAGAATATATAAAGAACTCAAAATAATGCCAACAACAAAAGTAAATCAATAAATGCACAAAAGAACAGATCTCTCAAAAGAAACACAAATGCCCCCAAAAATACATGAAAAAAAGTTCATCTCTAGCAATCATCAAATTTCAAATCCCAAGATTTCATCTCATAACAGAATGACAACGATCAGAAAATGAATGATAATAAATGCTTGAGAGGATGTAGAGGGAAAAGGTGAGAAAGTACACCCATATTGTTTGTGGGGCTCCAAATCAGTATACCACTCTGGAAGATAGTGTGAAAATTCCTCTCAAAAAGGGAACCACCATATGACTCAGGTATCCCATTCCTCAGTATTTATCCTAAAGCATACTATAGTGATCCAACCACTACAACGTTTATAGCAGCACAATTCACAATAACCAAATTATGGAATCAACCCAGATACCTGTCAATAGATGACTGGATTAAGAAAATGTGCTATCTGTACACAATGGAGTTTTAGTCAGCCATAAAGAATGAAATAATGGCATTGTACAGTAAATGGGATGAAAATGGAGAAAACCATGCTAAGGGAAATAAGCCAGACTTAGAAAATCAAGGATCACATGTTCTAATGTGTGAAAGCTAAAGAAAAAATAATGAAAGGAATGGAGTGGGGCAGGAGAGGGAATCAGATATCATAAAGATATAGGGAAGATCAGTAGGAGTCAGAGAATAAGAGGGAAGGAGGAAGGGTAAAGGGAAGAAGTATGAAATGAATCTAACGGAATCATGTTACAAACAAATATAAATGTACTGGAGGAAATTTCTCCTTTTGTAGAAAATGCAAATAAAAAATAAGTACGTAAAGGAGTGAAAGCATCATTGGAGTAAAGGAGAGAAAAAAAGGTCGGTAAGGAGGGAAGGAAAAGGTGAGGGGGATGAGGATTAAAATTAAATTTCTTGTATGTATAATTTTGTCACAAGGAACTCAAATGCTAATTATAATGCTCCAAGTAAAAACAAAGTAGTTATATCATCCTGACTACTTCTGTGTTTCACCTCTTTGATCCTATTCCTTTTTCTATAAACTGAGTTTGCTACTATCTGTATTACAGGATTATGGCAATAAAATTTAACATATTTAATGGTTTGTAAGAGAGTCTAACAGGGGGCATCAATCTCTCCTATTAATATTTTAACATTACTATTCTCATGCTTTTTCAAGGATGAATGGAAAAAGAGACTATTTTCCCAAGTGTTAGTGAGGTGATGTTCAGTCTCTTGTTTAGAAGATAAATTACGTTTCCACATAAAATCCTATATGGAACTTTAATACAGAAATTATTACCATCTCTATCACCACCATCACAATGAGACCTTCCCATTCAAAGGTGGAGAAGAGAATAAAATGGAGTCGAAGAATCTATTTGCTGAGCTGCTCTCTCCTAAGTAGTTACTAGTGGGACCTCTGCATAGAATTTGAAATCCCGAAGCCTATAATAATTATTTTAGAAGTCAAACAACTGTTTACCCAGATTCTCAAACCTGGGAGCCATCCTATATCCTACTATTTCTTTCTTTTCAAACAGTTGTGCTGACTCTACTGCAAGAAGAATCTATTAGTTTCTTGCCATGACCCCTGTCATCACCCTGATTCAGGCACTCCTCATCTATCATTTAGACTATGACAAAAGACTTTCTCTGGTATTTTTTGCAACAAGTTTGTTAAGGCACTACAGATATATAACAAAATGGCACATCTTTAAGATACATGATTTGATAACTTCTGACATGTGGATACACCTGTGAAAATATCACCACACTGAACAGGACAAATATACCCATCACACACAAGTGTCCTCATGCCCGTTTGTAATTCCCCTTGACCCTACCTCCCATCATCCTTAGGCAATCCATGCCCTGGTTTCTGAAACTATAGATTAGCTTGAATTTTCTCAAGATTATATAAATACAAGATTAGTTTATACTCCTGTAGTTTTGATTCTTTCTCTTAGTATGAGTCTTGAGATTCTTCAGTGTGGCTTCATACAATAGTCCATTCCTTTATTATAGAATAGTATTTCCTCATGTGAATATATCACAATGTGTTCATCAATTTTCCTGCTAATGGACATTTGGGTGGTTTCCAGGTTGAGAGTTTTGCTAATAAATTTGCTTTGAATATTTATGTATAAGACTTTATATGAGTATTTACTTTTTCTTAAATATTAGGGTTAGAACCTTAGGATGAAATGATAAGAGTATGTTCAAATTCTGAAGAAACTAATTGTTTTACAAAATGGTTGTAATACTTTACCACTAGCATAGCATGAAGGTTAAAGTTTCTACCTATCCTTGCCAGCAGTTAAAGATGGTGTTTAAGTTTTAATCATTTTAATAGGTTTGTAGTGGTTCTTCCTAGTGGTTGTCATTTTGCATTTTCCTAATAAGAAATTATGTAAAACATCTTATATGTTTGTCATCTGTATATTTTCCCTGATAAATTGTATATTCAAACTTTTGTCATTTAAAAATATATTTTTTCTTATAATTACATTTTGGGAGTTCTATCTTCTGAAAACAAGTTTATTTTACATAGATATTTATGTTTGTACTGCTCTTCTCAATCCATTGTTCACCTTTTCCTTAAGAGCATCTTTGAGAAGACATTTTTAATTTTGCAAGTTCCAATTATCATTTTTTTAAATTATGCCTTTGGTGTTAATTTTAATAACTGACTATGCCAAGGTCATAAACGTTTCCATTTTTCTATGGGATGTTTATACTTATGTTTTTACATAAAGGCCTATGATCTACCTCAAGTGAGGTTTTGTATATGGAATGACGTTATGGATCAAAATTCATATTTTTACACATGGATATTCAATGATTCCAGTACAAGTGATTGAAATGACCACCTTTTATCCGCTGAATTATATTTGCACCTTCATAAAAGTCAGATACCCCTGTATGTATGGCTCATAATTTTTGCTTAATTCAACAACAGCAAAGTCAAAAGTAATCACCAGATTTGATTATTGAGGCTCAAACATTTTGTGTTAATTTGGCTGCACTATGATATCCTGATAGTGGTCAAACATCAGGTCTAGATAGTATTGTGAAGGCACTTTTTCAGATGAGATTATAATTTAAATCACATAATATTGACTAAATCAGATTATCCTCCATAATGTAAGTATAAAGTGTACCTCAACCAATCAGGTGAAATCTTTAAGAGGGAAGGAAACAAAAAAGCAGGTGCACCAAAGAAGAATATTCTCCCTCCAGATGCCTTTGGATTGAAGCTGCAACATTAACTCTTCCCTCCACAATTGTGAGAGACAGTCCCTAGAATATATCTCTAAATTTGCACACCTTATTTGTTCTGTTTGTCTGGACAACTCTGCAAACTACAGTGATGTAGCATCTTCATATTATTTAGTATATTGTTTACAGACCCCCAAACTTAAAGTAGCTAAAGCAAAAATTGTATTACATTTACTAGAGTCTCTCAATGTTATTCAAAAATAGAACTTGCAGCTGGCTCAGGAACAATTGGAGCCAGGAATTCAACCACCAGAGCTCCATTTCCTCCTCTTATTACTCTCTTCCTTTCACTTGTTATTTTCATGTCACTCAGAAAGCCCGACTTCCTTTACTTCTCAGATGTATTCACACAAGGATATGACTCCTGATAGTCCCTGAGATTTACGTATCTTATTTCAAAGATCTAAAATCTCTAATTTCCAACACTAAAAATCTCATGAATGAGCCTCAATGATTAGCTTGGGTCAAGTGCCCATCCCTGGATTCCCCAATTATTACTGGGTTGGAGATACAATATATGTTTATGCTGGAACCATGTAATGATTTACAGGAAGAGATTGGTACTAAAGGAAGGTATTGGACAAGCAAATAGCATCCATTGCATTTCAGAAAGAGTAAATAAGCTAAATTTCTAAAGTGACACAAGAGTAAATACCCTATTTTTGACAGCTGGCTCAAATTCAAGACTCTGCCTGTGACATGAAGATAAAATCAGATTATAAATTTTTATTGGAATAGTATCATCCATACAGTTAACACAAAATGTTCCTCTATCCAAATCTGGCTTTTTCCTCTCATTTTACTCATTTGCTCTATATAAGTGTGAATTTGATTTTCATTTTGTATTATCAATACTTGAAAAGTTTTACAGGAGATAATGTCAAGCTCATTCCCTAAACACCCTATAAAAATTGTCGCCCTCTGTCCTCATCCCAGTACCTGGCTTTGTTCTTATTCAGATTAAGTGTCACAACCTGGACTGCAGATTTGTTATTTTGTTTTCTTTTGATTTATGTTTGCATCCCCCTAGTTATAGAACGTAAATTGCACAAGAGCTGGGGCTTTTCTGTTTTATTCATAGTTGCATTCCAGCACTTGAAAATGGATTGGCATGAATTAGGGATGCAAAAAAAAAATTAAGTGAAATATGAATCTATATTTAGATATGCTTATAGGCTTTTAAAATCATATTTATAAAGATAGATTCATTATTCAGTGGCCAGAGTGGTAGAACAACACACTATTGAGGGGCTGCTACTTTCATAATACAGTCTAAAATGGTCTAGTCGCCTTAACTCATCCTTCAAAAACCAGTGATCTAGCACCCACATGTACAAATTTTCCTTGAATTTTTCATGTACTCCTTCTCCGTGTGTCAAGTGTGACAGAATAGATGTAGTCAGTGAGTGATCAAACAGATGTTTCCTTTGTATCACCATTCATTACAATATGTCATAATTGACAGCACAACCATGAAACTTGTCAAGTCCCTAAATCTATGCAGGTCTCTTTTTAAGGGAAGTCATGATTAAAAACAAACAGAACTTCCTGTGAAACACTTGCAAAAGTTAAACGTCTCTATCTAAAAGAAACTGTCAATGCTGGATGGCATCAAACAGTCATGTGAGCCTTCTTTTCAGGTTGCAAATGATAAACAAGGAATTTTTTCACTCTCCTCAGAGCAATCACAGGTTACCATGGAGAATTGACTCAATGAAATGATCATGCAGCCCCTGCCCAGTCCTTAGATCATACAGAAATCGCATGTGGAAAACAAAGTTCCAACCTCGAAAAATGGACAGTCACACTTTTATTTAAAGGTCATTATACTATACATTATCTTCATCGTGTGCTTGTGATAGCAATTGTGTTTCCCCAACATTTCTGACAGATTCCCCCTTTGCAATGCCATCTACATCCTATAACTCTCAAACAGGATATTATGAACCATTTTCTCGTATTTCATTACAAAAATTCAGTGAGATTTTATTCATGAATTCTGTTTATTGGAACTTTGTGATTTTTCATTAAGCTGGGCATGTTACTGTATACTTACCTTGGAGTCTCTTTTGGAAGGGATGCTTCTTTTGATCTTTGTTTTAAAAGCAATACATTTCAGTTCTCAAATTTAACTGCAAAAACTTAATTTTGAAAAACTGTCAAATCTAATTAAATTGTGACACTGAACCCTAAGCTACTGAGATTGCGGAAAGAAACATTCTACCAAGTATTCTTGAGGCCCTGTATTCTTTCAAAGGCTTACAAGTTTCCTTAAAGCCTAATGAAGGCCTTTCGTGCTTCTCTCAGAAATCTTTCCCTTCCCAATTGTTAATTTCAAAAGCAGGCACCCAGTTTTACTCCTACCCTTGATGTATCACATATTTTCAATAGTCTCAATTTTTAGGCAGGAGAACTTTTGTATTTCAATAACTTTTATGATGTGTTCTGTAAAACTTCCCGAGAAAAGAAAATACAAAAAAATTAGCTGTGCGGCTGCTTTTGTCTAGAGACAACCCACATTCTCCCTTCAGTGTGTATCCATCTTCCTAAACAGACCTTTATCTATGCCTCTGTCTGGCTGGTGCTGAAATACTTTTCTGCCATGTATGACAAGAATTCAGAGTCCTTAGTCAAGTTCCCTCTCTCCTCCAGGAACTCCTTGGACCCTTTGGAGAGAAATATTTTCTCCCATGACGGCTTTTGGCTCTTGAACATGGGGCTTCAGAGATATCAACTTTGGTATTATCAAGTATTTTCTTTCTCAACTGTGACCTTTTTTCAAAAATTTTTATTTTTGTTATTGAACTCAGAGCCACTCGACCACTAAGCCACATCCTCAGCCCTATTTTGTATGTTATTTAGAGACAGGGTCTCACTGATTTGCTTAGTGTCTTGCCTTTGTCGAGGATGGCTTTGAACTTGAAATCTTCCTGTCTCAGCCTCCTGAACCACTGGGATTACAGGTGGGGGCCACTGCACCTGGCAACTGTGACTTATTCTGTTAATTCCTATAGCTATAACCTCTCTCCTGCTTCTTCTACTTTCAAAGACCAGAGAGTACAATATCAATCTGCCTCATTTGCTGTGGTTCCACTTCTTGGGTAGCCGAGAAATCCCCAGGCCTTTGTAGGTTCAAGTGGCAATAAATTGGTGGCTGATACAATCCTAGGGATTTGGTAGAGTCTCTGAAATCTAAAACTGATGGAACTTGGTGGTCCTTTTAAAATCTGTTTCTTATGCTGCAAAATCGGCATCAGGTTTCTCAGCCTCTGTGGGACTTACATGGGTGATGTTCTGTTTCTCTTCCTCCTCTCCTTGGCCTGGAGCCCTCTTGCTTTTTAAAAGATGTTTATTAAAGCATGAAGATAGGAGAGTCCCTTAGGCTAACACACCCAGTTCCTGGGTCAGAAGGAACATAAATTGCTCCTCTGAAAGATGCACACGAGGGATTGGTCTCCCAGCATCTTGAGCACCCTCTTTTTTTGCCAAACATGGGGTTCACCTGAGACACATTGTTGGAGGGACCTGGCCATGATGTGACAATCAAGGAACCTACCTCCATTAATTATCACATTCAGACCCAATACACAGTGGCCATTTCTGGACTCTAAGCTTCTGCTGGTCTCTAAAACTCTGGCCTGTCTTGTCCTTGGCCTGTATTCCCTTTTCTGAACTATTTTTGTACTCTCACATGTGTCCCAGCTAAGTTATTCTATCCTGATAGGGACTATCATTCTTGTAATTCACATGAATTAAACCTTTAAGAAAAAGTTCAATTTAAATTTGTTAAACAGTAAAAATGCCATTAAAATTCTTAACCTACATATTTTTATAGTTAGGCAGGAAAACAAGAGTGTTGATTTCTATAAGATGATTGAAGTGAAATTTCCATTGACTCAATTTTTTTTGAGAGAGAGAGAGAGAGAGAGAGAGAGAGAGAATTATTTTTTAATATTTATTTTTTAGTTTTCGGTGGACACAACATCTTTCTTTGTATGTGGTGCTGATGATCGAACCCGGGCCACACGCATGCCAGGCGAGCACGCTACCACTTGAGCCACATCCCCAGCCTCTCAAATTTTTTCTTCAGTAGAAAAAAGATGGCTTATTCTGTTATGTACACTTCTCTGGCAACTTTAGGTTACCCATGGAAACCAAGGTAACATAAAATAAAAGAGTAAATTAGATTTAACATAAATGGGATTAATCATCATAAACGTGTTCAGAGGGGACATCTTATTCATTTGCAAAGTTAAAATCCTAAATTAAAGTACTCTTGACATGTAAAAGGTAATATATATTTGAATATATTAAATTATTTTAGAAGTGGTAAATGAAGAGTTTAAGATTACTTTAGGTCTTTATTGAAAGCAAGGTTATTAAGAGTTAAAATTCTGACAGGTGTAATTCTATAGGCAAAGTGCAAAAATGTTTCAGCTCTGTTTCAATGAAAGTATTATAAATAGCATAAAGTATTTTATCTTATTAAGAGGAGTAATTTGGAAAAATTTTAAAATTTCTTGAGGATTGTTTCAGAACACAAATTTTAAAAAGGCTCAGCGATTAAGAAAGACATAAGAAAGTTCTAGATATGGAACTAAATATGTTTGAGCTTTGAGTGCTATGAAAAATTTTAAAAAGGCTCAGCAATTAAGAAAGACATAAGAAAGTTCTAGATATGGAACTAAATATGTTTGAGCTTTGAGTGCTATGAAAAAATCTGCTATTATAGAAAAAAGATGAATTTGTACATCAGATAATAAGTATTTCTGATCATAAACACTTTATTAAACATATAAGAAATTTAAGGTTTAACTTTAATCTTTGTCAGTGTCACTAACCTATACAGACCTGTGATTATAGTTCCCTACACTATGGATCCTAAATTTTTCTTTAAAAGTAAAACTTTGTTAATATAGACATCAGTTTAATTGTGATGCTGTTCCTGGCTTCTTTGTATATTAGATGTATTCATGCCCTCCAAGTATACAAGTCTTTATAAAGATTAGAAAAGCACTTTACCAAGCTGGTGATCTCTAAACTAAAGTTGTCTGTAGCAATAGTCCCTTTTAGAATCATATAGAAATAACAAATTTTTAGTTGGGAGTTTATTTATATCATTTAATATTTCTTAATTGGATAAAAATAATGTCATCCATAAGTTTTATAAAATTTTGTGTTATCTTTACACTGGGATGAAAATTTAAATGTACTTGGAAGGTAATAAGGAGATCCTGATTTGTTTAAAGGTTGACAATGTGGACCACGAAATATTTTGCCACTTTTCCACAAAAAGGAGTCAGGAACTATCTTGGTTTGTTTAATTCATGTTTCAGATGTAATATTGAATTGTATTGATATTTGTATAGACTCAGGAAACATTGTATGAAAACTTTGTAAAATGATATTTATGAGGCAAAGACCTGTTTCAGAAATAAAACACTTAAGATTTGTCATGAGCCCTGCCTCACCCAAGTTAATACTCTGCCTCTCACCTTACTCCAGGTTAGGATGCTTCCAAAGTAGGTTAAACATAAGCTTATTTAAAACTGTGTTCAAAGATAGCTTTTTAAAGATTACTGTGATCTCAAAATATCCAAGGATTATAATACAATACTAAGTAACAGTTTGATTAAATTGTAAAATTTACAAGATTGTAAGAGTTTTAAAGAAAAATGAAATTTGTAAAGGATTGAGTTGATGAATTTATGTCTCTGTGAAAGCAAAATAGATACCAAAGACATTAATTAGTATTATTATAGAAATGTTTTTTGCTGTTGTTTTGGTTGTTTTTGTTCAAATCAATCATACAAACTGAATGTTTTTGGTCTGTTAGTTTTATAAGGAAAATACAAAATGAAATTAATTTTTACCCATTTAAAGAAATACTCCAAACAGAATATTCTAATTTGAGATAATAAGTCAACACCTATAGACAGATTAAGACATAAATTTGACTTCCAGTACTAATACTAACCCTAGTTAAGTGGAAGGAATAACTATAAAATTATAGACATTATAGTTACTGGCAAAACTGATCCACTGGATGTTTAAAAACAAAATTTGGAAACCAAAGGTAAAGAAGTGGAAATGTCAAGGAAAAAGCAGCCAATATTTTGGTCCTTGCTCTCTAAGGTCATCTAGGACCCAAGGAACAAAGGGACTTTGATAAGTGTTGTGCAACTCTGGGTAAATCACTTGACCTCCTGATCAGAGGGATTGAGAGGACGCTAGAGAACTGGAAGTCAACTAGTGTGCATTCTGCCAAGAGGAGGGTCACTGGAGAGGGAAATGTCCCTGATGTTTCCAAGGGAAGCCACATTGGGGTCAACAAGACCCTCACCTATCCTGGCAGGTGGCATAACTAGTACAGGAAGACCATAAGAGTTGAGATTTTGCACAAGTTCCCAAAAGGGATCCTGAGGGATCTCAGCCAACCCTAACTGTAGACAGGAAGGAACAAAGTCAATTTTTGACCAACTTGGTCTTAAACATATGGCAGGAAAGTATAACTAAAGAACAATCATAAATGGACATAAAAAAAGACTTCTCCTAAATGAAACTTGATGTATATTTGTGTCAGCCGTACCAAAAGTATATAGAAAAAGAAGTCTTATGCATGAGTGTCTGATGATGATGATAATAGTAATAATAATCAGAAGAGATTGATAAAATAACATTTGCCCTAAATTTATTTTCTGACCTAACAGTCATGCTTTAAAACAACAAAAACAAAACCCAAATCCTGAGATACACACAGGAAAATAAAACTATTAATGCTTACTTACTTGACTTCACTTGACTGTTTCCACTGTTAGGACCTCTGGTAAGTATTACTTCTGCTCCTATTGCTCATTCCAGGCCTTTTTAATCTAATAAAGCTTGCATCTTCCAGATTACAACAATTCCATGTTAAGAGGATGTCAACATAAGAATAACAACCCATCCCTGAAACTGAGAACAGTGTCTTCCCTTTAGAATAGTCAGAATGAGACCTTTGATCCATGGCAAGACAGGGTCCTCACCACTTTCCAGCCTGAAGCAGCCATAGAAAATGGATCTTCACCTCTCATCAACACTTAAGATTAAGGGATCAAAGTCTGGGGTGGGGGAAGAGATAGGGATTTAGGAAAAGAGAAATGGATCTTAAGGGAAACACCATCAAGTCATTGAAATGCAGAAACAAGCTATTGAGAAGCAGAAAATAGTTGCAAACCTTGGCCCATGCCCTTGTAAAATGATGAAATACACAAGCACAGGAAAACTGGCCCCCAAATGCAGCTCTATTCTAATCCATCTCTGGTCTAGCCCCAAGATTCAGCCCTTCTATAAATACTGGACCTACAGTCCAAGTCAGGACTACTTCTCACTCTTAAGACATCCTGAATTCTCTCTTGAACATGACTACCTTCCTAAATAGACATCTGTCAAAAAAAAAAAAAAAATCTAGCTGTTTTTAGAATGGGAAAGTAGAGAGGAAGGCAAATACTAGCAAAACATGCAAGTTACCATTTCAAAGCTTATCCAGACTGTTGGTTTTATCTACATTTTTTGTCACCCACTCCCTTATCATCAAGGATTATACTCAAGAACACTTAATCACTGAGCCACATCACCAGCCAGTTTTATTTTTGAGACAGAATCTTGCTAAGTTTCAGAGGTTGGCATTGAATTTGTGATCCTCCTGCCTCAGCCTGCTAGGAGCCACAGCAAAAATATTGATACAGGCACCTTTGGGTTTAGTGACTGCCAGCCAGCCATTGAGATTATGATTATGTTAAGTTACATTCATATGGTAATTGGACTCCTGCTGTTTACCTGGGCCCCTTACGGGACTCAGGTTACTCATGTCACTCTTGTAATGGGAGAGTTCCCATTGGTTGGGAAAGGATGGTAGGAGGGTGTTCCGGGGGAAGTGGAACCCCCGGCTCAGGTAGAACACATGTGTGTGGACCAACTTGTTAGGGGACGCACACAGCCTCTCACAAAATAAAACTTTGTTTCAGTTTGACTGGCTTGTGTTTTTGTGCCCAGCCAGGTTGCAAGATTGCAAGCCGGCGTGCACTGACAGCCCAGCAGGGAGGCGCCCAGCAGGAAGGCAGCAGGCAGTGCTCGGCGACAGCAGCAGCAGGAGCGAAGCTCAACAAAGCCCGTGCGGCCCGGGGCGAGCAGCCTGCAGCACAGCCTTCTGAGGTGCTTGAATTACAGGTGTGAGCTACCATACCCAGTTAACCTAACTCTTCATATTTCTCATTTTACATCTAAATAATGAAGAGATTATAGTACAATAAAAATGTAGGGTGCAAAGGCCAGAACAAATTTATTCAGGACCCCAAATAAACATGTGTTGTTTACTCCAGCTAGCTATTTAGTAGCCCTACAATAAACATCTGTTTAAAATATATGTATCTTTAAAAACATATGAATTTTTATTGTATATGTATTTTTATTTTCAATTTATGGATAAAGCAAGAATGATGAGTCCATTTATATTAGGAATACAGCAGTGTCCTAGGCCCAATCAATGTCATAATCTTCAAGATTATAATGGCAAGAAAGCCATTGACATTTCAACTGCTTGTTTCTGAAGAGATTCAGATCTTTCTGTGAAGACAGTAAAGCTGGTACCTTGAGGAGATGGAAGGAAGGTCAGAAAGGAAGTATGGAGATTCTCCCCAAGGAGGGAGGTCTCTCTCATAGAGAAAAGTTGGATTTTAAGCAACAGAGATTGTCAAAAGGTTTGGAATGCCTTGTATGTAATTCAGCATCCAATATTTATTAGATAAAATTAATTTCCTTCTAGGCCAAACAAGCATTGCAGAAAATGCTATTAATGTCCAGACCTTTGAACCCCTCAGGACTATCATTTTCAGAATATTGCCTACAGAAGCAGTGGTTTAATATGTATAAATCAGATCTTCATTGTTTCTCATCCAACTCAGTACCTGTGAATTTATATCAGAGAATGTGCCCCAGTTGAAATCTGCCCCATTTTAATATTACAGCACCATTTGGTCCTATATTCCTTTCTTTTTTACATTATCAGAACTTCCTAATGGAACTCCATGCTCATTCTCTGAAGAATACCAATGGACTAGATAAGACGTACACTGATTTATTTAAGGAAGGGGCTTGCTAAGAAATATAAGAGACTGCCAATCCCCAAATTCTATCACTACTTCAATTTCATCTACCATAGATTTTTAGCTCTATACACTATACAATACTGATACATTAGTATCTATAGAAACAACCTTTTTTAGTTGAAACAAACAAAAAATCCATATATTATATTCCACTGGCACTTTCCTCTTTTTTTTTTTTTTTTCTTTTTTTCGTGGTGCTGGGGATTGAACCCAGGGCCTTGTAAGCAAGCAGTCTACCAACTCAGCTAAATCCCCAATCTACCACTGGCACTTTCTGAAACATGTAATAGTGACTCAGAATTCAAGGGAATGCTCAGCTCTCATAACTTCCCTTTTAGTCTTTCACCTGATTTGTTTACATGATGAAATATTTATATGACTACTGAAGACTGAAAAAAGTCCAGTAACAACTTTTTTTCAATTTTTTATTTTATTTTGTTATAGATGACAGCAGAATGCATTACAATTCGTATTACACATAGCGAGCACAATTTTTCATTCTATTGTTGTACACAACGTAGAGTCACACCATTCATATCTTCATACATAGGGTAATGATATCCATCTCTTTCCACCATCTTTGCCCTACCGAGAGAATTCATCTAATCCTCCCATACCCAACCGTCCACCACATTATGAATAAGTAGCCATAAATCAGAGACAACATTTGGCATTTGGTTTTTGGGGATCGGCTAACTTTACTTAGCATTAGATTCTCCAACTCCATCCATTAACCTGCAAATACCATGATTTTATTCTCTTTTAAAGCTGAATAATATTCCATTGTGTATATATACCACATTTTTAATAATTATGTGATGGTATACTTTTTATATATTTGTGTTTGATTTGACAGAATTTTAGTGAGATTTTTTGAATCTATGTTCATTAGAGTTATTGGTCTGACGTTTTCTTTCTTTGATGTATCTTTGCTTGGTTTTGGAATCAGGGAGATAATGACCTCATAGAAAAAGAGGGCACACTTCCAAACTCCTACTATTTCTTTAATTGAAGAGTATTGGTATTAATTCTTCTTTAGAGATCTTGTAGAACTTGGCTGTGTATCCGTGCTGTCCTGGGCTTTTCTTGGTTGGTAGACTTCTAATGGTGTTTTCTATTTCATCACTTGAAATCGATCTGTTTAAATTGTGAATATCATCCTGATACAATTTGGGTAAATCATAGGAAGCTAGAAATTTGTTGACGCCTTCGATAGTTTCTATTTTCTTGTACTACAATTTTTCAAAATGATTTCTAATTATCTTCTCTATTTCTGTAGTGTCTGTTGTAATATTTCCTTTTTCATCAAGAAAATTAGACCTGGGCTCCCAGATGGTGGTGGGGGGTGGTGGTGGAGCAGATCCAAGCTTACCTTGGGCCCTGGCTCCTGTGCAGGTCAGGGAGGCGGGTCAGGTCCCAGCCCGATTCTGGTGGGACCTACCTTGGGCCTGATCTTCCGTGCAGGTCAGCAAGGAAGGTCTGGACTAAGCCGACTCTGGCGAGTTTCTTTGTTTTGTTTTATACTTAAAAAAATAAATCCATCAAATTGTTTAAGTCAAAATAACAGTACTTTGATTTAGCTGCCTTGATTGACTGACTGTTTTGTCACTATTTAGACAAAGAGGGATATATCATTTTAACAAGCAGTTTAGAAGCTACATGACAATCCACTGTAGAAATTTTTTTTTCTTTTTTTTGGAGAAAAGTTTCTGTAAGATCCCTCTGCTTATTATGAGGAATCGGATATCCTGAATTAATTCTCAAAGTCCAATCTGACTACAGCAAAGATCTAATGAGAAATCTGTGCTCTCCTAGGAGCTCATTTAATTAACTCAAGCATTGCTTTCAAAGTACAAGTTATAGTGTTGCTTGTAGATTCACATATAATACATGTAAATTATAATACATTTTGGAGGAAAGGGAGTTTGGTGACAGTCCAATTTACATTTCTTTCTTGGCCATAAGCATTTTCCCCCTTCTCAGGATCTAAATTTAGCATTCACAGATTCATATGGAGGACTTTTGTTTTCCTAGCTATTGTCATCAAGATATACACTTTTGTTCCTTTTAAATATGGTAATTCCTTCAGTAAATATAACTATTTCTGATTTAAGCTTGAAATCTGAGAGGGGAAAGCTATAAGCATATAAAATTTTTATTAGTTGACTTAAATCTGGATGGATAAATTGTACTCTTAAGTGAAACAGGTTTTGCCCTGAGGGACAGATACTTTGTTTAAGAGAGGGAAAAATGAGACAAATAAGCTTATAAGAAATATCTTGCTTTAATGTACTACACATTGAGGGAAAAAAACAAAACAATTCTCCTTTGTTCTATAGTTTAGTAGTACAAATTAAATAAGTTTATGGTGAATTTCACTGAATAACTTCCAACAAGTTTCATTCACCTCATATGTAACATCACTATAAATATTGTCCTATTTTTCAAAGGAGTCAGTAATGAAATTAAAACCAGTTAATTCAGTTTTGAAGGATATACACATAATATTGGATTATTCTTTGCCTCTTCTTATTTTTATCCTTATAAAGTTCATTTAAATAAGCCAATGTTGAATTTACCCCAAGTTTACATACCCTTAAAATGCCCCCTTTCATATTGAACTCCTAATTTTAGAAAACTTTAGATTTAGTGCAAATTTTTTTTTTTTTTTCAAATCTGAAACACTTGGTGGGGCACAGGCTTTTTTTTTTTTTTTTGAAAGGTAATACTGCACACACTCATTAAACTCTACTGAACACCTTCATGGAGGCATTCCCTAGTACACTTAATACATAATTATATAATAGTGTGTGCAATGGACTTTATACTCAATCATATTAATATCCTGGCAAAATAATGTGAGCATTTTTGCTAAATGGATTAAATAAATTCTATGCATGGCCTATCAGTTCTCAGATTTCCTCAACAAATTAATGATGAATGTTTTCGATTTTTAGAGCATTTGGACTTTATAACTGGAGTGACCACAGAAGTTTGATATTCAAATACAACACTGGTAGGCAGAATTCTAAGACAAACTCCAAGAATCTAGTCCCTTGGTGAAGCCAGATTTAAAGATAGGTAGTTAGTGTAGATAAGTAAGTCGGGTCTAATATCTAAGATAAAGAAAATGGAGACCATTTTCCAGAATGGAGTCCAGGAAACAAGAACAACACTTGGGGAAATTGAAATGTTAATGTCCCAGAGGCCTGGAACAAATCCCAAGGAACTGTGAATGAAGTAGCTCCCAGCAAACAGGGAGGTGCTAATCAAACCACCCCAGGCCCTTCCTGCTCAGATTACTCCTCCAGTCTCCCTATCTCCCACCTTTTGGCCTTCCCACCTGCATTCTATCACTGCAGGATAAAGGGAAACAAAGGACAGGAATGTGGGAAGGCTAAAAGAAGACCTTAGCTATAAAAAAGGGAAGACCTCCCCCTTCCACAGATTCTGCCTTTGGGTCCCCTTCTTCCTCCTGGGAGAAGTTTTTTCTGCTATCCTTTAATAAAGCCTTCCACTTTCCCACTTTATACTTGCCTCAGCGAGCTTCTCTGATGTTATACTTCAGCATTCGGGGAGGCAAGGACTCAGTAAACAGCAATAACATTGGTATACATGCTCTATAAAGCCCTGTTCTTCAGTGTTGGCCATACCTATGGATACTAAAGGACAGCCACTGTATTGATTAATTTATGCTACATAACAAAAGTCATGCAGAGCCACTCTCATGATTATTTTACATTATATAATGTGCCATCATAGCCACCCAGACCTGTACTGCTCTAAAAGAATGGAAGAAATACAATGTCATGTTGTGAGGGCCACATGAATTGGACCTGAGTGCAGTACCTAAGAGGCAAGACTCCCAGACTGACAGCCAGTTTAAAAAGAAGAAAAAGAGAGATACCTCTGTCCTAAGAGAGAGATACCTTTGTCCTATAGCCACAGGGGACTAAATTCTATAAGCAACCCAATGACCTTGGAAGAGGACCCTGAACTTCAGATGAAAAAAGATATTGCAGCCCATATCAACATCGAAAATTTAGCCTGGTGAGATGCTGACTAGAACTGCTGGCCATTCTGTGCCGGGATTTCTGATTCACCAAAATTTTAAGATAATGCATTTATGTTGTCAAATCTGTGGTAGTTTTGTTATGCACCAACAGAAAATTAATGCAATTATTGAATTTCATTTATTTCCAGTTCAAACTTAAAAAATAAAACAGATCCTCATCCACAATCTAAGTAGTTTTCCATAATTCTTATTAAGTCATTGTCTTGGTCTTATAAAGAAACAAAAAATACTCTGGGATAAAGATTTTTTTTTTAAATTTATTTATTTTTTATTAGTTGCTCAAGACAATACAATGATCTTGACATATCATACATTTGATTCAAAAAGGGTATGAATTCTCATTTTTCCACGTGTATAAATTGCAGGATCACATTGATTCAACCTCCATGTGTATACATACAGCAATCCTAGTGTCAGCTGTATTCTGCTGCCCTCCCTATCCTCCCCTTCCCTCTCCTCCCATCACCTCTCTCTACACATTCTCCTGTGACACTTATCTAAGACCACTTTATAGTTGACTTTCATTTTAAGTTTACATAGAGTATAAAGAGTATGGATGGGATGTTAAAATTACTGATAAAAGCATATAAAAGAAATAGTTTAGTTTTAATTTATATAACCCTTCTTTTATTTTTAAAAGAGGTTTTGAACTTGTTTTTTCTCAGATGAAATAAATTTGATCAAAATAAAACATACAATATTTTTAATTTGTAATATGACTCATGAAAGTCTAACAGCCAAAACACTTTATATCTGTCACTTCAATTCTTACTAGGAGCATGAGAAGGGTGTGTTCAATGATATTAAATTTAAATGTGCTTGGGATCAAATTGCCTTTCTGCTCTTAAAATTTCTATCAGTTTTCAGGATGAACTGGTTTTAAGGAATGAGTATTCTATTGAAATTCTTTCAGTTTTTCCACTGTTTCCATATATTAACTCAATTCCTGTACTCATTCTGCATGTCCTACCACAAGCAATCAAAATGAAAGAGAATGATCAAAGCTACTTTATCAAATTACTGAATGTGACAATTATTTATGGTATCTGTTTACAGAATCACCAGTTGATTTTTTTTTTTTCTTTCAAATTTCAGGTAGCCAGCTGTGAAATAAATGTCCTTAATTCACTTACCTATGTGATCTTGGCATTTTATGTTAAACAACTTTTCTAAGGAAGATAAAGGGTTTTATCTTAATTGTGTATGCTAAATAGCAAATAACTTTTTATAACTAAGTTGGTTCATCAAATCTTTAAATAGGGAGATGTATATAATAATATTATTGGAATTTTCTCATGGTTCATTTATTATCAAGGACTATCCCTGAATCCCAGAACAGGACTGACAATTTTGTAAGACAAACTGCTTCATCCACATGGTATTCTCTAAGGGCTCATCTTCAACCAGCATGTGACATAATGATTTTTATTGAGGCAAAGTTACCAGATCTCTAATCAGAGTATAGTAATATTTCTTAATAGTGCCAAGAAAGGATATGACAAGGTCATATCTCAAGAAATCCATGAGGCCAGCAAACTTCAGATCATTTAATCTCTTTGCCTCATAATTAAATGGAATACTTTTAATGGTAAAACATATTACTAACATATTACATTAATATTTTTAAGAACATTGACATCAGCAGTGGGAATTTTGTGAAAATGTTTATAAAGATGAATCATTGCAAGTGTTCTCTGAACAGTTAAAGACAGCCCAAGCCGAATTGGCTAAAAATATTAAGACAGTTTCCAGAGAAGAGAAAAGCTGGCTTCTCTGGGCTGATAAGCCTAGGATCCTGGCTCTTAATTTCCCACACTACAGGCACTCCCAATCAAATATGCTAACAACTCAAGCAATCTCTCCAAGGTGGAGCATGGTTACTGATGCTCCCTCTGGAGCTATTAGAAGGATTATCCTTACTGCCTATGTAACTACCAAAGAGTGCAATGCTATCTAGACCCATCTCCCTTCTGCATTTTATTTTCTCTGGCTTTTGGAGGTAAGATGAAGAGCAAATTAAAAATAAATCTGATTCTTTCCCCTTTTATGATACTAAGAGAAAGTATTTGCCAAGAAGAGAATTGGAGAACCATACACTGAAATGTTTTTTTAAAACTTATTGGCTTTATCCATCACTCTCTTTCTTAAATGGCATATAACAGTCTCTCAAATGTATACTTGCTAAATTCATGAAATGTGTATTTGGTTTTATTACTCATGTTCTTTCTGCACTTATAGCTGTTTTGCATAGAACGATCAGTTATCCAAAATATCACAACTTGAAACCCATTATTATAGTTTGGGTCTGGAATGTACACCAAGGGCTTATATGTTAAAGGCATGGTCCACAGTGCAGCAGTATTCAAAGGTGGGACTTTGGGGGAGTTATTCCATCATCAAGGTGCTAAGCTTATCAGTGATTCATTTCAGTTAAAAAAAAAAAAAGGTAGTGAGAAGCGTGGATATTAAAACATAATATATTGCGTGTGTTGAAATGTCAAAGTGTAACAATATGAGTTAATATTCAACAAATTCAAGAATAGTCAAGGAAAAAAAATTACCAGTAAAATTCTAAAATCTAGGTAAGAGGTATTAACTCAGCGAAGACCAACTTTTTTTTAACTTCTAAACTTTTATCATAGAAAGTAGACTTTGTATTTATCAAAAGAATCTGTTAAATGAAAATATGTAGTCTATATGACATCTACAATTAGGAAAAAATAATGGTAGTGTTTTGTAAACAGCCTGACCTGCTGAAGTCTGAGTTGTTTTCTTTTTTTTTTTTTCATGTAGCACAGATGTTAGTATAATAGAGATCAATGGATTATGATACCATAGCCTGATGGGATCAGCTATTCAGATGTATGACTAGCTCCACTTTCTGAGAGCTTATGCTTACCAAATAACCTGAGTATCTGACTCACCCTTAGATTTTCTGCTATGGAAGGGAAACACTGATCCTGGAAATTTACTAGTTATACTGCTCACAATAAATTCATTGATATCATACTTTTTACATTCCTCTTGTAACTTTGTTTCATTAATTTTTAGCCTGAGTAAAAGTATCCCATACCAGAAATTATATAAATAGCTTTTTTTCAGATTGCCAAACTCAGTTAATAAAAATATTTTATGTTCCTCACATGCTCCAAATACAAATAAAAATATGGATTTCATGTAGATTACAATTATCTCTCATTTAAAAGAGGACCTGGACATACAAATATATATTTCAGGAATCATTCTAGTTGGCATGGATAATAGTATAAGTTTGCTATAAGTAATACTCATTTGTAAAGAGGGAGAAGAAAGAATTTTGTAATCAAGTGGTGGTAACCAACATCAATTATCAGCAACACCTCAGATAACTTTGAGTAAACAGACCCAAATAAATCAAGATTCCAGAATGTTTTCTGAAAAGTCTTTATTTGCTCCATGGAACAAAAAACTAATTTTTTTTTATTGTGAGGTGACTTGAGTGAACCCTGTACTTAAAATATGAATTTCTCCCAATAAAGGTAAAATATTTGATGCATGGATTTGCTTTTTTCATTTGTTCTCCTTTATGCAATGATTATCCTGCAACATTTCTTAGGAAACTCAGTTTATCACACATTGTCTAGTTGCTTAGTTTTGCAGTTTACAAAGAAACCGCTTTTCTTTCAGTATCTCTATTATTCCTACACTTCTATGTCCATTTCTGTGTGTTTTAGGGAAAATAAATGTAAAGTATTGTTATTTTAATAAAAAATTTTCATTGCAAACATATTAACATACTCTTGATTTTCTACTAAAATCATTCTGCCTCATGTTTCTTTTATTTCATGATTTCAAAGGGATGCTAATTTTGACTAGAAAAAATTAAATGATTGAATAAAATATATCCAGAATATTTCAATGAGTTTAAATTAACTATTTCTATGAAAAGATGGAAAGTTATTTATAATCAATAGTCTTTTATAGAATTGACATTGATGAAGGGCTTCAAGCTCTTAAAACATTCTTTTGTTCAGTCTTGTCAAATATTCCCAATTACTTCTGAGCTCATTGAAAAATATAAATGTTTTTCATTGGTTCACTGGTTTATTCAACAAATGTGTTTTGAGTATTGTGTGATGGAAAATATCCTTGATGGAAAATTACAGAAATAAATCATATGCAGTACTTCCTTAAAAGTTGTCAAAATATTAGGGAAGACCAGCCTGTAAGAAAATAAATACTTGTCAACTTTTTGTCCTGAATAGCAGTTATATTGAACAGTCATGTAGAAGCTTCAGGTGAGCAAATGCAGTGTACATTCTGATATCTGTGGAAAATATTTCCTTTTGTTTCTGTGTGCTACATTTTGGTTGACCTTGCATTAAACATATTTGCTTCTCTAGCTGAAGACACAAATTTTTGCTTAAATAGTGTTTGTCATATCCAAATAATAGCAAATATAGGCTATCAAGTTCTCACATATGCATATTAAGGCAGATGTAACCCTTCCAGATAATATAGGTATTAATGCACTTTGCTATCAAGTTCTTTCAGTTTTGATATGTTTTTCCAATTTTTCTTTCAGGCAGTGATTGTACATAGACATGAGCTTCCCAGCGAAATAAACAAAAGAGAGCCAATGCTTTCGACTGCGAATAACTCAAGCTCCTGGCAAAGTATGCCCAGATCAAAAATCAATACTGAGAAATGGACTCCAAAAAAAACAAATTAACTGCACTAGTGACTTGCACTTGTTCTGCAAACTTTTGCTCCACTGTTGTTTAACCCTTATTGTGTTAGCTATCCAATCAAAGTACAGATGACAAATTTAACCAATGCTTTCATTAGCAAACTTCAGATCATGTAAAGCCATAGTGTAAGTCTCAGAAATCCATCCACTTATCTTTTTTTTTTTTTTGCTTCTTTTGTAAAGTCCAAGTTTTAGAGACAAATCTTCTGGAACGTATTCAAACTTCAAAGCAGAATATTAAAACCCCCCCAAAAGCATGTGTTTTAAAAAGAATCTTATATGATTTCTTTTAGTCTCTGAGTATTGTTTAAGTATCTGAAACAAGTTAGAGCAATAACCTTATTTACGTAGGAAAATGTTCTAATTTCCTGTGTTTTGCTTAGGTGCTTTACTAGTGAATATTTAATAAAACTTATTGAAATAAATTTAATCAAATTGATCCACAAACATGCTTTTCAAGGAAAATTATGTCTTTTGTCCCAATATTTTCATCATATTTTTGAAAACTTTTCACAATATTAATATAGATCTGTGGCTAAAACTTTTAAAAATTCAGAATTCTAATGGTAATTGTCCAATTTTGTCCATTTGAAATATGATAGGAAAAAATCAATTATTTATAGAACATAAGTCATTAGACTTGAGATTCATTTCTAAATTGAGTTATGAAATTATGTAGAGCAGAATCTGGTGCAATCTTTTCATTCTTCAATTCTTCTTTGGTTCCTTAGCTTTCTCAGTGCTCAAGGAAGTGTAGTCTAAATGTAAAATAAAAAAGACACTGATAACTTATCAATTGTGTGGTAGCTTAAAATGAAGTGAAGGGAAAAATAAAACAAGCTCAATTTTGTGTTCAAAGTTCTCAACTAGAACTCAATAAAATGAGCAACTATATCATTGGGAGTGATAGGGTTGAAAAGACAACACTGAAGAGCTGAGGAGAAACATCCAATTTGACTCCTCTGCGAAGCATAGATCAAACATCTTTCTATGCTAGATAAATTCTTTTATGGAAATAGCATTGAGAATTTCACAATATGGGGATATGAATCCATGTTTGAAAGCTAACACTTGAATTTATAAATTATACATGAAGCTATAGGTTTTTACTTACAATAGTATTTATATTTTTTATTCAAACATTTTAGTAAATTGTGCATGCACATGGAATGTGGATTTTGCATAATATATTTCTAAATTTTAGAAAAATTCACTTCAAAATTATTTAATTACACCATACCTATTAAGTTTCATAAAGTTAATATTTTTATTTAAACATAAGCATAACTAAAATTAAATTTTAATTATTCTAAATTATATGTATATAAAATAGTAAATTTATTTTTTTATTTAAATGTTATTTTATTGCAGAAATTCAGTTACACTAGAAGTGCCATAGAGGTGTCACATATGTGTCCATTTTTGTGGATCACAAATTATATTAGTTGTGCTTAGCATACACCTGTAACAAAGTAAGCCCAGTCAGTGGTCGCTGCCACTATTATTATTATTAACATTAATAGACCTGAACTTTTCTTATGAATTATGCATTTCAGTTTATTAAATATATGTATTTTGGAAACAAAATGATGATTCATATTGAATGTTTTTATTGGCCATTGTTGTATGTCAAATATTGCACGCGTCTAGTATAATCATTATGCTTATTTACATCACGTGAAAGTTAAAACACCAAGTTGTTTAAGAACACGGAGGATATATTGTTAGAATTACAAGTGTTAGAAAAAAATTCCTATCCCAAGTAATATCACTTCAGATCTACTCTTATTGTTCTGTCTCCTTATATATATTTTCCTCATATATTAATATAAGTACATGTATGTATATATATCTGTATGTGCACACATTTATACAAAAAATAATTATACACACATTTATGCCTTTTCCAATTCCTTTGAGATTTTTCACATCCTTGCTCAAGTTTCCTGTAATACTTTCCATAGGTTATTTCTGAGATATTGCTGTTATGAAGCTTAATCCAGGCTGGGGATATGGCTCAGTGGTATAACACTTACATAGCACATGTACCATTAAAAAAAAAAAAAAAATCCTATCCCAAGTAATATTGAAAAACCAGCCTCTACCTCAGAGCAAAGCCTGTCCAAGGAAGGGACATGACCTTTGTCCTTGGAAAGACCCAAAGAGCACTCCTAGGCACATTCCCACCCTGCTAAGTTGTTTATCTAACAGGAGAGATCTGCTGTGCCAGGTGTCCCTGACTCAGTTAGGCTGGGTGGGGACCCATAGCAACCCCCTAGCAGCCACCAATCAGCATGGAGACAGGGAAATACCTAGGATGCCAGATGACCCTCCCAGTAGTTTATGGTGGTTGATAACATGTTGGGAAACCATGTAGTTCAGCACGAACACCCCTCTTGGCTTAAACCAATCAGTTCAAATGAATCCCCCCTCTTGTAGTAACCAATCACCCCTACCCAACCTGTTCCTGCCAGTAAATGTGCTAACCATGTTTTAGAGTTGTTATTCGATTTTCCCAGGGTGTGTGATGATTTGCTAAGAGATGCTATGATGTATGTGGGGGGTCCCTGCCTTCTCATGTATAAAACTGCTGCAAACCCTGGGCTCCGGGCCTCTCAGCATCACCAGTTGCTGTGTGCACGCGCACAACTGGAGGATTGAGCTACCTCGCAATAAACACCTGTTTGCTGTTTACATCTATCTTGGTCTATGGTGGTCTTTTGGGGGTCCAGAATTTGAGCATAACAATATCACTTCAGATCTAGTCTTCATGTGCTGTCTCCTCATATATATGTATCATCCTCATAAATTAATATTTAAAATAGTTTTTTTAAAAAGCTTAATCTAGCATGCACATATATAGTGTTATAATAAGAAAATTTCTATCGCAAATGACAGAGATCCAACTTGCAATGATTTAAAAATTTAAAAAAAAAAATAAAAGCAGTGGCATTTATTGGTTCACATAACCAAATTACAGAATAGCAGTGTAGAATCAGTCACTTGGGAAACAAAGGAGACAAGGAAATTGGATTCTCTCAAGACTCTCATTATCTGAGTCTTGTCTCTCTGTCAGCACCATTCTTACTATTATGTAACATATGAAACAGAATTTTTCAGAACAGCAAGGAACATCGCCAGAGGCTGCTCAAGACCAACACATTCTTTTAAGCAGAATGTAATCCTTCCCATCAGCCTCACTTGAAAATATCCTCAAATAGGATTTTGAATAATCTAACAGGGGTTTCCTAAATTATCATATGTAAAAGGAGGAAGTCGTATGCCTTCACAAGATGGTGAGACCCAGGAACAGAAGACGGACTTGAGTCTTGAATATAGAAAGTATGTCAGTGCCTCTCTCTCCATCTCTACTTAAGAGTCTGTAATTTTACTACAGTTAGGCAAACAGAATCATGAAGACAGTCAAATAAAAGACATCCAATCTTTTAGTACAGGAGCTCTGTTCTCATAGGAATGACCAACAATGCATCTTAAAAATAAAACTGAACACTAAGAGTCCTGTTCACATGTAACTTGAGGATTAAGCCAGGGAGGGAAAATATAGAAAGGCTGGTCCACTCACACAGGAAGAGAAGAACCAGAAGGATGAGGGTCAAATGGTGTTCCTCCAGAAGTAGTATGTAAGTGCCAGTAAATTTACCTGAGAGTTAGGAAAAGTAAAGACTGATAATAGGCATTCTAGGGTGACAAAGTAATAGTTATGTTACGTGGGCTTGGGCTTCATGTTTTTGCCACATTGATGTCAGAATACTCAGGTTATTTTTGCGAAATTAAAAAAAATAGAAAAGCACAAAGAATATAAGAAACATCTGCTTGTTACCACCAGAAAAAAAGTTGTTCACTTTATTATTTTTCACTTTTTTCTATAACTTTTTTTTGTATAACTGATTCATATTCTTATTTATCAACCACCTAAAATTCTACTTCCAACACATTTACAATCATGAATTAATATAAGTTCCAATTCACAGTTTATATGCACATGGACATAAATGTCATGTAATATCAGTTATACTTATTCCACTTATCATGTTCCAAAAACATCCTGTAATTTACTTTTTTGCTTAAACATTATAGGGTTGTGATTCCTCCCTGTTGATTGTGATGATTTATTTCACTCATATTATTGCTAGTATATTCTGGCTATATTTTATTCTGTGATTTACAACATGTCACTAATATTTAAGTGACAGTGAAATAAACGTTTCCAAAATTTTACATTTGCAAACTTTCCATTAGAATTTGGATAAGACACTTTCACAGTTAATTTTGAATGCATTATTATTTTTGAACAACAGCATAACTGACCCCAAAGCCGCCAGAGTTTAGGGAACTATCAAATGGTGCAACATTCTGCACTTAAAAGTGGGAAGTCATTTGCTTCTTAATTCCCTAGGTTACTGTGAAGTGTAGCTAGCTATATGAAGAGAGGCACTTGATGTATGATGCCTTTTAGTAGGAGAAAGCAGACAACCACTAGTGACTGAACCAGGAGGAAACTAGGGGACCGATTCCTCCATCTCACTTTCCTTTGGCCTGTGGTCTTCTGCCTTCATCTCTGATAAGCTTTCAACCCAAACAAAAGCTGGAGGTAGAAAGACCATTGGTGCCACCCAAAGGCTTAGTTTCTCAGAGCATGGAAGTAAGAAGGGACAGAAGAGTTAAAAGGGAATCTAGAAAAGCAAACAGGAAAACAAAAATGTTCAGATTAACAGTTTCCTATATGCTGATGTGAAATGTCTGAATATGTGGTATATGGTAGGAACAGTGCTTTTTCAATTTTGTTAGTTATTTATTTAGGTCATCCATCTCCCCCAAATAGATACAATACTGAAAATATTTTGTGAAAGTAGTCAAATATAAAAATAGAATTCTCCTTGTCTTTGTTCTTAGATGATTTATGAAGTGTTCTATTGGCATATGCATATGTGTATCTGGTTTCCTAACACAGGAGTTTAAAGAAAAAAAAATGTTTTTTCCTTAAAAAGCTTTCTCTTTTAGTTGTTTTCTAGGAGTGAACATATTGTATGGGAGGAAAAATAAATTTCAATTGAATTTTATTCATTTTGAAGGGCATCAACTTCTTTTTTAAAGTATATCTTCCATTGAGAAATAGTCAAAATGGATGAAAGCTTTTTCCTATTTCAAAATACTGGTTTACCACACCACTTGGGACTTTCTTTTTTCCTGGGTTTTATATTTTTATGTATAAAGTGACTGTAATAAAACAAAGCTGTGAACACCCAAGTGCCAGCTTGAAATAGTAACAAAACTGACATGAACATACAAATATATAAACATAATTTATTTACCAACCATGAGCTTGTCATTTTCCCTAGGGATGTTGTCATTTAGAGGACATCTCTCCTTCTCTTACTTGTTTTCACAGCTATATGCATAGCTGATAAACACATTTGTAAAAATAAAAATGCCACGACATCCCTGGGATTTGGATTCCCTACAGAGGTTACTACTCATAAAACAAAACCTTTCAAGACTCAGAATTTGGAAGGAAGAAAGCGAGGGAGTACTGTAATAACAGGTAGTAAGCTCAAGTTTTATGTAGCTTCTACTGCTGTGATTTCTAGTTTTACCATCTACCATTTGCTGAACTCCTGCTCTAGGCTATCAGGGTTGTTACAAATACATAATCTCTTAATATTGAAGAAATACAAAATTTTGGTAGCATGATCTTCATTTTAAAGAGGAAACTGGGCCTCAAAGAATTTAAATGGCCTGCACAAAATAAAAATCGCTAACTCTGGTGTTTGAGGTTATGTTGAAGTTCCACATCTTTGGTTGCTAACTTTAGTATTTTTGGTTATCATAAAACTCTAATTTTCATGTTATACATTGACATACATAACCCATAACTTAAAGATTCCCTTATTAGAAATATATTAAAAACATTAAAAGAATAGAAAATGTTCTTCCAAAATTTTATACCTAAGTCATAGACATAAAAGGCATCTCATCCTTCTAGTCAAATCATGCCTCATCTCTACTTTCCTTCAGAATCCATAAGGGACAGTGTGACACACTTTCTTACCATATTCCCAAATTTATACACACATTTATGCATGTATTCTGTTTTTTTTTTTTTTTATATCAACTATTGCACTGTGAAAGCCAAACTTGACCTTCAGGACACTGGTGACAGATGAAGATTTCAGTTTCTGCAGTTAACACCTGCTAGGCAATGAGGTTGCACAGTCAGGTGCTTGGTGTCACTTTCCACCATGAAAGCTATTCTCTTACCTACTTCTTTTTGCAATCTACCACTGCTTTTGCCCAATGCTGACTCTGGGAAAGTGTAACAGAGTGACAGGGAAGTGACTGGGCAGAGTTTCTCATTGCTAGTAATAGCTTCATAAATGGAAGGTATTCAACAGAAAGTTTACTTTAAGATGTACACTCAAGAAATGTACAGATTAGACTGAGTCCGTTACTAAAGACACAGAGCCAGTAAACTTCCATGAATTGAATGATATCATCTTGAAGAGGAAGTGAAGACAGAAAGGGTACCACAATAGAATCAAGATGGTATTTCAATTGAACAAATGTCAACCCCTGAGACAATGACACATCAGTGATGACCAGAAGACATTCAGAGTCTAGGAAATACACTTTTATGAATGTTGTTGTTAGGGGAAGAACACTTGTGGGAGGGAAATCTGGGTGTCTATTAAGTTTTTGAGTAGACATGCATAGTTATGTGCTAAATTGTATTCCCTAAAACCCATGTTGAAATCTTGACACATAGCACCTTGGATGTGACTAGAGTTAGGCCTGTGAAAGGGATAATTAAGTTAAAATTAGGTCATTAGCATGGGCCCTATTCCAATTTGACTGATGTCCTTAAAGGAAGAGATTAGGGAGGCCATCTGAACACACAGGGAGAAGGCTGAAATAATTATGAAACTAATGAGAAAGGTCTCAATAGAAACCAACCCTGCCAACAGCTTCATCTCAGACTTCAGTTTCCAAAACTAAGAAAATGTCTATTATTTAAGCTACTCAGTCTGTGCTACTATGTTACACTATGAGAGCACCAGAAAATAAACACTTCTAACCAAAATTGCACAGTATTCAGTTCAGAGTTAGAAAGTAATATTTGAACCAATTTAAGAAACTTAGTCTGAAACTCCCATGAATGGTGATGAAAGTGGTAGCAGCCAAGAAAGCTCTCAAAGAAACAGCATAACCTGAGAACACATCTTTTGTTAGTGCAAAGATTTTTAAACCATAATTACAAAATAATTACCACTAGTCCATGTTTTTTAATTTCAAACCAATCCTTGAATCAATATTTTAATTACTTCTGGCAAAGAAGGAAAGGAGATATTATCTGGTAAAAGCAACATCACTGGTAAGTGTCAGAAACTGGAAACAATGTCTCCAGATCCCACAAGCTCAATCACACTAACATAATTTTAGAGCATTGTAATTTCTCCACATTTTCATTTAGAAAGAATACAGTAATAAATATCAGGACAAAGATTAGAATGCAAGTATAACATTTTAGAGTATCTCAAGATAATTAAACTTATGACACTCATGGTAGCTTCTACATTTGGTCTTCACCTTTCCACTGCAATTCCTCCAATAATTAAATGCCCTCAGAAATTCCAAATTCAATGATGCCTTTCCAATTTTATCTAATTTGACTTTTTCATGGTATTTGCACTAGTGAGCAATATATTCTTAAATTTCTCTCATCCCTCGATTTCCTATTCTTCTCTGGCCATTTCTTCTCACACTATTTGTGGGTATTCAGATTCTAATCATCTGTTAAATATAGGTGTCAATCAGGTTTTGAGCCTGGCTTTAAACTCTTTCCTGGACCATTGCACACTATTTTCTGAGAGCATTTCATTGCTTTTAACCTCCCCATAGTCTACTTGCAGTTTAGCCTTCATATTACTGCCTGATTAACTTTTCTAAAATACTAACCTAATGATTCCATCTTTACTTAAAGCCTTTTTTTCTTTCATTTGGAACAAGACAAAGTTTATATTGACATACTGAGCAATGTTTTTAGAGGCTGTCTGCACTTTAGATGCCTTCACCTAGCTTATCTTGCTCATGTTTCTTCATAATTCTAAAAATCTAAAATTCCTACTCTAAGTGTAACTTCTTTACAACCCCCAATCACCATTTCATCCAATAGAAAATAATGGGCTTTTCCTCTGTGGTTTTATCTAATTGAGGGTACGTCTTTATTAAGGGATTTGCTTTTCTGAGTGGGAAATGGTTTTGCTGTTATTTTCATTTTGTCTTCTGCACTAGACTTAACTTCATGTAATAAAATATCTAGAAGGTGCCGTTGCTTGTAAAAGTTATATGTGATCAAAATGTATTGCAAGACCAAACTACATTGGGTAAATTTCAGTTTCTGACTGTAATACAATTCTGCTCTTCATGAGAAACAGTCTCCCAGTATGAAATGTCTGTATTTTAGGGGCTGAAAATAAGAAAAAGTATCACTACAATGTTTCTTAAGTGTGCGGATACTATAGATGGCAGACATAAGTAGTATCAGAGTCTAAATATGCTGGTTTAAATAGAACAATTTGTGTTCATGAACTATGCCAGGTTAATAAATCTAAAAACAGAACTATTGTCAGGTTTATTGTACACTAAAAATGGTCACTGAGAAACTGAATATTTCCCTCCTGTCTGTTCTCCTTTTGAATTTTTAAATAATTTTGTAGTCTTCTACATGAGAAAAGTAATTTCTGAAGGTTTCAAACTGGAGCTGGTTCCCTATTCAATCAAGATTTGAGTTACATTTCTTTTTTAGTCCTAAGTACAGAGATGATGAACTACTCTATAATGGGTCTATTATCTTCTTAAAGAAATGCAACCATGGGCTGGGAATGTGGCTCAAGAGGTAGCATGCGTGCGGCCCGGGTTCGATCCTCAGCACCACATACAAACAAAGATGTTGTGACCGCCGAGAACTAAGAAAAAATAAATATTAAAATTCTCTCTCTCTGTCCCCCTCTCTCTCACTCTCTAAAAAAAAAAAAAAAAGAAATGCAACCAGAAAAATAATATGAAAATTATATTTTTGCAATATTTTCTTCCTCAGAAGGAATGTGGCCATTTTCACGGTCTCTAAAATATACCTTAAATGAGTATGCACATCTTTGGTGGTATAAATACAATCCTTTGGAATACATAGAAATTGAAAAATTTAGAGATCAAATAACTTTTTTTTCTTTAGTGATAGAGATTGTACCAAGAGTCCTTTACATGTTGGACAAGTATTCTACCAGTGAGCTGCAGCCCCTAATATGTTTTTAAATCTGAATATCTATTGCCTAGCAAGGCAGAATATCCCTGAGACTTTTGTTTATATTTAGTGTGAACAATAATAACTACTGAATCTTAAATCTTAAATGTACCCTTCTAGTTGAGCTATTAAAAACATTGTTAAAATAGATACACAAATAATTTGTACAAGTCCTTTACATTCAGTTTTGAAGTCAAAAGCAACAAGTCTAGATACCTAGGGCACTAGAGTAAAAGTCAATTTTGACAAATAACTTGAGAAAGAAGAATTTTAATGGTAGAAGACTTCCTAAGCATATCAAACCAATAGATGCCTAATTCTGGGCCTTTAAAGTCTTTTGAATTTCTCTCTCTACCTTGGCAAAGTGTTCTAACCCCTTTGTCTTAATTGTAACTTGGGCAAGATGGCAGGTTTACCCCAAGAGTAATTAGAGTTTAAGTTGGACAAAAGCTATACATTTGACTGCATCATTTATAAATTTAATGATTATAATTAGTATGATTTTGTAGTATATAATTTTATCTTAGTTATTTAAATATAAATGTTTAGCCACTTTAGCTTATGCATAGTTGTGTTAAATATGTCATTATATTTTAATCTAAATCATAAAATGAGACATGTGAAGATCATAAGATTGTTCATGCAATCAAATCTTAAGTTGTATTTTGATATTCTCAGTTATTTGCTTTGCTATCTTACCCACGTTATTTAACTTTTCTGAGTCTCACTTTGTGTGTATTCTTCTTCATGAGAGGTATGACACAGATTATTCAGGTTTATTCTAACAAAGTAAAAAATATATTTGAAATGGCTGGCATATGGAAAGTAAACAATAAATGAAAGATGTCACTAGAAACAATACTTCTTAGCAATGTCACATTACCAATCATAAAAAACTACATATAGCTGAAGAGGAAATACAAAAAACTAATTTGTCTAGCCTATAATTAAATATAGACAAGTACCCTTTTTAACAGTTATACAATTATTTATCAGAAAATATAATTAGTTAATTTAGTCGTTCTTTACTAACTCAAGCAGTTTAAGAACCCTAGAAACATAGAATCCATTCTATTTTAAGAATGCTTTCACAATATGTGTTGATGTTACATTACATGTAAGTGGCTCTTTATGTGCTTCTAAATCATATCAGTTTAAGGTAAGTGGCATTTTCTTTTCTCCTTTTCTGGCTTCCTTATTGAAATCAAGTGTTTTGAAAAATCCATGCAAGAGCAGGAAGAAAAGATTAACATTAAACAGAGACATGAGGTGGGAGGGAAAGGGAGAGAAAAGGGAAATTGCATGGAAATGGAGGGAGACCCTCATTGTTATACAAAATTACAAATAAGAGGTTGTGAGGGGAATGGGAAAATAAACAAGGAGAGAAATGAATTACAGTAGATGGGGTAGAGAGAGAAGATGGGAGGGGAGGGGAGGGGGGGATAGTAGAGGATAGGAAAGGCAGCAGAATACAACAGTTACTAATAGGGCATTATGTAAAAATGTGGATGTGTAACCGATGTGATTCTGCAATCTGTATTTGGGGTAAAAATGGGAGTTCATAACCCACTTGAATCTAATGTATGAAATATGATATGTCAAGAGCTTTGTAATGTTTTGAACAACCAATTAAAAAAAAAGAAAAAGAAAAAAATCCATGCAGTGTTTCTCCCTGAAAACTTAGTAAAATATTAAATTTAAAACTCTTACCTTTCACACACATAAAAAAGCAAGCTAATAAATTTATTTAAATATTCTGAAAAGCACTCAGTATGTTTCCTCCTGTGCTAATTTTCTATGATTAATTTTATGGGAACAACAACCAAAAAAAAAAAAAAATCAGCCATTCTGCAGTATAAATTAGCAAAAATACTTTATTTTTAATCATGAAAAATAAGGCAACTCTATCCTTTTATGGTGTGAAAAATAAGGCTTTTAGATTTAATAAGTGCATTGATGCTGAGGATGGAAGATGAGTTAGGAAGAATAGCAGTCCACAGTGCTTTTCAATGTACATGAACAGGAAGTAATAAAGCTAATTTATCTCCAAAATAGCAAATTGCTTTTTAGCAAATGGTCCACAAGGGTGCAATAAAAACAACAACATTAAAGATTCTTTGACATGGTAAATAATTAAGAGATTGGTCAAGGACTTGATATAAAGTTTCTCCTGTCTAATCTAGAAATTACTAAGACTCAGGAGTATAGCACACTCCCACATCCAGTGTACTCTTGATTATATGACTGAAAGAAAGTGCCAATGCCAACATACAAAATGAATAGTTAATATTAACAGCAGATCCAAGTGACTAAGAAAGAGATGAAAAAATTCATCTAAATTACCTGTGGTCATGAGTCTGAATGGTATAGAATAGAGTAAGTGAGGCATGGTGGTTATTACAAGGGGTGTGGCAGGATGGGTACAAGTAAGCTTGTGTAATCACCTGAATCACTAATGAAAGCGCACACACACACAAAATAATACAAATCGTTTTCATAACCTAGAGAAGGGGAGGACAGACAGGGTCTCCATAAATTTCCTGTGTGATATCTCATTACTCCTTCCCCAGAGGCAGCCAGTGATAGCATTTTTTCATGATCCTCTCAATAATATTCTAGTCCTATATGCATACCTACCTCCAGAAACCAAGGTACAATGTTTTGGAATTTGTTTCTAATAGAACCATATATTTCAGTGATTATTATGTGTATTGATATAAACCTATCTTCTTTATTTTTAATGAATTTATGGTAGTGTAATTTAATAATTTAACTATTGATGGCCATTTGAATTGCTTATGATTTTAGAAGAAAAATTATAAATTATAATCATGTTTTTATCATCTCCCTAGTGTAAATACATGTATATCATACACAAATTTACATTAACTTAAAACCCATGTGAAAATCTTGACTGAAACAATCTGAGCATAAGATATTTTGTCAAATATTATCAACTTAAAATTTAATAAAATCAGTCACCGCTTTAACATTTGCCTGAAATTTTGTATATAAATGACAGGGAGTTATAAAACATCTTTTTTACAGTACCTACATATAGGCTTTGTAAAATTGTATCAATAAAACAAATTACATAAAATTTATGTAGTAAGAATCAGGTTTCTTAAAAATTCTTTGTAAATCAGATAATCAGATTTTTTAATAATTTGAGAGAGCAATTTAAATAATAATTTTAGTTTTTTGAATATGCTTTTATTATAAATTCTGTACCACTAACAACTGCCCTCCACAAATTTCACTTGCTTTGCTAGTATTTTCCTACATTGACTGGAAAGAAGAGTGTTGAGATGACCATATAGATAGACCACTTCTTAATTTATCATAAAATATGTCTGCCCCAAAAGAATGAAGTCCTTGAAAAATGGATGCTTTTTTTTTTTTTTAATTTAGAGGAACTTATTTTCTAAACTTTTCAACTTTGGGACTGTATCCCAAATAGATACAAGGGTAATAATCTCATTTGCCACCTAGTAAAATAATTGTTTTAAGTTGTTCATTTCTTATTAAAAATTTTCTGAAGCAAAGCAACAATCCAAATGCCTTAATAAGTTCAACCTTTTGTGCTATTATTCTTTAGTAAAAAAAATAATCACAATAATCATTTCTGCCACTTTTTTTTTAAAAAAGGTAATATACTTTATAATCCTCTCATAAGGGGCTTACTTCCAGTATACACCTGGTTTGAATTCTAAAGCAAAAAGTCAACTTCTTCAATTTGTACTTCAGAATATGTGCTGAGTCCCTGGAATTGTTTCCAATAATGCTCTTCACATGCAAGTGCCCTATCTTAATTATCTTAACAGTAAATTGTATGCAAATTAACTAGTCAAAGCTTTTACTTGTTTGAGCTTTTGTGTAGAGCTTTGCTTCTAAACTATTGGGGTTGGCAATTATTCACATAGAAAACCATTTCATTGGCAAAGCAGAAAAAAAAGATATTTATGCCAATGCATTTTACCCATTTCCTATGCACTTTGTTGGATTTCTGAATATTTTTCTTACGTACAAGATATACAAATGGTTATGTATAGTAGTTATAATAAGTCTTCTTCCTCTCCCTGCATACAGGTGTATATATTATTACCTATTATAGTATTTGGCTTTCTATTCCTAGGCCTATTGAGATGTCTGTAGATATAATTCAGTGGGTTTTCTGTTTTCCTTTTGGTTAAATTAGAAACGAAACGCTTACCTGTGGTATATGGTGAATTATAACCAACCTATACAACAGTTTTAAAACATTGATACTGACTGAATCCTGCATCATTATTTTAATAACAGAGAAGTGAAGAAAGTTTGATCAAAGGATACTAAATTACATTTAGATAGTAGTAAGAAATAGATAACAATAATATGCTGTACATTTTAAAAGCTTATTATAAGGCTTGAATGTTTTCACCATAAAGAAAAGATAAATGCTTGAGCAGATAGATATGTTTAACCTGATTTAAAGATTAAAGTTTAATGTATCAAACCAACACATGGTACACCATTAATATATACAATTTTTATGTTTTTCTGTATCAGTTTAAAATTTAAAAAAAAATGTTCATTAGCTTTTCATCACTGTAATGAAACACTTAACACAAGCTAATTATGAAACAAAGAGGCTATTGTGCTCACAGTTTTGGAGGCTGCAAATCCAAACATCATAACAGGAGCTCTGGTGAAGTCCCTGTGACAGGATTTGGAAAAGCAGAGTTGAAAAGAAGAGGCAATTTAACTGTGTCAGACGACAGGAAGTGAGTGAGAGCACAGTCTAGGACCAGCCTTCATATCTGAGTCCAGGAACCAAGAGGAGTAAGGAGGGGCTAGCCTGCTCTTTTTATTACAACCCCAGCACGGGCCACGGGAGAATAGCTTCCAAGAGCACACCCTCGATTGCCTAACAAACACCTGCTAGGCTCCAACTCCTGATAGCTCCATAGCACCCCGAAATAGTTAGTATCACCTGGGACCAAGCACTAATCACATGAATCTTTGTGGGCCACATGGAGCTGGAGGAATATACTTAAATCATGTGCAAGCTATAATAAATTTTCTTACTTTAAAAAGAATAGCATAATTTCCCAAGTACCAGCAATAGAGAGGTTATGTTTTCATTAAAAACTTGGTATTTCAATCAAGAGTTGTTTCTCATTCTAAGCAGTGACGCCTCCTAGAAAGAGTTAAGTGCAGCAAAATATAACGCAGAGTTAATGAGACTTCAAGATGGGTCCAATGTTTACCCTAAAAATAATACTAAGTTTCCTAGTTACATTGTGAATGATAATGATGACAAATTAGAGAAGAATAAATTAGGCTTTAATTTTCCTGCAATTTGAACCAAGTTGATGCTAAAAGAAATCCTCTAATTGCTCCTTTTTAAGGCTGCAATGAGACCTTGTGCAGCCAATGAAAGGATGATGTCTTTTGCCTGATTAAATCCAGGGTCTTATTCTGCCAACCATGTTCATTTTGTTGAGCCAATCCACTGCAAATAAGAATGCAATGTCTATAATTCATAGCTGAATGTGCTTCCTGACCTTGAAGCTACATGACCCACCTGACATAGCAAGTTGTCACTAACCAGGAACAGGGGAATAACCTGGGTGACATGGGAAATCCTGAGATAAATAAAATATTCAGCTGAGTTATACCAGATTTATCAGCATCCCCTCTCTCTTCTCAGGCTTTGCCAGTTCTGAGCCTGTCTAGTCTATATGTCAAAGACCAAAAAGTGCATGTGGATTTTTACAGGAATCCAACTGCATTCTTAGGGAAGTACTTGGTAATTAATGCCACCTGAGCTTAATTTACTAATTGCCAGGCAGGGGTGTATAATCAGCTGGTTCTCCTTGTGGTTCTAGTGAATTAATTCTGAGGCACATATTCTTTTCTGAATTCTCCAGTTATTATAGTCTATCAATTCTGAGGTGCTCTTTCTAAAATAATGTTCACATTTGGCAAGAACTGAGATTTATTTTTTAATGCAGTGTAGTTGTTTTTTTCCCTTATCTGAAAAAGCATATATTTTTTTCATTTTATATCCTTAATCATGGCTGTTGAGTAAATCTTGAACTATAGTAAAAATTACTCTTAAAATAGTAGCTGAATCAGTTACACTTTCATTAAAATAAAATTTACAAGCCACAATAGATAGTCCAATTTGGAAATGTTTATTATAGGGAAGTAGAAGTCTTTTCATTTAAATGTTGTAAGAGCTGGGGAATTAAGTCCAGGGATATGGCTGCTAGAGTCTATGATGCACAGGAGCTGTGATAAACCTCATCAATATCAAGGAGGATGGAAACACTGATTTTTGCTGCCAGCAATATGGAAGTCAGAGCTTCTTCTATCCCTGAATCTTCCTGCAATTATCTCTTACTTCCCTTTCCTGTCTTCCAAATCTTGCACAAATGTTTTTCCTTGGCAGATTCTGAACCTGGAACTATATGGAGAAAAGGGATACTACTAAAGGTCCTTCCAGTATGTCTCTCTGCAATGCCAAAATAGCTGTGACACATGAGATAATAATGCTGACTGGATCACAGGTAGCATAGCACAGAAATGGTACTGTATCAATTACTTTTCTTCATTTTCTGAGCACTGTGAATTATAGAACACTTTCTCAACAAATGTGCATTTTCTCAGTTCAAAAATTAAATATGGCATACGACTTTCCAGGTCTCAAGAAGTAAATTGTTAGAAATATACATGTTTCCCTAATGCAAATACAGTATTTTCATACAAGAAAATAGCATGATATACAAATATTTTTTAAAACTAAATGCTCACATTCAGCATTGTAATTTCTAGGAGAGATTGCTTCAGACTAGAAAGGGAATGGGAGACTTCTTGAAGGAGGTGACATTTGTGCTGAAGGATACACAGGATTTGGAAAAGCAGAGTTGAAAGAAGAGGAAATTTAACTGTGTCAGATGACATGAAGAAGGCAAAGCCTATAATATTCTTCATACTCCCACCAGCATATTTTTCCTAACATGCTATTCTAATCATATCACTCTGTAATGCTAAAAGCATTTAATAGTTTCTCACGCCTTAACACTTTCCTTACAACCTATCCCCAGGTCTGAGGCACACTGTGGATCCGAGCAAATTTTCTATCCTCCCCTCTCATTAATCTCTAACATAAAAGCTGTGTTTCATCAGGCTGAATTAATTTGTACATACACCACAGGCCTTAGTCTCATCCTATCTCGTGTGTGCTGACACAGGTCCCTTTGTTACATCTTCTGCATCTCATCTCCACTCTACATTTTACCTCTGGGACCTCTCTGCTTCCTTCACCACCTCACTCAAAATTTCATAATGTCTGCTTCTCCCTTGCCCACTTTTTTCCCCCTGCTTTGAGCTTTTGGTTTTTACAATGCTTATTAATTCTGAATATGACTAAATTTTATTTGCATTTACATCTTTCCCCAACCATAAGCTCATGATACATGATAAAAGGATCTTTACACTTCTTACCTCACCATGCAACATCTCAGAAAGTGCCTTGCATGGAATAGCCTATCAGCATTTTTTTTTAGTTGAGTATGTATTATGATAAAAGAAGTCAATGGCTTCATTATCTCACTGGAAGAAAAGCAATGGGATTTCATGCAGTAGGAGGTTTTGATAAGATCTAATGATGAACCTCTATAATGATTCATTTTTAATAGCTGTTCAGTCTCTAGGAGGCTGAAAATACTCCCAAATAATAGATAAAATATGAACATATCTGTAATGTATTTTGGCTACAAATTATGAAATAGTTTAGTACAGTTTCTTTGATAGTGCAAATTGACATCTTTCTTAATCCTGAATCTCACAGAATAAATATAAATGTAGGGCAGTTCAAATAGGGTAGAAAAGAGCCCGCATTCTGAGGGCTTCCACTGAAGATGAATGAATGATGCTACAGCTGACATCTCTTTCTGCTTAGAATCATGATCTCCAAAGAATAATCTTTCCCTGAAATGCAATTGTTTAAGGCTTAATTATTCTATGAGAAATCATAGTACTGTCCTACTTAATTCACTCATAGCACCCACTTGCTTTCTCCATCAAGTGTGTTTGGATCAAGTAGCAGATCATGGGGAAATTTAACAGCAGGCTAGTGTAAAAGAAAACAGCTCTCAGGAGTTTATTCCTTTCCCTTGTGGTGACTTTAATAGATAGGTTTCCAATTCATTAATTCTGGAACAATTGCTTACACTCTATGTGTCAGACACTGGGTTAGATGATAGGGAGAAAAAAAATGGAAATTATTATATGATAGACAAAGCAGATCTCAGGTAACTGATAGAGCTTGGTGATCTTGTCAGATGAAAATAACAGTATGGTCTCAACATCAGGAAGCTTGGGTATCAGCTATTTTTTAACATCTCTCTTTAGAGGGGAGGGTTTCTATACCATTGCTATTTTCTCTCCCTGTGACTGATTGGCTGTATTTACAGAAGTAATGTGCTATATTTGCAGAATTGTGAAGTTTATTAAAAAAAAAAAACAACAAAGTATCACTATAATGCCTACCCCAGCCACTTAGCACAAGAGCCTAATAACTCTATTGCTTATAGCAGAGTGCTTCACAGAAATGGATTTCACTATCTTAAGCTGTCTCATATAGGTAAGAAAGATGTCAGAACTCTTTTTGAAAAAATGAGAAAACATAACAAATTATTGACATATGATTCCATGAAACTATCCAATGTCTTTTAGACTGCATTGACTGAAGTAAAAACCCATTCTAGCAATGTGTGGTCAAACACTGTTTCTTGGCTCCAATTTTACATTCTCACTATCTCATCTAAAGACTTTACAAGATTTTTTTTGTAGTTTTATTGATTTTATTTTTTAAATACAAGACAGCAGAATGCATTACAATTCTTATTATACATAAAGAGTATACTTTTTCATATCTTTGTATATAGAGTATGTTCATGCCTTTATATATGTACTTTTTTTGCATTACAATTCTCATTACACATATATACCACAATTTTTCATATCTCTCTTTGTGTATATGTTGACACCCAATTCAAGTCTTCATACATGTACTTTGGATAATGATGTCCATGACATTCCACAGTCCTTGCTAATCCCCTGCCCCCTCCCTGTCCCTCCCACCCCTCTTTCCTATCTAGAATTGTCACACCATACTTTAAAAACACATGTTACATAAAGGTCACATTATGATAAAAATCCACAAATAGATGTGAAATATCAAATATTACTGAATGCTATCAAAAATACAATAATTTATCATCTAACAAGGATAATTAATGTACATCTAGAAATTCTAATAGCTTATGTGAAGGGAGTGCAAATAGCTAATGTAACTTGCAACTCACAATAGATAGGAGAATAGTTAGTGAATCAGGAAGAAAATTTGTAAAGAAAGCACTGCTCAAATGTTAGCAGACTAAGGCAGAAATAAATGGGATAATCCTTTAAAAAGGGAAGTATGTTTGTTATGAAACCTTATGAAAAGATTTTGTGAGGATCAACAATTTTTTATTTTTTTATTGAGACATAATTTATTCATTCTTTATTAGGCACAGTATGGCAATTCAATAGAAGTTATAATATGTAATAACTAAATCAGAGTAATAAGCATTTTTCTCTCTTCAAACATTAATAATTTTTAATGTGTTGGGAATTTCATACTCTTCTAGTCATTTTGAAATATATCAAGTTGCCTCAACTTACATTTGCCATACTAAAGAAAAACCAGCACTCATATCTGTACTCCAAGTGTGTTATGGTGTCCCTTATTGAAGTTTCTTCTGGCCCCTCTCCCTATCCACCTTGCCAAACTCTGGTGAACACATTCTGTTCTTCTACAAGACTGACTTATAAATTTCTACAAATGAGTGTGAATGAGGTATTTATCTTTCTGTGTCTAGCTTATTTTGCTTAACATCATGACCTCTAATTAGAACTATTTTGCTATAAATGATAGAATTTCATTCTTTTTTGTGGTTAAATAATATTCCATGATATATATACATATATATATATATATATATATATATATATATGTGTGTGTGTGTGTGTGTGTGTGTGTGTGTATATATATATATATATATATATATATATATATATATTTCTTTTATCAATTCACCCACTGAAGGTCATCTCAGTCCACTCCACATTTCACTATTTTGAATTTCTGTAATAAACAGGTGAGAGCAAGGCTTTTGTTGTTGTTGTTGTTGTTGTTATTATTTATTTATTTATTTGGGGGGGGTATGAGAATTTTGTCTCCTTTGAATATATCTCCAGTAGTGGAATATGATCAACAATTATTTTAAAGCAACAGGTGTATATATGAGTTTCTAGACTAGAAAAGTCATATAGAGAGAGGCATGAGGAGTGAGATTCTGTCTTCAGTGAGCTCTTGGTCTTGTCAAGTGCTCGCTATACATTGTAAGAAGAGTAAGCCAACTGAAGGGTACAGTGATTCATTTGCAGAGAAAGATGAACTCAAAGTAGTCAAATATTATAAATTTTGTCTGGAAACACTATTAAAATAACTGAGGAAAATAAATAACTGTTACCTTCTAAACAGAACTTAAGTTTATAAGGAATGAGAGTCCAGATCTTGTAAAGAAAAGCAAAGCTGGGGGCGGGGGGAAAGAGAGAGAGAAAGAGAGAAAAGAGAGAGAGAGAGAGAGAGAGAGAGAGAGAGAGAGAGAGAGAGAGAGAGAGAGGCCTGCGCGTATGCCTTGACAACATAATTTGAGGTCTGGGATCCAGTCAAGCCTAAATCATTGCCACTCTTTGAACTTCTTACTTACCTGGGTCAGTTGTCCCCATTCTTTGTGTATGCACTATTTTGAATGGGGTTTTATCACCTGGAGCCAAAAAAACACCACTGGATTATACAATCATGAATGGCAAACTGGTACTAAGAACACCATGATTCAGAAGAAGGACAGTCAGTGTGGGGGGGGCAATTACCAGGCAAGTCTTCATCAACTGTAGGAAATGTTCTAATTCGATCTTTAAAAAGTGAATAGTTTACTGCTCTATTTAACAAAAAAAACCATTCCAAACACGTGAGAAAGTGAGGGAAGCCAGGGAGGAAGTAACAGAATGGCTAGCAGTTCTGATTGAATGAGAACATGTGAATTAGAATCAGAGCTCTGGGTGGCACCCTAATTACAGTTGCAGGTTTATATTCAGAAAACCAAAAAGAGTCTTGAATAAGAGCATTAGATTACATGCATGTTCATTTGTCATTTATTTTCTTAGTCTTTCAATAAAAAGGTGAAGCTGAACACCAAGGGGGAGGAATCAATTAACAAGTTAGCAAAGTCATGTATATAACCTTTCCAGGGAACTGGCCTTTTCATTGAATAATCAATGGTAAAACACCTGTTTCCAAATCTCAGAACACAATGAAATTTAGATTACCATCTCTTTGTTAATTAGCATTCTACTAAAAACAAAGCTTAGAGAAGTTGGGTCAGCATCTATTCTCAAATAATCCTTTTATTGAAAGGGTGACTGATACTATTCCATGGCTCAATTAAATGGGCAGGAGGCATTGTATAGTACCTGGAAAATACATCAGTTGAAAATGCAAACTCTAAGTCTTCCCCAGATAATTAGAATTTTCTACTTTGTTGATTAATACGGAATAAATCTTTTTGCAAAATGGTTTTTGGAACAACTGTGTTTCTCATGACTATTTAGACCAGAACAGTTGTTTGCATTATAAATTCAGTAGAGTACCAAAGGCCTCCTTCTCTCTAGTCATACTGTATGATTTTAATTTCATTAAACCAAATTGATTGCAAACTCATTTACATTTAAGACAGCAGAACATTGTATATTTTATTTTTACTGGTTTGAATATATGATCCAACAAAATTAGGGAGAAATTCCCAAGGTTGCAAATATACAGTTAATAACTTACTGAATCCCACATGCCAATGAAAACATTATGCAAATGAAGCAAAATTTTCACCTATCCAGGAACTAAACAACAGATATGATTCATTTGAAGACTGCCTTTGTAGGGGAGAAAAGTAAAATAAAAAACTATTAAAAAGATTCATTATGTAAATGCATGTACTGAATTAGGCGTAAACCAAACCATTGTGTGTAGCTCTGAAGTGTTCCAGACAAAATAAGTCAAGTTTTATCCACCATGAGAAATCAGTTAGTTATTTAGGAAATAACAGAGGATAATAACCTTCAAATATGGCTAGCAGTAACAGAGAAAAGTAGTCAATATTTGCACATTAATTAAAAGAACCATACCATAGAACAATGCAATACAATTGTTAAACTACTGATAAATATATAGTGTTTTTAATTACACATATGGGAAGTGATAAATATATTGGGAAGATGCTTTTGTGTGTCTAACTAAGCAACTTTTCTAAGTTGCAAGAAGCCTGTCTTCCAAAAGATGACTAATACATAACTTTCATATTTGCAATCATAAATATTCTGATTTGGGCCTCTTATATAACTAATAAAAAGAAAGAATTAGTATTTACCTGCCCAAACTAAACCCTAGGTAAAGTAGTAAAAAAAGTATTATTCTATAAATTATAGGCAAATATTTTAATCAACGTGTAATTTGTTGACCTCATGCAAAGACATAATATTAGAAAGTCTCATGTGTTGGAAGCTATATTGATAATTCAGGGATATTTTTCTGCACTTATAATCAGTCACCTTTATATATGAAAAAAATTATTTTGAGGGAAAAAATGTTTTTTCATGTATAGTTTAAAATTTACAATCCTGTTCTTTTATTTATTCAAGAACACTGGTTTGTTTATTTGTGTTCCTGACTTACACATTTAACCTTCTCTTGATTCCAATCCCTCTGACTGGTTTGCTCTTTTCAATTCTTTGTCTGTCAAATCAAACTTAAGACCTTAAATACACTTGTTTGGGGGAGCCTTTTACCACTGGCCACAACTGAACAAGGATCTCCATATCATGTATACTCCACAGTACTCTGTGTCTACTCCTATCACAACCCTAAGCTATGTAATAAACATTTTTGTTTGTTTTATCTCTACAATAGACTCTATGCTATATAAATGTAGAGATTATATTCTGTTGTTTGTATCTCATTCCTACCACAGCATCTTGTACAAATTAGGCCTTCAAGTGTCTATTGAATTAACTCACTGGGAGAAATTTTAAAGAAAAAACATAGACAAAAATGATTTTAAGGGCTGGGGATGTGGCTCAAGCTGTAGCGCGCTCGCCTGGCATGCGTGCGGCCCGGTTCGATCCTCAGCACCATATACCAACAAAGATGTTGTGTCCGCTGAGAACTAAAATAAATAAATAAATAAATATTAAAAATTCTCTCTCTCTCTCTCTCTCCCTCTCTCACTCTCTCTTAAAAAAATGATTTTAAGCACAATTAGATGCTTAAAGATTTTTAATCCTGATTTATCAGGATTTTAATCAGGATTAAAATATTTTTTGTTTCTTTTTGTTTTCTAACTCTATTGTTGCACTCTTATGTAGAATTCTCTTTGACAAGTCACAAATTTTAACTTGATAATGAATAGGCTCAGGAATCGCCTTCTGATTCTTGCATAGCTACTTGGTTTGCAGATTGAACAGCACTATGAGATTCTGTGCTGCTGAGAGGCTAGTTTTCTATCACTTGATTTTTCTATGCCCACAATTTGATATGCAGCATATTGGTTTCTTGGGATTTCTGCTGACATTAACTGCTGGGCCATCAGTCTTTAAAACCAGGCATGCAGTTAACTATTTTAGGCATATCTTTATTTATTCAATTCATATTTTCTGTGGTGAAAGCTCAAAATAAAGCAGCTTTAAAATCCTGCTAAGTCATTTCTTCTTCACTAATTCTAAAGAAAAAATATTTCTTAAATTTTGTAAAAAGGACATAAGTGTTTGCAATATAGAAAATAAAATGTTACATGCTGGCAAAAATGTATATGTTTACTTTTCATTTAATTATAAAATATTATGATATTTTAAAACATAAATTTTGAGATAAATTTAAAGACCAGGGTATGAAATACTATAAAAAAGAGATTCTAGAACCTTATACAGGTAAAATAAACAATGATCATGACTGGGAATGATTATACTTAGCTCCAAGGATATGATATATTGCATGGTTTTAATGCCAAGTAATTATCTTCAACTCTTAACCAATAAATGTCCTGAAAATTCACTTTAAGCATTTTCTTAAAACTATAAAAATTTTAATGTAATGAAAAATAATTATAGATTTAAAAATTTTAGGGACTTGCCCTGATCTAAGCTTCATCTCTTAATATTTCACATGTTAAGAATTTTAGAACCTAAAAGTAAATATTAAAGTATAAAACTCATTCTAAAGAATGATCAACTTATTTATTAGGCATATTAGGGCAATTTCACTGGTTTAGACTTTTATTTTTTGAGTATTTAAACTTTATTTTGATGCAAAATTATAATAAAAAATTTTATTGTTGAAAATGGCAAACAAAATTCTAGCTCAGGAAGATGAAAAGGTTCTGAAGATGGATGGTAATATGAAGATTCTTAATGCCAGTAAACCATACACTTAAAAATGGTGAAATGGTGAATTTTATCTAAGGCATATTTGACCACAATAGAAAATCCTCAGAAAAAAAATAAATGAAAATGCATATTACTTTCATGATGTTTAATTAGTTGCTTACTCAGCTAATAAATAGTTCACAATATCAGTATTAAATTTTTATAGTTTTATGATAAATTTAGAACTTTAATATAGAAATTACTGATGTTTCACTAATAATATTTTAGGGACTATACAAACATTACTAAAATCTAAAATAGTTTTGTTATTTTGATTTTGATGAAGAAAAAGACCTTAGAATAAATAACAAACCAGTAGGTAAATGCCAAATAACCTTATTTAAAAATGGAAAATAAACCTAAATAGATATGTCTCAAAAAAGACATGTAAGTAGTCAAAAGGTAAATAATAATAATAATAATAATAATAATAATAAAAAGGTTCACATCACTAGTCATCAGAGAAAAACAAAACAAAACCACAATGAGCTATTACCTCACTCCAGTAAGATGCCTATTGTCAAAGACAAAATAGAAGGACTGGCTTTTAGAAAAAGCAGAAAAGGAAATCTTGGCACACCGTTGGTGGGAAAGGGAATTAGTATAAGCATGTGGAAAACAGCTCTGAAAACTGGTTCAGAAATTTTAGTGCATTCTTCTTAGCCGCATCAGCATAAGGGGAAGCATCATGGCAGAGTGCCTGTGATGGCACTGCTGCTCAACCTGTGGTGGTCTGGAAGTGATGAAAGTGAAGGGACTAGGGACAAGATAAACCCTGCAAGGCATGTCACTGGTGACCTCCTCTCATCAACTAGGTATCCCAATAGCACTAGCAGCTGGGGACCAAGCCTTCAACACATGTATCATTGGGGGACATTCCAGATCCAAACTTTAATGGAGGTGTCAGTTTTCTTTTACTGGATGATCTGTATAAGACATAGCTATTCATATGATATGCAAAGTAGGTCAGACACATCTATTATTTCATTCTTCTGAGATTATGCATTATGGTCAGCTTAATTAAATAATTTATTATCCAAACCCAAATATTTCAAGAGTTAAATAGAGACAGTATTAATAATTATCCTGGTATAGTGTACAGAAACAGGAATATTTCCAGGTAAAGCAGAAAATGTGGTCACCTTATGTGTAGTACTCATATTAAAACTGATTACAACCCTGTACTTTAGTAAATCACTATGGTTGACAAATAATAATAACATTAAGTAAAACTCTGTGTTGAACGTAGGGACTTTTAAGTCCTAGTCTTTCTCCTTTCCTGTTAAATGCCAAAGAACTGTTCAGTTTATTTTCTACATTATGAAGATTACAGAGCAGATGAAGTCTAGACATGAAATAGTGAATGATAAATATTAATTTTTTGTGCCAGTCATTTGTAAAATGACTGGCACAAAAATTAATATTCAGAAGTTTAAAGAAATGAGACCATTTCCAATCACTCTCTCAACTAGTTTATTATAAAACAATTTTATAAAGAGTTCAACTTTCAACACTTAGAGTTGTAAATTGATGTCTACTAAATTTTAAGTATTTCTTTAAAAATTCTGATTCTGGATCAGAGTAAGAAATTCTCAAAGACTTTGACACAATTTAGTTTTTAATTCTCCCCTTCACCAATATTTCCTGAGCACCTTTTTATGCGAGACGCCATGTTAGATGCTGTAAATACAAATATAATATGAACTATGTTCCCAAATAACTGTTTTCTAATATGAGACACAGAGAAGTGAACCCATAATGAACAATGACGCCTGCAATGAAATGATGTGCCAGGCACTAGGGAAGAACTGTTAGCTGCAGCTCTTAACAGAGGGTGTTAGAACTGCTTTCCTCCTCACATGTTTTACCAGGCTAGTTAGTCCGGGTGGTTTCATTTCTACATTTACTTATTCATGCTTCCCTTTGGCCTGTCTTCATGTGTTAAGTCTGCACCTTTCCCAAATATCTAATACATAGATTAGGGTGATGATATGTTAATCTCAATATTTATCTACACATCAGTATCGGGAAAATATCTGAATCTATAGGGACTCTGGGTCCTTTTCCTAGATTGACATGATGAAGATAAAAGAGTTTGGATTACTTTCTCAAAAAATATAGAATTAGTCTCCACAGAACTTTATTTTTCAATTTTTATTTATTCATGTAGCTCAGCTTTATGGAAACCTCTTGAGATTCTTCAGGATAATAATGGATAAGTCAAGTATGCATTGCACATCAAAAATCATATAAAGAACATCTGTGCTAATTCCTGATTCTGAATATTACAGCCCAAAAACTGAGATGACAAGCTCTTTTCATTTGTTTTAATTTTATTTAACACATAATTTTTTAAAATTACCAAATACTTACAGATTCAAAGAAGTTACAAAATATAGTACAGAGAGAGTCTTGTGCCCTTTTTCCAAGTTCCTCTGCTATTAACATTTGCCTAATTATAGTACAGTATCACAGCCAAGAAGTTGGCTTTGGTAAAGCCCAAAGATTTTATTTAAATCTTTCATGCTTTATGCCTTTTTAATGCATTCATATATACGTGTGTTGTGTGTATTAAGTTCTATACAGTTTTGCACATGCATTTATCTGTGTCAAGATACAGAATTATTCGATTACTTCAAGCATCTCTATTTCAACTTTTCCCAATTTCTGCCCTGTTTCTTTTCTTCCCCTAACATTAACCAACTTCTAATGTGGTGGATATTATTTAGAAATAAAATGACAAATATTACATCAATTTAAGGATCATAATTTGTATTCTAAAGTCTAGACTACTTGATTCTATACTCCAGCTTTTAGGACTTGTTGTCTATGTGACTTTGCACTTAATTTCCTTAAACATCAATTTCCTCATCTACTATATGAGTATATACCAGCCTATATTTCATGGGGTTATGATGATTTCATCCATTAATTCACTGTGATGATAGAAATTATTATAATGAATTATGCCTGTCCTGTTGTGTTTACAGCCTAGTAGAGAATATGGACATTAGGATATTAGAAAACAGCATAACAGCTTCCAGAAGATTCCTATGGCAAAATCTGTGAAGGAATCTAACCTATACTTGGGGGAAAGAATGTGAGAAATGGAATATTGAAGGAAGTGATGAAAAAAACCCTAAGATTTAAAAGATGAATTGGCAGGAGGCAGATCAGAGGGGTTAAGTATTTTTCAAGAAGAGTAGCAGCTAGAAGTATATAGATCTTTTGGAAAACTTGATAATTTGATATGGCTGTAACTCAAAGATAGAGAAGGAAGACCTTTCAAGATGCTTAGAAGTCTAATTTTCATCTGGAAAACTAAGGAAGAAATCGAGAAGAGTAACATTATCAGATCAGATTTGCATTTCAGAAAAATCACCCTGGTGGAGTGTAAGAAAAGGTAGAAGGACTGTAGATTATTATCCATAAATCATTACTAATTAATGAGTCATTTTTAGTTAAAGATAATTCTTAAAATGGTGGGTTATACTAACTGAACTTGAGGTTAAATTCTAAGCTTGTGATTTTGATTAAAACCTATTAACAAGACATATAAATTGAACTTCAGTGGTAAAAATAGTCAGCTAGTTTAGAGAAGTCCAAAAGCCAAAAGGACAACGAGAGAAAAACAACTTTTTAATGAGCCAGATCCTTCCATTTGCACCACAGAAGAACAAATATAAATAGTAGCTTCAAGTATTTATGGCACTTTTGATATCAAGTAATTAGTTTTGGTAAGTTTCACGTTCCTTATTAACTCCTCCTTAGTAATAGGAGAGCAGTTTCTTAGTGCCTTTCTCTTTTTCTATTTCTATGTATGATACATATTATATGTATATATTTGTAATGTATATAATGTATATAATACTATCTCAGTTGTTATATGTAATGAATGTATATGAAAAGGTAGAGATACCAATCTATATCAATCTTTGTTTATATATATATATATATATACACACACACACACACACACACACACACACAAAGACAGATTAATATAGACCGACATATATATTTATACCATATCCTTCTTAGGAGTGAAAAGTCTGAAGTATCATGTTGAGAAACTGTTCATCTTAATGCAGATTTTTCTCATTTAGCATTTAAGCCAGGATCAAGGCACAATGATCTGTACCAGCAGTCACAGAAACAGCTGGCAAAGCCCAGGGAAGTGGAGGATGCACAGTGGATACTGGATTATTCACTCTCACCCCCTGTTCTTAGTTCTTTTCATTGCATGACTTTAAAATCACTAATTCGATTCAGTGTTTTTTTTCTTCCCCCAGCAGCCAGAGAGTACATAAGTGCTGTCCTTTCCAGCCTCTGAGAAGCCCTTGCCAAGGGCCAGAACACTTCTATTAGCTGTTTGCTGCTCCCACCACTCTTCCACTCATTCTACGGTGAAAAAAAGCAAAAAACAAGTATGAAAGGTTGAACTTGAGAAAAACACAAATAGATTTTGATTCCCCTTTACTCTGGATTATTTGTTCCACTTTTGTAGAGTGATTCTGAAAAATAAGAGATGATCATGTTATGGGAAAAATAAATTTAAACCAATGAAAAAAACTTGATATAGATATTTAGAATTGATACATAAAAATCAAACACATAAAGAATATATTACCTAAATGAAAAAATGAGATTTCATCTTCTTGACTTATTTGGATAGAACAAATTATTAGAGGAAAACCACCTTACCTAGGTTCTTCAACTTGTAAGAATCTTGTTTTGAATAGCACAAAAAGAAATAAATATTTCATTACCCATATAAAAATTTTGAAAACATAATCCACATACTGAACAACTGTAATAGATTTTGTATGACATTCTACAGTTATAAAAATGTAGAGCCACGCACAGTAGCATATGACTGCAATCCTAATACTTGGGAGACTGAAGCAGAGGGATCACAAGTTCAAAGTTGGCCTGAGAAACTTAGTGAGGCCCTAAGCAACTTATCCAGACCCTGTCTCAAAATAAAGAGTGAAATAAAAGGAAAAGAAAAGAAAAGGCTGGGGATGTTGCATAGTGATGAAGCACCCCTAGGTTCATCCCTGGTACCAAAAAGAAAAAAAAAATTGTATAAGTCATAATTCAGGATTTTTTAAAACTATCATTCCAACATTTTTATCAAGTTCTATAGATTTAAATGACACCAAATGTCTGTAGTTCTTGACTCAAAACTACAAAGTACAAATTAATATCATATCAAGAATATTTATTCTAAAATATATTAGTAAAAAGAACTTTTTAATTTCAGCTTTATCTGAACAATTAAACTTTTTAGTGGGTGATTTTAAAACTATAAATTAACAAATATTCTAGCATAAAAGAAGTAATCATTATTTTTAAAAATATATCATCTTAATATTCCTTTTTGTGATAAAGTATTTTTCTTAATTTTATATTATTTGATGCCAAAATAAAAGTGAGTATTTCAGTCTTTTTCCTTCTTTTTTTTTGATATTCCTTTTCTCCTTCTTCCCATTGCAGGATCCTTATTGCCTGGCTTTTGCTTTACTTTTTGCTATCTCCTTCTTTGGCTTTCCTATAATGATTGATGGTGCCTGTGAGCATCATGATTTTGGACTAAAGAACTTGAGTTAAGGCTCTGGCTTTACTTTGCTATCAGGCTTCCAAACTTCTAATTAGCTTTGAAATCTGTCAATCCCCTGGGCCCCAAGCTTACATTGACATTCTAACCCCAGTTTTTGTATTACCTCTGGGTCCAAAGCTCCCAGTTCTTCATCCACTTCTCTATAGCACTTGTCTGAGTACTTACGTGTCAAGCTCACAAGAATATTAATATCTCCAAAGACAGAATTTTATCATATGCATTTTGAATCTCCACTGTATGGCAGAGTGCTTTTTAAATAGCAGATAATAAATAGTTGCTAAGTAATATAAAGGAAGGGATCACTAATTAAATGTGAAGAGTGCATATTGACAAGATTATGATTAATTGAATAGATGCCTGGAAAAAAAATATAATGTCTATGTTTTGAGAAAATAAAAAAGTAGCTTTTTAGAACTCAGAGTACTACATTCTTGATTCATGAAGGCCTTAAGATCCTCCAGATCAAAGGTACTCAAAAGGACTCACAGAAGAAAATATGGGTTTAATGACATACTAAGAAAGATAATTGACATACCAAGAAAGAAATTGAATATCATATTACATATTACAGGTGTTTGATTTTTAACTTTCATATCAACTTTTTACCTATTCCATCCAAAGTACCAAGGAGGAAGATGAGACTAAAAGTATAATGTCCAGAGTCTTCTGTCTGCCACCAGTAAGTAGAAGAGCTTTTCAAGCCAAGTTCACCTGTCCCCAAACTTTGAATGTTATGTGCCTTCTACTGTATCTTGCTTCAAGTTAGAACTAGCTTGAGGTTAGGAAACCTTGGTTTCAGTTCAGGTTTGCAATTTAGTACCTTTTGGATTTCAAACATTTTATTTGATAATTGTGAGTCTCATTTTTCTTCTTTGGGAAATCTAAATAATTTGATATACCTCCTAGGGTTACTATAACATTGGGAAATTATTGTTGCAGGTGCCTGATACATATTAGTTGCTAGTAATGTTATGATCTTCTTTGAAGATTGTGGCTCTAGAGAGCCCTTGAAAATTCAAAATGCAATAGTGGGTATGGAGAAAAACCTCTCTTAACTCTTGCCTTTTACTTTCCCATATTGAATAAAGTACAAAATGCCTTTTTTATTCTAGAGTTATTGAATTCTATTATACATGTTTGAGAAAGTTTGGGGGTAATTTTCCCACTATTTGTTAAGAGCTATCACATCTTAAGGCATAAAACTGCCAGCCTACTTTCTATAATTAGAAATAAAGACAACTTCTCTGTAATTTTGCTTTCTGGTCAAGTGCATCTGTAGGAATAATACTGGAGAAGGAAACAGACTGTCTGTTGTAGTAAAGTCTATGTACTTCCTTCCACCTTTTCTTCATCTACTTGGGTAGATTATATTATATATGAATCTTAAAAGAATTGAAATTGGCAGATTCACAGATGTCAGATAGGACTACTGATTTAAATACAGTTATAGTTTAAAATAAATTGAACTCAAGTCCATTTTTCTCCACATATTCACTCTCAACACAGACTCTATTAATAGCATATTTAGAAAATTTGAACCGACTTTTATTTCACATTTAACTTTTCTAAACTGCCAGATAAATACAAGAAGCACTGTGATTAATTCTGTCTTAAGTAAGATTTATCTCCCATGAGTCAAGCTGATAAATTACTGCTGTATATATTTTACTCAGATGAATTATATCTGTTTGGGGGATCTCCAAGTGCTGGTGGGTTTGAACAGCCTTTAGAATGTATCTATTACTGACTACACTATCAAAATGCAGTATACTATAGCTCAGTATTCTTTTGATGTAGGTTTTTTTTTTTTCCAGTTTGGAGAACCCTTGTGATAAGAATGACTAAAAATATGAAGAGGTGGATGTTTTATTTCAGAATGTTGATGAGAAGTAAATATTCAAACAGAATTTATGTTGTAAAGACACAGCATCAGTTATGGAAAAAATGGCAATCGGCATTGTCTTTGCTGGCACCTTGAAATACTTTGCATCCCCCTGGCCACCCACTGCTCCCGCCCCCCCCCCAAAGGCAGTGAAGAGCTAATTTTAAATAATTCACCAACATCTTCAGAACAAAGAACCTGAAGGCTTGCATGTATTACTAAGTAGTTCCAGTCTTGTGCATATGTGTTCACACATACTTGTGTTCTTAGCATTATGTGAATACACCTTGCTTTTCTCTACATACTGGGCCCTGCTCTTTTTAAGAAACTTTCTAGTTTATTTCTGAAACCATTGCTTCCCCATCCCTGCTGTACAGTTACCTTGGAAAAACCTCTCAGATTTTCTCTCATTGCTGGAAATAATTACTGAACATCATTAGCTTAAGTTTTCTGCCTTTGATAGTTCTCCATCTGCCTTTTACTGTTTCCCAATACAAAAACACCGAAATCTCCATTCTGCTTAGTGTCAGAGGCTCTCACACGTTCCCTTGAAATTCTTTCACTTCCTTACTAGAATTAAACTTTGCCTTTTTCTGTTAATACCTTGTGTCACTGTCTTCTATCAAAAAGATCCATTTCTTGCGGGTAGTGACACTACTTCTTGTAGAGTAGTTTTACTTCTGAGCCAAATCTTGCACTGTATTTTAATTTGTTTTCAGTCCTTGAATCTGGTTATAGCCCTGTCTAGGAAAATAAAATATGTTCTAAGATCCAATTCTAACTTCCTCCATAAATTCAACATTTGGATCACATTATTTCTCATCATGCTATCTATGTCTAGGAGTGGTCCTAAATTTGATATGAGACTGAGAATCTATACCTGTGTGAGAAATAATACCAGCTATAAAGAATAGGATGCATCAAAGCCAGAGTCAGACCATTAGATCAGTGAAATTTTCCTACTGACAGATGAGAAAAGTAATTAACAAGATCCCCAAAGTCTAAATACTTGGAAAGAAGGGATTAACATTTATTTCGTGCTTCTGTGCATCAGATATGTTGAGTGCTTTGCATGCATTAGGAAGCAACCTTAAGACTTAGACATTAAAATAAGGCTTTCTAAGATCTACTACTTGCCATCATAGACTCAGGTTAAGTACCCAATTTTCCACTTCTTTATTTTTGCAAAATGTACAATTTACCTGGTCAGGTGTGGTGGCACATGCCTGTAATTCTAGGGACTCAGGAGACTGAGGCAGAAGGATCCCAAGTTCAAAGCCAGCCTGAGCAACTTAGAGAGGGCCTAAACAACTCAGTGAGACGCTGTCTCTATATAAAATACAAAAAAGAACTGGGGATGTGACTCTCTGGTAAAGTGCCTCTGGGTTCAATCTCTGGTACCAAAAAAAAGTACAATTTATCTTATACTTATGTGAATTAGATAAGGTAACATATGAATTATATTCAGTGTCTGCTATACATGAGGAGTAATTGTTAGCTATATTATTTACTTTTTCCAATAATTCTAAAAAATTAATGGAACTCAAAAAAATTGAGGCAAATGTCACTCACTAAACTTTTTTTTCAAAAATGACAATGATAAATCTACAACTAGTAAACAATAGAGTCAAAACAGTTTTCTTCTGCTTCTAATTTCATATAAAATGATTTCATATAATTTCATTTCATATAAAATTATTACTATATGTAGCAGATAATATAATAGGTATGTAGCACAGAATAAGTCTCTGTTATCTTTTGATTTTTTTCATGTTTTTTATACCTTTTCCATTGTAATCTACTCAATATTGACATCACTTGAACAATGATCTAAAATATAGAGATAATATGGATTGTCTTTAAAAGCTAATTTTATTAAATGAACAGCATTGAAAATATGTTCTATTCTTTTTGCTGCATCATGTAGAACCATGAAAGAAATGTGAACCAATTCCTACTTCCTCTCCATTTCCCCAACAATCAAGTCCTAATTTTCTACTTGTACCTGTGGAACATACAAGTGCTCCACAGTCCATTAAATATTTTAATTATGATGTTAAGCAGCAGCTATAATCTTATAAAATAAAAAGGAACCTAACAGGTAGGAGTGTTCTGACCTCCACAGGTATTAGTCCATCAGAAGTCCTTGGTCAGGTGCTCAGTCTAATTGCTTACCATTCACCATTTTGGGTCTATGTATTCCCTGTTTTTCTGTACTGTGTTCATATTCTTTTCTCAAATACAAAGATAATAGGATCTCCATTAAGTCTCATTCCAAATAAGTTAGTAATAGAATGTTCAATTGGAATGTTCCACAGTTAATTGCTGATCCTACAACCAATGACTATCTTTTCCTAATTGGAACATTCCTGCTCATACATCACAGTGCCAAATCAAATCTGCAACAAGATGCTTATCTAGACCTCTTGGATGGCTACTGAGAATCTGATTACCTTTTAATAACATTGGACATGAAAAATATTACTTTGAATATAGGCAGAATCTGAATTCAACTCTAATTTGCTTTTTACAGGGTTTGAATGAGTAAATTACACATGTTCCTTGATTGCATAGAGACAAGATACAGACAAGATTTGTTTTTTTTTTTTTTTGTGTGTGTGTGTGTGTTTTAAACTTGTGAGGATTAAAAAAAATAATCTATAAAGTATTTCATATGTGTCTCGCCTGGAATACATCTTTAACGGTGACTAGAATTATTAAAATACAAAATTATTTGTCTTGACATACATTCCTTATTTAGATATTAATTTGGTTGGATCTTTTAATAGTGATAGTTATACTGATCTTGCCCAAACATTACATTAACATTCTATAATACTGCAAAATCTTGTTTGCTTTCCTGGACTCCTGATTTCTCTATTCCCTGATAGAATCTTGCCAGTGTTGAATTATGATTCAATAATCTCAAATCTCAGAGCAAATGCTCTCAAATATAATATGTTGCTAACAGTTTATTATCATCAATTGTTTTTGGGTATAATCTCACAGCTAGCGGCATTCCTAAAGAGTAAATATGGGTCCTGGAACAATAAGGCTTTCCTGATATTTATATGGTGAAGTGAGGTATAATCCTCCAGAAGTCAGTATTTCTTGAATGGTTCACATCTTTTAATATGATTTAAATATAGAACTATACATCCAAATCTTTTCTCTCCCAAAAGTATACCAAAGGGCTGGATTGTGACTCAGTGGCAGAGCGCTCGCCTAGCACCTGTGAGGCTCTGGGTTCAAGCCTCAGCACCGCATAAAAATAAATGAATAAAATAAAGGTATTGTGCCAACTACAACTAAAAATATATTTTTTTTAAAAAAAAAAGTATACCAAAGTTTCTACTAATATTCTTTAACTGAATTGACTAAAATTTCTGCACTAGATTTTCACATAGATAACATTCTAAGAAAATAATTATTTTTTAGCTTTTGATCTAACTATTTCCACTAAGAAAAAAAATATGATATATTCCATTCAATATTTCCATTACTTTAATGTTCTCTGTTTCTCTACAAGTTTTCCACATGATCTTATTTCTTTACAGAAAGCTGAACATTTGAGGGGGAAAAATGCTACAGACTTCAAAGTCACAAAGAATTGATGTGCTACCAATAGACATCAGTGTGGTAGCCCAAGTTTAAGTAGACATAAAGAGTAATAAGCAAAGGGCAAGAGAAAAACATTTAAATTCTACCTGGATTTTTATACATTGATCTGAAAAAAAAAATCCATTCTGAGCTATTTGTATCATCTGTCATACTGATGCCAATTGTAGGAAGAAAGGTGGACATTGGGGAATAGACATGTGAAACGGACATAGAAAGGTGAAGGACTGGCTGAAGAAAGGGTGCTGCAGAATTGCCAATGAGAAAGAAGAATAAGTATCAAAGTTAATTCCCACAGGTCATATTGCACTGTTTAATTGCATTTCAAGATTATAATACTCTTATAGTACTATAGTCTCCATTTAATGAATATTCATTGCTATTGCCTTGTTATTTAGAACTTACATAGAAGCTTAAGGTCCTTGTCATAATAAGGTACATACATTCATGCAAGTGGAATGGAAAGCTAGATAAGTAAGTTTATTGCCTGTATCATCTCACTGAGGCTGCCTCAACTTAGGACCACAAATTGGGTAACAAAAACAGCAAATGTTTAGTATCACAGTTCTGGAGGGTCTGTGATGGCATGATCTGTTTCCGGCCTCCCTCCTTGGCTTGCAGATGGCTGTCTTTTCTTTGTGTCTCTTAATATATCTTCCTGCTATGCATGTATATTTCCATATCCAAAATTTACCTTTTTATAAATACACCAGCCATAAAGGATTAGGTCTAACCATAAAGAACTCACTTTAACTTGGTTAACTCTGTAAAAAAAGACTCAGTTTACAAATGATGTGACATTCAATGGACCTGAGGTTTAGGACTCCAACAAGCTTTGCTTGAGTGACACAATTCAACTCAAGTCATTGCCCTCATACCCAATATAAATTTATTGTTTCGGTAGGCCTGATCCTCCCTGCTGACAGCAATTTGCTAGGCAAGGAAGCAAGCAGGGCAGGAGGCTTTCGTAGTATCCTGTAATCCAAAAGATGTCAAGAGCTTTGTAATGTTTTGAACAACCAATAAAAAAAAAAAATGCAACTTAGCTATTAGATGGGGCAACTTGAACTTTTTTAACATTTCATATAAAATGATTACTATTTGTAGCAGATGATATAATAGGTATGTCATACAGAATAAGTATTTAGTTCACAATCTCATTATCTTTTGATTTTTTTTTTTTCATATTGCACCAACACTTCCTCAAGCTTCCACAAAAGTGCAGTGGTAGCTAGATCATGTGTTTGTTTTTGTTTGTATTACTTACTTGTAGTTCATTGACCTTACTTAACTACAGTTCCTTTGCAAGAGTTTTTATTTTTGTCCCCCACTAAATAATGTTAATACATGGATATATCTTTAATTGGTTTATTCACAAAGAGGATCTGGTGAGTACAATCTCTTATGGATCTGCCTTTCTTATTGTACCCTTAGCTGGGGTTCACCTGTCTCCTGAGATCGTAAGAGTGCATCATATACATTCCTCTTAAATATCTACCCTGAATTCATTAAGTTATCATGAGAGATCTCTATCAACTAAATCTATTTTTAGTCTCCAACAAATGCATTTATTCTCTGATTAACAACTTTTCAAATTTTTTTTTTGTAGTTGTAGATGGACAGTATAACTTTATTTTATTTGCTTATTTTTGTATGTGGTGCTAAGGATTAAACTCAGTGCCTCACACATGCTAGGCAAGCACTCTGCCACCGAGCCCCAGCCCCAGCCCCTGACTAACATTTTTAATAAAATAAATAAACAAAGAAGAAATCAGAGGTAACTATACAAAGCAGACCTCAACAATTTTTATGCATAATAAATTATATATTCCTATAAGAACTTGTTTCCATCTCATAGTAACATTCTTTTTATGTATCTTCTTTTTTCTATGACATGGATCTATTACTAGATAGTGGAGAACTTGGATTTCATGTGATGAATTCGAAATCTCCATAAATCTAGTTATTTTGTGCATGTAATAGTCAAAACCATCATTAGTGTATAGATAAAATGGCCTTGTATTTTATTGCATGTTAATCTATAAAGTGGTAAAAATTATACGGCATTCTTCCTACTGTTGAGAAGATTAATTTTAAGTACAGAAGCATGATGTTTACATCTAAATGTAAACACCACACACAGCCTTTCTGTGGATAGTTAAATGACTGTGTCAGAGACAAAGTATCACAGGAGTTCAGAGAGGAAGCCAGCACTGTTGTCTTTTATTATCACCAAGACCTCCAAAGAGGAGATAGAGTGGATAATCTCAGAGCTGGATGAGGTCTCAGAAAAGAGAACTTTTAGAATGTCATATAAGTAAATACAGAGAAGCACAGAATAGTCATTTTGTGAGGCTTGTTTTGTCAAGAATTTGTGCGTAATAAATTTAAGAATATTGTGATGGAAATTTGTAAGGAGTACTGTAAATATCAGCTGCATTGAGATTATTTTCTTACTGGCAAGGCAAGTCTGTAACATCTTAGGAAGAAGTCATTTTAAGGATCTTTTCTATTCTTATTGTGTAGAAGGAATTTGAGGATGATAAAGTATTGGCAGGAGGTGATAACTGCCAGAACTAGTAGGTGGAAAGAAAGAAAGTCTACACAAACAAGCCAGAAAGAAAGAAAATACAACCTGATGTTTGATTAAGTAAACAGTGCTAGTCTTATGTGGATCACATAGCAAGTAATTTTTAATACTCTTAAAATTCAGAGAAACTATTTTGTAGGAGTGTTTAAAAATCAACCTCAATTCCTGCCATCAAGAAAGGTTTGTTTCTCCCTACTTTTAAAGAACTTAGGCTTTATTGTGTTTCATTTCTCCATATTACTATAGCTTTTATACACAATATATTAAATATTAATAATAATACATTTTATTGATTTCTATTTTATTTATCTTTCATTTTCCCACATGGATATTGAGTTTTTGACAAAGTATCTGTCCCTAATAAATCAAATATTATGTCATTAAATATGTTGTTGTATTTAACAGATTCTTTTTTTTTTTTTAAAGAGAGAGTGAGAGAGGAGAGAGAGAGATAGAGAGAGAGAATTTTTAATATTTATTTTTTAGTTCTCGGCGGACACAACATCTTTGTTGGTATGTGGTGCTGAGGATCGAACCCGGGCCGCACGCATGCCAGGTGAGCGCGCTACCGCTTGAGCCATATCCCCAGCCCCTTAACAGATTCTTACTGTCTAGTTTTTTTCAAAATGGTCACCTAAGGATCATGAAAAACATTTACACATGGGACTTGGTTAGATGTGAGCATATCAGCCTTGGTATTTTGTTAGGGAGAAAGGATATCACTATATAGTTAATTTTTTTTTACATATACTAGTTTAACCCACTTAAAAAATACATCCTGTATTATCATTGGTGCTCTTTAGCACAAAACACTGCATTTAGAAATAACTCAAAAATATTAAATTGAACATTTACTTGGTAAGCTATTGACATTATTCAAGCACATTCAATTCTTCTTATAAGATGTTACAGACATTATATATAAAATAATAGACAAATCAATAACATATTAAAATTCATTTCTTACATGGTTGAATCAATGTTAAAATCCTGTCAGAAAACTGTTCTCTTCTAAAGGTACTTGTCAATACACAGCCTATGAGAGGTGGAGGCATTTTTACAAAATCAGCTCAATAAAATTTTGAAGATGGTTACTATACTTATTTGAAGAATTCCAGTATAGTATGTGCATGTACAATATGCCACCATGAAACCCACTTTTCCTTATAATTACTACACACCAATACATTTTCAAAAATAAAAAATCCAATTTCCATAATGCCTCCAGAATGTAGGTGTCTTATTTTATATAAAAATTCTCCAAGTGACAAATTGAACTTACAAATACATTTTAAAAAACATTTTGTCATTCTGTATTATGAGGATTTATATTTTGCTGTTTTGAAATTAATTATGTATTTGCAGTATTTCAAAAGTAGATTTAAAAAGTTGCAACTATGACTCATTATTTTAACTTACTTAAATGTTACTGCTCATAAATTTATCATATTAAATTTTCCTAATTTTATTTGATTAATAAAGGGCTCTATTAAGGACACATTTATCATAAACATAGTGTTCAGTTTGATAGCATATTTGAAATTGACTAACATTTGTCATATATGAAAATGAAATATGTCACTGATTGTCAGTAAAAATGGTGTTTTAAATGTATATTAAAATATGAATGGTTACCTACTGTGAGTTCTAAAAGTTCCATGGTAATAATAGCATCACATACACTGTGATGATATGAAATATCTCCTACACATGCCCTTTCCTGCTTCCCTGGGTTGTCATCATGGCCTTCCTGTCTGAGTGCCAAATGGCATGTGTTAGACTTTTAGTTCACATCTGAGAAAAAAAAAACAAGTTTTTTTTGTTTTGTTTTGTTTTGTTTTGTTTATTCCTAAACTAAAAAGAAGAAACTTTCCAAAGGGCAAACTTGCTTAATTTTCCCCTGAGTTGTTGTTAAGAAGGCAAAAAGGCTTTTGACATTTAAAAGAAAAAAAAATTTTATATATACACACACACACATACACACACATATCTATCTATCAGATAGATAGATAGATTTAAAATATTTATATTTTTGGTTTTACGTGGACACAATAACTTTATTTTACATTTATGTGGTGCTGAGGATTGAACCCAGTGCCTCATGCATGCTAGGCGAGCACTCTACTACTAAGCCACAACCCTAGCCCTGTATATATATTTTAATATGTAAGAAAACATTACAAATTTTCTTTAAAACAATCTGTATTGGAGGATTCATATTTTCATGTATATATGAAAAAAGGGTGTAGGAAATAGAGACTACATGAAAAAACTTTTAGGAACTTGGGGAGTCTAAAATTGTAATTCTTGACATTACATAGAAATATCTGCATATTAAGAGACTGGTATCATGTTCCCTACATAAAATATTCCAGTCAACAGAATCTCCAAACATATCCTCATGGCTCAGAATCATGGGTGAACAAAATAAAATAAATAAATAAATAAATAATAAAAGATGATAGACTGCATATTAGGGAGACAATATCAGGATGGTTCATTTTTATATAACTAATACAACCCAAAGGCACATGCCTGTAATGCATGCAACTCGGGAAGCTGAGGCAGGAGGATCATAAGTCTGAGACCAACCTGGGCAACTTAGTGAGACTGTGTCTCAAAATAAAAATAAAAGTAATAATAATAATAATAATAAAGGGGTGGGGATGGAGCTCAGAGGTAGAGCACCTCTGGGATCAATCCACAGTTAAAAAAAGAGCTGAGAGCTGAGGTAGCCCCTACTAAGGAATAACTGGGCTTACTGAAAAAACTGTGGGGTACATAAGCTCTTGAAATTCTAGACACAGGTAGTCATTTCTCCTTAGCATTCCTGGTACCCTGAAGATAAGTAGAGTGGCCACCTGGGCACTTGAGAAGCAATAAATGCTGAGAAAGCCAAACACTTTCAAATAAGCAGCTGAATACATGCTGACACTGAAAAACAGACCTGGGCCAAGGACCCTGGCAGTCTCAGTCAATAGATAAAAAATCTCCATTTTTGTTCTGAGAATCCTAAATGTAAACAGACTCTATCTTTCCAGGTTTCCTCCACTACCCTCCTTTGAGGTATCTTGAAAACTTTGGGGAATATATAGTGAGCAACAAAAAGAGGAAGGATTAAAAATAGTTAAATTGTCCTAATTTCTAGGCTACATGAAACAACTTAAACCTGCAGTGACTGAAAAGTTATTGGGTGGATTAAACTTAACCTATTAGGATGGAATCACTTATAGAGCACTTTACTTCATATGCTGACTGAAACTTCAGAGCCAAGAACATTCCACAGAACTCAAATTTTATATTTGCTTATATTTGATAGTAAATATTCAATTACATTTGTTATGAATTGTGTCTTTGTACTGCTTAACATGTCCTGTGACAACAGCAAGAGATTCTTCTGGATCAGGAATCATTCCTCAACTCTAGTATGTCATAGAGGTGAAGTCTGAAAGACATTACTATTTATACTTTTCAAAAATTGAGATGTATAAAGAAAACTTCTCTCAAGTACTAAATGATATTGTTTCTTCCTAATCATAAGGTGAAAAAAAGTTCTCATGTTTAACAGTTTCAATAAATCAATAATAGACTAAAGCATTTAATCATTTGTCAAGTATATTATATATATATATATATGCCCTTTGTTTTATATATATATATATATATATATATATATATATATATATATATATATATCTCAACCCAATATAATTCATTGCATTGTTGTTAGTCTATTTGTGAAATTTTAAATCTTTTTGCCTGATAGGTAGTTTTATAGACCAGAAAAGAGAAATCACTTTACATTGATGAAAATTGCTTCCCTAACACAGAGAAGTAATTTGTTGTATTAATTCATAGAAATAATGATTCATCTTCTGCCATTCCAATTGTTAAATTCTTTTTTTGTTGTTGTTGTGGTTTTCATTGGTACCAGAAATTGAACCCCGAGGGACTCAACCACTGAGCCACATCCCCAGCACATTTTATAGTTTTTATTTTGAGACAAGGTCTCACTAAGTTGCTTAAGGCTTCACTAAGTTATTGAGGCCAGCTTTGATCTTGCAATCCTCCTGCCTCAGGTTCTCAAGCCACTGGGATTACAGGTGTGTGCTGTGGCACCTGACCCAATAGTTAAATTCCCCCCAAAATATTGGCTATCCACAAACACTAAAAATCCAACAAGTCTTCTTCTCATTGCATGTAATGCCTAATTCCATGCCTCCTTAATGGACTAATCAGATTGCTAATTTGAATGCTGAAGCAAAGACATACAAAAAAAAAAACAAAAACTTTCTTTTCTTTAAGATAATTTACTTTAGATTTCTTTAGGACTATACCTATTGAAGCTTGTAAATTTTTCTTCAAATTCATGATTTTATAAGATGTTAAAAAAATACTGGTGGAATAAATGTCTATTGATTGAAGGGTTCACACAAAAGAGGGACATTAGTAGTTTGTTGTGATCTTTTTTTAGGTTACATCTTTAAGAACAGAAACTCCTTGATGTTACTGTGTTAATGGAAGAATAATCAGCTGGATTCAGTTTCTTGAACAGGATTCCAAGTTACTTTAATTCATGGTATCTTGATCCTATACTGTGGTACAGGACAGCATTGATTATTTAGGATTCAGTGATCTTGGAAATTTTTAAGTTTCAAAGACCTGAAGTGGCTCTAAAAATTAAACAAAGGATTCTACCATAATATAGTAACATCCTTATTGACTTATACTATAAAAACATTAATTTGGATTGTAATGCCTGACTCTGAAAAAAATCTTCACAAACAAGAACTAAAGATTTTCTTGGCAATTTAGTCTGGTGCTTCTCAAATTATGAGTTTCTGAAGTAAGAGGACCTCATTAAAATGCATATTTTGACTCAGTAAGTTGAGGCAATGTTCTTTAATTCTAACAAGCTCTCAAGTGACAACTGACAAGCTTCAATGTAGCCCCTAGTTTGAGCAAGTAAATTTTTAAAGGTTTTAAGACCCTTCTGATGGATAAGGTGCACCGTACTAAAGTTCATTATATATTAATTTCACTTGTAAAGATCACAAGTGTCTTGCCACTAATATATTATGATATATATTTGGATTGAAAAGAAGGAATTCAGCGTACCTTTATCATTATAGAAATTGATATTCACAGTATCATGGATAGAACCTCTATTTTATTAGTTTATTAGTTTAGAGAAAGGTTTTGGAGAAAGACAATGTCAATTGATCTATCTGCTTTATAGCTTACATGCTCCCAATTCTTGTGGTATCATTAAATTTACTTATCCTTACAATTCCTTTGATTATTATACTCTATTATTTTTACTAATGTTCTGAGTTACTAGTATTTAAAAGAGGTTTGAGAGATTTAGATTATTTTCATATTGAACTCACCTTTTTAAAAACAAGGACGGAGTGGTACAAGTGAGGAAATCATGTATACTGAGGAAACGTCTACAGATATTTTCACTCATCATTTTAATAACCTGTGACTTGAAGAGAAAGGTTGTGGAAATATCATCTAAGTGTCCTATCAAAATCAACTGAAGAGTGAGGATTACTATGCCAGAGTCTTTTTGAATAAGATGAAAGTACCGCCTTTCATATTGTGCTAAGTTTAAATGCTACCTCTTACAGGGCTGTACTGATCTAAAGTGGTACCATTAACAGCAGTGTGGCAAGCCATCGTTAACCACCTACAGCTTTGTGCTGGGCAAAATTGATGCTACCTATTGTGTTGTAACTAAAGCACTTCTTTTCACAGTTGCATTCCAAGTTAAGAGCTCATATTGATAGAATAGGCCAAGGCTAACCTGATACTCCACTGTATCTCATTATATGGTGGCGGATTGTAACAGTTAACCTTTACCTGTTCCTAAAGTGCATTGCCCTTCTTAACAGTTCCCGGGTGAAGCAGAACTACATGCTAGGAATTGAGCTTACATAAAGGTCTAAACAAAAAGAAACAGACCAAGGCTACTTTTTGAATATAAGCTTTGTCCAGATCTCAGCTACATCCCCGGAACAGGCAGAGTGTTAAAGCCTCACTTGTCTGCATTAACTGTAGCTTTTCACACAACTGCACTTAATGAAAAAAAGCTACCAACCAAAGCACTCCACTCAGCAAAACTGTTCCCAGTCAAAGAATTGTAGCAAATAAAATAAACACTACCTTCAAGAGTGATAGAAATGTAGATAACAATAGGTCCTATAAGTCTAAGACTAAAATGCTTCTTCACAATAAAGTAACTTTATCTACTAGACCAAGAAAAATATGCTATGATACTGAATATACCATACATATAAAAATAGAGACCATTCTAGGAAAACCAACAATCAGGCAGTAATTAACAGATATTTCTATAGGATATTCTGATTAAAGTGCAACAACACTAGAAAGAGAAATATTCCTAATCCCCTCCACAATCATCATATATGAAAGAGATGACACATTTTGTACTGTGTATCCGTAGAGAAGATGCATATTAAGTCAACTGGCCCATACTGTGATTGATGTCATCTTGGCATCATGCTATGAGTAGGATAGAGATTCTGGAAAATACTCAAAAGTGGAAATGGACATGATCCAAATCATGGGGATCTGGCAGAAGTTGTACTTTCTGGTCCAGATCCTTTGTAAACATAGATAATAGAAAGGAAAGCTTTTAGATGGTGAGATTTTGTTGGTGGAAAGAACACAACAACCTAAAAAAATGCTAAAATATTATTTTGTCAATATCTACAAAGTCTTCTCCATTATTAAATCTGCTTGATATAGAATTAATTAGTTTCCACAACCATAGAAACACAAGTTTTTTTTCTGCAAAGAAGATAGTGAAGATAAGAGAAAGAAATATTGTTATATTATACTTTTATAGCCACATGATGATGTGTACTTTTAATAAAGGCAGTTAAAGGTTGAAGTTGCACTGACGGAGGTCCCCAGTGTGTGACAGAAAACACTTAAATTATCAGTGAACAACTGACAGTCCCTTTCATACAAGTGACAAAAATTCCATTCTATTTTTATATCTTATGTGCTTTGTTGGCCTGTAACAGAGCTGTTTTTTTGGTTATGTATCCTTTGGGCATTCTAGCAATCAAGAGGATATTACAAGAGGTGATAAAAAAATCTTTATGCTCTTAATTTATAAATGCCTAAAATATTATTTTATATTTCAGGGTAATAATGAAGGAAAATGCACTGCCCACTAGAACAGGAAAACCTAGGGCCACAAGTTACAGAAATATCTAATCTAGCTATAAGTCAATCCTGGTGGAGAAAAGATAACATATTTACTCACTTCTAAAAATTTATTTGAGGGATGCTTAAGTTGTCATTTCTAAGAGTTGTCAGCTCCATCTCCTTCCTTCCTTCCTCCCTTCCATCTTTCTTTCCTTTCTTCCTTCTATCTTTCTCCTCTCACATTGTATATACAAATCACTGGAAAATATTATTGTCCTTAACATTAAAATGTATCTGAAAACCTAATACTTAACAACACCTCCTTTCTTACCACACTGGTCCAAGTCACCATCATTGCTTATCCAGACTACTGCCATTAGTCCACTTCCCTGGTGCCTATCTCCTATAATTCCTGCAAAAACTTATATTTCACTGTGTTCTTCTGTTGACAAATTCTTGTAATGGTTTCCTATTTAAATCAGAGTAAAAGCCAAAGTATTCCCAGTAATTTAAGTATCCTACTCAAAAGAGATTTGGGCTCTTTCATCCCATGACTTGGCTGGCCAGGTCAGATGTCTAGTCTGGGTAGAATGCCCAGACTATTAGACAACAAAGCCACAAGCCATTGGGTAAAAAGAAATTAGGCCCCTGAAAAGCCATACCCCCTACACTACTACCAACAGGAGCACCCGATATAATGGTCACCTGAGTGAAAATGACACTGGATGTGGGTAAGTGATTTAGATAGTCATCACACCCTGAATAAAAGCACCATGATATATCAAGGTAACACAAGATAGTTGAAAAGATATATGATCTGCACCAAATAAATCACGCAGGCTATACATTCAATGTGTCTACAAGAGGGCACCATCATCCTCAGTTGGTGGTTCATGAGAAGATCTACCTGAAAGATAGTCAGGTTCTTAAAAAATAAATAAGAAGTGAATAGGTAAAGTAAATATAAGTGTATGTCAGGGAAGGTGACTGGAATTGTTCAAATGACAGACAAGAAAACATGAATTACATCTGAAAGACAACCCATAAACTCATCGGACTACAGTTAAATAAAATTAGAGAAATTGGAGAAGTCAGAGATGTGGGCGTAATCCTCATAGGCTTAGCTGCAATCAAAAGAAACATCCAGAAAAGGATATAAAAGTATTTTTTACTCTTCCAACACCATGCCTTCAGGGTCATACCTGAGAACTTGTAATGACTAGTAACTACATTCTCCCAACAAAAATGTCAAGTTTCAAGTAACTTTCTTTAGACAGTCACCTCTGACCTTCTAATGCATTTGTTCTGGTACCTCAGCCCAGGAGTTTTGACTCTGCTCTACCATGAACCCCCATCCCTGTTTTCACCATGCTTGTCCTCCTCCTCCTCATTCTCCTCTTTTCCCAGCACAATGCCAAGGTCTTCAGACCTCTCTTGCTCTTCTCACCCCAACTGTATTGCATTTTCCCATGATATTTCTAGCCCTAATTAATTTCAATAATTATAATCATTTCATTTGCTTATAACTAACTGGAAGATAGACAAAATTACACGACTGGTTTCACTATCTTCCTTTCTCTTAAATAAATTTTAATATGTATATTTAAGTATGCAACTTGATGTTAATATATATCTATATACACATAAATACACATAACATGATGTGTATCTATAATATGTATGTGTATATGTTTACATAAATATCTATTTATTATTTCAGAGGATAAAATGACATTCATTATCTCATATTTACCCATCTACCTCCATGAGAAGAACAGCTATAATCTACTGATTTCACAAAATCCTGAATACTCTATTACCTATAGTTGTTCTGTTGTACAGTAGATCTTTTAACTCATTCAGGCTGCATATTTGCTACTTTGACACTTTGACTTTTATTTCTCCATCTTCTCCCCTGAACCCTAACCATGGTAACCACATTTTTATTTGATCTTCTTTTAAGATCCCACATGTAATATTTTGCCTTGTATGTCTAGCTTATTTCACTTAGCACATGTTAGCTATAAATTGAACTGACTTATTTCCTGTATTTATGTTAGCATTAAGTACTATAGGTCCATCAATTTGGAAAATCATAGGCTCTCCTTTTTTTTATACCTGAATAATAATATTCTGTCACTCACACACACACACACACACACACACACACACACACACACCACAATTTCTTCATCCATTCATGGCTACATAGGTTGTTTCCACATCTTGGCTAAAGTGAATAGTGTAATGAACGTGGTAATGCAGAACATGGTAATGCAAAAACCACCCAGGTAATGGTTTAATTTCCTCTAGGTACATACCTAGAAGAAGAATTGCTGGGCCATATGATCATTCTAAATGGAATAGCTTTGGAAGTTTCCATATTATATTCCATAACAGTTCTGCCAATATACATTCCCACCAATAGTATACACATTTCCCTTTTTTTTCACATTCATGCTAACTCTTTTCCATAATAGCTACTCTAAAGGGTATTAGGAGACACCTAACTATGGTTTTGATTTGCATTTCCCTGATGGTTAGTGACCTTGAGAATCTTTTTTGTAACCTGCTGACCATTTGTAGGTGAATGTCTATTTAAATCCTTTGCCCATTTTTAAGTAGATAATATGTTTTCTTGCTATTGAGTCCTGTGAGTTATTCATACATACTGGATTTAACCACTTACCTGATACATGGTTTGTAAATATTTTTTCCAGTAGTTAGGTTGCACTTTCATTTTTCTGGTTGTTTCCTTTGTTGTAGAGATTATCTAAGTGGATATAGTCCCACTGATTCATTTTTGCCAAACCGGAGCTTTTTGGTGTAATATCCAAAAATCATTGCCAATATCAGTTTTCTCCTGGGAGTTTCATAGTTTAAGGTTTTGCATTTAGATCCTCTAATTTTTTTGAGCTGATTTTTGTGTGTTTATAAGAATCCAATCTCATTCTTTTTCCTATATAAATCCAGTTTCCCTGGCATCATTTTTGATGACATGTCCTATGAGGTTCTTTTGGTACCAATGTCAAATATTAGTCAACCGTGTTTGGCTTTATTTCTGGACTCTCGATGCTGTTCTAGTCTATGTGTCTATTTTTATGCCAGCACCTTATTGTTTTGATTACTGTAGCTTTGTAGTATAATTTTAAATTAGGAAGTAAGATACTTCCAACCTTCTTTATTTTTCTCAGAATCGATACAGATATTCTTGGTATTTTTGGTTCATACAAATACTAAGGTTTTTTTCTTTCTTATGAAAATAATATCATTGAGATTTTAACAGAAATTTCTTTTAAGTAATGTGGGGATTTTTTATAATATGAGTTCTTCGGATCCATGAGGATGGAATATGTTTCTATTTATTTTTGTCCTTTTCAATTTCTTTCATCAGTGTTTTATAGCTATCAGTATACAGTTGTTTCACCACCTTGATTAAAATTATTCCTTAATAATATTTTATTTTTAAATTGACACTAATTATGTGGTACAATATGATAATTCAATATATCTACACAATATGTGATGAGTACATCAAGGTAATTAGCATCTTTTTGTAGGGAAGTTTGAGCTTTTCTGATGTCATTTTAATTGGATTATTTCCTTGAATTCTTTTTAGCTACATTATCATTTGTTTTTAGAAATGCAATAGATATTTTGTATCTTGATTTTATTTCTTACAACTTTACTTAAACAATTTTTTAGATCTAACAATTTTTTTTGTGGAATCTTAAGGAATTGGATTCCCTTAAATTCCAGAACTTAAACTTCAGATTTATTCTCAAATTTATGTTTTTCCCACTTTCCCAAATAGCTATTGTGAACATCTTTGCAGTCTCCTCAAAGTATCTTTAGGCTTTTTCTCCACTTTGAGCCTCATCTTTGCTGACTATTAATTAGAAGCAGTTTCATCTCCCACCACACAATGGCAAACCTACACCATCTATAATTATTCTAGGTCATTCTTTTACAATTTAAGAAAAGTCCCCATTTTTACATTGTATTAACTATTTTACTTTTGAAATATGATTTTACTCTACTTCAAGTATTTAAAAAGGCAGAGCAAAAAAAATATTTATGTGACATTAAATTCATATTCCCTTTCACTTAATCCCATGTCTCTGAACCTTTTCCCATGTTCTTTTCCTTCCTTCCTTCCTTCTCAAAAGAAGCAGTCATTAGTGGCTCATGATTTATAGTTTTTGGTCATTTATTCTTTGCATTTATAGTTTTATTAATTTATGCTTTAGTTGATATTTTGTAGTATGATTATAATATCTTTATTTGAAATGTAGCAAATATTTATTTTTATGGTTAGTGTGAAAAATTCATTATGGACACTTTTTTCTTAGTGTTATTCTTCACAGTATTAAAAGAATAAACACTAGCATGATCAAGGTGATTGCTAATCACCCACTTCTGTACTCATCTTGAACAATTCTCCTCTTAGCTCACTGTGTTCTTTCTATATTTGGCTCCTTTTTACTGGTTATTCTAAACCCTTTCCTGCTACAACCTTTATACTTGCTGGTTCTTTAGTCTTGAATGATCTTGTTTTGATTCTTTGCATAGGAGTTTTTTTTTCTGACATACTTCTTCTATGCAAAATTTGTACCTAGCTATAAATATTCCTTCCCAGACACATATCCAATAACGTAAGACCAATCATTTCTATGACATTAGTTACTGTTAATGTGCTCAGAAACAATGTCCTAGCTCATCCTTTCTACTTGTGAAGTAATATTATTTCACTTTTAAAGTTGATGTATTTTAAGTGGCTCATAAAGTAACACATAAAGCTATGTGGACAATAAGTAGCAATTCCAAAGTTTGAACTTGAGTGTCTAATTTCAGATCTCCTCTTCTTTTCATTAGTCTCCGAGATCATTCCCACTTTTCTCATTTCTGTACCTAGCAGTTTTCCCTTTTATATTCATTGTTATTAGTGGCATTTTTTAACATAGTGCTCTGTGTACCTGCTTCTTTTATCCTTCTTTGACTTATGTAATCATTGCTGTCCTGCTTTCTGCCTACCCGCTTCCTTCACTGGATTCCTTTCTACTTAAATATAGGCCTGACTGCCTTTGTTCAAAGCATTTCTCTTCCCTTGAATCATTTTCCCCCCTCCATATCTCAAACTCATCTTTCAAGGACTGAATATAACCAAGTGTTCTCTCTCTCTAATCATTCTATAACACTTCCTTCCTTGACCACTGTATGGCATATGAACACTCTACAGTATGACTCATGTTATATTATTCACCTTCATTTTTCCTGCTCATTAACTTTTTCTCACACCCAAAACTATTATACAAATAATATGAGGACAGTAAGCTTGTTCATATTTCTTCAAATATTATGTCTTATGGTTCTATCCCAGTGTAGGAGTCATGGTATGACTATCACATACATTGGACTGGTACTAATGATCAAATTTTATGTGGATACTAATGTGAATGTATGTATATTTGATTTTTTTCTTTTTATTCAATTATTTTTTTCAAACATTAAAAATCATAATTCATTAAGTTAATGTATTTTTCAAATATTTATGGAAACAGGAATTTTATGTTTTCAACTAACATGAGAAATTCACTGTGAACAACCTATTTCTGAGATCACCTCTGGATTAATTTTCTATAACATTTTTTAAGGAAAAATTACTTTTAATATTCTTAATATACACGTACTTTATTTCAGATCCTTCTTCTTTTTTTTTTTTTTCAGAAATTAAACTCGCTTGTATTTTCCTTAACTTTTCCTAAGGCTTCTTGAAAAACTTTTAGCTTCTAGTTATTCCCAGAAAGGAGTTACTATGTACAGAATTAAACATGATTATTGGATAGACTGTTCTAGCATACCATTCTGATTAACTTGAAGTACCTTCAGATTACTTAAAGCCAACTTGTCAGTTTACTGGTGAAAAATCCTATCCTAGTTGTTAATTTCACCAACAGTCCTTCATTGCAATACAAACACAAAAACATGTTATTTTGGCCTCCTTTAGGCAGAAGAAAATGCCAAGATTAACTTTGCCTTCATAACCAGATAGATGTTTTATTTTATGATTATTACTTTTTTTGTGTGTGTGGTACTGGGCATTGAATCAAGACCACTCTGCCACTGAGTTACATCCCAGTCCTTTTTAGTTTTTCCAGACAGGGTCTTCCTCAGTTGCAGACATTAGCCTCAAACTTGCAATACTGCCTCAGCCTCCCAAGATGCTGGGCTTAAAAATGTGCACTGCTGTGCCTGGCTTGGGCAGATGTTTTAGAATGGAGACACCAACTATGTTTATGTGGGAGTTATGACTTTGGTTCTATTTTTTACCCTTTATTCAGAACACAGGGCAACATTGCAGTTTGAGATCATGAAAGGAACAAACAGTGATAAAGTATTAACAATAAGCATGACCTGAATTTTGAGAGTAAGTGGTCTTCTAGTTCAAGGAGTAGGAGACAGAACAGGTGCAATATCTTCTCCAAAGGAGAAGAGGACCAACCACATTACTCAGTGAGTCACCAAAGGGTTTTGCCTTTAACTAAGGGCAAGAAGAAATGCCAGTCCTGATCTTTATCACAACAAATCCAAATCTCCAATTTCTCAAACTAATTGTAGGTAGAAGAGAATATAACTCCAGACTGATTAATTGGTCTAGATGACTACTGAAATGTCCTACATTCATGAGTTGATAAAAATTTTCAGAGTGACTGTTGAAGAAGGGAACCTTTCATGTATTCCAGGTTATTATATAGTGCATAGAGGATGGTTAGTATTAGTCCTGCCAGACCACCTCGTGCTACCCCACGAAGACCACCTGTACATTTATACAACATGCCTATCATAGTTCCGGCTGCTACTGTGTTGAGGTAATTTTCTGCACCTCGTGTTTTCTCAATGATAACACCAAATGCACTATAAAGCAGAGCCAGAGAACCTAGAGTATTAGCCCAAAGTGCACCTTGCCTAGTCACCATATTCAAAATCTGTACATTTCTTGGTTTGGACCAGGCCATGTTCTGGGTTTCCTTCAATTCTAGCTGAAGACCATTCACTGACCCAAATGCAGCTCCTGTCATACAACATCCTCCAATGGTAAGGAAGGCTAGTTCACATCTGCCCCGTGTTTTATTAGCTCCAGTTGGTAAAATAAACTCATCCGTATCCTGCACAAGATATCGTGGATCCACATTTAAATAAGGAGACAGAGGGTTCATACCAGTTAGCGGGACGCCAGCTAAATCCGCGGGCTAGTAACCTGCTCCACCGGCTCCTAGAAAAAATCTGCCAATCCCCCTGTGGTTTTGTTACCACTTCCCCTGCCGCCTTCCATGGTGTCTCAGGAAACTACTATCTCAAGCCCGGTCCAGCGCTTGGCGGTTGCTTCACCGTAGGCACGGGGAGACCCGCGTTTCAGATCCTTTTTCTGAAGCAGTATTTTTCTGGTTTGGGTTGTTTAGAATATTGAATACATGAATACTGAAAGATCAGAGTAGAACGTATTGAATTCTAAATTAAAATTAATCAAATGGCTTAAATATGCACATTTAACACACTTTTAAATTATTGTACTTATGTATCTTATTGATGGTTATTTCCCCTGAAATTGCAAAATCCTATGAGGGTATGACTGTGTTTGAGTTATTCTTATCTTCTCATTTAGGCAGTGTTTTATTGAGTATTTAACCCTACTGAAAAGGATATTCATCTTAAAATTGCCCCTTCGAAGTCACCCCTTGCATTAGGACAGTGTTTATATTAACATTTTGCTCTACCTTTGCTTCACATTCCATCAATGCTCTTTTCTATCTTACAATCCTGGTTCTAAACAATACACTACCTATCAAGATACCGACAATATTGCTTTTGCTATTTTTATTTCTAGAAAAAAAATATCAAGCCTAAGTATACTTGAGGGAAAACTATAATTACTTCATATAATTAATTACTTTTCCACAACAGCAACTGTGACAATTACTCATTCTAAGAAACTCTAATCACATTACAGAAACTTGTTACAGTTACTTAGCTCCCAATACAGACAGGAACATTGCTAAGGTTGGTCTGCATAGAGACCTGCTTCACTGTCATGCTGCTGTGGCTTTCACCATCCTGGATCTCTCTAATTGCTGAAGTTGAACACAGGTGAGATGTTAGTCCGGATTGCAACTGCTGGAGTCTATAGTCCTGCAGCTTTAGAAATTTTTCTTTTCCTTTCATATGTTAAATAAAAGCTAGAAGACACTCTCTGAGCCCCCTGGCACCCTCACAGGATGAAAAGTTCAATTTCTCCTATTTGCACCACCTGCTGTCTAAGCACTCACTAGGAGACTTAATGTCTCTTTATTACATTTTGTCTCAAAGTACTGGTTCCCCTGAACTTCTATTTTACCCATAAAGATTTTCATTTCCTTTTCTTAATCTGAAAATGTCATGAATGTGGAAGTCAGTGCCTCTGCCTTGACTTCTGCAAACTACCATTTAGGTAAAGAGATGGTACATGGTATCTTGGGACAATTAAACCAAATATCTTCCTCAGGTTCTTGTCCTCTTCTTATTTTACCTCTCTGTTGCTTTCTTCTCTAGGTTAGATCTAAGGAACTAAAAATGCCTCCACTTTATAAACAGAACCATTCAGCTCTTAATGTCTCTCAGCATGGCCCATTTTATCCAAACTTCAAAAGCATTCTTTTGAAAACCAAAATAATCCCTCAAGATGTTTTTCCAACAACTGACATTTATTTTGTTACAGAGAGCTCGGCTACCTGCTTTTAAAGTGACCATTATTTTAAAATATGTAAAAAATGTCCTCAACAGTTTTCCATTAGGAATATTTTTCTATTATTGGCAAATGACTTCCAAGTTAGGAATACACCCCTATTCCCACACATTTTGCACATCGAATGATACTTGAAGAGTTGAAACATACTATTTAATGGAACCAAACACGTGATTCCCAGACTGATCTTTATCCAGGGAGAGTGGATTTTCCTTGGTATCAAATAGCATCAGACTGGGTGTTTTGGTCCCAGCTGTCCTGTAACTGAATCTGGTTGTTCTTTTCAGGGGACTTGCTCCCCATACCAGGTGTCTGTTCTGGAACTTATGCCTCCTTTATATGAGACTTTTTATTTTTCCCCAGCTAGTTTCCTGTATTCATTACTTTGTGCAGTGGCTCAGCATGTGTATTTTCTTCCAAAACCAAATGTTCACTCTCTCCAAAATTTAAGCAATCGTAGGCTTGTTTCCAAGATCTGTTCCATAAGAAGATCATATGCAATGTAGGTAGAATAGAATAGATTGTTCACTCTTGTGTTTCAGCAGCACAACACCAGAATTATCCATGTTGTCAAACCTCTCCAATTCTGAGCCACTATGTGTTAATAGCCAATGTTTGTGATACTATGCAGTTTTCCACATATGGTACAAACTTGGTAAATAAACTTGAATTTTGTTTGTATTATTTTAACTAGAAAAAGTTGATTAATCTGACTTTTTGTCAATTACTAGACTACCATTGATGACTTTCTTTCCCTGTGCATAATATTCTGGGACAGGGTTTCATGTCTAGCCCCATATAGTGTCCTAGGTTTGAATGCTATTCTTTATTATAAATGTAATATATAATGTCAAATGCTTATTAAGTGGATTTCTTAGATGTATGGCTCCTCTTCAAACTCAAAAATTAGTCAACATATAAATAATCATTACTCTCAGCCATGTATAGTCTGTGTACCTTTCCTATATGTATATGTAGCCTACTCTATAATTGTGACTGAAATATGATACAGGGAGGGCATAATCTCTGTCCTCTCATAGCTTATGGTATAGTAGTAATATTAATAGGGAAAGCCATGAATTATTATTTAGTACTTGCTTTCTGTGTTTTAGCTATTGTACTTATTGCCTTACAAAGTAATAAGTATAATGGTTACATCTTATAAAAGATGATATATAAGATGATGATGGAAGGATTATGGGAGTAATGCAAAGAAAGATACCAAGATTGAAATAGATTTGTCATGCTGGAAGAGAACATGAATAAACTTTCATTGGAACAGTTCTTATTTACAGAGAGTAAAATGTATGATCAGAGTGGTGGATGTGATGAGAAGTGGTAGATTCATTATTTCATCAATGCTTAAAAATAATTACCTGATTATGTAGAGGGTTGATAGTGATGTATCTGGGACTAAAATAAACCTGTTAATCATTCTGCATATTTCAGGATGGGTTGGAAAAGCAAAAAAAAAAAAAAAAAGAATGATGGTACTGATAGCCAGATACAAATAAGCCAACCAGACATGAGGTAATTTAGTAATGATTTTAAATAAGTAAAAATAGAAAGAAAAGGATATATAATGTGAGGTGTTACAACAGAAGAAATGAACTGAAATGAAATTCAGTGGAAAGAATGGGAAGGAAGTGAAACATGTGTTTTTCAACATCTAGTCTTTGTCATTGCTATTTTTCTGCTTCCCCTCGAGAATGTTAAATTTAGTAGTTCCTTTGGATATATCAGGATTTATATATGAGGAAGGTCAGAATATTTTATAGTTCATGAGTTTCTTCAAGTATTATCTTCCTGGTTTCAAATATGACTTCCACGCTAGTCTTCATCTCATGCTTTGAGTCATCAGATATATTTAGTGTCTACAATACATTAAATTTTGTACAGGGGTAGTTCTCAAACCTTTTGGTGTTGGGCATATTTGCAGTTTGAAAAATTACTAAAGCAATAATTGTGTTTAAGTGAGTAATATCTGATCATATTTTTACTCTGTTGGGCATTAAAACAGAGAAATTGAAAGTAATCATTACCAATTATTTTTAAAACAACCATACTAATCCAACTATATGCTAACTTAATGACATCTTATTGAAATAATGGCTACTGTAGTTTCCAAAACAAAAACAAAAAATTGCCAATAAAAAGAGTGCATAATTATGCATTTTTGCAAGCAAAAATTTGACTTAATAAAGGAAGCTGGGTGGATCCTCATATCTGTTTTGTGTCCAATCAGCTACAATGCTGCTTTGAGTGGAGCAAATGAAGAAAATCCAGCTCAAATACACACACACACACACACACACACACACACACACACACACACACACCAAGAGAAACAGAGAAAGAATAAAGGAGAATATTATGACATCCTTTGCAAACAAGCATGTGTGTTCTTAAGTACCAGACCAAAACACAAGAAGTAAGTTTCCTCAAGGAACAATGTGATGCATATTCTAAAATTCATATCTGTGAACTTTATGTACTTTGCTAAATTAAATTATCCTTTGGTTGGGTATTTATTTTGACATGCTCTTTTATGTGTGTAAGACCTTGTAACTTCATGCTTTTGTTCATTTGGAAAATATTGCATCACTGAATTGTTCCCACTTTATTAGACAATTTGTAAAAAACAACAACAACAAAAAAATAAAATTAAAGTCGCCATTAAAATCGTTAAGTATTGGGAAGTGATCTGGCTCATGAAGGTGAACATAAGTTTCCAGAAAGTTAGTTTGGGGACAGAAGCTTGAATTTTGTCTCTGGTAACAAATACCATCAGTTATTTTCCTGAAGTGACAGGCCTACTTACATCATTTTAAAGAAAATATCTGCCAAGTACACCTGAATCACAGTTTGTCAGTCTTTCTTTCAAGTAAATTGGTGTTTCATGGAAAAATGGCTTCTTGGTTATCTCACAAATCAGAAATCACACAATTTCAAATAGAAGCATGATGCTTTTTCTTAAAGGAACCATGAGCCTTCTGCATGACCTAGCAGTGGTTTATCATGCTTTTAATTTCATCACACAAATTATGAAAAGATGTGTGCTCAAAGCTTTTAATAAAAATTAATGCATTCAATAGTTTCATTAAGGATATTGGGTAAGACTAAGGTCAAATTTTACTTAATACTACTTGGTGCTGCTATAGCCATATTTGAACCATGGTTCTGGCATTTTTCTCAAGGTTGTTTATGCATCACTAATAGAAACATCAAGACAGTTTTCAAAAAGATCAATAACATAGAGGTATAAACATAATCTGCCATCATGGACCCTCTGAAGTGTCTCTAAGATCCTGTGGTCTGTGGCTTACTCAACGTGAAGCCCCAGACTAGAAGGGAATAGTACTTGAGGCCCATGTGACCGAGTACTGTGAGTAAAGAGGAAAACTGTGCAATTATTTTTTAAGTAGGAGAATACAGAGCCAATTTTAGGACTGTATATGCATGACCTAGTAAAATACCATATATGCTTTCTCCCCACAAGGGAGAAGAAAGCTGAATAATTTAAATATTCAATTTTAAAGTTAATAGTTGCAAATTGAAAAAAAAAACTGGCTTGAGGAGCTCAGCATGGAATACTTGGTGCAGGAATCATGTCTTTCTTATTAGTGCCTTTGACACCAATAAATAATACTGACCTATTTTATGAAATTAATTCTATGATTACCGCTATTGCTCATATCCAATACTAAATAAACACAATGAAAACCTTTGAAAATTAATTCCCCACTGTAAGAATGTAGAATCATTTTTAAATGTATCAGAAGCAATAAATGAAGGATTGTCCAAACTCTGTTTTCAATATATGTCTATGGGAATTATCATGTGATATTCCCATAGGCTCTATCAAATATTCCATTTTGTTCTATTTATTACTCTAAGAATAGATTTTTCTACAATCTCTCAGTAGAAAAAATTTGCCACTCATGTTTTTTAATTAAATGAAAATCATAACATTCTGTAATAAACCACTATATTGACATAAGTTATAGCAAAATGCCTAGTAAAAATATAAATGTCATAACTTCTGCACATTAATCTAGGAAAAAGCATCTATTTGTTCTGGATTCTATGCTTTATCCAAACAGTACAATTAATCATTCATGAATCAACAGGTCACATATCCTCAATTTATTCTGCTAAGCTTGAATAGCTCACTTGAGCTTATGGTTATGGAATATGAGTGCTTGGGGGAAAGGCAGAGGAGCTGAGTAAGAATCTCTGTAATGTGCTGAAGGATGGATATAAGCAGGCAGAGCTGGGAGCTCTCTGCAAAATGTGAGTGCATTGTTCCCTGTTTTAATGCACTTTTCTTCTCTTTCTTCCTATCTAAATACACTCAATATTTTATCACCCTCTTAGAAGCCTTGTCTTCTGAATTATTTTAATGTGCATTACTAACAAATGCCCTAGGGAGGATTCTAATGAAACTATTTTTAACATAAGGAATGCTCTATACCATAAAGATTCCTGGGTACGTTTCCCTCAATGTAGCTCAAGATTTGATCATTGGGTCCAAAGGTCTGTACTGTGATCTAATGCTTATATCCCTCCAGAATTCATCTAACCCTTAAGGTGATAGTATTGAGAGAGGGATCATTTGGGAGGTGATTGAGTCATAAGGGCTGAGCACTCATGAACAGGATAAGCACCCTTAAAAAAGAATTATTAGCCTCTTCCATGATATGTGCACATATCAGGAAAGTGCCATTCATGAGAAAATAGTCCCTTAGCAGACACCGAATTCAAAGGTGGCTAGATTTTGGATTTTCCTGCTTGTAAAACTCTGAGAAAATATAATTCTATTGTCTTTAAGCCACCCAGTTTATTGTACTTTGTTAGAGTAGCCTGAATGGACTTGACAGTCTGTATCCTATATGAATGAAGATCATGTGGGAGTCCTTTTTCTCTGTTAATCTGCAGTTTCTAGGGTCTATGTTCCCTAACTCATAGTAGCTTTCAATACATTTTTACTGAAAAACTAATATCAATTAAAGATTACTGTGAGTTTATATATCAATAATGAGAAAATGTCCAATTATATGTAATACATTTAAGACCGAGACTGAAAAAATTTTATGTTTCTCCAATTACTGCTTTAAACATCTGCCAAATTTCCTTTCCCCTGCCCTAGATGACATTGTCAATAGATCTCCAGCTGTCCATACTCTTTAAAATATTAGAACAAGGCATGATATAGCAATTAAAATTAATTTTTAGTATATAGTTATCCCTTGGTATCCACAAGGGATTAGTTTCAGGACCCCCTGCAGATACCAGCATGTGGATGCTCAAGTCTCTTACATAAAATGGCATAGGATTGGCATATAGCCTGAGCACATTCTCCTGTATACTTTAAATCATCTCTAGATTAATTATAATACCTAATACAATGCAAATGTTATGTAAATATTTTTATACTGAATTGTTAAGAAATAATGACAAAGGGGAAAAAGCCTGTATATATTCAGCACAGGTGTAATTTTTTTCAAAGATTCTTAGTCTGCAATTGGTGGAATCTCTTGTATGCAGAACCTGTATATGCAAAGAGCTGTCTGTATTAATACATTAGTCCTTCCCAAACACTCTTTAACCTCTCATTCCTCCTTTCTTTCTTCCCCACAGATAAGTCTTGCTCTGTTGCTAGGGGACTTATGGTGGGGCAAAAAGGATGCCTTTGTTTTATTCTATTTTTGCTTTTAATCTTTATTTCCCTTCCCTTCTATTGATGAATCTTTCAGATGATGAACACCAAAAGATCAAAAGTCTTAGTTGATTGATTGGGCAAGTCATGACATGTCCACAGAGACTATGTGTATGGCATTTATCCACATGCTGATTCTTTAGTGGGTTGCATATGTTGGTCCTTTGATGATACTTTCTAATCTAACATTCTGCCTAGTTGTAGACAAGACAACCCACACTCTGACTGATGTCTTATGTGAATAACTTCCTTCCAGTTCCAGGCACTAGTAGTCAGCTATGGTTCAGATATTATTTGAGTGCTCCTCAATAGTTCATATGCTGGAAGCTAGGTCCCCAGTGTGGTAGCATGAGGTGAACACTAAGAGGTGGGTCCCAGTGGAAGGCAATAAGATCCTGGGGATCCATCTCAGATAGGATTAATGGTGGCTTGTAGAGTGAGTTCTAAGGAGAGTGAGTTGGTATAAGGTAAGGCCAAGACAGTCACTTGGCACTATTGGTATGTTGCGGTTTCCCTTTCCAATTCTCTACCATGTTTTCACCCAACTAGGAGCCCCTAAACAGGTTGCTGGAGTGTAGTGATCTTAGAGCTCCAGAAGTGTGAGCCAAATAAATCATTTTTCTTTATAAAGTACTCAGCTTCAGTATTTTGTTATAGCACCATAGAATTTATTAAGACATAGTCTCCCTATTCTTAGTCACCTCCTCCTGTCAGGTGGTACTAGCTAGAATCTAGATGGCTCAAATCTGTTTATATCTGATGCACCAATTTCTGACCCACACAAATCTTTGCCCTTCCAAGTGTCAGGACTTAGTGTATCCCCTGCTATCTTTAAATCTACTTCTGTTTTTAAGAGTAGGTCTTATCAACTTCCTGACTTCAGAGAATGGGAGCCAATTTCTATTCTCTTATGTCACTCATTCTTAAAATCTATAGAAGATTTTCTCAAGATTTTTCTAGTATGCTTTGGTTAGCATTTCTATCATTTAGTAGAAGAATGATGGTATTTGGGTTGGGATGAGAGACTTTTTTCTTTCTGCAGACATGTCAATCCATGCAAGTGGTTTCTTTGAAGATCTCTATCTTCGTTGGAGAAAAGTCCCTCTTTCTTTCCCCTTCATAAGAAGGAAAGAAAATTCAGACCATTGCTGTCAGTTTATGCAGTGTGGTACTTCATTTTCCCTCTCTGTTAACTTTCTTTAAAGATTTAATTATCTATTTAATCTGGACCTCATTTAACATCTTTTAGTAAATACTACATGGATGTGTCTAGTACCATTCTTTCAAATGTATGGACAAATACATTTTTATGTCAACTTTCTCTTGGGGTTCTACTAGAAGTTCTGAGATGATTGGAAAACATTAGACTATAGAAGAGGATTTTTGTAGCTGAGAGCACAGTGTTACATAAAATGAAGTGATGACTTACGCAAGGTCCCACAATTCATGGCAAAACTGAAACTAGTACAGGCCTCCAAATTCAAGTTCGTTTTCTCCAAAATGTGCTATTTTGCATTTTGAATGTAATTAATATTGAAAGATTATTAGGAAACTATATTTAAAACATGGTTCCAAACATATAGAATAACCTTGCAGAATGGAATGGAATCTGAGTACATAAAAAGGCCATTTTGTAATCAGGTCCATATTATTATATTACTTAAAAAGGTTATTTTGGATGGAATCCAAAACAGATCATATTCTTTCTTATGCTCCATTATGCTCCAGAAACACACTAATATATTAATTTTTCCATCAATTCATTGCTTTTTATTTGACAATACTTTCTCAAATTCAATGTTACATCTTATCTTTTCATCTTTACTTTCAAAATAACCTCCTCTTTTAGTTTTTCTTTATTTTTATTTCTATCTCCAGGATTCTCACACATGCTGGCTCAAAGGAGCAGACAGAACTATTTCTTACTCTCTCTTCTGTTATCCATTATATCCTATAGGTATTAGGTCAGATAGATATACATAGATTTTCTTTCTAACTTCCAATATTTTCTTTCTGTTCTTAGTTCTACCTGTAATCATTCTCCATTCTCTCATTTGGTAATATCCTGGTATTAAAACATCACCTATTATTAAATACTAAAGATAAAAACTATTATTTTTGAAGTCTAACTTGTAGAATCACAGTTCTAAGAATTGCTGGAGACTTTTATATAATCAGAGCAAACTGTATGTTACTAAAATTACATAATGATCATTTATCTCAGGCTGAACTGTATTTGAAAAGAGCTGACAGACTGCCTTGAGGTACAGCTGATTCTACCATTGAGCAACTCTGGCTGCTTAGAATGGCCTTCTTTTTAGATTAATACATTCTACCCTTTGCTTTTCTGTAGCTTCTACTGGTTTGTCACTTTGAATCTCTTAAAATAAGTCTCAACTGATTGAATATGATTAATTTTGCTTATTTAAGGTAGCAATTACATGAAGTATTTTCCTCTGCGTTTTGAGTTGAGATGGTTGGCTATGTGGCAATTTCTTGTTGTGGGGAGTGAGAGGCTTTTGCATCTCACTAATAGAGCAGATACTGAATATAATATTTACATATGGTACAAAAAGTTTACTTTCCTTCAAGTCTTTGTATCTTGTCATGTACAATTATAGGTGCTTGTTATTAAAGAATATACAGAGTTCAGCTCTCCATATAACAAATAAAGAAGACAATTTGAAATTGAAAGTAATTACTGTTAACCCAGGTATAAAAGAAAGAGACAAGTCAAATTATTCCATGGAAGTATAAATAGGATAAAAACTTCCTTTTGTAGGCTTTTGTTTGCTATCTTACAGTTCTATATCTTTAACTCCATGGCTTATAAAAAGCAATAGTCGAACCAGGCACAGTGGTACATGCCTATAATCCCAGCAGCTTGGGAGGCTGAGAAAGGAGGACTGCAAGTTCAATACCAGCCTCAGCAAAAGTGTGGTGCTTAGTATCTCAGTGAGACTCCGTGTCCAAATAAAATACAAGATAAGGCTGAGGATGTGGCTCAGTGGTTGAGTGCCCCTGAGTTCAATCCCTGCTACCCCCAAACAACAACAACAAAAAAGCAAGAGTCAATTAGTTCAATGAAGACTTTGCAAGAAGGAAGTATCCCTTGAGTTTTGGTCAAAAACTCCTGTAAATATTAGCTGTCATTGATTTACTTTTTCCAGTTATTTCTATTATTACCACATTTCAAGGTTTTTCATTACTTTGTTTTCCTTCTCCTGAATACATTTGTGATTATCCACGTTTCCATGATATGACAGAGCCTGGAACTGAACATACTAGTACAGTTAATTATCATGAGAGATGGAAAGCAGATCCATCCTCATCTTTTCTGTAGATGTTTTTAATATGGCTGAATCATGTGAACTGTACTGGGGTAGGCAAAAATCAATACTGCCTCATAAAGAAGTCAAGAAATAGCATTAATATACCTGTACTGCTTTCCCACTCTAAAACTATTCCAATAGCATCTTGCCTTTTCTCTGTTTCCTTTCTTGTTCAAGTTCTACAGTCTATTTCATAAATGTGCAAAGGTAGTCATTTAATGTGTTATCTCCCCAGCTCAAAATGTGATCTGGCTACTGCCTATCTGTACATTTCACAACCTGTCACTCTTTTTTTGTTTTTGTTTATTTTTAAAGAGAGAGAGAGAGAGAGAATTTTAATATTAATTAATTAATTTATTTATTTTGTTTCCGGCGGGCACAACATCTTTGTTGGTATGTGGTGCTGAGGATGGAACCTGGGCCGCACGCATGCCAGGCGAGCGTGATACCGCTTGAGCCACATCCCCAGCCCACCTGTTGCTCTTCTTAACACACATTTCTCTTCATTCATACAGGTCCTTCTTCCATATCACTTCTTCTCATGAACACTGTTCCTTCTAAAGGAATTATACGTTTGCCTTCTCCTGTCTGAGGCACCTTTTTTCCTCTAAATATTCATGTGTTTTGCTTTTTTACATTTACCAAATTTTCCTTACAGACTTATTTACAGTGAACTTTCTTAACTAGTCTATATAAAATAATGCATTGCTATCCTACCCTCCATCACACTCACTATCTCTTTGTTTACTTAAATTTACTTTGTTTCTGCACAGGAATTTTTCCTATCAGATTTTTTTATTATTTCTATTCTTGCTAATTTGTTTATCTTTTCCACTAGAATAGGAGCTGGACAAAGATGGGGGTTTGTCTGTCTTGTTCACTACTATATCTTTAGTGTCTACTAGAGTATCTAGTAGACATTAAATAAATATTAGTATAAGTAACAGAAATATGAATGAATTATAATCAAAGAAACTTAAATATGTCACTGGGAATTAGAATATTTTTAAATGTCCTTTATCTCTGTCATCTCTATCCCCAAGTGCAATCTTTGAAAATTATATATGCTGTGTCTACATGAAGCATTTTATCTATAGCTATGATTTTTTAGAGGACAGACTGAAGCATGAAACAAATGTTACATGTTGAATTTTATAGAATCCCATTTTAAAAAACAGTCATTTCCTCCAGGGTTATTCTGAAACTAATAAGAATCCCAGGGCCAAGCTAAAATAGTTCTTTCTAAACTTGGGCATTAAATACAAATAGCTCTAGGCCAGCAAAGACACTGACAGTCAGTGCATCTCTCTGAATCACTAGATGAGCCAGTAGAAAGGCAGATATGTCAGTTGTCTTATTGGTGACCTTTAGAACCTCTTTGAAGCAAATTCTGCCAGGAATATATGCTGTGTGGCAATGGTGAAATGAGGTTTAGGAGCCTGATTGAAAGTACTTACTCTTCAAGACTTTGCCCTTTCACTTTCTTTTTCTTCACTTACTTTTCTCTTTTTTTTCTGTATTTTTTTTCTACTTGTTGCTTTCATAATCCCCCCGTCTACCTAAAACCACTGCTACCACTTTCACTGAAGACATTTAGAATATCCCAGGAAGTCACATCTTAGTTTTTTTCTTTGTGGGGATGGGGTCCTAGAGATAGAATTCAGGGGCAGCCAACCACTAAGCCACATCCCCAGCCCTATTTTGTATCTTATTTGGATACAGGGTCTCACTGAGCTGCTAAGCACCACACTTTTGCTGAGGCTTGCTTTGAACTTGCCATCCTCCTGCCTCAGCCTCCCCAACCACTGAGATTACTGGCTTGTGCTGCTGTGCAGCCAGAGATTAGTTCTTGATATTGAAAAATATCAGGAAAATCAAGTTAGAAAAGTGATTCAGCCTGTTTGGATATTTTCTACCCAGAAATTACTACAACCACAAATATAATATATGCTCCTCCTAATCCAAGATAAGCACCAAACAAATAAAACTTTTTTTTATTAATTTATAAATAGAAGTCTAATATTTTATAGCAAGAATTCTTTTAGCTCTTATGTATGACATGTCACATAGTTCAGACATTGATTCTGTCCTTATACAACAGATGGTCTTGTATTTTTAATACAAACAACTAAAAATCCAAATTACAAAAATATAAAAGTACAACAAATAAAAAGATCATCACTCAAAGCCATCTTTATATCTGATTTAGACCTCTCAGAGAGATCCAGCACACCCTAGACAGAGGCCAAAGTCATGCTGTATGCCACCAGCTCAGACACATCGGTGAGAACAGTGTTATATGATGAATTCTGTTAGAGTTATAACAAGAATTAGGATGGAAAAATTGTCTTTTCCATATGCTTGAAAAGAAAACTATTGTGACTAATTCCCATATCAAATAAATATCAGTAAATATTGAAATTGACAAAGCTTCAAGAAATCCATGTTTAACTTGTTTAATGTTAGCGAAATAGAATTTTCCAGAGGTAAAATAAACAGAAGATAATATGTAGCATGTAATTGTTTTTCATTCTCACAATTAGTTACATATGGTCTATTTGACACATGATGTATTTATATATGATACATCACTGACACATTTTAGTATTTGGGTCCTGAAAAATCCATAACATTTGTTTAAAAGTCAAGAAGAGCAGGTTTTTTGCATCCCAATTTTGCTGGCCTGCTTGGGTGCTCAATGAATGTAATCTTCTATTCACTTTATATTCAGAATAAAACTGTATTTGAACAAACTAAACAAAGGGAAAAATAAACTGTTTCCTTGAAAGTACTCAAATGACTACTTACCCACAGGCATCTATGATAAGCAATAAAATAATTGTTAGTATTAATAGATACACTTTACATTCATATTGGTGTGGTTTAAATTTATCTCTGCTTAAAGTTAACATTGTATACATTAATTCACAAGTTCTCAGGGACATGGTAAAATATGAATTCTTTGAATATTATTTTATAACAAAGAGAATAAATTTATAAGATTAATTTTCTATTAGGAAAGCTATATCATTGTTCAAAATAATGATTGCAGTAAGTCAGTGCAGTTGAAGAAACCTACGATAAATTTCACAGTATTTTCAAGATTATCAAAACACTTTGATACTTATTGCTTATTCCTTAGTCAATACTCAAGTGGAAAATATTTTTCAATAAATTTTTATATGTAAAAGAAAGAAATTTAGATGACTTAATAAACTAGTTAATTCTCTTTTTAAACATAAAAGCACTGAGACGCATATTTACTATAATTTTCCGGGATGCTGAACTGGCTCTTTAGTTGATGGTTTAATTTTCTATCACCCCAGGAATGGCTGACAATTATAGATACTATATAATATATTCTTTGCCTTTAAGATAAAAATAACAAAACTTACTAAATTCAGATGACCCAACACTCATCCCACCTCCTGCCTTGCTGACAAGGAGAAATTAAATTGTTTTCTGATTAATTACATGTCTAATGCCACCAGTGCACAGCTGATAAGAGTCAAGTTGGAGTCCCACACAAAGGTGGTCTACATTATCATCACGACTTCCTTCCCAGGGCAACAATACAATGTGCAAATATATAATTTAAAAATAATCATGAAGTAGCTATAATCCATTTCTCTTCCTTGAGTGCAGTCAGCCAGTCAGAATTAATAGTATCAGGCTCCTGTTTGCTGTAACACTTCTGTTTTCATTTTCCTTTGTAAGTTCTTAGGCAGCACTAACTGGCAGTGACAAAGTTCTGTGCAATTTACCACACTGCCACCAAAGAGGAGAGAATTTGTATAAGCTTATCAATGACAGACACTCTCTGTTCAACAGTATATCATCCATTTGGCAGAAGGAACAAACTGTCACCTCTTCAATAAAATGGATGTATCCCAAAGGAGAAGAATGAGGTCAAAGTAGACAGAAAAAAATGTTTTCTTCTTGTTGTTGTTATTTTTAAAGCAATACAGCTTACCACAGAAGCATCTGAAGGTAATTTAGAAGACAGGAACTCCGTGTACTTATGCAATTCTATACTTATGTAGGTCTAGGAGGAAGGTAGCTCCCATCAATTGAGTTTCCTTTCTTGTCTCAACTTCATGCTATCTGGTATGTTAAAAAAAAAAAAGCATGGGTGCAGGAGGCAGTCACCTAATCCCCTCCTGATACTTCATTAGTTGTCGCCCACAGGAAAGATCCTACCTCCCTGAGCCTCTCCCTGCTGAAAACACACTATATTTTATTTGCTCCCATACATAGAGTTGGACCACACATCTCTTATATTTAATTGAGATTTATAATTTTAGGCAAGGAATGTAAACATCTCTGTTTGAGTAAACCCAATTAAATATTATTAAGTTTATAACTTTTGATAGAAAGTTATATCGTAGATCTGGGGTGTTGAAAAATGTACATTGGTACTGAGAAGTACAAAATGAATGTTTAAAAAAACAAAAACAAACTTAAACCAAATGAGAGTATGATGATGAATGTAATAATACTTTTTTCTCACCCATTCTAATAATAAAAAATAATAATAATGGTAGATAACAAATACTGCTTCCCCCTTCTTAGTATCCTTTCAGGCTGTTATTCTATAGCTTCTGTCATACCCATCAAAAAGCAATCAGAGAGGGGGTTTCAAGATGGAAGAATAGAGCAGGTCACTTTTCTGGCTGCTCCATGATGTGAAACGAAGAAGAGAAGACAGGCAGTTTCTCAGCAAGGTGGGTGAATGAATACAAATAAGGGGGACTTTACTGCAATTTAATACTAGACACTCAAAACAGATTGGAGAATCAGGAGGTCAGATATAATAAGGAAGAAATCCCCAGCACCACAGCCCTGGCCAGAGAACACAAGCCAGAATGGTCCCTCCGGGAACACAGCAAAAGGGATAAGGGAATCAAAGGAACCCACATTTTTAGGAGGGCTAAGGCATGTCTGGATAAGGAGAGTTTAAGATCAAAGATACTGCCCAACTAAACTGAAAGGTCCATTGCACAATATCCTTGTGCAGGAAAGAAATTCCATCTAGGCAGCATGTGGAAGTCAGAGAAAGGAACCCTTTTGCAGTCACAGGGCAGGGGCCAGTGGCTGAGGGAGCCAATTTCTGGCAAATTTGCATCTGGCCCCCAAAATAGGCCTGGCAAACCTATGCTGTGCAACAGAGAGTGTGCCTAAGTGACCAGAAGAGAATCAAATGTGTAGAGAAGTTTACACAGGAAAACGTGGGTTGTAGAAACTCACCTGGCTCTCCTCCTCCTCCTCCTCCAATCCGGCTGCTTGCAGTGCCACCCGGAAGAGGCAAATCCTGGCTGAGAATTCAAAAGGGCAAGGGTGGGAGAGATTAAGTTTGAAGACTGAACAAAACACCAGGAAATGTGTGGTAGGCAGGTGCTGTAGTGGACTAAGAATTGGCTCCTATACCACACAAGTGGAACCCAAAAGAGAGCCCTGGGGTGCAGGCTTCCAGTGTGGACAAATACTTACTAGTCCCTGGAGGAGTTCTAATTTAAAATCTTGGGACCAATAGGCATTCAGCGAAGAGCCTACAGGCTACTTAAGGCTAAACCCTTCCTCCAGATGTTCTATCTCCAGGATAAACCTTCTCATCCTAGCAACCCCACCCTGAGGGTAGAGCAGGCATCTTACTCCAGACCTAACACTGCTGAGAAGGGATGCTGAGAATCTCTTGATCTCCAACAGAAATAATTCTTTAACTTTTAATCAAGAACTATTTTTTCTCCTTTTTTTTCTCCTCTCTTATTCTACCACTTTTAAAACCAGTTATTTTCATGGATCAGTTTATTGAGGACTAGGATGTTTGATTAGTATATTTCAGCTTTGTTTTGTATTCTTTTACTTTTAGGGTTTTTTTTTTGTATGTTCAATTTTTTAAAATTTTACATTATATATATATATATATATATGTATATATATATATATATTTTTTTTTTCTCTCATTTATTTGTTTCCTTTGATTCTTGTTTTAGTCAGCTATTTCACTGCTGTGATATGACTAGAACAATTTTAGGAGGAAAGGTTTATTTGAGGACTCATGATTTCAGAGGTCATAGTCCATAAAATCCTGGGCTCCATTCCTAAGGGCTAGAGGTGTGGCAGAACATCACAGAGGAAAGAGTGTGGCTATAGGAACCAGTTCACATGATGATCAGAAAGCAGATAGAGCCTCCACTTGTCAGATACAAATATACACTCCAAAGCCATGTCCCTAATGCCCAACTCCTCTACCTACACACAACCACTTCAGTTATCACTTAGTTAATCCCTATTAGGGGATTAATTCACTATTTGGTTAATATTCTCATAACCCAATCATTTCTCCTCTGAACTTTCTTGCACTGTCTCACACATGAGCTTTTGGGAGAAATCTCACATCTAAACCATAACCCTCTGCCCTTGGCCTCCAAAAGCTTACAACCATCTCATAAAGCAAAATACATTTTGTCCATTTCCAAGAGTCCCCACAGTCTCAACAATTCTGAGATTGCTCAAAATTCAAGTCCAAAGTCTTCTCTGAGGCCCAAGGCAATCTCATTCTATGAGCTCTGTAAAATTAAAAGCAATTTATAAGTATTCAATATGTAATGGTACACAGTAAACATTTCCACTCACAAAATTAGGGATAGAAGAAGGAATAGGAACAAAGCAAGATGACTATCCAGCTGGGCAAACAAGTCTTATAGCTCCTTGTCTGGTACCTGGGGCACATGGCATTATGATGTACTCTCCAAAAGGTTTGTGTAGCTCTGCCCCTGTAGCCATGTTGGTTGCAATCCAAGTGACTTTTCTGATGGCTTGTCTTTGTTTAATTCCTGCAGCTTTCCTAGGACAATGTCCCACATTTTGGGCATTTCTTAATCTTGGGGGTCTCCTTTGCAGCTTCAGCTTCCTCCTCAAATCTCTGCATTTAAGTTTCTCAGTATTCCCATCAGGTAGTCTTACCTTGCTGCATTTTATCATATCATAATAAAATTAAATTAGAAATCAATGATAAAAAAACAAGCTATTCCAACACCTAGAGACTAAATAATATGCTATTAAATTAATAGTGTATTGGCAGAAGGCATCATAGAAGAGATTTAAAAATTCTTAGGGATAAATGTGAATACTGATATAACATATCAAAATCTCTGGGACACTATGAAGGTAGTACTAAGAGGAAATTTCATTGCATGGAATTCATTTCTTAAAAGGAAAAAAAAGTAAACAAATGAATGACCTAACATTACATCTCAAAGCCCTAGAAAAAGAAGTACAAATCAACAACAAAAGCAGTAGAAAACAGGAAATAATTAAAATTAGAGCTGAAATCAATAAAATTGAAACAAAAGAAAAAATTGACAAGTTGGTTCTTTGAAAAAATAAAGAAAGTAATAAATCCCTAGCCATGCTAATGAAGAGAAGGAAAGAGAAAACACAAATTCTAACATCCATGATGAAAAAGGAAATATCACCTGAAATATTCATATACAGCACCCCTTCATATTCAAAACACTAGAAAAACTAGGGATAATAGGAACATATCTAAACATTGTAAAAGCTATCTATGCTAATTGCCAGGCCAACATCATTCTAAATGGAGAAAAATGTAAAGCATTCCCTCTAAAAACTGGAAAAAGACAGGGATGCCCTCCTTCACTACTTCTATTTAACATAGTCCTTGAAACTCTAGACAGAGCGATTACAGTTGAAAGGAGTTAAAGTGATTTGGATAGGAAAAGAAGAACTCACACTATCATTATTTGCCAGCAACATGATTCTATACCTGGAGGATCCAAAGAATTTCTCCAGAAAATTTCTAGAACTAATAATGAATTCAGGAAAGTAGCAAGACATAAAATCAACACCTAAAAGTTAATGGCATTTCTGTGTATCAGTGATATATCCTCTGAAAGAGAAACTAAGAAAACTACCCCACTTACAATAGCCTCAAAAAATAAAATACTTGGGAATCAACTTAATGAAAGAGGTGAAAGATCTCTACAATGTAAACTATAGAATGCTAAACAAAGAAATTAAAGAAGATTTTAGAAGATGGAAAGATTTTCCTTATTATTGGATAGGCAGAATTAATATTGTCAGAATGATCATACTACCAACAGCACTATACAGATTCAGTGAAATTCAAATCAAAATCCCAATGACATTCCTAATAGAAAAAGAAAGACCAATCATGAAATTCATCTGGAAAAATAAGAGACCCAGAATAGCCAAAGCAATTTTTAGCAAGAAGAGTGAAGCAGGTGGCATCACTATACCAGAACTTAAAATATACTGCAGAGCAATACTAACAAAAATGACATTGTATCGGCAGCAAAATAGATTTGAAGACCAATGGAATAGAATAGAGGACACAGAGACAAACTAATGTAAATACAGTTATTGCATGCTAGACAAAGATGTCAAAAATATATATTTGGAGAAAATATAGCCTCTTGAACAAAAGGTGCTGGGAAAACTGGAAATACATTAGCAGCAAAATGAAATTAAGCCCCTATTTCTTACCATGCACAAAACTCAACTCAAAGTGGATTATGGACCTAGGAATTAGACCAGAGACCCTGTGCCTAATAGAAGGAAAAGTAGGCCAAAATCTTCATCATTTTGGAAAGGCCCCAACCTCCTTAATGAGACTCCTATAGCATAAGAAATAAAATCAAGAATAAATAAATGGGATGGATTGAAACTGAAAAGCTTCTTCTCAGCAAAAGAAAAAAATCTGTGAGGTAAAGAAAGAGCCTACAGAATGGGGGAAATTTTACCACATACACATCAGATAGAGCACTAATCTCTGGGATATACAAAGAACGCGAAAAAACTTAACACAGACAAAAAACAAATCTAATAACCCAATCAATAAATGGGCTAAGGGACTGAATATATACTTCTCAGAAGATGATATACAATTGATCAACAAATACATGAAAAAAAGTTCAATATCTTTAGCAATTAGATAAATGCAAATCAAAACAGCTCTAAGATTTCATCTCACTCCACTCAGAATGGCAGCTATTTAGAATATAGCCAACAATAAGTGTTGGCAAGGATGTGGGGAAAAAGACACTTATATATTGCTGGTAGAACTGCTAATTGGTGCAACCAATCTGAAAAGCAGTATGGAGATTCCTTAGAAAACTTGGAATGGAAGAACCATTTGACCCAACTATCCCACCGTTTATACCCAAAGGCCTTCAAAACAGCATACTACAGTGACACACCCACATCAATGCTTATAGCAGCCCAATTCACAATAGCTAAATTGTGGAACCAATATGGATGTCCTTCAATAGATGAATGAATAAAGAAACTGTGGTCTATATACACAGTAGAAAATTACTCAGCATAAAAGAGAATAGATAAATGGAAGGAGTTGGAGAATCATGCTATGTGAAGTAAGACAACCCCCAAAACCAAAGGCCAAATGTTTTCTCTGATATGTGTATGCTTATCCATAATGATGGTAGGAGGAAGCATGTGAGGAATGGAGAAACTTTGGATATGGCAAAGGGAAGGGAGGGGAAAGGAGTGGGTGTAGGAGTAGAAAAGATAGTGGAATGAGATGGACATCATTATTCTAAGTACATATATGAAGACACAAATGATGTGACTCTACTTTGTGTACAACCAGATAAATGAAATATTGTGGTCTATATGTATACTATGAATTTAAATGCATTCTGCTGTCTTGTATAACAAATTAGAATAAATAAATTTTAAAGTGACTGGCAAATCACATATAAAAACATATTAAAAAGATAGTGTACCACTATCAAGTTTAGTTCAACACAGAGAAATCAATAAACACTATTCATCACATTAATAGACTTAAAAACAAGAATCACATGATTATCTCAATACATGAAGAAAAAGCATTTGATAGCATACAACACCCGTTCATGTACAAAAAAGTAGAAAAACTAGGGATATTAGGAACATACCTTAACACTATAAAAACTCTATCGGCTAATGCCAAGGCCAACAACATTTTATATGTAGAAAAACTGAAAGCATTTCCCTTTAAATATTGGAACAAGACAAGGATTTCCTCTTTCACCACTTCTATTCAACTTCATCCTTATACCTCTAGCCAGAGATTGGCAGAAGAAAGAAATTAAAGGGATACAAATATGAGAAGAACTCAAAGTATTCCTGTTTTCTGATGGCATAATTCTGTTTAGAAGATCCAAAAACTCTACCAGAAAATTTCTAGAACTCATAAATGAATTCAGTAAAGTAGCAGGATATAAAATTAATAGCCATACATCAAATGCTTTCCTATATATCAGTGATGAATCCACTAAAAGAGAAATTAGGAAAACTAATTCATTCACAATAGCTTCAATAAAACAAAATAAAAATTTGTAAATTAATCTAACAAAAGAGGTGAAAGAACTCTAAAATAAAAACTGCAGAGCTCTAAAGAAAGAAATTGAAGAAGACCTTAGAATATGAAAGATCCCCATGTTCTTGGATAGGCAGAATTCATATTATCAAAATGTCCATACTACCAAAAAGTGCTGTCCATATTTAATGCAATTTCTATTAAAATTCCCATGACATTCTTCACAGAAATAGAAAGAGCAGTCATGAAATTCATTTGGAAAAATAAGAGACCCAGAATAGCCAAAGCAGTCATTACTAAGAAAAGTGAAGCAGGGGCATTACAATACCAGACCATAAATTATACCACAGAGCTTCAGTAACAAAAATTGCATGATGTTGGCACCAAAACAGACATTAGACCAATGGTACAAAATAGAAGACACAGAGACAAACCCACTTAAATACAGTTATCTAATACTAGACAAAGGCACCACAAACATACAATGGAGAAAAGATAGCCTCTTCAACAAATGATGCTGGAAAAACTGGAAAACCTATGTAACAAAATACAATTAAACCCCTCTAACCCAGCACAAAATTCAACTCAAAGTGGATCAAAGACCCAGGCATTAGACCAGCGACCCTGCACCTAAAAGAAGAAAATATAGGCTCAAATCTACATTATGTTGGCTTAGGAATGGAATTCCTTAACAAGACTCCTGAAGCACAAGAAGTAAAAGCAAGAATCAACAAATGGGATGGCATCAAACTAAAAATCTTCACAGCAGAGGAAATCAAGATTTTGAACAGAAAGCCTACAGAATGGGAGAAAATCTTTGCCACCTGCACCTCAGATAGAGCATTCATCTCTAGGATATATAAAGAAGTAAAAAATTTAACACCGTAAAACCAAATATCCCAATCAATAAATGGGCAAAGGGACTGAACAGGCACTTCACAGAAGAAATACAGTTGGTCAACACATATATGAAAAAATGTTCAAAATCTCTGGCAATTAGAAAAATACAAGTCAAAACTACACTGAGGTTCCATCTAACTCCCATCAAAATGGCAATCATGAAGAATACAACTAACAATACATGTTGGTGAGGATGTGGGGCAAAAAGCACACTTGGGCCTGGGGCTCAGTGGTAGTGAACTTGCCTGGATGTGTGAGGCATTGGGTTCAATTCTCAGCAGGGCATGTAAATAAATAAAAAATAAAGGACTATCAACAACTAAAAAAATATATTTTAAAAAATATACTCATTCATTGCTGGTGGGATTGCAAATTGGTACAACCATTCTGGAAAACAATATGGATATTCCTAAGAAAACTTGGAATGGAACCACTATTCCAGCTATTCCACCCCTCAGTATATACCCAAAGGACACTGCCACATCAATGTTTATAGTAGTTGAATTCACAATAGTTAAACTATGGAACAAGCCTAGGTGCCCTTCAACAGAGGAATGGATAAAGAAAATGTGATATGCACAGACAATGGAATATTACTCAGCCATAAAGATAAATTAAATTAGGGTATTTGCCAGTAAATGCATGGAACTGGAGAATGACATGCTAAGTGAAATTAGCCAATCACAATAATCCAAAGACCAAATATTCTCTCTGATATGTAGATGCTAATTCACTTTAAGTATGGAGGCGGGTAAGGGAAGAATAGAAATACTTTGGATTAGACAATAGTGGGGAATGAAGGGAAAGGAGGGGGAATAGGAATAGAAAAGATAGAAGAATGAAACAAACATTATTTTGCTAGAATCATATATGAATACACGACCAATGTAATTGCACATCCTGCACAACCAAAAGAACAGAAGATTGTACTTCATGTATATATAATATGTCAAAATGCATTCTACTATCATATATAACAAAAAACCCTAAGTAAAATTAAAAAAAAAAAAAAAAGAAGAAGAAGCTGCAGCAGCAGTCAGAGCCAGATGCAGTGGCACACGCCTGTCACCCACAGGCTTGGGAGGCTGAAGCAGGAGGATCAAAAGTTCAAAGCAAGCCTCAGATATATATTGAGGCCCTAAGCAATTTATCAAGACCCTGTCTCAACATAAAATATTAAGAAGGCTGGCGATCTGACTCAGTAGTTAAGTGGCCTTGGGTTCAATCTCTGGTACCCATTCTCAAAAAAAAAAAAAAAAAAAAAAGCAGTCAGACACATCTCAGTGACTTCATCGCATGTATGCAAAACACTTCTCTGGGATTCCCATTTAATGGGCTATTCACTGCTTTTCTCTGTGAGTCCTTCTTGATTCTTACCTACGGTTCAGAGTTTAATTAAGCATGTGCTAAAAAAATGTAAAAGTAACAAAAAATCATGTGACATTAAGCAAACTTATGGAGACACAAAACATAATAATAGGAAAAGAGATGGAACTGCTAATCTTTGTGCATGCAAACAAATCAAAAACACCTCCGACTGTTCTTTACTCTCATAAAGCTGCTCCTGTTAAAGGCAACACTGTTATTATTACCAACCCCGACTACTGTGTATAACTACACAGATGTGTATGTTTTCACGCTTCACAAATAAGGACCGATTTACATTTCACAGAAAAGAACCTACTTATAATAAATACTATTAAGATATCCTCCAATTGTTAAACTATTCTAAAGAAATCATAATTGATAGCCACAGACCAAAGGACTATGATGATTGAAAAACCTATTACATGGGGTATTCTGCATAAAAGACTAGGTCAATTTAAACATTTTATTTTTTGATGTTGTTCCTTTGACTATGGACACTGAGTGAAAAGCAATTTGTAAAGAGCTATGTGTCAGGAAATTTGATTTTAAATTCAAAATATATAAAGTGTGGTTAAATTGTCTCCTTCCAATTGTTACCTCTGCACATACTTAGAGAAGTATTCTTAAAGTATAATTTTGAAATATAGCAACAATATGACTTTTTACAGAGTAAAAATGAAAATGTATTGAGCCCCCATGTAGATATTCATAAATCATCAATAGTAATTATGATTCCCTCCAAATGGTTTCATATAATGAATCTAAAAGCTTAGCTTTTATTGAAGTTAATTTTGATTGATGAAAATAAATTTACTGATTTTAAAAACATTTGTAAGCTCACCTAATAAGGTTATGTCACAATTTTCTATTTGCTAATATACCTGAAATAAGAATGCAGAGAAATATTCTTTCTTTACTGTTTACTAAAAATAGTTAGAATTGTTACTATTTACAGATGAAACAATCACAGAATGTTTTAGTCAGCTTTTTGCTTCCTGTGACTAAAGGACCCAACCGGAACAACTTTAGAGGAGAAAAGTTTATTTGGGGGCTCACGGTTTCAGATGTCTCAGTCCACAGACAGCAGGCTCCATTTCTCGGGGCTCAAGGTGAGGCCACAACATCATGACAGAAGAGTGTAATGGAGGGAAGCAGCTCACATGATGATCAGAAAGCAGAGAGAGAGAGACTCCCCTCACCAGATACATACATATACCCTGAAGCCATGCCCCCAAGTTCCACCTCCTCCAACCATACCCTAAGATTTCAATTACCTCTAAATTAATCCCTACCAGGGGATTAATCACCGATTGGATTAAGGCAATCACAACCTAATCATTTCTCTTCTGAACTTTCTTGTACATGTGAGCTTTTGGAGGATAACTCACATCCAAGCCATAACACAGAAATATATACGTATGTGAGGAACTGCAAATAAACATTTTTTATTGCTATATGTACATTCTTTGCAATGAGATTTGGAACTACTCTTTTCGAGAATTTGAACTTACTTTTCTACTCCTTGATTCGGGCTTTGGCCCATGGGATTTGCATTGACCAATAATACAGGGGCAAACATAAAACAGGCTTGAAAAGTGCTTGCAGATTGGGGTTTACACTTTTTTCTGCCGTACCTGGGAACCTGCAAGCACAATCACCTAAAAGACCCCAAGTTAGTCTGCTGGATGGTTGGAGATGAGACTAGCATACTCCTAAGGCTCTTCCCTGTTATAAATACCCATGTGTGGAAAGAAATCAAACAATTTCTCGAAAGTGAGCGAGCAACGCAAGATTTACTTCTGACAGAAGGGCATGCTACAGAACCAGATTAGCAAAGCGCACCTGTGCATTTTGCCTGCTTGTATCCCTAAGGTAGTGCTGCCCTTTGCCCTGATTAGAGGAACTTGGGGTTAGAATCTATGTGATTTGATAATTTTAAAATTGGGGCCTGGTACACAACTAAAATACAAGGCTGAGTCAGGATCAACAGTTCAAAATCAGCCTTAGTAACTTAGCAAACTCCTAAGCAACTTAGCAAGACCCTGTCTCTAAGTAAAATGTAAGAAGGACTGGGATGAACCTTAGTGGTTAAGTACCCCTGGGTTCAATCCTTGATCTCAAAAAAAAAAAAAAAAAAAAAAAAGGTGGACAAAGGGAAGGGTTATAATTAAAATGGCTACTAGGCTTTCTGTTTCTCACATTTGCTAACAAGGAGTCACTCACCAGCAGTGTGAACCCTGATAAGACCATCCAATCTTACCCTGTCAAACCTCTCACAAATGGATGTGTTTCCTTTATAGATGTAAATTTGTCTTACAATAAAGCAACTTTGCAGAAGTACTCTTATGTCTGCAATTTCTCAAAATAACCAACTCAAAATATTTTAAGGTGTCAAAAGATATATTTGGGGGTGGCATATTATGATCTCCTGCAGACATAATTTGGGGTGGAGTGTCCTGAGCCCCATCACCAATGTTCTCATTTCACTCAGATTTCCCTATTAATTTAGTGTTCTTTTTTCTGTAATGGTATCCTATCCAGGATACCACCTTATATTTAGTTGTCATCTTTCTTAATGTTTTTTTCTGTGATGGTGTCTCCAACTTTCTTTCTTTTCTTTTTTTTTAAACTCTAACTAGCATTTATTAGCAATTCATGAGTTGGGCAGCATCTTGTCTATGAAATAAAAAGATGCTCTACTAGGCAATGGGCAGCTTCCTATTTATGACATAGAAAGACATTCCACCTTCAGTTTTTATATAAAAAAAGAAAGAAAGAAAAGAAAAAGAAACAACATAGTGTAAAAAACATAGTAGTTAACATCAGGCTACTTCATATTACTTTCCTTTTATAGATAATGCAGAGGGAATATTCTTATCATCCCAGTTAAGGTTGACTGGATTCCTTTTGATGATTGGTTTCTATGAATTTCCTATTATTTTTTCTTTTTTCTTTTTTTATTGGTTGTTCAAAACATTACATAGTTCTTGATATATCATATTTCACACTTCGATTCAAGTGAGTTATGAACTCCCATTTTTACCCTGTATACAGATTGCAGAATCTTTAAAGAATACTAGTCAGGTGTTTTACAATGCCTCTTAGTTGGAATTTTTCTCATCATATTTTTTCTCATGGTTTGTCTGGGATTATGGATTTGGGGAAGAAAAACCACAGGAATGAGGCGTCATTCTCATTTTATTTTATCAAGTGTAAATTTTATCAAATGATATCCCAACTAAAATTGACTTTGATCGTCTCTGGCTGAGGCACTGATGACCAGACTCACCCATGGGAAAATTAATCTTTTTAGCCTCTTTTCTATTCTGTACACTTTGAAAAGTACTTTGGCAAGTTACTCTGTGAAATTCCTTCTTAAGGGGAGAATATTCCACAATCTCTTCAACCAGGAAGTGTCTACATAAATTATTTGAAATTCATCTACATGAAGATTTGTCTGTTCTCCCAATTCGTTTACTTATTCAATCTTTTATTTTCATAATTATGAACTTGTGGGTATTTTTTATTATTTAAATTATAAACTAATTCTTTTTAAAATTTATTTTGCTGCCCAAATTGTTCAAGTTTTGGCTAATAGGAACTTTTTGCTTTGTTTCTTGTATCATATTGACAACATTAAGCTTCTTATATTCTTTAAATTTGCTAGTTTGTTTTAGCACTTCCTTATTTCCTGGCACTACAGGATAATATTTTATGATTTATTTGTTTTCTATCCCAGTCCTAGAATCATCATTTATTGAAGAGCCCTGGCTCCTTTAGGCAAAAACGGATGTTAGAAAGCAAGATTTTAATACCATGTGTGCTGGTTTCTGTTGGGATGCATTGCTTCTAAGCCTTCTCAACTGGACTTTTATATGTAAGCATCTACATCTATCTTGAGCCAAATATGAATTTATTCTAATGTCTCCAACCCCAATTCATCACCATGTGCAAGATTCTAAGCCTTACCCTTTGCTTGAAATGTAACTACCCACTCCAACAGTGAGAAATCTGGCCTCTACCATCTGCTAGCCCTTGGCTTAATTGTTCAAATCTAGTATGCATTTAGGTTGGCTTCAGAAATGCTAAACAATATTATAAAACAGAGTACCATGCTTAAGTACAGTACCTTTTGCCCTTAGTCTGCAAACTCATTTCAAAAGTTACTCCGGTCACCTTTAACCCACATTCTCCTAATTCAAGCTTGCTTCATACATTGGTAATATAGTTTGATTATTTGTCATAAGTTGTGTTTTAGGTACTTCTTATCTCCTAAACTATTTCTATGTAATTTGCACACATTGAGGTTCACTCTATGATAGAAAGTTCTATTTGGTTTTGATAAGTGCATAACATCATGCCTTTTCATTACTGTTTTATACAGGGTACTTTCACCATCTTAAAAAAAAAAATGCCCTTTGCTCCATTTACTCATACCATAACCCCTGAACCAGCCCTTGGCAATCACTGACTTGCTTGTCTGTAGATTTTCCCTTTTCAAAAAGTAACAGAAATAGAAACAAATAGTATGAAATCTATTCTGAGTAACTTCGTTCAATGCACATAGGAATCATTCATGTGTTTATATGATTTATAATTCATTCTTTTTTATCACTGTTTAAATCACTGAACAGTACTCCATTATTTGGATTTCACAGTTGGTTTATACAGTCATTTATTAAAGGACACCTATGTTTCTAGTTTTCAATTATTATTAATAAGACTGCCATAAATATTTATAGAGAGGTTTATGTTTGGACATGAATTTTTTTTGTTTGACACATAATGATTGTAACTATGTTCAAATGAGTTAGATAAATGCCTAGGAACTCAATTGCTTCATCATTTGAGCTTTCTCTCTGTAAGAAATTGCCATTTTTAAAGTGACTACACCATTCTACATTCTCACTATCAATAAATGAGAGTTCCTATTGCTCCAGGTCCTTATAAGCATTTGACATTGTTTCTATTCTTAATTTTTTGTTGTTATTGTAGTCATTTTGATGTATGTGGTGGTATCTTATTTTACTTGTGGATCTATTTTGAATATAAGGTTGTAAGTTTTGTGAAAATTGCCCAATCTTCATTATCCTCATCATCCAGTTAAAAAACAGGATTGTAATAATTCTTTTCTATTTCTTAAACACTCCTAAAATAACCCACTCATTATGAAGATGTGAATTTGGTGTCAACACATCTTATATACAAACAGAGATATGATAAATAGTGGTATAAAGGTGTATTAAGAATTGTATGCAGAAAATAAGAGAGCTCATTATAATGGCATAATTTGGTGTGAACATACTTTATATACAGAGTTACAAAATTGTGCTGTGAATGGATAATTATGAATGTAATGCACTCCACTATTGTCATGTATGTAAGAAATAAATTTTAAGAAGAAAGAAAAAAATCCCATTCATTTAAAATCTGAATAAATAATGCACCCTGGTACATGCCTGTAATCCCAGTGGTTTGAGATGCTGAGGCAAGGGGATTGAAGTCAAAGCCAGCCTCAGCAACTCAGTGAGTCCCTAAATAACTCAGTGAGATCTTGTCTTTAAATAAAATTTTTAAAAGGTGGGCACTGGGAATGTGGCTCAGTAGTTGAGTGCCCCTGAGTTTAATCCCAAGTATAAAAGCAAGCAAACAAGAAACTGAATAAATAAAGGAAACATAAGTAAATTCTAAGTTTTCTCATATCTCTTCAATCAAATTTTCTGATTCAAACAGCAGCAACCACATAAAATGTGCTCATGACACAGAGTTTTCTTACCCTCATTTCTGTAATAGCCATCCACTGACTTGGGTACCAAATAAGCCCACAGTGTGATATTCACAACTTAAAGCAGTGATTTAAAAAATCAAAAAATAAAATATTAAATTATTAAACAGTGAAGTAAATATTAAATATAAGTATTGACCAAGTAATGAGAGCAGAATAGGACCTCTACTTCCAGAATAATATGATAAAATAAAAGAATAAAGATCAGTTTTCATTCTTGAAAACTGATTCTTTCACATTGAATAGACTTTAATTTTCACAGATGTATACAGAAGAGCTGAAATTAATCTGTTTAAAAAATAACTGATGTATTTGCTCCATGTTAAATGCAGGTATGATAACTAAAGATTAGATTCCATGTAATAATTATAAATTTCCTTTGTTTTCCTCTTATCTTTCTGCTTTGCTTATTATGTTTGAAATACCACTTACCTCAAATCAATCTAATTAATGCTATCTTTAACAGTCTTGTTTACGCCCTGGAAGAATAACAACTGGGTAGCCAGCCACATGAGCTGGGAACCTGGCAATTACAGACCCCACTTCAGGCTGAGTCTGCTTCTCTTTCCACAACCGCAATATAATGCCTCTCTTGGAGGGAGTTTATTTGGGAAAATAGTGTTGGGCCAATAAAAGAGAGAAAAAAAAAATAGGACTGTTACTTAGATTATTACCTTTCCCTTTATCTAGCATTTTAGATTTATAAACAGAAATACTGGACAGTAGTGAAAGTGAAACAAAATATTGCATGAACATAGAACTAAAACCAAACAAACAAAATCTATTGACTGTTTTTGAAGTTAAAACTGGGCATTTTTAATATCATCTCAAAACCCTACTTCTATCCCCATCATCATATACTTTATGAGTTTAAATGTAGAATGACATTGAGAAGATGAGAGAGAAATAGAAAAAAATCATCAGATAGTAATACTGTGCAAAAGGAAAAAACCTGAGATAGGACAAAATATCCATAGACTCCTTTATTTAATTTTTTAAGTAACCATAATGTTGATGAACTGTAATTTTCATTTAACTTTCAGTGTCTTTGTAATTACACACCTTTTTACGTCACCATAGATCTGTCTACCAACATTTTGTCTTTCACATCTCTTATTTACTTTAGCCATTTTTTATAAGCACTGTCTTCAGCTTATGAAATTAATACAATACATTCATAATTATTTACTGTGTTACTTTGCAGTTATTTAATTTCTTGAAAACTAATCCTTTCAAGGATCAATATTAAAAGATGGAAGAGGCTTTTACCTATCTTTTAAAGCATTTAGATATATTCATGCATGTTTTAGATGAGACAACATATACACAATTTATGAATGAAAGGTTAAATTTATCTCTGAATTTAAAGAAATTCTATTAGGTTTCAAACAAGATTTTTGAGCACAATCTGATATTAAGTTAAAGATTATCTTTGATGGCATGGAAAACCCCACATCATATATATAGTTGAATTTACATTGTTAGTATTTCACAAATAGTAAACATTTTATGAAAGACAAAGAATATCTGCTATAAAATTAGAATGCTAAAAATATGGTACAAGTGATTCTGAAAGTAATTCAAAATACATTCTATCTAGGTTTGTTCTGCTATCTGTTATTTTTTGTAGACAATCTGCAGTTTTCTTAATAACACCTAATACAGAAAAGGTTAAGTTGTTAGGAGAATGTGTTTCATGCTTTGAAACAACAACAAAAAAATTTTTTTAGTATAGTCAATTTTTATTGCATAGTAATATAACAAGATATAAATGTTAAGGCTATTTGTGGTCATCTATAAAATGCATGCTCTGTACTTCAGATGCCCATATAGTCTGTATTATACCCATTTTCATGCATATATATGCTATGCATTATTATATGTATGCATATGTTAATATGCATATTTAAATTTAGTATTTGCAGAGTACTGAATTACCTTATATATATCAAAGTAAATATCTTATTATTTTAAAAATTAAGTTTAGTATACTTAAAACATTACAAATATCCTTAAAATAAAAGCAATCATTCATTCTAGAATTATAAATAATTACATTTTCAGACCCCCTTATTATATGTTAGTTAAATTTTATTTTTAATAAAGACACTGAGTTAGATCAAATCAAGCTATAATTATTATGTGCATAGTATTTAAATTATTACCACATTTCTTGACATTAAAAACAATAAACTCTGTCATCTTAATTGTTGTCATACTCCAAAGAACATAAACTGCTTTTATTTTTATTTTTTATTTTATTTATTTATTTTAGTTCCTGGGGATTGAACCAAGGGGCACTATACCACTGAACTATACCTCCCTCCAGTCCTTTTCCATTTTCATTTTGAGACAGGGTCTCAGTAACTTGCTTAGGGCATTGCTAACTTGCTGAGGGTGACCTTGAACTTGACATCCTCTTGTCTCTGCTTCCTGAGTCTCTGAGATTAGAGGTGTGTACCTCTACACCAGCTCATAAACTACTTTTGCCAAATAAAAGATCACACTTTATATCCAAGATGCAGAACAATAATACTAAACAAAACAATGTTAGGGAAGCTGAGACACTAAAGAAAAATACATTTGTACAGTTTCTTTTAAATAACATCATATATATTTATATGTGTGTCTTTGTATAACATATATAAATATCTAATATATAAAAATATATAATACATATATAATGTAAAGCCATTATTCTGTTTTTATATGGTGAAATTTAGCATTATAGTTATTATATGTAACTTTTATAATGATTTGATATAATATAAATATATATATGTACATATATGCACACAAAACCAAGTTTCCTGAAAGCCAACAATGGCTTTGATTGTAAACAAAAATCAATGAAGTAGATACTTATGTGATTAATATTTATAATTTTTGTATTGTTTTATATTATATATTTTGATGTTATTCCATATTTTTATAATATTGAATTGTATATGACTTTTTGCTCTGCTAACAGAAATTTAAGGGTTGTTTGGTCTTTCTCTTGCTGAAAGATATAAAAATTAATATAAACTTTAACAAACACCAGAGGACACTTTGTAAGTGAGATCTTGAATATAGTTCTGTTAATTGATACTCAGAAAATTAAATAATTAGGCAGGCCTTTTACCTGAAAGACACCCGGTGACTGAGAGAAACAGAATTAGTGTCCAAAAGGAAGCCATCCTGGGTCACTGGAATCTTGTGTGCTCCAGCGTGTCTATCAGTGCTGATATTTCTTCATTAAAGATTGCCCTGTTGTAATAGATAACAACTTTCAAAAACAGAGAAAATAAATGACACAACAACACAAAAATCTCCTAACATGATAAATGACATAGTGGAAAGGTCAGATGAATATACACTTGAACATTGACCACAATAAAATAGTTTCTGTTACAACTCAATTAATGCATAGCACAAAAACTTCAGAGAAGTGATAAAGTCTCACTATCACATTTATTTATGTAGGATATTCCCTTACAGATAGTAAAAACATCAGGTTCTAATGGGGATAATTTTTCCTCACAGAGAATGTATAATAGCCATATTTATTACATTAGACAAATTATTGTATAGAAAAATAGGGTAGAGGAACCAGTTACATTAATATATGCTCCTCTGCTCTAGAACATAACTAATGATCAGTTAGCCAAGTGATTTTACACATTGTGCCTGTAAACTCCACAGGGAATACTTCTCATTTAATTATTAATGTCAACTGCCTTTGTTTATAACTCCTGTGATTATCTGTACTTGTTAGAGTTCCCTCCTTTGGTGAGTTATTTCTCTCAGCATCTTTTGCTAGCCAGAACCTAAGGGAAATAAGGATTTTCATAAATATTTAATATCTTTGTCTAATGCCATTTTTATAACAATAACCGATATAGCACATTAATATCCTTAATTTCTTTTTTCCCTGAATGATAGAATAAGTGTAAAAGAATATAAAATTCTAACACTGAACTTTCTGTAAGAATTTGACAAATACATATTGGAAATTTCTGTCCTATACAAGCAGTTTCAGATTTTTGGGGTGCAAGCTGTGATTCTCTTGGCCAAAGATGACTCAATTGATAAATAATTGCCCAGTAAGTTGATGATTTTTATACAATAACTGCTTTCTTGGTGTGAACCTTCTTTATTGACTTAGGCGTCCAGGTTATGTCTATCTTTAAGGAATAGCTTAAAAATATAGACAAGCATTCTTCCCCTTACTTATAATTTAATATAATTATACTAAAATAGGGAGTCTCTTGTTAATTCTTCTCCCTGAATAAAGCTAGTTCCATTTCATTGATATTTTAAAATATATGCCTTGGTAGTCTTTTTAATTTCATGGATATGGATCACTAGTAGAGAAGAAAGTTAAAAGTTAATAATGGCTGATTTATTTTTAACTACCTCTCATCAGAAAGAAACTTTCCACTGCTTTTTATTTTGTCCTGAATAAATATCAGAAACAAATACAATTTAAAGCACATATGGCCTCATAGATAATTTTTATAGTTTAGAACATTTTTATTATTTATAAACTGCTCTTTACCAGAAATGAAAATAAAATAAAATAAAATAAAATGAACATATCCCATGCAGCAACTGAAGAAACTCAAAGTTTCCTAGAACTATAATTATAATTCATGAGAATAGCATATTTGAATAAGTTAATTTTCATTTCATAAGAAAATTGTCCTTCCTTGAATGTGAGTCCTGTGAATGTAGTATAGTTTTGAGTAAACTTGAACTTGTTTGATGAGCTTCTGCTCATTCCGGTGTTCCCCCAAATTGTCCTTCCTTTCTCTATTATCAATGTCTCAGTATTCTCTGTTGTCTTAAACATTTAACATCAAAAATGCTAATACTCCTGGAGCGCTGTGTGCTATGCATTGGGAATGTTGAAGAAAAAATCCACATACATGTGTGCTCCTCTGCATTCTACAGACACAGAAGGGAAACATCACAGAGAGCCACCAGCAGGATGCCGTAAGTGTTACATAGAGAAAGAGCTATGTAAAGAAGAGCTGATTCCTAAAGATGGCAGGAGCTGGGAATAATAGAGCAGGATCTTCAATAAAATGGCAAGGCAGTCATTGGCCTTCTGGTGGTCTCACCACCAGAGGAGAGAGGGTAACTTTGAAACAGGTTCAGGCAAAGCCTCTCTGATAAGATGTTGTGTGGGCTGTTTTGAAAGAGTCTTTACATGTATACTCCAGACATTTTTTTTTCCTTATTCTCTAATATAAATGATGGTAGATTGGATTTGATTGCTAAGAAATCCATTTTATATTAAAAGCTCTTTAGAAAAGAAAATGTGTGTGTGTGTGTGTGTGTGTGTGTGTGTATTCTCAAGCATCAATACTTGGTTCTGAGGGATTAAACACACAAAATACCACACATTCTTATGAAACAATGTGCTATGGTCTGGATCTCAAATGTTCTCCAAAGACCAATGTATTGAAGCTTAACTGTCTTCCTGTGATGATATTGGTGGAAACTTCAGCAGGTGGGAGCCAAGTGGGAAAGAATAGGTCATTGGGGGCATGCCCTTGAAGATCCTCTTCTCCCTCTTCCCTCTCCTTGCTTCCTGGCATACCAGGAGGTGAGCAGCTTGTTCTACCAAATGTGCTCCCTGCCATGAGGTACTACTGCTTTGTCACAGACCGGAAATCAGTGGACCAATTAACTATGCATTGAAACTTTGAAAACCATGAGCCAAAATAAATATTTTCCTGCTTATTAGTTGATTATGTTAGAAATTTTGTCTAAGAGAAAGCTGACTTTTTAAATTCTCTCTCTCTTCCCTCCCCCAAGGGGGAGGGGAAGATACCAGGAATTCAATTCAGGGGCACTCAACTACTAAGCCACATCCCCAGTCTTATTTTTTTCTATTTTACTTGGAGACAGGGTCTCACTGAGTTGCTAAGCACCTTGCAGTTGCTGAGGCTGGCTTTGAACTCACAATCTTCCAGCCTCCACCTTCCTCGCCATTGGGATTACAGGTGTGTGCCACAGTACCCAGCTTCTCTCTCTTTGATTAAAGTAAAAAGTATATGTAACAAACTCAAAACTCTGAATATGTGAACCTTTTATATGCTTTCCTTCAAAACACATTTATCCTATGACTTTAAGAAAATTACTATATCAAACTAATAATGAAAGGTAATTTATCACACATATTAAATTCCTTCTAGATGCCAGATTAAATTATAATCAGTAAATAAATGTCACCTTAGTAAATCAGAATGGTATGTATTTAGAAATGCCTTATTGGAGATTAACAGGTAAATATAGCACTTGTTGTTCCCAGAGAGATTGAAAAGCCAGCAATACTAATTTGGAAACTACCAATCAGAAACATATTTTAAAAGCCTTCAATTTTTTTAAAGAATTTGTTTCAGTGCTTAGAATATATACCCATTATCACATGTGATATGTAAAGACCACTGATTGGAATGACCTATTTCTCTGCATTTCTCTGTTTTATTGCAGTTATTTGTAAGCAAAGTATAATAAGTAATCATTGTATCAGGTTTCAGTTACAAATTATAAAGAACAAATGCATTGTGGGGTTGACGGCCTGAACAAGCATTTAAAAACATCACATCTTAATAGAGCTAGTTATATGCTATATACAATAAATGAGGTAATAATATATTATCGCTTAACTACAAGTTAGTCTTTCTCTTAAAGATCCGAAAAGGAGACCTCTTTCAATGACATATGTGAAAACAGAGAGAGGGGAGGGATGTTTATTATAGACTACTGACTTCTCCCCAGTTCTATATGGGGCAGTGCCTTATGGGCAATTGTCATACAGCAGTCAGAATTATATTTTAGAACATAAATCAGATTGTACGTATTTCTGTGTTTTGCTCTTAAAATAAAACCCCAAATACGTAATATTGTTTATAGGGCCATATGTGCTCTGATGCCACCTTTCTGTCTTCATTTTCTAAACATCCTGAAGTTACTTCATTCTCAGACTCAGTTTCTTGCTGATTTTTAAATAGGCCAGGCATTCCTGTGTCTTCTTTCTGGACATCTCCAAAATCACTCCTTTTTCTACCTTACAGTTGTAAATCATCAAAAATTGATCCTTTAACCTTCTAGAGGCCCTACTTGATCCCTCTCTTTAAAGCAAGCCACTTCCTGCTAGCCCTGTCACCAATTTTCCCTCTTATTTTTCTTCTTAGTAATTTTTGGTGTCTAAGGTTACACTTTTATCTGTGTATTTATTATCTTTTTCTCCTACTCAGTGTCATATACATGTAAGTAATGATGTCTGTCTCATTTATCTTCATAGATTCAACTTCTAGAAAATGACTGGCATTCAGTAGGCGTTCATTTATTCTATTTTAGATAACAATTATTGAATAAACTGTAGCCTACAGTGAGCACATTATTTAGTATAAGAAGAAAGATTCCACTGTTTTTCATATTTCTGTAGCACTTGTAACATTGTGCTAAGCCCTTCACTGTCCAACTTCTAGTAATGTCTTATGAATAAATATAATTTATCCAAGATATTTTATAGATATTTACCTAGTAAAGACAGAGTTGGGGTGAGAACTCTGTTAACCCTTAAGCTGTCTCATCTCACACAGGATTACCAGCAATCTCTCCAACAGTCTTTAGAGCCATTTTATCTGCCCTAATTGAGACTAATTGAGTTAATAAAAATATGTAAAAACAACTCAAACATGCATACCTTAAATGTTGTCATCTGGCTAATAATTTTTTTATATTCCTAGACAAAAGAGATTGAAGATGAGGAAGAAGTGATAGGAAAAGGGAAGAACAGAGGAAACAATCCAATCAGATTTTCATATGTGCATAGGAGGATGTAGCACAGTAGGTCCCAGCCTCAGGTATATCTACAGGACACTAAAGCAAAAAAAAAAAAAAATGTAAATTGTAAATGGATTGAAGAGGGATAAGTGGAGGGGAGGGAGAGGAACAGTGGTGGGGGCGGGGAAGTGCTGAGGACTGAATTGGAATAGGTTATGTTCCATGCTCTGATTATGTCAAAGTGTATACCAGTATTTTATATAACTAAAATGAATTTTTAAAAAGGAGTCTTCCTAATTAGGAATATTTTGGTGCACATATTCTCACTTTTATTTATTTATTTTATCCAAATACTCTTACTATTGTACCTTCATAATTCTAGGATTTTCATAATGCTTATTTAAATAACACAATTACGACTACATGTGCATTCTGCACAAACAGACTTTAGACATAAGCACACTGAGTCTTGGTAAGCATATAACTTACCAACTTACAATGAGGTAGCTAGTTAATGATAGAGATAAATCTGCTTAGATGTGAACATTTCATTTGTTTTGAGTCATTTTTATTTATGGAGGTAATAAAGGATGTTAGTTATTCTGGCAAATTGGAAAAGTAGAGGTTAAATAAAAATGTCTCTATTCCGTTTGTATATGTCAGAACTATTACATGAGATACTTGGGCATAAATTTTGGTGAAGGAAATAAAATTATGAAAGATCTCTTTTTTTTCTGGAAATTGTATGCTCCATATAAACCAGAAGTTTTCCCTGAGTCTGGAGCTAGTGGCATCTTTGCATGAAAGATATATCTTAAGGTATGTGTAAGGTCAGAATAGGGTTCACAGAGAAGGAACATAAAATATGCTTTTGACGGGAGTTGTGTTCTAGATAACCTTGATGTTCTCTAGCTCAATGCACCTGGGCAAATCAATAGACATTAAGATGCAACAGAGATGTAGAAGAAATAAAATACAAATAAAAATGTGTGTTTGTGTTATAATTACTATCATATATCTCTTGAAGGCCAAGAAACAGTGTCAGGAAGTGGGTAGACAGAATTTGGGCTCTTAAATATAACTAGACTGAATTATGATACTGTGAACCACAATGAAACAAATGACAGTTCTGTACCCTGACAAGATGCTCTGGGATGTAGCAGGGAAACTGAGTTCACCATTGTTACATGTTTTAGAGATATTCTTCATAATTTTCTATCGTGTGTTGTTTAGCATAGTGAAAATCTATTTTTCTCATTCATTTTAATCTAAGATCAAATTTTGACCCCAACAGAACTTGCCCTTGTGGAAGAAAATCCAGCAAGAATTTAATAAAGAATAGCACCAGTCTTCTGAGACATTAAGCCAACTTTATCATTGTAGTTAAAACATAAAAGTAGAGAAAAATATAGTTGACGATTATTTATGGCTCAGTAGTTTACTTAAGTCATGATTAGAGCTGGAAAAAAAGACAATTACTTTAGAAATCAGCCATCCACCAAAGGTTATGATTCCCATCACCCAGGAACTGACACCAGGACAGGGTCACTACACCTGCCACCATGTAAAGACAGACAGGCCTTGTGCCATGTTGGGATCCAGAGTACTTGTCCATGGCCAGGTGGTAATAGATTTCTCTTTCTATTAATTTGAGAACTGTATCTAATAACTAAACTTCCTTCTTAAGGCAATATTCAAAATACTATAAAGTGTTTATAAACACCTTAATAAAATATTTAGGAAGAAAAAAATTAAACCACCAGAAGTCAAAGCTAAATCAGAGCAACAGTTTGAAAATTGAAGTTAACTTTTACTGTTAGGTCACTTCCCAAATTTCCATAAACTTCAGGATGATGTTCTTGGCTACTCTGAAAGTAGATACCTAAACATAGGTTCTAGATCCCCAAGGGTGGATATTCAAAAAGGAGAATCCAAATGTGTAGTTTCCAAATAGATCTCTCTCCAGAAAGAAATTCTATTCAGAGAAAAGTAAATTAAAAATTTCAGTCTTAAACTGTGGATTTGGATGGAAAGGCAAAAGAAAATCTGAGTGAAAAATCCATAGTCAATATTTACAAAACATTTGAGAAAACAAGTTTCTGTGAGAGTTGAGAGAAATAATGAATGTCAGAGTCAATCTGCAAAGACTTCAAATATTTGACTTTTCAGACACACACATGCATGCACACACACATGTATATACATGGTCTTCATAAAATAAAAGAATTGGTACCATGAGAAAGAAGAGAAACAAGAGAAGTGAAGAAGTTATCTAGAAAGAATCCCAGAAAGGCAAACAGAAAGTTAAAAAGGAAGATGAACAGAACAAGGGTTTTAGTGAGCCCATAATTAAGTATGTCTAATCAGATTTCTAGAAAAAGAGAGAATGGGTTGAGGCAATATACAAAGATAGAGATAATTGATAAGATTTTAAGAAACTGATAAAAGTTAACAATTTTAAGATTCAGGGAGACCAGATTTAAAAAACAAAACAAAACAAACAAACAAACAAAAAACCACCAAGAAGGATGGATACCCACGCACATCATAGTAAAAATGCAGAAGACCCCAAAACACAGAGAAAAATAAAACAAAAATCCAGAAAGAAAAAAGAGAATTAGCTATAAAACCATAAAAATCAGACTCAGTTAACTTCTTTTTATCAATCATGGGCTGTGAAGAAAAAAAAAGCTACGAAGTGCTTTGAGGAAATAATTATCAAAAATCAAAAGGAGGTCATTAGCCTGAGGTTCTCTGTCTAATGTGAACAACAAACCAGAACTTGGAAACAATTTTTTATAACTGACTTTTAAAAAATGAACCTCCAAAAATGATCTTTTTTTTTTTCTGGAAACTGTCTGATTGGTTCCTGCAATCACAAAGTGCCCAGCAGGTGATTGGTTGTACAACTAGATACCTCCCCTCAGACCATATCCAATGGCGGAAACCCCTGGTTGTGACCAATCCAGTCATCTGTACTCTGCCTCAGTATTCCCTCACTGATCATATTACCAGAACAGAGCCCTTTGAGTCTGCTTTGGTTTTGAGGGCTGCCTGATTTATGAATTGTTCTTTGCTCTAGTAAATTGTTAAATTTAAATGGTCTAAAGGTTTTTTTTTTCTTTTATCAATCTATAATTCTAGACCAAGTGAAAATTTCTTTAAAGGATAAGAGAGAAAATATCTCTTTACAGTGAATCAAAAACTGAAGTTTCTAAAAGTTAATTCTTATTGGGAAACACAGTAAATGATATTCATCAGGTATAAAGAAAAAATAATTGAAGAGGTAATCTCTAAATGTGCAAAGGGATAAAACCATTTGCTCATGTATATAATGCTTAATATATGCCAGAGGCTGTCCTAAATACTTTTCTATAGTAATTTATTTAACACAAAGGATACTATGAGCTAAATCTATTATTCTCATTCTACAGATAAACAAGTCGAGGCACAGGGAATTTAAGAAAAATTTCCAAAGCCACACAGCTATTGAGTAAGCTAGGAATTAATATCTAGCCATGACTTTAACATACTTCACTATCTGAAAGAACAGTAACCAAAAATGTATAGTGATCATCTTTACAAATAAAAATAAATAGGGTAAAATGTAATAAAAGTGTAAAGCTAAAATCTATTAAAATAGTGGCATAAAAATCAGGGGAGAAGTGACTGATGTTAAATATTTCAATAGTTCATATATTATGCAGAAGGAAAGCAAAGCTATTAACTTTAGATTTTTTGCAAAACATCTGTGTTAAAATTTCTAGATTAACTGATGAAATAGAAATTTGTCAAAAAACAAATTTATATTCTTCTTAAATCTTTATCATCTCCCACTATTTTGGAAAGAAGAAATATATTAAAATTATATACTTAAAACTCTTTTACAGAAAATTTAGCACATCTGACAACTTTCTATCTCCTAAAAAGAAAAACCTACATTCTTTAGTCTAGCCTTAGAGGACACAAACTATGCATCTTGCTATACCTCCTACTACTCCACCTTAAATGTTTTGTAGCCCAGGTTATCTGAAACCTAATTTGTCTTGTATATCTTCCGTGAAATGTCCGCATTTGTATTCCTCAGCATATAATTTCTTATTTCAAAATATCTATTTGTGGAAGGAATGAAATAAATGTTTAAATTGCTTGGTCAAGGGGAACTGCAAAGACCTTCATGCAAGAATAGATTTGGTACATCAGGGCTGCAGAGAAAAGGCTAGCATGGCTAAACTAAGCTAATGCCTAAGAGGAGGGAGTAAGAGTTCAAGCCTTAACAGGCTAAATTGCAAATCATTGCTAGGTCAGGGAAAGGAGTTATTATAAATACCATCATAATAAAAGCAAAATATTAGTACCACAAATTAATTTCTAAAATTCTCATATATTTTTTTGTTTTTGTCAAGTAATGTACACTGGAACAAATGACACTTCATTGTTACAAACTGAACAAACAGATGTGAAAAACTGATGAGACTTGCCTAATGCTGTGAGTAATTAGAAGTCAGCATCAGAGTTAGCACTCCCATTGTCTGGTTCCTGGAGAGATCTAAATAATACATGCACCTTGCCTCTTCCATTCCCTACTGAGGAAAAAATGTACTCTAAGTTCAAGTTGTTGGAGAACTTAAGAGAGAATATTGGAATATATTTTGGAAAGTTTCTGAAAATGAGCCAGGGTGTCTCAATGCTTAAAATCTGGCAATATGAGGAAAGGGTCTTGGGGAGGACCACTCTGTAGCTTCTGGGAATGTGGGGTTGGATATCTGTACTCTGGAAAAGGAATCTGTGAACAGAGAGGAACTAGCTCCACACGGGCAAGTAAGTCAAATGAATTTTGACTAAAAGAGTTTAAGTCTACAGTTTTAGGATTACATACTTTACTGAACAAGGAGAGGTAGTAAAATTTTGAGATAAATAAACTTTTTTTTTCTGATGACTTGGTTTCTAAGAGAGAATTCCAATGCCTGGTAGGTAGGTAGAACAATGCAAAAAGGAAACCCAAAGGATCTTGAGTTCTAAAGATTTCCTTGCATGACAACACAAGTCCCAAACTTATTTGAGTTTTTAATATTTCTTTAATTTAATTAAATATTAAAACAAGAATCCTTTGAAAACAGTTAAATAAGTGCAATTGTATTCTGGGTTTAATTGGATTTTTTAATGATTTACTTAAAATTTGACCTACATTGGAAAATTGGCATTTTGAATCATTATCTTCATCTGGCAGTTGAAACCACAGGACTAAATTGCATTTAAACAGGCACATGGTTAAACTGGGAATTATAAATAATTCCAAGGCAATGTTTGAAACTGCTAAAGCAATCCCCTCAGGAATCATGTATATTTGTGTTTTTCTATTTCATATTAAATCCTTTTGCCTGGAATGTTCATATTCTGTAAAGGCAATGCAAACAGAACTGAAAAAAAAATTTAAATGACAAAGGAACAAAAAAATATATAATACTGTTATAAAATATTGGGAAATTTTATTTGGAATTATAAGACTCTGGAAGTATGGCTATATTGTTAATCAAAGGACTCATAAAGAAATCTCAATGAATGAAAAAGACTGTAGGGATAGACAATGGAGAATTTCATACCTTGAACTTGGCTACTATTGATTTCTTTTTCTTTCACACAGTAACTACAAAGTATTGTGATCAAGTAGATAGGGACTATGGAAAAGGAAGGAAACCTGAATTCTGTTCAATATCAAGTCCCAAATTAACTGCCTCTCCTTGCCTTAGTTTCTTTAACCTATTTCCTGTAAGTACCAGTCTTTTTCAACTATGAGTGACATTACTTGATTCATTAAGTCCTTTGAAACTTCATAGATAAAGGTGTTTAAATGCTACACATTGCTACTTTCAATCAGTAAATGACTTTAAAAATTCTTAATATTCAGTTTTTTATTTTAGAAATGACTTCAAAACATTTACTACTAAAAAATTAGCTATTGATTTTTCTAATCCCTAACCTACCTACAAAAGCATATCACAATTTAATTCCATTACTAACATAGTACCTAAATAGTCTGAAAAAAATAATTGCACATTATACTAAAAGCACATCTAATTTACATGTTTAAATATTTTTAAAGTTGCTGATTAGAAAATGTTCCTATATTTTGAAAAAGTTTTAAGCTTAGATATTAGATATACCTATTTCATTTGTTATAGTGTATGTAATAAAGCAACATTAAATACTTATTGTGTATCTAAGTTCATTTTGCATTTGATACATTTTTACTCTTAGAATTAGCTCACATAATTTTGAAATGTTCCTAGTCTCTGAGAAATAGTATACCTGATTAAGAAATAATGCTAGCCAAGTTAAGAGTCTGACTTCAGTATTAGAAGCACAAATAGATGTGATGGTCAGCATAGTCATCCATCACAAAGAACTCCCTGACAGATACCTTGAATGTTTTGCCTAAGAGTAGAAGGTATAAGGAATTGGTGACCATAGTAAATTGGGCAGTGACCTAAATTTAAGATATGCTGCATAAAACTAATGGAGACTATATTTTGCTGTTCTTTTACTCTTGTTCATTTGCAGGATTTATTTTATTTCCAAAGTCTAAGAACTATATATTTCAACTTTTGAATGCTGAGAAATATGATGCTGTAGAGTCAAACTGAGATTGTGATTACCTAGGAAAGGAAGCTAGCTAACATTTCAGGAGTGGTTTTTAAGAATTCTACTTCCAGATACAGAATGAAGCACAATAACAAGTCCTAGCAATGTTTAATAGGGTTGGCCATATAATGCATACCAGACTTGTCACAATATGAGGCCTTCCTTCACAAAGGGGAACCTGTGGCCTTTATGGGACACCCTTGAAGATAACACCACTCTGAGATCCTTTTGAAGAACAATTTTTAGTTCATTTGTAAGAACAGCAATCAGCTAACAGCTTCCAATTGTTAGCTCCTGCAGGATCCTCCTCAGTGTTGGATGAAACTGAGTTTGGTGTGGTATAAGGACCTGGCCATTCTGCCTAATGGGAGACTCTATAGCAAGACAGTCTTTGTTCTCCAAGTACATATTGGGTCAGCCTAAACCACTGGTCTCAACCAGAGGTAATTTTTGCCTCCCAGGACATTTCTCAATATTTGGAGATTTGTATTTTTATTGTCACAACTGAGAGTATGCTTTTGGCATCTAGTAGTAAGGCCCAAATGGCAGTAAAGATATCAAGTCCTTCTGAGTCAGCTATAATTTGTTTTTCTAGACTTAGTTCACATTTCTTCTATATAGGCCCTAGTTTTTCATTCATTCCTCAATGAGCAACTGAGTGTACATCACATACCAATATTCCATGCTGAGCAGATGAAACAATGAGAAAGGAAGATACATCCCCTAAGCTCAAGTTGCTCATAGCCATTGAGCACTACTGGCCCATTTTTGAGCTTAGGATGCTTCTTTGTCAAGCTCCTTCCAATGAGTGTATTTCCCTTCTTGCTCCTTAGTCTAGTTCTTTTCTTGTTTCAAGTTGCATGCCTATCAAAAATATTTCCTTGAGTTCCACCTTAATCTAACACTTTCTTGTACCTTTGTAGCACTTTGTTCATATTCCAGTTTTCACCCATGTTGTGGTAGTATGGCAACTATGAATCATCTCCTACATTGAGCTCCTCGAAGATATAAGCTGCATCTTTTCTGTATTTGTTTCTCAGGCACCCAGAAAAGTATGAGGCATACCTAGGCACTCAGTAAATTATCACATTTGAAATGTTTATGCTCAAATTTTATCAAAGGAAAAAATAAAAGTCCTAATGCCAAACATAAATTGTATGCATTTTTGTTCTTTTGTTTGTTTTGCATCTTGAAAATTCAACATGTTTTATGTTCTTGGACATTTCTCTGTGCTGTGCTGACTTTTGTGGATTTGCCCAACATAGAAGCCTTTTGCCATAGTGACATAGGAAGCATTTGTAATATTAGTGAAAGAACTTGAGATTTGTGAGAATACACAACTGCTCAGAAATAATCTAGGATTCAACTATAATTTATACCATCGAGATTAAATAAATATCTGTTCTTTAACATCTAGTGTTTCCTTTAAAGTTTATAGACTTCTAAAATTGTTGTAATATTATAAAATGATGTTTAATAGCAAAATGATGTGATAAGCAACAATAATAATATTTACATATTAACTAGCATTATAAAATTCACTTTGAAATGAACTATAACATTGTGATAAATCTTAACAGCAAATTTACTAATTTAGACTTTATGGTTATTTAAACAAGACCTGGTATCATGTTCCAATTTTCTGTGAATAAAGTCGGTGTTTTTTTATTGTAAATATTGTGATGCTGGTCAAGTTCATGTCACCTGAACAAATGACATTGTGATACCAGACCTTATAAGGTTGTTGATAGATTTCTACAAGTGAAGCAGATATGATTGTTTGTGTTTATAATATTCAGAAGGATTGGGGTAAAGGAAAAAAAAGGAGATGATCTTGGTAGTATACCCTTCATAATATCAGTTAAGTCTATTGCTTAGTACCTAAGCCTTAATGCAGGGAGCCATCCACAGACTATGAGACACCCTAAGTGGGTTCTTTTTGTGTAATTTGGGTTCATGTGCTTCATAGAGGAGACTTCCAAGTAATTTTTTTTTAGGGGGAGTATCAGGTATTGAACTCAGAGTCACTCAACCACTGAGCAACATCCCCAGCCCTATTTTGTCTTTTATTTAGAGACAGGGTCTCACCGAGTTGCTTAGGACTTTATCAAATTGCTGAGGCTGGCTTTGGACTGGAGATTCTTCTACCTCCACCTCCTGAGCTGCTGGGATTTACAGGCATGTGCCATTGCCTGGCACCATGTAATATATATTTTATAAAGTAAAACATATTGCTTCATTTAGACATTAACATTTACTTTAAAAAATGTTTCCACCTATAAATTTCTGAAGACAAATTAATTGTATTCTGAAACTATGTATTTTTTGAACAAGATTAATCGTTCTTAGAAATAAGGGGTCCTTACAATGGGCAAACAGTTGGCTTTAAAATGTGGTTGCAAAGCAACAGCATTTGTTTCAATTACTTCAAGCAGTACCCACATTTCTAAAATAGCTATGGTGGTTTAAATGCTAGTAATTTTGTTCTTAGCCATTTTCCACTTGAATTACTCCAATACGTTTTTAAAACTGCCATGCTGAAAGATATTAATGATGCAACAAATTGACTAGTATTATAGGAATGTATCTGTTATTTTTATGAGCATATTTAATTGTACGTGTTTCTGTAGGTTTCTAATTAAAATCAGTAGTAAAAATGATGTCTTTGTGCTTAAGCCTGCATTTTTAGACTAAAACATACCTCATAATTAGCACTAAAATACAGATAGTTCAGAAAGATATAATGCCAACACATTAAAGTGGATTGGAAAACCTATTATTAGTGTGATTATTAACAAAGACCTTGTCAGCAGAGAGGAAAAACAAACAAACAAACAAATAAACCACTGTAGGTGGAATACTCGTTACTTCAGTTTCTTTCACAAATTTCCTGATATTGTAGACTAAATGTTGGAGAGATCAGAACATAAACGGTGGTATAATTCCAACAAAAAAAGTTTATCAGTTCCAGTGTATTTAACGTTGCACATTTTAAATACCGTCTCAAGATTTTATTACAGACTCAGTCTAAGAGGTAAAAAAAAAAACAAAACAAACAGTTCTGCAGTCTGGTGTGACAATTCACCAAATAATGATCTTTAACTATTTTTACTCAGTATTAGGCAGCCACCAATTAGAGCACTAAGTTCCTAGAGTCTCTAAGGGCAGTTCTACACTTCACATTTTCAGTGGCAAATTGTATTTGACATTTAATTTAAAGCCCAAGACACCATAATGTGAAATCTTCTTTGCCATTAATGACAAAGCATTAGGGTGGCCTCCCACCTCCTGTTGCCTAGGGCTACCTCTGGTATTTCCCAGAAGGCTGTGTCATTACTGCACATCTTGCCCACTGGGAGTTTGTTCCTAATGCACAAGTGAAATCTAAACACCAGGCTCCTTCCTGGAGGCTTATCATATACTTTTTAGAGCTGTTTGTCAATATAAAACCAAGGACAGTGACAGTCCAATGGGCTAAAAGCTATTAATCAAATTTCTTGCTTTTGTGGTGGTATTGGTTATTGTTTCATTTTTAAAAAGAATAAAAAGACATGGATAATTTTTGAAAATGAGAGGGGTTAGTTCTTAGTTATAAGAATCCCCTCCATCATTTATAATCATCATCTATTATAACCATTCAGTATCTAATTTTCTTTTGAATTATTTCTTTAGTGAATTGAGCTATTTACTGGTGATGCAGTTAAAATACAGACTTTGGGAAGGGCAGCAGAATACAACAGACACTAGTATGGCAGTATGTAAAAAAGTGGATGTGTAACCGATGTGAATCTGCAATATGTATATGGGGTAAAAATGGGAGTTCATAATCTGCTTGAGTCAAATGTATGAAATATGATATATAAGAGCTTTGTAATGTTTTGAACAACTAATAATAAAAAATTATTAAAAAAAATACAGACTTTGAAACTAGACAGACATGAGCTCATCTTCTGATTGTATTGTCTACTAATTGTGACTCGGATTTTACCTAATTTCTTTTTTTTTAATTTATATATGACAGCAGAATGCATTTCAATTCTTATTACACATATAGAGTACAATTTTTCACATCTCTGGTTGTATACAAAGTTTATTCACACCAATTCGTGTCTTTTTACCTGTACTTTGGATAATAATGATTGATCGTCACATTCCACCATCATTAATAACCCCATGCCCTCTCCCTTCCCCTCCAACTCCTCTGCCCTATCTAGAGTTCATTTATTCTTCCCATGCTCCCTCTCCCTATCCCATGTTCATCTATTCCTCCTATGCTCCCTCTCCCTATCCCACTATAAATCAGCCTCCTTATATCAGAGGAAACATTTGGCATTTGGTTTTTTGGGGATTGGCTAACTTCACTTAGTATTATCTTCTCTAAAGACCATTTGCTGATATGTGAAAGGAGGATACACATATGTCTACAAACCTCAGATCACATCTCCTTAAGCAGCACGGGGTGGTGTTCAAGAACTCCTGCCCTGCAGTGGGATTATCCAGTTCTAAACTTCAACTCTGCCCTTTTGCAGTAACTAAACCTGGGAAAACTTATGTAAAATCTCTAAGTCTGAGCTGCAATAGCCACTAGCCATACTTGACTACTAAGTATTTGAAAGGTAATTATTGAGCTATTCTAGAAATATATTTAAAAAATGAAGACAGTATGAAAAAGAATGCAAAATACTCCAGTGCTTTTACATTTATTATATGTTGAAAGGATTATATTTCGGATTATATGTGTCTTTAATTTTATAAAATGATCTATTATAACTAATTTTACTTGTTTCTTACAGCTTTTTTTTAAAAGAGTTACCACTAGAAAATTTATATGTAGCACATTCCATATTTCTGTTGGCTATGTTTCCTAAACCTTATTTTTCTCATCTGTAAAACAGAGTTGATAATGCCTTATCCAAGGGGTTTATATGGATATTGAAATTACTATGTAAAAATAAGCATTATTCTAATGCTTCCCTAACATAGTAAACCTAAGTGTTAGCATTGTGTAATTCTCTTTCTCTCTCACATGGCAAGAAGATCAAATGTGAGGTCCTTCTTGCTACATTATTCGGGTTCATATCCTTAAAATAGGACTTAAAAGATTGTACTGATTATCTGTAATTTTCCATGTTATATGCTACTCAAAAAATTTAGTATTTTATTTATTTTATTTATTTACCAGTCTGCCTTTCTTCAAGACTCATGAGATCACAGAACATGTTTTACATAACCTCTTAGGTCCAGGATGGAGCTCTCTATATTTTTACCAGTTATGGAATAAATATAATTTTCAGAATGTTTAAAAATATTGTTTTGTAATTATAAATGGATATAATACCTTCATTTTATTTATTTATATTTATGTGGTTCTGAGGATCAAACCCAAGGCCTCACATATGCTAGGCAAGCACTTTACTACTGTGCTACAACCCCAGGCTCGTTTCCAATAATTTTAATATAAACTATGTGATTAGTAAATATTTTCTGAAGAAAACACTGGTATTTAATAGTAACTATAAGTGACTATCAATTCTATGAAAAGATGCTTTTTGTTTTGTTTTGCTCATTTGAAGGCTAGGTTATCTATTCAAATAATATCACAAATACAGGAAGAGAATAAGTCGATAGCTATAACCATTTCATGAAAAAAATGCTACATTTAAATATGTAACTACTCAGGATGGAAGATAGCTATTACCGTCATTGAAGTTAATTTTTTACCAACAAAATGATTCACTTATATTTTCTTTCCCTTATATGCATGCATAGACCCATGTTCTCTCCTTTGACCCCTATCATTTTTGTATAAATTAGCTTAAAATGTGACTGACACTATTATTTTTGAAAATCCAACAACCTACAAACTATCAATATTAAAGACTGAATTAATAAAAATTCCCCTGATTTTTCTCTTTTATATCCTAAAAAGGAGGAATCAAATAAGAAACAAGATTTTAGTGAATTAAAAACAATTCTAGAGAACATCATATATTCAGTGGATTGAATTAAGTCTGCTTAATTTAGAAGATCTTTTCCACAGGAAAATTGAATACAATCTAAAGGTAGAGCATGAAAAGATAGATGGAGACTAGCCTTTTATAATGACTGTGTAATGTCTTAACCACATACAAAACATTTCTACTTTGCTGCCTATTCCGTTTCTATTAAATCTCCCTACTTCAACCCGACCCCACACTTCCCTAAAGCTGCGCATGAGAACCTCCTGGGGAATTTTAAGACATTCCCATGCCCAGGCCCCACTCCAGACCAATTGAATCAGAATCTCTAAGAGGAACTCCCAGGTGATTCTAATGGGGTCCAAATAGATTTGGGAAATAGTATTTTGAGGTCCCATTTATTTTCTATATTATTAAAGCAGGAGAATGGAATTAATGTGTCTCAGTATTAGAAGCTCAATTTCAGGAAGGTTAAACCTGAACGTTAGTCTTCTATTCTATCAAACATTTATCTCTCTCTCTTTTATCCTCCAAATTTAGTTTCTTCATAAATCCTAATAATTTTTTCTCATTTATCCATCACTCTATTGCTATAATATTAGACCCAGCCATTATTATACTTTTGTCTGGACTACTAATAATTCCTACTATCAGGTCCTCCAATATTGGCACTTGTCCTCCTCCAGTTTGATGTCTGCACTGCACTGAGAGTAATATTTCCTGGATTCAAATATAATCATATCATCACATCCATATAATCTCTTTAATGGCTTTTGTATTAACTCAGACCATATATATCATCACAGTATATGACATTCTACATGATCTGTCCTTCAACATGTAGCTAGCTCTCTTTCTTTCCTTCACTCCATCCCAGCCCCCAGCCTTCTTTCTGTTAGTTCTCTGAACACAACTAGCTCTCTTCCAATATACTTCCTTTACTCATGCCTTGCTAACACCAGGACTGCTTTTATTTCCAGCCATCCTTGTATTATAATTGACTTACCACTGCCTGGCCACTGAAGAATGGAAACATGTATTATAGCCTTGGAATTGCACACTTCCTCTTCAGACTGGTAATTCTAATCTATGGTTTTAAAGTCTTTAGTGTGATCACTGGGATATTCATGGTATTCACAGTCATGAGGTTACTGGGATATTATGTAACAACCTGTACAGTAATATATAATTAACATGTTATTGTAATAATATGTAATGAAAATTCAAATTCTTTATATATTTTATTTTTATTACAGTGTATTCTTTATTCTCTAAATAAGTTAATATACAGTATATATGTATATGTAAATATAAACTACCATCCACTCAATAATAATCTACAGCATAAATTGCTCATTAAATTTTTCTATCTGTGCCCAAGTTATTTGATTTGTAGAAAGCATTTTCGTGATCCTTCATTTAAATCTCCTGTCATGAGTTAAGTAAAGTGTTAAACACTATGGTTTAACAGAAGCCAGATAAAACTCTGAATAATAATCTCATTAAAAAAAATGGCCATTAGTTGACAGTATCAATAAGCAGAGAATTTTTCTTTACATCAACAACAATATGCTTGGTACTGAACCATCTTAGCTACTACTAATTTAACAGCAATTATTTTAACTTGATTTTAACCCTGACAACAGAATGAGAATTTTACGTATTCCATAGTTATATTATTGACTAACTCACAAAAATCATTTATTGCAACATCTCATTTAATTAGGCTTAATTAGTTCTTCAGCAGAGAGATGGGAAGTAGCACAGCATGCTAGTTTGCTCTCATCTATATAATAAGTTTATTTTGTTTTTGGTCAGGAGGGCAGACATATGATAGATTTTAACAGACTTGGCACATTATGGGTAATAATTAATAGAGATGGTGAAACAGGGAACTTTTCCTATCATCCAGAGTTGTAATCTCCTCTAAAACAAATCAAAGTCATTTTTTCCCATGTGCATGAAGCTGAGTGATCCCTAGATCCTCAGCTATCCTCATTGACACCCCATCTTCTACTCTTTTGGTTTCTCCCAGCTGATATTCCACGGAGGCCAGAATTTCCATCCAACATTAGCAGTACAGGACACGTGGCATGGGTATACCCTGTATACATTTGGCCTTAGGTAAACTCCAGAGCATGTGCCTCACCAGTGACCAGGGACTTCTTTCTGTGGAGTTCCCACTGCTTTGGCCAGATTGTGTATATACTGTTCATTCTAATTTGTTCTTTTTGTAGAGTTTTGTTGTTATAGTTTATTTGCTTTGGGGGCTTTGTATTTGTTTACTTTTTTCATTCCTAAATGTACTGGACAAGTTTATTTTAATAAACAAATGCTTCCCCACTGTCATTTCGTTGAGCTCTTGCATTTCAAGTTTTTTATTGTGTTGTGTTTATATAGTTGTGTTTCTTAAGTCATGGTAAGATGTTTCGTGTGAATTTTCTGTTTTGATGCATCATCATTGTAGCAAATATTCCTTAGTATTTTTATGCTGATTCTTTAAAATTTCTACACTGCTTACCAATGAATCATTAGGATCTCTTGTTCCAGTTCTTTATGGAAATCTCCTTCAAAGATTGGGTGACTTTTCTTTTCCTTTTTCATCCCTTGCATCCCTGAAATATTTGGTCATTTCATGTGCCCATTTCACTTTCTTCCTATCTTCTTCCTATGCAATTTCTAGTTAGTTTTGCCTTTTTTCTTTAGATCCTGAAATTCTTGTTTGGCACAAATGAGGAAATTATCCCCATCACAAATCTACATTATGCCTTTGTAAAGTGTATTTTTATTGGCATTTCCTTGGCAGCTATACTGTGATTCTTTCCCTTTCTAGGCTTCAGTGTGAGTCATACAGTCAGAATGATATATGCCTTCAAATTTCAGTGAAAATAGAGAACAAGTTTACCTTGCTGCTTTTATATATAAAATATGTAGTACAAGAAACAAGTTACTATGTTTCTCTTTTTTTTTTTAAAGAGAGAGTGAGAGAGGAGAGAGAGAGAGAGAGAGAGAGAGAGAGAGAGAGAGAGAGAGAGAGAGAGAATTTTTAATATTTATTTTTTTTAGTTCTCGGCGGACACAACATCTTTGTTGGTATGTGGTGCTGAGGATTGAACTCGGGCCGCACGCATGCCAGGCGAGCGCGCTACCGCTTGAGCCACATCCCCAGCCCACTATGTTTCTCTTTCATGTTTTTACGGAAAGTTTTGGGATTTAGTTTTACTTTCAATTCGTTTGTACTATTAAATTTATTGCAATTGGTCAAGACTTATTTTAGAATTTTAAAGAAACTATATTTTTAAAGGCATAATACCAGGATTTTTAAGAGAGCAATTACAGGAAGAGATTGGAAAGATGTTTAAATCAGAAATAGTATTAATGTCCCTCATTCCTGTACTCTGGTAGTTTCTTGAAAGAAATACAATGTCTATCAGTCAGACACCCCTCAGGACACCCTAACGACTACAGGCATAGGCTCTGCTGAATAAATGTTGGATTATAATCCTTGCACAAAATCTCAAGGTAAAGCAGTCATAAACTAAACTACAATCAATAGATAAACCAGTGAGTGAGAGAAGCATTTAACCTGAAAGCAAACATTCAGCTTCTTCAGACACATGGCCTTCCCAGGGCAGACAGGCAGCTTTACTTTTAGTTAAAAGGGCAATGGATCTCAGGAGACAGTTGAGATGTTAATAGGCTTACAGTGAGCACATAGGTAATTTGGTACTTTGTATTTTCCTTGCACATGCTTAATTACAACTTCACAGCCTTTTTGTATAATCACATCCAAATGTGGAAATGGTATGAAGAGTTCTCTCAGTGACTAAAACATAAGAGCAGTTTCATGATCTTGGAAAGAGAAATTGAAACAGACATGTGTTTATATGTTAGTTGAATTTTACAGACTATGGAATCTTACAGCATCAAATTCACTTTAGAATGGGAACATGGGCCCTCATGACGTACGCACAGTTCTGTTGTGAAGAAATAAGAGGAAGCACAGAGTTAAACACATATGGCAATGCCCTTTATATAGTAAGGGCTAAATAACTGCACACTATCCTTAATGCAGCATTATGGCATCTCAAAGAATCAATCATCACAACTTGAGACAATATGCTGAAGTTTCTTTTGTTGATCAGCTCTAACCTATATTTATGCATTAGTGTTACTGAAGCCACAAGCAATAAAAAATAAATAAATAAATAAATAAATAAATCCCTCAAACCCACATTTTTTTTTTCAGCTATTCCTGCATAAAACCATTTCATTCCTTTGTAAAAGCAGTTCCGGACTTCTCTGCTTAGAGATTTCAGTAAAAAGCATGATTTCTGAAATGAAGTCATCTAATAAATTGAATGAGGTATTTTGGGCTGTTCTAAGTATCAAAGGAGACCGCACAGTAGCTGGTAAGTCTTGGACCCCACAAGTAGATGTGTAAGTCAGTGTGGGATGAGCTCTATTTTGAAGCATCTGAAGGAAAACCACACGCTTTTCTTCTTTTATCACATCTTTTGCTCCACATACTTTCACTTATTATTATTAAATCAAGTTATTGGCAAGACAGAACCAGACTCTGCTGTTAACAGACAAATTCTAATGTAGCCTTACAGTTAGTTATTTAAAGAGAATTGGAACATGTCTCTATTATCTAATGAATTGAACTCAGTTATTTCTTCAAAGCAAAAAAATTGTTATTTGTATAAGAAATAAAACATTAAAAATGAAAGTATAACAGCTTTTAAAGGTACAATTGCTTTGATGTAATTATAATACACTCATTCCTTTTGTTTATTCCATGCCATCAGGTTCTTTGTGTGTGTGTTTGTGTTCTTGTGTGTGTGTGTGTGTGTGTGTGTGTGTGTGATGCCTTCCAAAACAGTAAGATTAGTAATAGTCCTGTTCATATTGTACTTAGGGGACATGTCTTGGAAAAGTGAAACTAAACAAAACTAACTAAACAACAAAAAATACCAGAGCAGTTGTGCCTTTTGTTAGAATTCCATGATTCAGTCTCTAGCGACTTTATTTGCTCTCTGCCTGGCTACTGAAATGACATTCTAGTGTTCTTGCAAAGTGGACTCACTACTTTACTCACTATACTACTTGAGCAGATCTAGGCTTTCCCTCAAACATTGTTAGCTTGTAGCTTTTATCTTAATTTCCCTTGTGCCCATTAGGAATATCCCCTAATCACTCATTTGTCAAATAAGGTTAACCATCCTTTAAATGATATCAGATCATTCTAATTCTAAGTGAATTCTGCATCTTTGAAATTTCTCTATTGTTCATGTACAGCATTCAGTTGCACACATTAACTAGACCTTGTGTATTTCATTATCATTTCACATATATTAGAAGTTCCTTGGGGACAGGGACTATTGTACTTAGTAGGCACTTACAGATAATCAAAAAACTAAGACATAGCAGCATCTGCAAGTTCTCTTAAATAATCTGTAGAGTTTCTGATGGTTGTTTTGTATTAAGTTATGCATTTTCAGAAAGTCCAGTCAGTCTTTGTTGATTCACTAGTTCTATTCATTAACTAGAGTTCTTGTAACTATTTTGATCCTTCTTTAATTTTTATAGCAGTTGGATGAGAACTAGACAAAGTCTTCCTAATGTAAAAAGCATTAGCTTCCCTTTTAAGTTAACTTTTATAATTAAGAATGATAATGCCATGGGAAAATCTGATGCAATCTGTATATGTTAAACAGGATTTCTATGCATATGAGACATTTCAACTAATACTCTTTTCATGTGTGTGCTGCACTCTAAAATGATTCAATTAAGTCCATTTCCTTTGAAATGTTCACTTACTTTTAAGGAGGCCTGATTATTGTGTTCTGAAAGCTATTTGATCATAGTGATTTTAAAACTAAAACTGGGGAAAATAATGAAAGCATTTTAATATTTATATAATTTTCTATATTTTTATTGAAAGTATAAATATACCTAATGGATGAGAGTTATCATGTGGTTTATCTCCACAAACACTACAAAAGGCTTTCATAGTCTCTCAGTGTTTTTTTTTTTGAGATTTAATTTTAATTTAACAAACTAGATGAAAATATTTAGGATATTATATCTACACATAGGCAAACATCAAACACTGAACAAGAAATAAGGATGTAATTTTACCTTTAATTTAAAATGGTCATCTTATTGTAACACAAAACAAACTTGTGTAATCAGAAACTGTAAGAGCATGGTCAGGAAAACACCTCCAAGTAGCCATCTTCTATCTCCAGAATGAAGCACAGTCAGGAGTGACCCAGATCAAAGGGTGTTACTCGATGTTTTCTACTGTTCACTATAGCAGGTTCAGAAAAAAACTGCTCCTCAGGAAATTTTGGAAAGATCATTTACATCCCATGTGTTTTTATGTTGAAGTTATTGAGAAGAGATATGGATTGCCTTATTGTCAAAAATTCCTTGTTCTTTCTCTGTTTCAGCACTCAAATTTTATCTTTGGCACGGCAGGGCTCTAGAGAAAAGGAATTATGGAGTCTAGGCTATTCAGACAATGTCAAATGTTAGAGTTAGCACTGACTGCCTACACTCATCCAGCTTCTGATAAACTTTAACATGCCTTCAAAGACAACAAAAATATAATATACAAACAACACTGTTTCTTCAATATGTGCTAGGAAGAGTGAGACAGCCAGACAAGACACAAAAATAAGCAAGGGTTGTATCTTGAAAAGCATGTTATCTAGACAATCATATATCAATATGTTCAAAACTACAGTGTGGTAAGAGCAATACCGTGAGGTAGGCTCAATATATGCAGGTAGTAGTACAGAAAGAAGGTATGTCAACTGGCAAAAGTAGTAGCCTTTGAAAGATGAGAAAACCTTTACAAGGTAAAGAAGTGACAATCATTTCAGGCATTGAAAGAAAAAAAAAAAACCTGAAACTATGAAAGGTTGCACGTTTAGAACATAATGTGAAAGATTAGTGCCAGAGAGTGAATAAGTATCCTGGACTTCATTGGAATTCATCAGGGAAGCAGGGAGAGGTAATTGAAAGGTGTTAAGTGGGAGCATGACCTAATCAGGTCTGTGTAGAAGGATGATGCACGCAGCTGATGAAGGATGGTTGTAAGTGAAGAGTTTGGCAATAGGAGGGCAGTTAACCAGCTATGAAAGTAATACTCAAGTATTTAAAAAATATCATCAACAACAATAAAAGATACATACCACCTTAAACAGGAACATTCCTTAAAAATTAGCAGCTGGAAAGTGCCATTTTAAAAATCTTCATTATTACAACCTTAACCCTATCTTCCTCTGATTACAATAAAAGCAGAGAGCAAAATTTGATACGATGGGTGATCTACTGATAGTGTTATAACATGCTAAATAATTCATTTAAATAGTGCAAATAACTTAGGTTTTAAAGTTAATTCCCCTAGAGAATTAAAACAAGTGTCTCTTTTCTTCTTTTCTTTAAACTCCTTTCGTGAAAATACTTTCCCAGTATATCCTTATTTGTCCCTTGTGCTATAGTAGAATTCCCTAAGCATATTTGAAAACAATATTTAATATTTTTATTCTACAGTATTATTAATAAAATAGCCACTTAGTTCCCAATATTTCAAATCAGATTGGGTGGTCCGAGTTAATGATCATCATTTGGTAAAAATAGTTCATTTATATTCTAATGATGACAACTTGCTGTAACTTAGCATGAATATAGCCTTACTCCACTTGAAAAAAAGAATTATTTCCTATATTGTGTTATTCCTGCTGCCTCCAAGTTTTAGGAAGAGAGATAAAAAGGAACCATCTCCTCTCTTTAGTGTCTGTTTCCCCAGGTGTGATTTCTTATAATGTGACCTGTACCTCTGAGCCTTTGGGCCTGAAATTTTCAGTCTCATCAAAGACTATTTTCTATTCTTGATTTTCATTATTCAAGGTTTAAATTCTTAGTTCTCATAAGGATACTCACAGGAGGAAATTTATTGCAAAGATAAAGAAATGGCAAATATTTCTACATTTGGAGCATGTTGCTATTTTTCCAAGTAGCACACAAATTCAACCCCAGCTAATTCATATAGGAATATACTGAATTGATCTTGTTCTAAAATATCCCCTTAAAGGAAAGCAAAACAAAAAAAAAAAAGAGGAGAAAATTGCTGATGCTCTAGATCTTTTTGTCTGTTAGAAAAGATTATTAGCATCCATGGCCAACAATAACAATAAGAAAAGCAAGTGTACTCTGTACCCATTGTTTAATGAGCAAAAAGGAGAGTGCTACTCATGATAGGAAATAGCAAGACGATTTAAGCATACTACATTCATGAAAGTCATGTTTATTGTTTTGTGTTTTGGTTTTGGTTTAGTTTTTGTATATTTTGAATATTTCCTCTAATCTAAAATAAAACATGAAGTCACCTATTTATTCATCTTTTAAAATATGTATATGTTGAATAGAATTATTATTTCATTGTTCCTTTTTGAAAATTATAAGTGAAATCAATGGAAGTCATTTAACAGTATAATTATTTTATTAGAGATTACAAAATGTTTTTCATATAAAATACTTTGCTTCAAACTTAAAAAGAGGCTTATTATTTATACATGAGAGGTAAAGCCTCCATTTTACATGTGGAAACTTAATTTCAGAAAATGTAGATACCTATGTCTGTTCAGCAAGTTAAAAGGCAAGCCTGATGTTTGGAAGTTCAGGAAGGGTCCTTGAAGGAATGTTCAGACACACCTTTCCCCAACTTCAACTGAACTCTCAAAGCTGAACTTAACAATATTGTTATGAGAAGGAAGAGGGAGCGGAAGGGAGGATTTAGCAATCCATAGTGGGAAGCACAATGGATTAAGATTATAAGGGTTGGATTCTTATTCTGGCTCTTACAGACTTTAATCACAAAATCTTGAGTTGTGAAGAGATTTAAAGAATATAATGAATTTAAAAGAGCTATATAAACTACTATTGTTATGCATTTGAAAGTTAATGTGATCATTAGTTGCTTACCTCCACAATTCATTTTGTCTTAATTAATATTTATTTGCCAACTTAAAGCAGTACAAGTAAAGGTCACCAGTTGGGATCTTTGATTTATTCACATCTTCTCCACATCTCCATGGTGTTGTGCATTATTATTTTTTTTAACAGTTTTGATATAAGGCAAAGCAAGTCCTGTCGCCATGACATTTCTTTGGGTGATTCCTTACTCTTTCCTTCCTTTATCAAGTAATAAAAGTTGTTGCTGTACAAATATTGATCCCTCAGCACCACATACTTCAATGGCCTGGGAAGAGCTAGGAAGCTTCAAATCTTACTTCAGTTCTCCTTCAAAGGTTTAAGAAACTTGAGAGGTTATTGTAGGGAATCTAGTTGACTTTGATCAAATGCTTAAGCAACTTCTTGTCTGATGGTTTCTATCATTCCAGGAATGAGTTCCTTATCTCCTGTGGGAACATTTTGATTGTGCACCTAAGTTCACCAAAGCACCATTGAAAGGAGATGAGGAGGAGCACAGATAGAATGAAGATGAAGAATAATAGTTTACTAAAGCAGTTATCTGGGAGGCAAATACCTTTAGTATTACTATTTTTTCCCCTGGCTTTTTAGATGCTTTCTAAGTTACTTGAAAGTTTTAAGAACTCACACTTTACATTTAAGTGGTCTTAATAATCCCATAGCAGTCTAAACTGTAAATATTCTGCAAGGGAATCTAACAGAAATGCTTTAATTTTCAATTCACCAAGTGCTTTTCTGGTGGTACTGAATTCTCATATACTGTAAAAGCCAGGGCAAGCATAAAATAAATGCTATACAGAAACATTTAAATATTCTGGTTCAGTGAACTGGCACAAAAGGTTGCTGCAGAAATGGCAGATAAGTAATCTAAAACAGCCAAGGGAGCATGGATGTGGGAAGAAAAATAGAGTAAATTATTTATCGACTACCTACTTAGAGTCTGAATTCTCCTGGTTCTTTGGAGGTAAAAACATATTAAATGCATGGTCTTTTACAGAGAAACTTGCTGTCTAGTTAGGGTGTGAATTAGGGCATATCAACTCTATTGACAGTACAAAATGCTTCCCCACCCCTGTAAACTATAGAATTGTGTTCTCAGACTAGTTTGAATAGCGACTGAATAGAAAATTTGTAGTTTTATGCAGTGAAACTAGCAAAAGTTTATATACTCATAAATGAATTCTATATTAAAATGGCATTTTTAATCAATAATGGTTCTAAAAACAAGTACTGTGGTTCTGTATTACAAGAAATAGCATAATTAGGAAGAAGCAAAATGATAATTTAAAATAATCACCTTAACAAACTAATTTGATTTTACTTTTAAAAATTCAGATAATAGGGTTGTGGCTCAGTGGTAGAACATTCACCTAGCATAAGAGAGGCACTGGGTTCCATCCTCACCGTCACATAAAAAAGAATAAACAAAATAAACGTATTGTGTCCATCTACTAAAAAGATATTTTAAAAAATTCAGGTAATAAAGGAATTATACAAATCATATACAGAGATGTAAAGAATAAGATTTCTACCCAGGGATCTCTGACATTCTAGGGAACATCCATTCTTTTATGCATGCATGCAACAAATGCTTATTAATTATGTACTTTGTCTCCATGAGATAGACACATTAGAAACAAAAACACATATATGTTTTTCTTAACCAAACTTATAGCATGACCTTGAGACCATTAATCAAATAGTTACATTCAAAGGAGTAAATTGGTTTAAATTCTTGAGAGAGCAACAGAATGCTAAGAATAAAAGTACTGAGCAAGATGTATTAGGGGGGATTTGATCTAGTAGAGAGATCAAGGAAGCCTTCTATAGGGAAGTTAGCTGGAGCTGAGAACATAAAAATGAATGAAATTAAAGAAAAGTAGGAAAATGGAATTAAGATACAGAGAATAACATATACAATAACTGGAAAAATCCAAATACAGAGGAAAAGAATAAAAAGTCGGTTTAATTCAGCAGTCAGGTGTTAAGAGTTGAAGATAGGGTACCAGTGAACACATTCATGGAATTCTGTCTTTATTCTAGGAGCTCTAGAACACCACTGAAAAACTTTAGAGAGGAAAGGGACATGCTTGGTTTTGAGTTTGCAAACTTCACCCCTAGATAAAGTCTGAAGAACAAGTTGAAACGATTCAGATTGGCAATTCTAAATTAGAAAGCTCCTTCCTACTGCAGGAGAAAGATGATGGTGAAAAAAAGATGATGATGAAAGTAGAGTGTTGCAGTGAACGTGAGCAAGGTGGAAATTTTAAAAGACATTATAGAGGCATAATCATTAGAATTGATTGAGAAATCAAATATGAGATGGAAAAAGAGAAGAAAGGAGGAATGACATGAAATATCTTGGATTACAAACAGAATGGAAGGCATTAACATTCATTTCAATAAGTAACAATGAAAGAGCTCATAACCTGTAGGATAGTTGACTGCCCATGTAATATAATCTATTGCTGCCATATTACCCTGGAGAAAAAATATTTTAAAGTGAAAAATATTAACTTTATTGTTGTTGCATTCCTTTGTAAGTAAAATGCTCCCCAAACTACCATCACTGACATGATATACATAATTTAGTACCTAGGGATTTCAAAATATCTTGAAGAGCTTATTCATGGTTGGTCTATAGTTGTTCTGGCTCTTCAAATCTCAGAAGAGTTAATGGTATTATACTTTGGGGTTCTCTGTTTGGTTTTCTGATAAAATTTGTAGTTTTATGTAGTGAAACTAGCAAAAGTTTATATACTCATAAATGAATTCTATATTAAAATGGCATTTTTTAGTAAATAATGGTTCTAACTACAAGTACTGCTTTTTCTTTATGCTTTCTTTTCTTACTAATCTTACCTAGTCAACTAAAGATACTGATTATCTGTAATAGATACCTTATAGGGTGTGGCCTAACTCTCAACAATACTCTTTTTCTATAAATGATAATCTGTTGGTCATGTTTAGTTACATAAGTCTAAGTTGTTATTTATCCAGTTGTATATACCAGACTCAACTTAAGAAAATCAGATTTAGTATATTGGGAATTTGAAACCTATAATAGAGGAACATACACACACATAGAGACATAGACTAATTAGAGCTGTGTCCCATTAAGTACAATATTCTAAATGAAGGTCCAAAACTGAGAACTGTTGGGATAACCTAAATTAATTCTTGGTTCATTCCCTTCTAGGTTTCAGATGGCTACTCAATCTTTTTTTTTTTTTTTTTGATCTAATGTTTGAATTCTCTGGCAACATTCTCCTTTTTTTAAACCAATGAATATCTTTTTGTTGTTGTTGTTGTTGACAGACCTTTATTCATATGTGATGTTGAGACTCAAATCCTGTGGCTCACATATGAGATGCAAGTCCTCTACCACTGAGCCACAACCCCAAAGCTGTTTTTTTATTTTTTTATTTTTTGGTGCTGGGGATTGATTCCAGGGCTTTGTGCATGTAAGGCAATCACTCTACCAACTGAGCTATATCTCCAGCCTTGGCAACATTGTTTAACACATATAAATAATGAATGCATTGGCTGCTGTGTACCAAGAATATGATCTAGGTACAAAGTTTGCATACAGAATATGATATAGTTTTATTATTCTTAGAAATCAGATTGTTAGTTACAGAAAAATATGAAAGTTTAGATTTCCATGAAAGTTAGGTGGACTATGGAGGAATGTGTGTATTGGATCTTGTCAATTCACTTGTGAGAGGAGTCAGGCAGGTGTGACGTGAGCAAATGCTTCATGAAGGAAGCTCTGTCATCAATAGCTTACAGAGGATGATCTAGAAAATCTTGTAAAGATTGGCACTTGTGGAGGGGTGGCTCAAATCAGAGGGAGACAGGTGAGAAAACACTCAGACATAAAGCAGCCGAAAATAGATTATAGCTGCAATTATCTTGGAATGGCTGAGAAGTCTGGGAAAGAAATAGAAGAAGAGTGTGTAAAAATAAACCTTAAGCAATGAGCAGGGACCAGATTGTAGAGAATTTTGTAGAACTTGCCAAGAATTTCTGACTACATTCTACAAAAAATAGACACGCTGAGGATATTAAGCAAATGAGTCACGTGATTAGTTTTACACCATAGGAAAAGAAAGGTGGTGGGAAAGATCTGCATTTTCTAGGGACTAGTAAGGAGACTGTTGCAGGCATCCAGGCAAGGTGAAGAAGTTCAAAAGCAATAATGGAGGAAGTATCAAAAAAAGGGTTTGTTATAAAAACGAAAATTCAGTACAGATCAGTGATGGATTTTATTTGTGAGTAAAGAAATGAGAAGAAGGAGTGTGTGATATTTCTCATATTTCTGACTTTATACTTAACCTCCTTTCATTTGATTAATCTTTAAAGTGGAGATAAAACCTGACTATAAGATATTGTAAGGAATAAATTTAGATAGCGTTTGTGGAGAATCCTGCCATGTGTATAATATATATAAGGAATTCAAACAGACTAAGCTTACTTCCTTCTTTTCTTCTACTTACCAGATAATTTAAAGTAACCAGGAAGATACTTTTAATGCCAATTACAATTAGTGTTGATTCATTTTTTATTGTATAAATTGTCAATTATTTTACCCATGATTAACAAAAATCCCTTGTAAAATATCATCTAACATAAGTATCTCACAGACTAATTTTTATGTGCATTCCAAATGAAGTGAAAACATACAGGCTTTTACATGTTTTGGTATCAAAATTTTTACATATGATGTGGAGTTTCATGAAAAAAAAGTCAAGTAATTTGCTGGAAATATTTTAAAATTCAGGATTAGGAATGGGGTGAAAAATGAAGCTTTTTTTGTATTAATACAAAAAAATGAGATGACATCCATGTCTGTGCATGAGTTGCATGTGTGCCCTTGTTACATTTTGCTTTGCTCATCATTCCACTCTTCTAAAATAGAAAAAAAAAAGTGTAACATACTGCAAAGATAAACTCTAGACTATATTAAGTTGGCCTTCTCTTATACAATTTGAGCCAGATATTCTAATTTTCGAAGACCTTGTTTGAAACATTTTTATAGCTTATAACATTGGTAAGAAAATAGACTATTAAAATGGGTGAAAATAATTTTTTCATTACTATGTCCTGCTGTATCTCATTTTAACTTAAAAATAAAAGACAAGTTTCACTTATGATTTAAACGTTGCTAAGAGAATCATTTTCTTAACAATTTAATCTTTCTTTTTATTTTATCACTTAGGGTATGGCTTACTGCCTGCCAAACAGTCTATAACACAATTGATCATATGTGAATCATTTTCATATATACCTAGTTGACCAGAAAACTTTCAGTGTGATCAAACGTATAGGAATGCCCATATTCTCTTTGTTTCCCATAAACATTGTAGATATACACAATTGTATTAAATGTATAAACTTTTATAATGTAGTTTAAATATATTTCTTTCAAAATATAATTAGCAATTATTAATTTTATAAGATAATAGCAATTTATATAAGCAATATTTACTATTTAGCAGCTAATTATAAAATCCTTCATTTTATTTAATAGAATTTTAATGAAAACATATAGAAACAAAACAGCATAAATATATACAGAGTACACATTCAGTTATGGCTTCATGTTTGAACCCTAATGTGAAAATCATCATGATTCTAACTATGAGTACTAGAAAAGAGAGAAAGTAGTGTTCATATTTTTAAAACATGTGCTCATTTGAACTTATAAAATATATCAATTTTCTCAAAATATATACTAAGGCTTATTAATTACTTCCTATTATAAATAAATTATGAATCAACAAAGGCAAAAAATTACAAAGCTGTCGTTGTCAGTTCAGTGTATAGAGTCGATGTATTTACCTAATAATACCACAAAAACTGGTTTTTCCTCTGAATTCCAGAGATAGACAGAATTTCAAGAGAATAAAGGCTATTATTTTTTTAAACCAGGATTTTCACTAAATTTTTTCAGGTTGGGGCTGTCAATTCTAATTTTGCATGTGTGTTATCAAAAACACTAAATTATGGGAACTTCCAAATGCTATTAACATTTTTGCTTTTTCTGGTCAAGTGCATTTTCTTTCTCTCCTTTTCTCTCTCTGTTTCTGGCTACTGTGAGGTGAGCTGCTTTCTTTCACCACACCCTTTCACCATGATATTCTGCTTCACCTCAGGCCCAAAGGAATGGAGACAATTAATCATAATTTGAAACCACAGAAACCATGAGCCAAATGTTCCTTTAAGATGATTTTCTCAGGTGTTTTGTTGCAACAAAAAAATAATGACAAACATATGCAGTTTTCATTTATTGTTCCTAAGTTAACCTCAGAAAGGTTATACCCCATGGAAGCAATCTAGATGCCCTTCAATAGATGAGTGGATAAAGAAACTGTGGTGTGCATACACAATAAAATATTACTCAGCATTAAAACAGAATAAAATTATGGTATTTGCAGGTAAATGGATGGAGTTGTAGAATAACATGCTAAGCCGAGTAAGATAATCCCAATAAACCAAAGGCTGAATGTTCTCTCTGATAAGTGGTTGGTGACCCATAAAGGGGGTTGGGGGGTATGGAAAACTTGAGGAACTTTAATTGGGCAAAGTGAAGGAAAGGGTGGGGAGGGGGCATGGGGGCAGGAAAGATGGTGGAATGAGATGGATATCATTACCAGAGGTACATATATGACTGCACATATGGTGCGATGTTATATGGTATACAACCAGAGAAATGAAAAGTTGTGTAGTAGTTGTGTACAATGAATCAAAATGCATTCTGCTGTCATATATACCTAAATAAGATAAATAAATTATATATATATATATATATATATATATATATATATATATATATATATAAATTCAAGTAACACTTTCATATGGAGTTGCTGGTTCTATTTTTCCCCCATACCTATATCAACTGAGAAATCTTTAAATCCAATATGTCAAAAAAGGTTTCCCATTGTTGTATGTATTTATTAAAATAATTCATTATACATTATGTATTACTTGACCATTTTTCTTTTTGTGAGGAGTTTATGCTCATATGGTTTATTTTGTTCTATAATAATTATAAAATATAAATGTATTAGACAGTTATGTTAAGCACTATCTTAAATAATATTCTAGTAATAACCAAATTATGTCCCACAATAGACATAGACTTTGTTTTATTCCACATAGAAATGAAAAAGATGAGTTGAGAAAAGGCTAAACAAAATCATAAATAGGGTTATACAAATATGAACAGATGCAATCAGGACTTGAACCCAAGCACAATGTTCATGTTAACTTGCTGGAAAGTGTTGCCTCTCATTGTTTAGTTGTTTGAATTCTTTTATATTATCTTGGAAACATTTTTTCCTATGGTAAGAAAATGAATTTATAAAATTAGAATACAAGGCCAATATATTAAGGAAATTATCCCTATGTTAAATGATCAGTAATAATTTATAAACACAAAATATTTTTCTATTTTGTTTAAATCTTTTATTTTACTTACATATCTATTTATTTGTTTTCATAAAAGTATAATATTCAGATATAAATCAAATACTCCACATCATATGGTTATATTAATTTATGAGATTTCAAAAAAATGAACCAAATATTTTTTTGAGTTAAAATCTAAAATTTGTTCTGGCCATTCCTACTTTAAAATGTATTCAACATAACTTTTTTTTTTTTTGTATTGTTGAACTAGCATCTTTATCTCTTCTCAGTGATTATGAGGGGCAATTCCTATTTTAGATATATACAGAGACCTGGGTTAAATTAATATTAATGGCTTCTTTTATTAAACTCCATATCTTTATATATACACAATGGAATTTTATTCAGCATTAAAAAAGAACAAAACCATGGCATTTGCAGGTAAATGCTAAGTGAAGTTAGCCAATTCCCCCAAAAAACAAATACCAAATGTTTTCTCTGATATAAGGAGGTTGACTCACAGTGGGATTGGGAGGGAGAGCATGGGAGGAATAGATAAATTCTAGATAGGGCAGAGGGGTGGGATGGAAAGGGAGGGGTCAGGGGATTAGCAAGGATGGTGGAATGTGATGGACATCATTATACAAAGTACATGTAGAAAGACTTGAAATGTATGTCAACATACTTTATATACAAACAGAGATACAAAAATTGTGGTATATATGTATATATAGATATGTGTGTGTATATATGTGTGTATATATATATATATATATATATATATATATATATAAAGAATTGTAATGAAAAAAAAGAAGAGCATTACCTTAGATTAGGTAGAGGGAAGTGAAAGGAGGGGAAGGCAGGGGATGTGGTGATAAGAAAGATCCTAGAATGAGACAGACATTATTACTTTCTGTATGTATGTGGCTGTATGACCAATGTGATTCTACAATATGTATACTCAGAAAAATGAGAAATTATATCCCATCTATGTATGATATATCAAAGTATATAAGTGCATTCTACTATAATGTATAACTAACTAAAACAAACAAAAAAAATTTAAAAAACCCTCCATGTCTTTAATTTTTATCTACTAAATATATTTTGAACATTTTTTTATGTACTATGATGAATTGTCTTCTGTTTCTTAGCATACCCTGGAACAAACAAGCAAGAAATAATGCAAGCATGCTTCTTAAATGAAGATTATAATGAATTTAGGGCTGAACACAGCACTTTGTATTCTTTTGGACAAAACATCTAAAATATGTATGAGCATTCACTTTTTATAAGTATAATATTGTGGGATGATTTACATTCAGCTTACTGCTTTTGGTTCTATGATGCTCTTGCCCCACCTATGATGATACTTTTCTTATATATCTATAAAAGTTCTCCAGATATTTTTAGTGGTGTTTTTTCCACCTCATTTTTACACTTTATGTATTTTAAAAAAAAATTTACCTTGTGAATACCTGACTCTGACATACTTTGGTTGATATAAAAGCCTACATTTTTAAAATATCATTTTATATTTTTAATTAAATGTCCCATTATGCTCCTTAAAATTGTAATTATTCAAAAATATTATCCAAGAAGAGAAAAAAAAAGGCACTTATCACACAGGATAAGCATGCACCTAAGTATTTCCTATGCATTAATTCTATTATTTATTCAAAAAGGTTATGAAACAAGTATTATAATTTTCATTTTTCAACCAAGAAAGCAGAAGCTTGGTGAAGTCATGAACTCTTCAGTAACCTGTTCAGGCAGTCCTGTACCCAGGCCTCACACTATTTCAGGGCTTACACCTATGCTGTCATAGCTTATTCCTATGCTTTCATAGCAATGGGTACATTGTATACTACACTATCTCCACAACTCTGTCCTAACTCAGAACACATCTTATGGAAAAGCATTTGTTTTGAGTATGAAAATATCATTTATTTTATCACATTAGCTTCTATTTTAATAGAATTTATGTTTCTCGTTAATACAGTGAAAAGAAGAAGAAAAAAGAAGGCACACTTCAAAAAAAACATAGCTGTGTTGTTTTATAAAGCTTTTCAAACATTTATGAATACCTTCAATCATGTAGCAGTTATTTATCTTGAACTAAAAAATATAAAACAAGTTTACATTTAATGGAAAAATATGGGAAGTGAAAAATGAGTCATGATTGAACTATTAATATATTTTTATTGCCAATATTTAAAAATCAGAATAGAACAAGGGAAAAACATAATACAACTTAAAATGCACAGATATATTAATATATGTTGAATGCCCTTCAGGAATGTTCTCATGAGATGTTTTTATGTATTTTAGATCAGTGTAAATTATGTATATGTCTCAACTCATTTGTTGATCAAGATATCCCTTTAATATGTCATAATCCAGTATTATTTAAGATTAATTTAAAACAAGGAAAAAAGAAAATGTCAATATATTATATTTAGTAAGATGGCCATTGGTTTGAGAAACTTTGTTTTATCTGTATTTATATACTATGTGTATATGCAAATAATAAATACAGTATATTTTTATTGAAGGTAGGGATCAAAATATTTGAATACTATTGCCTTAGATCTTATGTTGGATGTCATATTTTACTTTTCCTATGCATTTTCTAACTCCTCAGACATTAATAAGAAGCATAACTTCCTTTGTCATGGAATATTTTAAGATTCTTCTGCCATGAATTTACAAATTATTTCATCCTTGAGCATTTTGGTTGTTGCTATTTTTTGTATAATGAATTATCCAATGATTTTGCTGTATTTTACATTAATGTTATTGAAATAAATCCCTAGAATTACTATAATGAATAAAATCACTTATAATCACATTAATAATTATGCTTATTTTATTATATTTACTTTACTACATTAAAATTCTACTACTTATTTATGTATAAAATTCAACATTTCAGAATCTTTAAGTGAGAAAATAACACCTTATTCCTAATATACATACATTAATAGTGATTTCATTTTTCATGTATTTATATACTTTTTACAGTGAGTATAATGTAAAACACAAATTATCTATCTAAAACAAATAGCAATAAAGAAAGCAATGCATAAATAGGAGTCAGAGGTTCCTGTAAAGGTCAGTGAAAGAGAGGGGTATAAAATAGCTTTCAGTTAACAAATATAAAAGTTTCATGAAAGAAAATCTGCAATCATGGTTACATGATTGGAAAATAACAATCTTTTGCCATTACATGCATGGATATCAATTTTAACCCTTTTTGAATGGCTATTTAGAATTTTTGAAATATTTATTCATGAAGGATTTTCATTTTTAGCTAATTGCTGAGGTAGGCCCCCTTTTACTTTGCTGACCAAGATATGGTAAGCATGGGGACAAGCCACACCACTTAGATTCATGGATCAAAATGTCTGAGATCAACCCCCCCAGTAACAAATGTTAAAGCTGTCAAAAATACTCAGAGCAATGGGCTGGAATGCATTATGCAGTAGCCTAAGGTGAGGGATTACCTCCTGTTTAGTCAAGCAGCTCGAACATGGAGGCCGAAGCCACAATACCTGATCCGTTATGACTTTGAAAAGTGGAAAGAACACACACTAGTAAACCCACACAGAATTCAGACTAGGTGATTAGCTAGCCCTTGGCCTGGAGAGTGTCATTCATTTATGGACCAATGACCATAAACCTTGCAAAATGCTCCTGCTGATTAGGTTCAGAAAATTCTATGTGGGCAGAAAAGGAAGATCCTCCAGCAGTGCAGTGAGGCCTGTGTTAGGAATGCAGAGGTTTCATATTATTTGAAAAACAAAACTAAAACCCTCACACTGAGAAGTCTCTACTATTTAGGGATTAGGGGGAAGAGAATATAACTGTGTGACTGCAAGTCTTGGGTATATAAAGAAATGGATAGGTAGCTAGGAATACTACGAAATCTCCCAAAGGCTGGATTTATGCATCACTGTTTGGGTCTACTGTCTAAACGATGAGAGTGGATTATTCAAAAGTCATGTTGAAAACAAAGCCCCTCTGCTTTCAAAAAACACTATTTTCCCCACATCTCAGTTGTTTCTAAAATTAGCTTTCAAGTAACTCTTTCTTCTGTAAATAATATTCAGTAGATTAATAGAGAGACAGGTACTGTTAAGAGATGCCCTTACATCACAAAACTGTACAGAAATTTTTACCACTAGAGATTCATTGCTTTGAGGGAAAATGTACTTCTTTTAAATGTTAGATCCTTAATGGAACACCATGTAAAATCAGTGAATGGTCACCAATTTTTAATATTAACTAATTAAATCAAATGTTTCTTTCCAAACAGTTAATTCACAACATTGCTTGGGGGTAATTAGTGTAATGAGAGTGAGGAAAAAAATATATTAAACATAAGTGAATCTGGATAGAATGACATTCTTGAAGCAGAGCCAATCAGATGTCAGTAAATGGGAAATAGGATCTGAGAGAGCATGAAGAGGAGGGTAAATACTCAGTATCTATTTATTGCTGCTGGTCTCCCATCTTGGCTTTCTACATTCTCTCTTCCTTTTTTTTTTTTTTCCTGTTTAGAATTCTGAGAACAATAAACTATGGATCCTGCACCCAAGAAGTCTGTGACATATTAAGGAAAGTGACACCAAACTGATCCATTCTTAATGTCAAGGGAATGTTAGTAGCAAAAGATATGTATATGGAGTCAGAGACAGAAGTTTCCATTAAGTAGAGAATCCTTCCTTTTAGAGTTCAAAAAATACTTTCCTAACAATTTGTTTGATTTTACACTAAGCTTCTGCTTCAAATTCAAAGTTCTAGTGAAAATATGAGCTTCAGTACAGAACAAAAAATATTAAATTAGGCTGCATATTTACGAATGGGTTATGAATTTTATGAACAGTTTTATTCTTTAGACAACATGACAAAGCACTTGTCTAAACCCATGAGGACTAAGATTTTTATGAAAATATTAAGAATGGCAAATTTCCTTTAGAAATGTTAGTTGGTCATATTGCAACTATCTTAAACCTGTGCAGCCCTGTTCATCACAGATTTATAATTAAAGTACATTAACCTCACGTGGGTGAAGACAAACTTGTAAGCCAAGCAGCCAGTGGAGCAATTAGTACACAAATGTAGAAAATGAACATAGAAATAGAACATGTAAATTGCTCTATTAAAATAAGTTTTTTGATGCAAATACATTGTAATTGAAACTATATTTCTTCTTAATTTAACTCAGTCTGCTCCATATTTATTGAATGCTTGTTAACTAAGGTGGATTATGACAATAAAATAGACCTTTTTTTTTAAACAAAGGATGCAACAAAAACCCTGTCATGGAAATAGCAGGATACATACTATATATTAAATATATTGTGTTATATATGATACATGTATGTATGTATCTATCTATCTATCCATCTATATATATATATATTTATATATCATATATATTTATATATCATATATATCATATAAATATATCAATTATTTACTATATGCCAGACTCAGTATTATTAGAGTCTGGAGATGACTAATTAAAAAAATCCAGCTTTTGTCCTTCAGTAGTTTTCAGTATAGCACATGTGAAAGCCAAATCAACAGTCATGTGCCACACACTTGATATTGCCTAGTCCACATTTAAAAAGGGCTTTATTTCAAACTCCCAGAATTCTGAAAAGATTTATGGAGCTTTATTATGTCTGAATTGAGCTTTGGAGGATGCACACCGTTAGGGTAGCCGAGAAAGAATGAGCAAGATGCTAGGAATTCAACTTTTTTTTTTTTTTAACAGAAAATTTTTCTTTTACCTTGGTAAATTACTGCCTTTTGCTATGAACAAAGCTTTTTCATGCTTGTATAGCAGTAAAAAAGGATGGAGCACCCATTTTGGCCATCCCAAGGGAGGATGGGATTAAAGTCAGGTTGTCCTCATATTCTAGCGTATCAGTATCAAGTGTATGATACACTTGGTAGTCACAAAAATGACAAAATACATCAGGGAAATGAATGGTAGGAGGGAAGTGGGAGGAATGTGTGTATCATAATTCTGGTAAGAACATATTTATTAAATTCCAGGTAAAAATGTAAAAGGTCTTAAATAAAAGTGCTATAAGTAAAGATAGATTAGAATAGATAAACGACAATTAGGATATGAAACTGACAGTGTTAATTTAACTTTTCAATGCAAAGGCAATGAAACCTACAAAGATTCTCAATTGTTCCCACTTGCCATCAATGTGGAATGACTGATATATGACATCAGTGACTAAAATGTGGACTAAGAAATTTTTAAAAAAAGATTTTGAAAAGGAGATGGTTCATTAAATAATGAACAAATTAGTTAAAAATCTTTTTGTTAAATACAGATGGAAATGAAAAGTGGATCATGTAATCTTATATTCACCTCTAGGACAGTGTAAGGGTGGGAGAGAGGTGGGGACCTAGAACAGAACTGTGATTTTGTCAATGAGAAGTAATTGTTGGGGCACTAAATATGCAACAAAACAAAATAAAACAAACACTAAACAAAGAAGGAACAGAAAGATTCCAAAGAAACAAAATGTGAAAAAACTAAGAACACTGCAGCATAAATTATGTTTTATTCTTTATAATATAGAATGTGTATGAAGCCATCAAACTTTGTTGTTAGCAATGAGAAGCACAAATACAATGAAATTCTCTGGTGAATATATAGAAAATAAAGAGGCAGTATTGATTGAAGTATAGAAAGAGCACAGTGCTATGGATGGGAAGAATAGACACATCTGCTACCTGAGGATTAACTATGCCTAAGAATTTCCGAGGAGCCATCAGTGTTGTAACTGCAGATAGTTCAAAGCCACGAATTTTGGATAATGGCCAAGTTATCAGGTTAATTACTAACACTGATCAAAGATAGAAAAAAAGAATACAAAATTACTAAATTCCTATTCATCAGTTATTATGCATGTTGTCTTGTTAAATACTGAACATAATCAAGAAGAGCCTTTTTAACCTTTATTTTTAAAATTAGGTTATTATCTTGGAGAATTTGAATGACATATTTAAAGTCAAACATAGATAAAATTAGTTTCCAAAGCAGATGTGCCTAATTTCTAAGGGTCAATGATGGCACTGTTTTAAAAAGAAACCACTAACTTATTTACTAAGCGGGTAATTCAATGAATGGTGAAATTACTTATTTCCTTGGTAATTGGAATATCTTCTATTCATGTATCAAATCTAAAACAGTTTTGTACTAGGAATGGGCCACCTCGCTTTTGAAAATGCAAATGAATTATTTTGCAACTGCAACATCATGCTTGATGCCAGGAAAGGTGGCTTGCTGTATCAGTGGTTTCTTAAAGACGGCATCGACAGTTCAGGTCAGTAGAGACAGAAAGACTCATAAAGGAGGTGGGATTTCAAGTATGTAAACTAAATATTGGTTAAACAAATTAGGGTTACTTAAACTTATTCTGAAGTATAGATTTCAGTGTTTTCTCCCTTTTTAACTGACTTGATTTGGACCCCATCCATTTCATGAATAAGTAGGGCAATCACTCAAAAAAGCAAGTTGCTGAGAAGCTTGTAATTGAATACTCCAGTTACAGTCTAGTGGGATAAATGTTTGAAGTCAGTTATGCAAAGGATATAGCAAAACAGTACACACACGTACACACACACAAAAGAAATATACATATATATGAATGTATATGGACTATATATACATATGGACTGTGCATAGGCACATACATATAAACAACAATGGACTGTAATATGCAAATACATATGTACATATGGTGCTTCTAAAAACTCATTATGCTACATATTTGGAGGAATTTTTGATATCTAACGTATTTAAATACCCTGTAAAAGAATAGTATGAGTTTAAAAGACAACTGTTAATTAATATATATCTATTACAATTATATTTGTACAACATAACCTGGAAATAATTAAAATATGCTTACATAAATAATACTGCAATAAATTATTTTTATATATAACATGGAATATTAGCTATTTAAAAGAAATATATTTATTGATAACATCATATTCTGAAAATATTCTTATGTGAACTAAATAGAAATCAAGTTTCATATATAATTATATGAAGAAAGAAAGAAAAGAGAGAAGGAGGAAGGGAGGGAGAAAGGAAGGGAGGAAGAAAAACAAGGAAGGAAAAAGGAAGGAAAAATGTTAATATACTTTTGTAAAAGTATAGATATTTTTCTGGAAAAATACAAACAAGGTAGAAAGTAAACAGAGAATTCAGAAAAAAGGGGATTTCCCCCCATTTTTAGTACTTCAAGTCTCTCATTTATTTTTCTGTAATCATAATAAACAAGTGTTAGTTTTACATTTTTTAAAAGAAAACATTGTAGAATGGAATAAGTTCTGTTGTACTATTGCACAGTAAGGTGACTATAAATAATGACAATTTGCTGTATTTTGAAAAGCTACAAGAAAGGATTTTGAATATTTTTACTATAGAGAAGCGATAAACGTTCATAGAGATGAATGTTTAAAATGATGTAAGGAGAGCCACCACCTGCCCCTGCAAGGTAGGCAGACCTGCGACCGACCAGGAGAACAGGCCCAGGGACCCACTGGCGTGATAGACACATCACCCCAATTGGAGAAAGGGCCCAGCCGCTGCCTGCAAGGTAGGCAGACCTACAACCTGGAGAACAGGCCCAGCGGCCCACCAGAGTGGTAGACAGATCACCCCTATTGGAGGAGGAGCACAGCTGCTGCCCACGCCTGCAAGGTAGGAAGGCTGCGTATCCCGGAGAAGGGGCCCAGCGGCCCGCCAGCGTGGTATACAGAGCACCCCAATTGGAGGACGGGCCCAGCCGCCGCCTGCACCTGCACGGTAGGCAGACCTGCGACCTGGAGAACAGGCCCAGAAACTCGCCTGAGCGGTAGACAGACCTCCCCAGTTGGAGGAGCCCAGCCTCCCGCTGGTGAGGTAGACAGACCACTCCAACTGGAGGAGGGGCCCTGCGGCTTGCCCCTGCGGTCATCTGACTGAACTCTTGACAAACATAAGGTTACACCAACACCCCCACCTCATCAAAAACCTTATGAGAAAAACTGATGGAACTCATCTTGGAAAACCCCACCAACCCTTAAAACCCACCAACCGGTTGACTGGCATGGCTACCAGTGCAGTTCTGCAGCGGATCAGGCACCTGGTTTACATCTCAGAGAATAAGAGTAGAGAGGCCACAGGTGGAAGTTCAAGTCCTCTCACACTGACTACCACCACCATCCTGAACCCAGAGACTCAAGCTAGGAATAGACAATGCCACCAACTGGAAGAAATGAAAACAGAGTTCTGAGAGACTTTTTTTTTTCTTTTTTTCTTTCTTTTTCTCTCTTCTTTCTCTCTTTTCAGCCATTCACCCAGTCTCCTCTACCCTTCCCCCTCGGGTCTTCACAACCTCAACATATGCGAAACCAAAAATTGTACACGAAAAAGGTCTTTAACAACTGAATCACCAGAATAATATGCTATAGAGGAATTGCATATGCCCCACCTCCATTTCCCCTTTTTATTCCTTTTCTTTTTTATTGTATTTTCTTTTTCCTGCTCTCTTTTTTCTCTCCCTTTCCTTGTTATCTGTTTTCCTCCCTCTTACTCCCTCTATCCCACTTGCAACCCCCTAAATTTTACTATTCCTAAGTAGGGTAATCTTGTAAATACAGATAGGAATTTGAATTTATACATTCTTCCATAAATTACCCATCTATTGGTTAGAGCTCTCCAAAGTTACTAAGTTAGATTAACTCCATACCCTCACTCCTTTCCCCGTAAACATAACATCCTACACCTGAAATCCAGTTTTCTTCAAGCTACCAGAAATGGTATGCCTTTCATGAAACTAATGACTATATTTGTAAACGATAATCATAACCAACATTTGTAGACATAGAGTCTAGCTATAAATGTAGTAATAAGGAAAACGTGTGCTTAGATGATGTACTATTGATATTGAGAACTGTTAACATTGTCTTTCTCCATAAAAGGGAGACTTTGCAACTATACAAGAGCAATATAAATATATAGGGGAAAAATCAGTAACACAACAGTTTCACCAAGCAGAAAGAAACACGAGCAGTATGAAAAGACAAGGAAAGAAAGGACCACAAGCAATGCAGGTCAACTCAACTTTAGAAGAGGTAATATCTGCAGCAGATGGAATGTAAGATAAAAAATTCAGGATATACATGTTTCAGATGATCTAGAGTCTTAAGGAAGACATTAGACAGCAAAATCAGACAATGAAAGATCACTTCGACAATGAATTACATAAACAAATCCAAAAAGCAAAAGATCAACTATTCAGGGAGATAGAGGTTATAAAAAACAAACAAACAGAAATCCTAGAAATGCAGAAAGCAATAAACCAACTTAAAAACTCAAATGAGAATACTACCAGCAGAGTAGAACACTTAGAAGATAGAACATCAGACAATGAAGACAAAGTATTTCAACTTGAAAAGAATATAGACAGCTCAGCGAGACTGTTAAGAAACTATGAGCAGAATATCTAAGAAATATGGGATAATATAAAGACACCAAACTTAATGGTCATTGGGATACAAGAAGGTATAGAGGTCTAAACCAAAGGAATTAGCAATCTGTTCACCTAAATAATAGGAGAAAACTTCCCAGACTTGAAGAATGAGACAGAATCCCAAATCCTAGAAGCCTACAGGACACCGAATGTGCAAAATCATAAGAGATCAACACCTAGACACATTATAATGAAGATGCCCAACATACAGAATAAGGAGAGAATTTTAAAAGCTACAAGAGAAAGGAAGCAGATTACATTTACGGGTAAACCAATCAGGATAACAGCTGATCTTTCAACACAGACTCCGAAAGCTAGAAGATCCTGGAACAATATATTTCAAACGCTGAAAGAAAATGGGTTCCAACCAAGAATTGTGTATCCAGCGAAATTAAGCTTCAGGATGGAAGACGAAATTAAAACCTTCCATGATAAACAAAAGTTAAAAAAATTTGCAGCTAGAAAACCATCTCCTCAAAACATCCTCGGCAAAATGTTACAGGAAGAGGAAATGGAAAATAACAATGAAAACCAACAGTGGGAGGTAGTACAGTAAAGGGAAAAAATAATCAAAGAGGAAAAACAAACCATGTTAAGTAACATAAATAAACAAATATAGCTGGAAGAACAATCCATATCTCAATAATAACCCTAAATGTTAATGGTTTAAACTCACCAATTAAGAGACACAGGCTAGAAGAATGGATCAAAAAAAAAAAAAAAGATCCAACAATATGCTGCCTACAGGAGACACATTTGATAGGAAAAGACATACATAGACTGAAGGTGAAAGGTTGGGAAAAATCATATCACTCATATGGACTTTGGAAACAAGCAGGAGTGTCCATACTCATATCAAATAAAATAGATTTCAAGCCAAAGTTAATCAAAAGGGATAAAGAGGGACACTACATACTGCTCAAGGGAACCATACACCAAAAAGACATAACAATCATAAATATATATGCCCCAAACAATGGTGCAGCTATGTTCATCAAACAAACTCTTCTCAAGTTCAAGAGTCTAATAGACCATCATACAATAATTATGAGAGACTTCAACACACCTCTCTCACCACTGGACAGATCTTCCAAACAAAAGTTGAATAAAGAAACTATAGAACTCAATAATACAATTAATAACCTAGACTTAATTGACATATATAGAATATACCACCCAACATCAAGCAGTTACACTTTTTTCTCAGAAGCACATGGATCCTTCTCAAAAATAGATCATATATTATGTCACAGCGCAACTCTTAGACATTATAAAGGAGTAGAGATAATACCATGAATCTTATCTGATCATAATGGAATGAAACTGGAAATCAACGATAAAAGAAGAAAGGAAAAATCATGCATCACTTGGAGAATGAACAATAGGTTACTGAATGATCAATGGGTTTTAGAAGACATCAAGGAGGAAATTAAAAACATTCTTAGAGATAAATGAAAACACAGACACAACATATTGGAATCAATGGGACACAATGAAAGCAGTTCTAAGAGGAAAATTCATTGCTTGGAGTTCATTCCTTAAAGAAAAGAACAACAAATAAATAATCTCACACTTCATCTCAAAATCCTAGAAAAAGAAGAGCAAACAACAGCAAAAGAAGTAGAAGGCAAGAAATAATTAAAATCAGAGCTGCAATTAATGAAATCGAAACAAAAGAAATAATTGAAAAAATTGACAAAACTTAAAGTTGGTTCTTTGAAAAAATAAATAAGATTGACAGACCCTTAGCCATGCTAAGGAAGAGAAGAAGAGAGAGAACTCAAATTACTAGCATACGGGATGAAAAAGGCAATATCACAACAGACACTTCAGAAATACAGAAGATAATTAGAAATTATTTTGAATCCTTATACTCCAATAAAATAGAAGATAGTGAAGGCATTGATAAATTTCTTGAGTCATATGATCTGCCCAGTGTGGTGAGCCGTTTCTGTGTACTGTGGCCGCCATTACAAGATGGCGCTGATAAGCGCCGTGGCCTGTGATAAACAACTCCTTATTTTGGGAGAGTTGGCACGTAGCTGTAAAACACCCTATGAGAAAGATCCATGTGGCAGTTGTGCATTGGGGCTTTATCTGCTTTATTAAGGCTGGGGCACGTAGGAGTAGTAGTAGTAGTAGTAGTAGTAGTAGTAGTAGGAGTAGTGGCAGTAGGAGTAGTAGTAGGAGTAGTAGTAGAGAGAGAAACAAGCTAAAAGACATGTCAAAACAAAGGCCTGAATAAACTGCTGAAAGAAGATTCCTGAGTTGCGTCTTCCTTGCGGGCAAGGGGTCGCGACAGCCCAGATTGACTCAGGAGGATATAGACAACCTAAACAGACCAATATCAATTGAGGAAATAGAAGAAGCCATCAAAAGACTACCAACTAAGAAAATCCCAGGACCAGATGGGTATACAGCAGAGTTTTACAAAACCTTTACAGAAGAACTAATACCAATACTTTTCAAGCTATTTCAGGAAATAGAAAAAGAGGGAGAACTTCCAAATTCATTCTACTAGGCCAACAACACCCTGATTCCTAAACCAGACAAAGACACTTCAAAGAAAGAAAACTACAGACCAATATCTCTAATGAACCTAGATGCAAAAATCCTCAATAAAATTCTGGCGAATCGGATACAAAAACATATCAAAAAAATTGTGCACCATGATCAAGTAGGATTCATCCCTGGGATGGAAGGATGGTTCAATATATGGAAATCAATAAATGTTATTCACCACATCAATAGCCTTAAAGATAAGAACCATATGATCATTTTGATAGATGCAAAAAAGCATTCAACAAAGTACAGCATCCCTTTATGTTCAAAACTCTAGAAAAACTAGGGATAACAGGAACATACCTGAATATTGTAAAAGCTGTCTATGCTAAGCATCAGGCTAGCATTATTCTGAATGGGGAAAAATTGAAAGCATTCCCTCTAAAATCTGGAACAAGACAGAGATGCCCTCTCTCACCACTTCTGTTCAACATAGTTCTCGAAACACTGGCCAGAGCAATTAGACTGACGAAAGAAATTAAAGGCATAAAAATAGGAAAAGAAGAACTTAAATTATCACTATTTGCAGGTGACATGATTCTATACCTAGCAGACCCAAAAGGGTCTACAAAGAAGCTATTAGAGCTAATAAATGAATTCAGCAAAGTGGAGGATATAAAATCAACATGCATAAATCAAAGGCATTCCTGTATATCAGTGACAAATCGTCTGAAACGGAAATGAGGACAACCACTCCATTCACAATATCCTCAAAAAAAAAAATACTTGGGAATCAACCTAACAAAAGAGGTGAAAGACTTATACAATGAAATCTACAGAACGCTAAAGAGAGAAATAGAAGATCTTAGAAGATGGAAAAATATACCCTGTTCATGGATAGGCAGAACTAACATCATCAAAATGGCGATATTACCAAAAGTTCTCTATAGGTTTCATACAATGCCAATCAAAATCCCAATGGCATTTCTTGTAGAAATAGATAAAGCAATCATGAAATTCATATGGAAAAATAAAACACCCAGAATAGCAAAAACAACTCTAAGCAGGAAGTGTGAATCAGGCGGTATAGGGATACCAGACTTCAAACTATACTACAGAGCAATAGTAACAAAAATAGCATAGTACTGGTACCAAAACAGGCAGGTGGACCAATGGTACAGAATAGAGGACACAGAGACCAATCCACAAAATTACAACTATCTTGTATTTGATAAAGGGGCTAAAAACATGCAGTGCAGAAAGGATAGCATCTTCAACAAATGGTGCTGGGAAAACTGGAAATCCATATGCAAAAAATGAAACTGAATCCCTTTCTCTCGCCATGCACAAATGTTAACTCAAAATGGATCAAGGAGCTTGATATCAAATCAGAGACTCTGCGTCTGATAGAAGAAAAAGTTGGCTACAACCTACATACTGTGGAGTCGGGCGCCAAATTCCTCAATAGGACACCCATAGCGCAAGAGATAATAACTAGAATCAACAAATGGGACTTACTCAAACTAAAAAGTTTTTTTCTCAGCAAGAGAAACAATAAGAGATGTAAATAGGGAGCCTACATCCTGGGAACAAATCTTAACTACTCACACTTCAGATAGAGCCCTAATATCCAGAGTATACAAAGAACTCAAAAAATTAAACAATAAGAGAACAAATAACCCAATCAACAAGGACCTGAACAGACACTTCTCAGAGGAGGACATGCAATCAATCAACAAGTACATGAAAAAATGCTCACCATCGCTAGTAGTCAGAGAAATGCAAATCAAAACCACCCTAAGATACCATCTCACTCCAGTAAGATTGGCAGCCATTAGGAAGTCAAACAACAACAAGTGCTGGGGAGGATGTGGGGAAAAGGGTACACTTGTACATTGCCGGTGGGACTGCAAATTGGTGTGGCCAATTTGGAAAGCAGTATGGAGATTCCTGGGAAAGCTGGGAATGGAACCACCATTTGACCCAGCTATTGCCCTTCTCGGTCAATTCCCTAAAGACCTAAAAAGAGCATACTACAGGGACACTGCTACATCAATGTTCATAGCAGCACAATTCACAATAGCAAGACTGTGGAACCAACCTAGATGCCCTTCAATAGATGAATGGATAAAAAATGTGGCATTTATACACAATGGAGTATTATTCTGCATTAAAAAAATGACAAAATCATGGAATTTGCAGGGAAATGGATGGCATTAGAGCAGATTATGCTAAGTGAAGCTAGCCAATCCCTAAAAAACAAATGCCAAATGTCTTTTTTGATATAAGGAGAGTAACTAAGAACACAGTACGGGGGAAGAGCATGAGAAGAAGATTAAAATTAAACAGGGATGAGAGGTGGGAGGGAAAGGGAGAGAGAAGGGAAATTGCATGGAAATGGAAGGAGACTCTCATGGTTATACAAAATTACATACAAGAGGAAGTGAGGAGAAAGGGAAAAAAACAAGGGGGAGAAATGAATTACAGTAGATGGGGTAGGGAGAGAAGATGGGAGCGGAAGGGAGGGGAGGTGGGATAGTAGAGGATAGGAAAGGCAGCAGAATACAACAGACACTAGTATGGCAATATGTAAATCAGTGGATGTGTAACCGATGTGATTCTGCAATCTGCATATGGGGTAAAAATGGGAGTTCATAACCCACTTGAATCAAAGTGTGAAATACGATATGTCAAGAACTATGTAATGTTTTGAACAACCAACAATAAAAATTAAAAATAAAATAAATGATGTAAGCATAGTACAATGCATACATGTTTTGAAACTTTATGTGATCCATAAAAATGAATTATTTTTATGGTGTTTGTATCTATAAAAATTAGTCTAGAAGGTGGGGTTGTGGCTCAGTGGTAGAGTGCTTGTCTCACATGTGTGAGGCACTGGGTTCAATTTTCAGCATTGTCTATAAATAAATGAATAAAATAAATGTCCATCAACACTAAAAAGAATTTTAAAATAGTGTAAATTTATAAAGGGAAATATTGCTATTAACTTGAGTGACTTAACAAGGAAGTTAATCCATATGTATATTTGAATCGAGTTACTATGCCTGCATATGAACAAACTCAGATTTTTTAAAATAAAAGATCAAAAAAATCTTACCTTGGGCTGGGGATGTGGCTCAAGCGGTAGCATGCTCGCCTGGCATGCATGGGGCGCTGGGTTCGATCCTCAGCACCACATAAAAATAAAATAAAGATTTTGTGTCCACCGAAAAGTAAAAAATAAATATTAAAAAATTCTCTCTCTCTCTCTCTAAAAAAAATCATACCTTGATCTTATGTGACAATTTAGCTTGTAGAAAACTTAATATGGTAAACTTAATCAGTAATGCAATACGTCTTTCAATTTGCCTTGAAGGTATCACAAAATAGGGTTTACAACTCAGTGAGAGCAGTAGATTACAAAGATCTGTGAAAATAAATTATTACTAGTTTTGGTTTTAGTGGCCTTCTAATCAAAACAAACAAACTAAATCCACGGCTTAATGTAACAGCTTTTTTTTATCTGAGTAAAAACAAACAGCCTTATGTGAAATGCAGTCATGTTTCCATGTTTTCCTTTATTTCACCAGTATATGTACTTCCTGAAACAGGATTAGATGACTTAGAAATCTATACAGTTTGAGTCTCTTGAATTAAGTTAGTAACTTTGACTAACAATTTAAGTCTTTGATTTTTTCTCTTATTACTATTACCCTATAAAAACCAAAGCTTCATTGAAGAGAATGTACCGTTCCTAAACATGAGAAATTGATCTTTCACCTCCTTTAGATACAGCATAATTTGCAAGGTAGTTAATATTTCCCAATTTTGGTGCCAATATATTTTTTCTCATTTACCATAATTTAACTACATTAATATCATGATGAAATGTTTTTGATTATCAATATGTTAAAAATTCTTCAGACATTTGCAATATGATTTCTTTCCAATAAAGATGCTGTAATCACATAGAGATAGTTAACTATGGGCAATCGCTGTAATCACATAGAGATAGTTAATTATGGGCAATTGATATTTGTCAGTGTTTATGGGCGAAGGGCATAATTTTTCTGAGGACAAGATGTACACCCTGTCTCCTGCAGCCTGGTCATACTCAGTGTCCACTAGGTGGAGGAGAAAAGAGATCACCCAGGAAGCATGCTCAGTTTCTACCTGAGTTGGCTGAGCAGCAGCATACTTTACTGTACTGGTGAAAACAATCACAAGGTCACACCTGTGATGAGGATAGAAAATGGAGTCTCTTTCAGCCACCACCTCTTAGGTGTAACAGAATGTTATGAAAGACATTTTGGTATTCGGCTTGCCATTTGTGCCACAGACTGCCTGTTCTCTTATGGATTGTACTCAAATTGAATGAATTTCAAACAACATAAATTAACCTTTTGTAGAAGGATTTGTTATTTGAGCAAATATTTTCTAAATTTGTATTCTTTTTACTCTCATTATGCTAGGATGATAAAAGTTCAACATGTTACAATAAAATATTTTTGGTAATTTCCACTGCTTTTATTTTCATTAATAATTTCATTTCCTGTTTCTCTCTAGTTACAAAAAAAAAAAGAAAATGTCAATTAATGGTGCTTTTTAATGTCTGGAAAAATAAAAAAAATGAGAGTAATTAATAAATACTGATATTCAATTACAGTTGTAAGATAAAATACAGGATACTCTGTTTTGCCTGCAACATACTTAAAATAAAACATTATTTATGCTCTGCCTCTGTTTCTTTTATTATGACAAAGAAATTGTACTCCTATATTTATTTTCCTATTTTCATTTCTTCAATTCCTAGATCCCTGCTTCCGTGGAAGTCTCAATCCAAAACTCAAAGTGGGGAAGCATTTGGTACCAGCCAGTTTTGCCATTCTTATTTGAAATAAAAAATAAGCGTAGGATCTGGGGGTGTAGCTCAATGTTACAGCGCTGGCCTTGCATTTGTGAAACCGTGTGTTCAATCCCTGATAACACACACACACACACACACACACACACACACACACACACGCATGCACACACACACACACACTGAGCACAGGATTACAGGATGGAGAGCAGTCACAAATGTTCTTAAAAAAGAAAAAAAACCCTGTATTGCTACATAAAACTAATGTTTATTTTTTCTATGATGGGAAAACCATAAATAATGTAGTACAATTTTAGTTATGTTGCAGTATGCATTTCATAGAAAACACATCAGAATAGAAAACAATATGATCTGGAAAATATAAGTGATATATAAAATATAAAAATTTCATCATTAACAAAAAAAGTATGACAAGTATGTCAAATAAATATCAGAATTAGGTTGACTTTCACATTTCAACATAGACTCTTTGTTAGAATACACTTTTTGTCAGGAACATATGTAGGATTTTTATTTTAAAAAAACATCAATACTAATGAGGTATCTTATCCCATTTCCATTGCTACAGAATATGTGAGACCAGCTACTGTATACTGAATAGAGATTTTTCTCACAGACTGGAGTTTGGGCAGGCCAAGCACATGGCACTAGAAAGCTTGCTGCTTGGTTTGGCAGTCTCCTCAGATAGTAGAAGGCAGGGGGCAAGAGACTGAACACTGCGAAGCCTCTTTTGTACGTTCACCAGGCAGAGCCATTTGTGGCTTAGTCATCTCTTAAAGGCTTCACTTCATATTCTCACACAATCAAACCTCAGTATCATATTTTAGGCTTCTATTAAAAATTTAAGAGAAACAAAAATTACTAGGAAGTAATCCAAGTTCAAATTTAGAAATAAAGAAATTTTATCTATCTTATTAGAAGTAGAATTTGGAGCAGGACTGGTTAATTTTAGGTATATTATTGATTTAAAAATGCATTCTCTCTGAGAGTTGTTTGTTGCTACTGTTGTTGTTTTGTTTGGATTTTAACTGTGAGTAAAGGCAAACATATCAATACTGCTCTAAGTCAGGGAAGGCATTTCTTGGCTCTCCGGATTGTCAAAGTCCTAGTTAAGTCTGGGTTTTATGTTCCTCTCATTGGAAGTTTGCCATACCAACTGAAGCTTCTTCTCCTTTCTCATTCTAGCACATCAGGTGTATCCTAAAACTAGTTCCCCTGTAAATGGATCGCACACATTCTCACTGTAGTGTGCATGAGAAGGCAAATTGGTTTTCTTTCACCTCCTTCCAAGGGGAAAGGAAATATTTTTTCCTAGACTCCCTAACAACCAATGATACCTCTCTTTCTCCTGCTGTCTTACGGATTCATTCTTAAGCCACCACTGGTGACAGAGATATGAAGCAACACGAGTGGATTCTGCAAATTAGTGCCTATTTCTATATCATTGTCAGGAAGTGACATTTATTCAGGCCCTATGTCTGGCTGAAGACGGGAGGTTTACCAAAAAAATAGATAGATAGATGGATAGATAGATAGATAGATAGATAGATAGATAGATAGATACATGAATAAAATTTTAAAAAATCTCAGAAAAGGGGAGATTGATGCTAGTTAGAAAGAAGGAAGCAGATAAATTTAAACAATGAATCATGCTTAATAAAGATTTCCTATGAGTAGGCTGAATTAGAATGAGGAAAATAAGATAAGAAAAAAACAGAATAACTCAGATTGAAGCAAGACAATAGCTGTGGTAATGGAGAGAGAAAAAGATATGGGAGGCTGAAAACTGTAACAACAAATGGCCCACTAACTTTACCCTAAACTACAATAATGCTATTTAGCTATAAAACTAAATGCAGCATAATTGCTATATGTTATGCCTTATTATGAAAATCAATACTGTTTACAAATTACAATTTAAGAGGAACTAGAGAAAAGCAACAAAAATGACAAAAAAGACATGAACAATGTGACTTATTGTCTCTCAGGTTCTAAACCCACGATGGCTCTGTGGGGACCCATTAGGTAACTATAAAGATGTTACCAAACAGAAAGTGTAAAATGGCCAAAACCATGAGACTAAATATACAGTAGCTAACAGTGTGGAAAAGGAAATCTCTAGTCAAAATTAACTCTAGGGAAACCATAAGATGAAAAGAAGTTTGGGACAATTTCAAATATACCCCATATAAGTCTACCCAGGTGATCCTTTATTCTTTCTTTCTTTATTTTTTGCCAATTTTACTAGATAAATTTCTAAAGTTATCACTTAAATATTTATAAAGAACTTACCTGCAAAATTTGATGATTCCTAATATGTTCTTATTTTGCCTGCATAGTAATATGCTTTTCTCACTTTTTTGAAAGCTGCAACGTGCTTTCCATTTTTACACCTGTATGAAAAAAATCCAGTTTCCAACAACTATTATTTAGTTGTGTTTATTTCCAAGTTCACATTTTTATAACTATATATTGGATTGAACTATGTGTATGTGGTTCCATTTCTTCTAGAATGTTCTTGGGCTTTGTTTTTTCTCCCTCTCTTTGTTTGCTAGTTTTGTTTTCCTGCTATATGTCATTATTGTCTTTACTTGGAGACTAGGACTATGCTCTCTCTTGGGAATATTCTATTCTGATGTCCTGGATTAAAGGCAAGTTGTCCATCTGGGTTCTCTATCTTTTTCTTTAGCTTCCACTTTGATAATTTTTTTCCTAACAGCCAGAATTTCTGAAAAAACAGCCTCTACCTCAGAGCAAAGCCTGTCCAAGGAAGGGACATCACCTTTGTCCTTGAAAAAACCCACAGAGCACTTCTAGGCACATTCCCACCCTGCTAAGTTGTTTATCTACAAATAACAGGAGAGATCTGACTCAGTCAGGCTAGGTGGGGATCCATAGCAACCCCCTAGCAGCCACCAATCAGCATGAGACAGGGAAATACCTGGGATGCCAGATGACCCTCCCAGTAGTTTATGGTGGTTGATAACATGTTGGGAAATCATGTAGTTCAGCATGTACACCCCTCTTGGTTTAAACCAATCAGTTCAAATGAATACCCCTTTTGTACTGACCAATCACCCTTACCCAACTTGTTCCCACTAGTGAATGTGCTAATCATGTTTTAGAGTTGTTATTTGATTTTCCCTCCGTGTGTGATGATTTGCTAAGAGATGCTATGATGTATGTGGGGGTCCCTGCCTTCTCCAAAAAATGTATAAAACTGCTGCAAACCCTGGGCTCGGGGCCTCTCAGCGTCACCAGTTGCTGTTTGTGCGCGCAGAGGACCGAGCTAGCTTGCAATAAACACCTCTTTGCTGTTTACATCGCTCTTGGTCTCTGGTGGTCTTTTGGGGGTCCCAAATTCGAGCATAACATTTTCATTAAAGGCAGTATTTTCTTATATGTTTTCACAAATGGTTTCTTAACTGACCTGCCTTTTCAGGATATCTAACTGTATTTCTGTCATCACCATCTTTCTTCTGTTTTTATAAGTTTAGATTTATTAAGGAATAAGCCTCTTCTATAAAAAATTCATAGACTGTCATTTTATTCATGTTGTACCACCTTGGATTGCTACACAATTGTTTAGAGAGTCTCAGATTTGTGTATCAATCTTTTTGGAGCACTTGCATGTGCCTTACTGTGCTTAAGGATTCTTCACAAATATTTTCTCTTTCAATGGTCAAGTTTGATATATATTTCACTAACATCCACTTTTCACAGATGAATGATTTGAGCTCTATGAAGATAAAATACCTAAGATTAGACCATTAGGAAGTATTAGAGTCTATACTTGAACTATGGACTATCAAACTAAAACCTTGATTCATTTAATCACTGTATTTTTCTTCTTATTTCTCCTTTTAATTGGGTTTAGCAGGAGTCTACTTTTACAGTTATGCTTTGACATTATACTTGCTGAAAATACATCAAAATCCATATTTATTTATGAAGGCAGAGTATTTCCACTACATTTAGTCCCAGTTACCAGTTTTTTCTCTTGAGAAGTCATCCAAAAAACTTCATAGAGATTGTAGCACATTTTTCACTCAAATGCCTCATCTGGAATATATTTCATGATTGCATAGAGTGAGGCAGACTTTGCTTAATGCTGGCATTTCACTTCCTCAGCATTTTCCTAGACAGCCATTGATCTGATCTGTGGAATTATCTCTACGCCTTTACAAATGTTAATTTATTTCCTGTTTCTGAATACATCAGAGGGAATCTCCCTTAGGTAAAACTTGAGGATTAAAACTGGATTATTTTCTTTCAAGACATACAGAGAACTTTTTATTTTATCAAACACTATACAGTGGCACTTGTTATTATGAGGACGAAGGAACAAAATGGGTAAAGGCCACTGAAGTAGAAAGCAGATCCATCTGATGCCCTTAGTGGGTTCAGGACAAGTCGAGGGCTATTGCTTTCATTCTTTGAGCTTGTGTTTCTTTACCTGTAATTGGAGACAATAATAGGGCCTATCTCTAGTGTTTTTAGATGTAATATAAATAAAGGGCTTAGCAGTGACTGGCCTTGAGTAAGTACTCAATGATGGTTAACTGCTATTGCTACTATTTCAACCTGCTTCAATGGGAAACCTCAAGCCTACATTAAACTAGCTTGGTTCTTTTTTTCTTTTTACACAGAAATGGAAAAATAAATTGGCTTTTTAACCCCCAAACAAAGAAAACAAAAAACAATATAGTAGATATTAGGAATGAGAAAGTGAAAAGAAATCTTCTTCTCTTTGGATTTATTGTAAATAAAAGAATCTTGGACTTCAACCAACCTTTCTGGCCACTCATTAAAAATCATTTTCATCGGTTCCTAGTCATCAATACATTCCCTCTTTTTTTTTTTTTTTTTTTTTTTTTTTTTTTTTTTTTTAGTCAGCTTTTTCCCTGCCATAACCAAACAAAAACCTGACAAGAACAATTAGAGGAGGAAAAGTTTATTTTAGGGCTCCTTTCAGAGGTCACATGAGTCCATTTGTGGGGGCCTGTGATAAGGCAGAACTTCATGAAACAAGTGTGTTACTAAGAAAAGCAACTAGGAACATGGTAAGAGGAAGGAGAGAGAGAGAGAGAGAGAGAGAGAGAGAGAGAGAGAGAGAGAGAGAGAGAGAGAGAGGAGAGAGAGAGAGAGAGAGGGAGAGGGAGGGGGGAGGGGGAGGGGCAAGCAGGCTCCATTTAACAAGGACAAAATATAAAACCCAAGGACAGGCCCCCAGAAACCCATTCACTTCCTCCACACACACCCTACCTCTCTACAGTTACCACCAAGTTAATTCCCATCAGGGTTTTACCTAATCAGTTAATCCCCATCAGGGATTAATTGATTAGGTAAAACCTTTTATAACCCAGTAATTTCATCTCTAAGCTTTGTTGCATTGTCTCTCATATGAGCTTTTGGAAGATACTTTACATCTAGACCATGACAAATATTAATATTTAGAGCATTTAATCTCAGCCCTCCTCAGTTTTCTCCATGAAAAACTAATGCATGAGTACTTCTATCATTGAAATTTCACAAACATGCAAATAATCACTAATTCTCTATCTTAGTCTATTTAATTCCTAATGTGTTAAATAGTTCTTAAAATATTTGTACTGATATACTACAGATACTTCAAGCTAATGTGGCTAAATGAAATTCTCATCCTCTTCCACATTGTTCTTCTTAGTGTATTATCCAGCTTATTAAGTGGTGAGTTCCATCATATACACCTACTCCTGAAAACTAGACAGTTTCTCCTTTCTTACTCCCTCACTCAGTCACTGAATCCTGTCAGCTTCATCCTACTGTCTCTCTCAAATATTCCTCTCTACTTCTTACTATCTGAGATCAAAACTTTGTTAATTCTTTGTTAGATCTGAACACTGTCCTCTCAATTGCCCTTCTGAATTGAAACACTTCCTCTTTTCCAATTCAATCTTTAACCTGCTATCAAAGTGGTCTTTCTAATGGATTAAGCTCTCCTTTGCTAGAAATCCTTTATTGCTATCAAGACAGAATCTTATAATACATCAAAGCCTTTGTTTCCTTACTGCTAACCCACTTTCTGACTTTCCAAGTGGCTCATAACAATATTGGCTAATTCTAGAAACCATCCAATTGCATAAGATAGGTGCATAGTGAATGGCTCAGTCTCTCTCTCTCTCTCTCTCTCTCTCTCTCTCTCTCTCTCTCCTCTTCTTCTTCTCTCTCTCTCTCTCTCTCTGTCTCTCTCTCTCTCTCTCCCTGTCTCAACTACAAATACTATAGATATACATGTCCAAAAATTTTAATGCACTAAGAACAAGATTAATACTATTATTTTTAAATTTATAGAGTTTAAATTGAAAAATACTACAAGTACCTATGACAATATTTTTTAATGGTTGAAAAAAAAGAAAGTAGAAATTATCATTTCATTTTAAACAATAGTCCTTTTATTTTATTATTTTAATTTTATAATTATAATCCCAATATTTTATTATAATTGTAAATAATAGTGAGATTCATTTTTTCATATTTGTGCATAACATAATTTGGTCAGTCTTATTCCTCAGTATTTCCCCTTCTCCTCCCCTCCCCATTTACTTGCTTTACTCTGCTGATCCCCTTCTATTATTGTTGTTATTTTAATTAGACCATTATAAGCACATATATATGTATACATATATACTCATATATGTATATATATATGTGTGTGTATACACACACACACACACACACACACATATAATTAATTGTGGTATGTTGAAATGCAGACATAGCGTAATTTGGTAAATACATTCCCCATTCCCACCCCATGCCTTCCCCTTCTCCTTCCCACTTGTGATCTCCTTCCAATACTCTATTGGTCTGTCTTCCATAAACAATAACCTTTTGTATATAACCCTACTTGACTCAGGTCAAGGTGAACATCTTAACATTAACATAAAGCACTGGAAAATTACATAACACCTTTATTTACTTATGAACAGGGGAACATATCCATCAGTTCTATTAATTTGCATGGTTTCAGCTCTGAAAGAAAGCATATGACTCTTCATCATGCCTATCTGTGGCAAGCCAATTCTCACACTCCCCAAGGTTAACAGACTGGATAAAATGCATGTAAAACTTTTATATTCCACAGTGGATTATCAGATTTTTTCTTTTCTTTTCTCTTTTCAGAATCCCTGAAGTGTTTTTCTTCAAACATTAAAGTTATGTCAGCTTGTTGGACTCCATTACCAGCAAGTAACAAGATTTTCTTCACCTTTTAAACTCAAGATCCAAAGAATGTTAGTATATCATGAAGCAATTATTTATTCCAATTAAGATAAAAGGTATACAGTGCAAAGGATTTACCACTGTCATTAAATATATTAGACAAATGGATGTATTTTAGGATTAAGTCTTTTTAAGCTCACTTGTGAGATATAGCCTGGTGGGAAAGCAAAAGAGTACTGCAATTTCATTATTTTGGAGTTGAACTTTAAATACTGAGTGCATACATTCCTCTAAAGATTAAAAGGCATTTCATTTAGTCCATGGTTTGCCACATGAAGTTGATTACTTCTAAATTTGATAGAATCCTATATAGTGAGTTTCATCAATTCCAGGGGAGAACTATAAAGCTCTGACATGAAAGTCTCAGAGTGGTGCTATGTCAAATTAAGTGAGTGTGTAGGCACCTCTATAGATTTTAATTCTCAGGAAACTAGTTTCCTGCAATATTTCTTTTTCCGATAATAAATGACCACTAAGAGATTAATAAAACCCTGTAACAACCAATAACAGAATGAACATGTACTTTAGTATGATTATATACATTGCCTTTTAACTTTAGTACATTAGGTAAATCTTACTGAAATTTTATAGAAAATTAAATGTTGTATTATTATCCATTATTAAAGCAATGAGAGGTACAGATCACATATAAGAAGGGTAAACCCTTTAACTCCTTATGTTTTAAAAATACACGAGCAAACATTTGTTCAAGTTTTGGTTCATCAGGGGGAACTTTCCTGATCATTTCAGTCCTCCTACTTTGTCTATCCTTTCCCATGTCTTATTTTTCTGTTCCATACCCACCTCTACTGAAATGGCACTATTTATTTATTTTGTTGTTTTGAGTTTCCACTATACAGACCTTTGAATCAGTGCCATTTTGCTGATACTTATGTTTCTCTATTACTATCTATTAGCTACATTTATAAACTCAAGTCTATATATCTAATGGATCTGATACTAAACAAGGTTAATTTTTGCTATTGGACATAATGGTAAAAGAGCAAAGATTATATATCCTTCTAAACCTCATCTATAAAATGAAAACACTAATAATGTCATTTAGGGGCTTTGTTGATTGAGTATATCAAATGAATCCAAGTAAAAGAACTTTAAAAACAGAACTTTAGAGTTGACTAAGATTGTTTTCATCATTATTGCTGATTTTATTTTTTGAACCAGTGTCTTAAATCAACTTTGAATTCTAATACATTCTTCAAACAATCTTGGTTTTAAAACGGAAGAAACAAACATATCTCAGACTATAATTTTTTTCACTCACATATCATCTACTGTGTAACTAAAACAAACAACAAAATCATAAGTTTCAGGAAGAAACTTGGCATCTGAGGAGACAGCAGAAGCAGGAATCTCTCTTTCACTTGCTCCTGACATTCTCCCATTAAGCAAGCCATAAAAAAATCTCTGACCTTCCTCAGAAGTAGTTCATTAGATCCTTAATACAAAGGGAACAAATGTAAAACCCAGAGGAGCTTTATGTCTCTAATTCTGAATATTCAGATACATGCAGAAGAATCTATTCAAGCCAGTTTTTAACTACTAGATTATACTCCTCTTTCATTAAATCCTACTGCTATTTTGCTATCCACTCTTCCTTAGATCTAAGCATAAAAAGGCACAGTTTTCTGTTTCTTTGAGGCATTATTGAAGGCACCAATGTCATGTAACAATTATACTGAATATATTTTTATGCCTTTCTCTTGTTAATATCTCTTTGTTTAGAGGGTGTCTGTCATGAACCTTGGTATGGATAAGAAGAAATTGCTCATTTTCTCATACACAAAGGAAAATCAGTTATAAAATAAAAAATGAAAACAATAGCCTGATTATTGCATCCCTATATCACTAATCACCTTTCTTAGAGGTATAGCTTTTTGGAAGATTTTAACATAGTTAGTTATCATAAGAAGCTTGGTAAACAAAGGATAGTGCTGAGGTAGGTGTGAACATGGATTACTTGGCAATATTCTTCTAGTTTGAAGACCTGAAAGGAAATGGTAGGGGAACAGGGCCAAGATGATCTATAGAATAAGAGCTAATTGACATGAGTATGGCCATGAAACAGATTTTTGTTTTTCATGGTGATGATCACCAAAACTCACAGAGGATACTTTTAACAATGAATGAACATGAGGCATCCCAAATGTATCAACCAATACTTCTAATCAGCCACCCACCTTGACCAGGTTTGTATGAATAGTGTCACTGGTGACCAAAATAGCATGGACCCAAAAGAATGTTTTTATCTCAACAAAGATGATGTAGTTAGTGTCACTGCTAAATATGCAACTTTTAAACAGAAACAAACTATGAGCCTTTGACATAGCATGATTTCTTGAAGGAACTGGGTCAGGTTGGTTTAATAGGACCTTTGTATGTTATAGTGGCAGTTACTAGCAGCTTTAATACCTATTCAGGATAAGGATTTTTCTTTCCTACCTGCACAACCATTTAAGAGCTTAGAAAATTCCTAATGTAGTGATATACAATTTCATGCAATATTCCAGCCAATAAAGATAATTTTTTTGACATAGAAGCTGCAACTAATGGAAAATGAGTACAAAATGCAGTGATAATGTAGGTTCCCCATCTACACAGGTAGGCTAATAAAGAATTGGCCTACTAAAGCCTAAGTTAAAATGCCCTCTCAGAACAAAGACTCAATGGAACTGAAACACCTTTATCAGGTCTAGTATGTTTGTTGAATCATTGATCCATATGACCCCAATAGCATATTGTCTCAGAGACAAGGAATACAAGGAGGATTTGTCTTTCCTATCTTAATTTCCAGTCTTATCCTTGGAGAATTGTATTTCCCCATACTCAAAAACCTCAGTCCCTACTATATTAGATACCCTGTCACCAGAGTGGGTGTGGGGGGTGGAATTTCCACCAGGGGTAATAAGAAAGATTCCTCTAAGCATAAAGCTACAAATATAATCATTTCATTCAAGGTCCCTCATTACTATATTTTAGTAGGCTCATGAATATGAGCATTATTTTTCTGGAGATAGATAAGGTAGATAGAAGTGAGTTGGGAATCCCAGTGATTCCCTCGGGCAACTCATGGAACTGCCCTGCATTGCCCACTAAACGTCCTACGGGAACTGTGGCAAATGTGGCCTGACTAAGATAAGGTTACTATAGCCATAGCTTTTTTAAAGACTAAGAGTATGAAGTCACTCCACCAGTATAGGATATAGACTAGAAAAAGTAGAGTCTGAGGATGAAGGGAATCTAGAACAGCTGTGGGAGTTTAGAGGCAATAAGTATTGCTAATGATGGAAAGACAGGCCAGCTGCAGTAGCAAAGCCAGTAGCTTACTTCATTGATCCTTGTCCCTTAAATCTTTCCAAGACTGAGGCAAGTTTCTACAAGTAATTGGACTTTACCCCCACTCTCTCCTTCTCTGCTAGGGAAATAAATGAGGTTCTATTGTTCTTATAACTATAAAGACTCTGCATTATAGTATGAGGTGATGAAGGTGGTATGAGTTCAGATATTCTAGGGTTGGAATATATCATTCTGCCACATGCACCAGTCAACACCTTCCACACCTTACCAGTATTGTTTTAGCTGCCATGTAGACATTAGGTCTGTGTGAGATCTGACTTACCCATTTGAAAATAACTTCACCACTCTGCCTCATGCCTGCTCCATCTGCAGAGGATTCCCTAAGGATGACCCCATGGGACTCAGCTCAGTGATCAAATATGTATAACTGTCAAGTAGCCAGGACTTAATAACCATCAGAGCAAAATTTAATCAGTGAGGGATCGAAAACTATGAATGAGTTGTTCTGCTTCTCTTATCCCATGATGGTCAGTCCTATGTAAACATATCAGTAGTCTATGTGGCTTCGATGGGGTCATCTTAAGATGATCAAGCCACCAGCAATACCAGCTGTCAAACATATCCTCATATTGACTCTCCCTCCTAACCCACTTCTCTTTCTCATCCCTCTGCTCACTGGGATTGCACTGCCTAGTAAGTCACAGAAATGAAGCCATCTACTTCAGGCTATATATTTAGAAGAATCCAGACTGAGATTGAAAATCTCTCTTATAATTTTGCGTGATATTTCTGAAATTAAAAAAAAAGTGCATTTAAGGGTATATTTTGAAGGTATCAAAACTATGAATTGAGATAGCACTTGTACACTCAGAAATGTATATAGATTTTACATTCAGATTAATACTTTGCATGTAAATTTTTTTTGATTTTCCTTATTTTGTTAATTTATGTAATAACATAAGGTCCAAACAATTAGTACCTAAAATTTTCTTTGGTTGATGAAAAAGTAGGAATGATAGTCAAATTTATCTCTTTCTTTTTATAATGTCTTCAAAATTAATACCACAGAAAAAATTACTACTTGACAAGATATAAGCATATTATAATAATCTTTTGTTAGATTTTTGAAGGAAAACAGTAAATCTTTTTCTGTGATATCATATTACTAAATAAGAAATCTAAAAAGTGATGTGACTGATTCTCTGAGTGAGTATGTCCATATAGAATAAGAGATGCAACTGAAACTAAACACTGAAACTTAAGATACTTCTAATTTCTAATTCCTTCATAAAATATAAAATCATCCATCTTCCCTTTTTTGTTAGGCTTTTCTATTTGACATTCAATGCATCTCTCTCTGTCTCTCTCATTTTCATTATCATTCTACCTCTTTCCTTTCTTAATCTCCAATCTCTCTCTCTCTCTCTCTCTCTCTCTCTGACAAAAGGTGTGCAATTCAAATATGACAATGTCCAGATATTCCTGAATTCCTTGTGTAGCTGTACAATCTCTCAGTAGACTTCATGCTACAGGATGGATGTCTTGCTCTATCATTCATATAAATATTACATTAGTTGGATCCTTTTGTTAAAATAATACACAGCATAAAATATGTAATGTATAAAGTCTGTAATTTTATAGGAAATCCAAGAGGGACCAAACTCTCTCAGGTGATAAGCTTTCATTAATCACAGGTGTCAGTACTAGTAAAGAAAGCAACATTGAGGTTGCCTAAAGCCATGAACCACTAGAGAGCATGAGAAGTTAAAAGATATATATGACAAAATCAGATCTTCTTAAGACTAAGCCCTGTGGTACAAAATATTAAATTGCGCTCTACATCTTTAGAGGGATAATATTTCATTGTTTTAACAGCTCTACTTTGTCATGTTTACATGCTTACATTTCAGAGTAAATAATGCTCTATTGCATCTGAGGGCTGTATTTTATCCAGTTACTTGACTCTCTGGAGTAATGAAACTCACCTGCATGTCATTTAACCTACTTCTTGGCTGAGTTGCCTATAGTTCAGCAAATAGGGTTTAGAGTATAGCTATTCAATGGGCACCAATATGACCCAATGGAAATGTCTCTGAATTTATAGAAACCCAAACTAAAAGAAAGTAGTCAATTGTACTAATGCACTAAAGGATACATAGAGAGAATAAAAGAATATTTAATTTTTAGACAAAATAGTAAATAAAACATAGAGTCCCATAGTGGAACTCTAAGACTTATGCTCTTATTTGATAAAGGCTATAGAATATAGCATTCTGTTGACACTTGAAAATTGTATTTTAACATTATCTGTTTGCTTTTTTATAGCAAAGCATTTTTAGATTTTTAGTCATCAGAATGATTGTTTTCCACTGTTTTTAAATATTGATGTACCCAACTTTCATCCTGGCACCTAAATTTTCCTAACAGATTGTTTGCTGAGAAACTAACTTCCACCCTAATAGCTATAAAGGAAGATTTTGAGACATTAAACCCACACAATAGAATGATCCCAGAGAGATCCCCCATTCACATCAGTTAACAAAAGAAGAAACAAGAAATCTCTCATTGGCTTAATCTGAAATTTGGAAAATTGTAGCATCTAATGTTAAGTACCTTCATTATATGGGGTCAAATTCAGTGATCCTGAAGGTCAAATACAGCTGTCTGAGCTGCTGTGAAGGGCAGGTTGATGTGTAAAACTCCTCAGTTTATTTCAATCATCTCACATACATTTAATTAGTAAAACACTGTTGAATGAATAATGAGAAGTAGCAATTTGATTGTAGGGTTATCTAACATCAGAACATGGAAACCATGGAAATCATAATCTTTACTGCAACTTGACTGAGGTTTCTTCTTAAGCTGCAATCATAGAAGCCCAATTAAGGGAACATTGCTTTCCAGGAGGCAATGTGACACCCTTATGTTCCACTACAGAGTCCTGTACAGTTGTTTTTAAAGTGTTAGTCTCCAGCTCTTTGTAAAAATAAAGATGGTGATAATTGTGATAAACTGTTTTTTCATGGTATGAGTATACACTGAGATCATTGGTGATACATAAAATAATGGGATTTTTGTTTTTTCAATAAAAAAGTAAGAAAAGCCATTAGGTGCACTGGAGGTTGTGTAAATATAACATACAAGAATGTTATAGAAAACACATTCTGAAGCAAGCTAAAATAGGTAATGACTATAATAATTGATGGTGTTTAGAATAAAAATGTTTACTGAAAAACCATAAACATTATACACAGAATGATAGAGGAGAGAAGAAATTAGACCTACAGAGAAAACAGAACACTAGCACACTATTTGTTCTTCAGTAATTTAAATAAATACACGATCAAATAAATCTTGTTTTAGTCTTTGCCCTCTCATAATACAGCACACAGAAGACAAGAATATTACCAGTGTGTGAGCATTATTTATCCTTGATAAAATAAAATTAAAGATACAGCTGCACAATTTGGAAAGTGAAAGGGAGAAGTAGTGATGGGCAAGAGCATTATTTCATGCATTTTATTTTGAGTACTGGGGATTGAACCCAGGGGTGCTTAACCACTGAGCCACATCCCCACCCCTTTTATACATTTTTATTTAGAGAGGGGGTCTTGCTGAGTCATTAAATGTCTTGCTAAATTGCTGAGGCTGGCTTTGAACTCTCACTATTCTCCTGCTTTAGAATCCCAAGCTGCTGGGATTATAGGCATGCACCTGGCTTATTTCATTCTTCTGTGAAGAATAAGCAAATGATGCTATGGAGAAATTAAGAGGTCAATAGTTGTAGGTGGATATTGGCATAGAAAGGTACTAGAAATAAATGCTAGAGGTTTAAGCTTTATATCAGAAGGCAATAATCGATGTATAATGGCTGGAACCAATGCAAGTAATAGTGATACAAGTGTGCTATTTATAATTATCAAGATAATTGAGAGGAGAAAATAAACCAGTTTGCTTTTGAGAAATACAGTTTCCAAGAAGAAAAGTTTTGACAAAAGATTTATGTGCTTTATTGTCACATTTGGGTAACTTTTAAAAAGTCCTATACATGTTTTACTTTTTAAAAACATTTAGGACCAAAATAGTTAGGGAAGAGTAAGGAATATTTAAAAGAAAGAAGTGCTTACAAGAAAGGATTAACCAGGAATTTAGCTGTCTGTTGAGACAAACCAGGACACATTTACCCTTCGAACAAGATTTTTGGGTGTACATTCAAATCCAGATGGACAGATAGTTGCCAAGAGGAAGATCTTCTTCCATTTTCTCATAACATTTGAGTGACCTCTCTTGGTTAGGCCAGTATATGGATGTAGACAACAATTTGAAGAAGAGAGAAGAAACTGACTTATTAAAATTTTCTTTCCTTTATACATTTTGTTATAAGGTGCTGGTATTTGGTGATGGCAGTAGACTTTCTCATAGAAGCCAAGAATTCTCCTGGTTAGAAAGATATTATGATAGTCTTGATATTCTGTATTTTAGAGTTTACTTATCCGGAAGGAAAGAGATTATCCAAGTGATACCGACTGGCAGGAAAGTGCATTAAGGACAGCAAGAGGAAACACAAGGAAAGAAGAAAAATTATTATGAGGATGTTTTGTAAAAATAAATAAATAAAATTAAAAAATCTCATTGTCCTTTTTAAAGAAAGAGAGTTTTATCTTGTGAATGAACCTTTCTGTAAGGATGCCTGGACTCCCAAATTATGAGTGAACATTTTCCTCATCACTATAATTATTAAAGTATCCAATTACAATATCTTTCTATTAGTTCAAGATTATCTTGCCTGTGATCATTTCTCTGCTACACTGCTAAACTCATCACAGTGCAGAGACCCTGAACAGCGATGATACCTATGAATTCAGCAGTTCTCTTTTGTTGAAGTGAGCCCCATACTAACTTTGTCTGATGGTCTTCAGGTTCTTGCTAACCTCCTAACATGTTGTTAACTTGTCTGTTTTACAGAATAAGCATTAAAACATGATAACACATAGCAGGGACACTGCCCTCCATGGAACATGTAGAACCAGACTAAATGTTTTTTTGGGGTTTGTGAGAACTTAAGCAGAATTCAAGTATTGTTGACCTTTGCTCTACTATCATCTGCTCTGCTACCATTTTCACTCAAATGTGACCAACTCATGTCACAGTTTATTCTTTATGACTTACTCTTCTAAAAATCCTAGAGAAAGAGAGAGACACAAGTCCTCTGTGCCATGGAATTCCATAAATATATCTGGGCATACTCTAATATACGCAATTCCCATCACTTTGCAGCCACTGAAAAAATATTTTTATGCCTTTTCTGTAAGGTGTGAAAATAGTTCTATGTCAGTATGCCTCCCCTACTCTGTGATTTACAGTTAACTGATGCACTTTGAGTTTTATACTACTAATGATGATCAGGATAATGCTTTTAATATTAAAAACAATGACAATAGAAATAAATCAACGTTCTTGTTTTTTATTTTTGTTAATTTGAAAGTCACAGCTTTTAAGACTACTGAAAATCAAAATTAAATTTACACTGAGGTCTTTAGGTTCTTATGTTACAATTCTACACTTAGCTTTAATCATTTCAATGCATATCAATCACCTCGATTCATGTTAAAAAACTATTTTTAAAGAAATAATATTGACTATGAACTAAACACATCTCTAAGAATTTATATATGTTGTGCATTATGCTAGAACCAAAGGATGTAGGAAATGAGTAATACCATGTGCTTTTCAAAGCTACATTAAAAAAGAGAGACATAGTCTAAATTATAATGCATGATGGGAAATACTATTATATAATTATGATGAGATGAAAGAGTATCTAAAGTAGTTTATTAAAAGTTAATGTAATGTTTGATGGGAAAGAAGCAATTTGGTTTAGACATCTGAAAGAGATGATTCAACAGGAATTTCAAACAAACATTATTAAATACAAGCAAGAAAGCCAAGTAAATTATAGGAATAAGTAAAACGCTTCCTCAAAATAATACACAGTAACAATAAATTCTTAAGGGAAGAGACAGGAGACAGAAGTAGTAGTATTTAGCAGTATGGTGACTGAAACCATAAGTATGGGCTAGGGCTGGGGCTAGTGGTAACACATTTTAGTGGTAACACATTTGCCTGGCATGTGTGAGGCACTGGGTTCGATTCTCAGCACCACATATAAATTAAAAAAAAAAAAGGTCTATCAACAACTTAAAAAAATTTTAAAAATTATTGATTATGAGGTCAAAGTATAGAATCAGAAAAAAAACAATTTGTGAAAGTATTTTTCCATGATCACAAACATGTTTTATAGCTGTTTGATACTAAGTAAATGAGAAATGATTGCTTGATTGCATATGATGAATGAACATAGAGCTCTGTACTCATTAACCCTCCCTGATTTTAGAGTGAAAATAAGGACTGTAATGAGCAATTTCATGATTGTAAAGAAGTCCAAAGTGTAATTTGACATAAAAACATTAAGATAGGAACTCAGGTTTTCTGTTTTTCTGTTTGCCTTTTCAAATTTACTTCAATCATGCTTCCTAAACTAGGATATTTCATTTATTGCCACCTTTTATTAGTTGAATCCTTTGAATTGATAAATTTTATTTTTTCGGAGTAAGATTGAACAGAAAGTTCAGGAAGTTCCTGTATATACACAACCTCCCCATAATTAACATCCCACACCACAGAGGTATTATTATTTTTTTTTAACAATTGGTGAACCTATATTGACACATCATTATCATCCAAAAACCATAGTTTAGATAGGGGTTCATTCTTGGTGTTGTACTTGGCTTTGGATTTATAGAAATGTAAAATGACAAATATTCATAACTGTAGTATTATTAGAAGAGTTTCCCTCTCTTAAAAATCCTCTATTATACCTATTCATCCTCTTTCCTCCACAGACTCTAGAAATCAGCATCTTTGCACTGCCCCTATTGTCTTTTCCAAAATGTCATTCTATTGAAATTGTACAGTATGTTTCCCTTTCATATAGGCTTATTGCTTATTTCACTTAGTAATACACATTTAAAATTCTGGCATATTTTTTATGGCTTGATAGTTTGGTTTTTTGTTTGTTTTAACACTAAATAATAGCATCTCAATGTCTGGATATACCACAGTTTATTTATCCATTCACCTGCTATTTACCTGATAAACATTCATGTGAAGGTTATTGTGTAGATATATTTTTCATTAATTTAGATTAATGCCAGGGAATATGATTGCTGGATCATATGATAATATCATGTATGGTTTTTTAAGGCACTGCCAAACTGTTTTCCTAAGGGCCTGTTTTGCATTCACACCAGCAATCAGTGAAATTTCCTATTGCTCCACATCTTTGCCAGCATTTGATATTTTGATTTTTCTGGATTTAGACTATTCTAAATGATGTGTAGTGGTAACTAATTTTAATTTGCATTACCTTGATTACATCTGAGTCTGAATAACTTTACATATTCTGCTTGCCATTTGTATCTATTTTTTTGTATTTGTATATTTATTCCCATATTCCTTCAGAACCAAGAAAACAGACTGTTTAGTAAACATGACTGAAAAAATTTCTAATTCTGATCCAATTTTAAATTTTTTGTGCTCTCTTATGCATGTCATTTGAGATCAACATCTATTTTATACTAATGTGAAATGTAATTAATTCCACAATATTCTAATAAATTAGTCAGTTGTTTTTAATTTAATTAGGGGGAAATTTTGTAATATATCATTTAATAGAACCAATTTTCAGAGATGTGTTTTAGTAGTATAGCATGGAGCAAGAGTTGTAGCTTTGTTTCCAGCTTTCTGGATGATGCTACTTTCTACCCACAGGTGAGGACCATCAATTAAAATTTTGACATTTGAAAGCAAATAGATCAGTGCTTATTGATCCAAATTTGCCATGCACCTACTATATAGCATATTGAAGTCAATCCATTAAAGCCTCATTTTACAGCCAAAACAACAAAAAAAAGGTATAGTCATGTAATAAATAAATAAATAAATAAATAAATAAATAACACATTTATGCTGTTTTTCCTTTTTTCCTTTGTATCAACTGTATTATTACAAGAATAAATAAATACTCTTTCCTGTTTACATGGCTGCCTCATGATCATCCTTCAGATTACTGATGATCCTTTGGATTTCTACTGAGACTTGAAGTTTCTTCATGGAGAGGCTTCTCCAATAACTCTTTTTTTTTGTATGTGTGCAAAAATAGATATGTTGAACTTTATTTAAATATTACACAGCACTTTCATATATTCAAACAACACATGGAACCCCTTAAATATGTATAATTAGTGTTTTTATGTTTTAGTTAAAAATTAATTCAATAAAAACTCTACAAATTTTTAGCGAGTTACTCTTGTTTGAAAATGTACTTTGTTATTAATTAATTTATTTAAATTAAATATATATGAGAGCAGAATACATTTTGATTCATTGTACACAATTGAAGCACAACTTCTAATTTCTCTGTTTGTATATGGTGTAGCATCATACCATATGTACGGTCATATATGTACCTAGGATAATGATGTCCATCTCATTTCACCATATATATTTTGTTGAAATGTCTTTTCAGGCCTTTTCCTCATTTTTAATAGAGTTGTTTACTATCTTATTATTGAAGTTAAATTTTTTGGTATATTTTTGACAATAGTCCTTTAGTAGACATATATTTTTCAAATATTTTCTCTGTCTGTGGCCTGTCTTCTCATTTTGTCAGCATTGTCTTTCACAGAGTTTTCAATTTTAATGACATTCAGTTTGTCAATTATTTCTCTTATAGGTCATGCCTTTGGTATTGTGTCTAAAAAGTCATTGGTGTATCCAAGATCAGCTAAGTTTTTTCCAATATTATTCTCAGGGTTTATACTCCTGCATTTTACATTTACATCTGTGATTGATTATGAGTTAGGAACTCAGTTTGAAACTCAAGAAAACAATTTATATAAATATTTGAATAGTTAATACAATATTTTCAAATGGTAAAAAAGTCACATTTAAACTTAATAATATTAAAGCAACAGACTGAAGTTACAAGTCACTACTAAAGTACCTCTTCTTAGGGGCTGGGCATATGGCTCAGTTGGTAGAGCACTTGCCTTGCATGCACAAGTCCTTGGGTTCAATCCCCAGCACCACCAAGGGAAAAAAAATAACGTATCTCTTCTAGTTCTCTGAAATGTATATTTATATATGAATGCTGCTAACTCAATAATAGTAGATCCACTCATACATATAAATTCTAAATGATGCTAGTTATTGATAAAATAAAGTTCTCATTATGTTTGCTACATTAAATATATATGTGTGTGTGTGTGTATATATATATATATATATATATATATATATATATATCTTGTCTTTCTTTGAGAAATTAAGAATCCTTTTTAGTAAAAGTGACATTTCTGGTAACTTGTTTGTCTTAGATAAGTATCATCTTTTAGTGCATAATTTTTGCTTGGATTCTGAAAGAAAAGGAAATGTATAATGTAATAAATAACTTGAAATTAATGGTACACTTTTATTTTATTTATTTTTCATTCTCCTTAAAAACTTCCAAACATAGCTGGGCATGGTAGTGCATGCCCATAATCCCAGCAGCTTTGGAGAGGCAAGAGGATCACAATTCAAATCCAACCTCAGAATTTGGGGATACCCTAAGCAAACTAGACAGACTCTTTCTGAAAGTAAAAAATACAAAAAAGGGCTAGAAATGTGGCTTAGTGGTTAACTGCCTCTGGGTTCAATTCCTCACACCAAAGGGGGGGGGGAAGAAAACCTTCCAAATTTACATTTTTTTCTTATATGTATTTACCAAAGAATTCAGAATTAAATATTACCTTAAGGATATCAAACCTTATGAAACCTACCAAACTATCAACTTATTCATTAATTCTGACTCATTCCTATAATATTTGTTGAGCACTGATCATGTTCTTGTTACATGAGATTTAAGAAAATATAATCTCTTTCTTGTAAAAACTATCACTCTCAGTAAACACAGAAATATAATAATATAATTGCAGTATAGAGAATTATGAATAAGCTAGGATTAACTACAGAATATACTTGTGGCACAGGGGATAAAATAATTAGCTCTTGGAGGAGTTAAAAAGATAAGTATTTTGAACTGAGTTCTTCAAAATCAAATGTAGTCATTCAGGGTGAGGTATGAGGTGGGTTGCCAACACCTGGAGGAGGAAGTCATATGGGAATCCAAAGCCACAGACAGAACCAATATGTGGAGAGATTTTTATTCCATGATAATGAATTCTTAGGCAATACTGACTGATTAAATTATTTTAATAATTTACATAGTGAAATAAAAGTATTGGTTTTGTATTTTAAATGATTTAGCAATTATCCAAATATGTTTATTTAAATTAAATACATTTTACTGGTTTCTAGTGCTAGGGATATAATAGTGAATGCAGCAAACATTGTTCAGGCTGAGTATTCTTTATTCAAAATACTTTGTACTAGGAATATTTCAGATTCCAAATGTTTTTATATTTTGGAATATTTGCATATATGTAATGAGACATCTTAGGGATGGAGACCATACATTTCAACATGAAATGCATTTGTTTCACATATGCTTTATGCTCATGGCTTGATAGTTACACAGCTTTTTAGCATGGCTTTGTTTAGAGTAAAAAGCCACATGAAGTTAGCTTTGGGATTCCCAACTTGTGGGATTGTGTCAGTGCTCAAAAAGTTTCCAATTTTGGAGCATTTGGGGCTTTTGATATTTGGATTAGGGATGTTTTACCTGTATAATTATAATAAAAATGGAACAGGAGAAAAGAGATCTAAAAGTTCAGGAGATGGATCAATTACTTTTGTTTATGATTTGGTCACCTAAGAAAAGAGTAATGCAATAAATGTTTAGATATTAATGATCCCTGAATTTCCTGAGCATGGGAAAATGTTGGCAACTGTGACAAAACACACTGTAATAGTGAAAAATGATGTTCCTCAGATGGAAATGAGCATTCAAAATGGCATTAGAAGTTTTTTCCATTTGAAGTGTGGAAAACAGCGTAGTAAAGATGTAGAATAGTTAATAGGAGGAGACAGCAAGTATATAAACGTGTTGTGGAGACACTTTCTATTAGTGGCCATACTTTGATAAACAACTCAAATGTCATCATGTAATTAATGCATCCTAGGGAAGTCATGCCTTCCATCTACAGCCAGGGCCAAAGATAGCCCAAATCTGATCAAAGTTGAGTAGCAACAGTTTTAAATATCATCTGTTACCTAATTTCTATACCTTAGGCTGTGTTTCCTCTTTTAGCTAAATAAAAGCTTTGAATCTTATGATAAAATGTTTATGTTTTTCATTTCATTTCATTTTGTTTTTTACCTCCAAGAAAGAACTCAGACTAAGACCTCTTTATCCAGTTCGGTAAGAAATATAAATTGAATTGGACAAAAAAGAGGTGGACAGCCTGAAAAACAATGGCAGCCCAATAAGATATTCTATTGGTTGTTTATGAAATGTTTTGTTTTATTTTATGTATCCCAGAACATATATATTTACTACTCATATCTGTTAGGGTCTGTAAACAAGTCAGGATGGCACCTGGCATTTTGCCAGAGGGAGTGGTTTGTGAAGTAACACCAGTGAGCCATTAAGTGTGGAGATTCCTTATTGGTTGACTGCTGTATCTAGTTTATGTTAATTAAGATAAGCTGTGTGGAATGTATAAATACCCCTCCAGTCCTACAATAAATGGCTCCCACTCCTGCTGTATCAATCTACACAAGTTGTTCGTCACCCTCCGGTTATTTTGCTGCAGCCGGACTACAGCACATATCAAAATTAATAAAATTTCAGTTATTAAATTTAATTAGGTAGGGCAAGGTTATACATATTTAGGGAAATAGGATCTGTATCATTATTTAAAATGTTGAGAGAAGACCTAGAAATATTTAACACATTAAAAGTGATATGCTTTTTAGACTTTATGCTAAATGGCCCAGTGGACTCTTGTTTTTATTTTATTTAAAATCAGTAAAAAATCCAGTATCATGGGAGCCCCTCTATGATTTGGTAGAGTCATATGGCTAGCTTGGACTCCTTAGGAAAAAACGTGTAGAACCATACAAACCTTTGTCTCTCTCACTGCAGTAAACAAACTTCAAGGTAGTGGTGGCTTTATTTTTCTGGCATTATATAATAAATATGTTTGCTGACATTTTAAAAAAGCAATAAAAATACAGTCATTACTAATATCTAATTAGATTATTTAGGTTGAATTAACCTTGGTACCCACATTTAGCCAGCTTTCTGAATTTATCTAAAAGCTTATAACACATTTTAAGTTTTGCTATGTATTACTTAGAATAAAATGAAATTAAATAAAACTAATGGAGGATTTTCAGTTTTTCAAGTCTGTTACATGACTTTTATACTGAGTATGAAAACTGAAAAATAACTAAAATAATTTTTTAAAATTAAATTACTTAATATATTTTATGATAAATGACATTTCCTTATGAAGTGGAAAGAGCTAGAAATGCATTGTGAATCTTATGGTTTAAAAATAATTTGCTATCATTTTTTTCCAATATGCATATGGTTCCTAAAAAGAGGAATTAAAGAAACTGGCAAAGTTTGACTAGTTGATCCTTTCATGCTCTATTTTCCCCAGAAACCAGAAAGCCACATAAATTTTAAATAATTGTTTTACATTTAAATGTATGCCATTAGCATTAGTATTCATTTTGATGAATGGATCCTATTCTGGTTTTATATTCATTCAAATAATTTAGTATTTGGGTCTAAAAGAAATCCCACACACAATTTAAAACACAACAGAATGTACTCAATGATTAGATAGAAAATCTTTTTAGTACAATAACATATGAATTAAGTTCCTTGCTCTGTGAAATATAAAGATATCTTTTAAATGGACTTATTGAAACACACATCTATTTTTAAAAAGTAGGTAATATCACTGTGGAAATAAGCTACATAGTTTTCTTTAAATTATTTTCAAACAAGTTAATAACAATTTTAATTTTAAAAATATTTTTGCCTGATTGCCTCAAGAAAGATTATGAAATCAAGCCAAAGAATCATCTCCAAACACATCTAAGAAATATAACAGTATAACATTCATTCAATACAGAATTATATTTTCTAAATGTATTGTTGTAGCTCAAATAACTTGAAATTTAATAAGAAATAATTTTTATTGTATGTAAGCTAAAGTATTATTTCCTCAAGTATAATAATTTCTTATTGAATGTAAGCTAAAGTATTATTTCCTCATTATAATTTAGCTATTTTTTGTAATATTTAGCTTTGGTGTATTTCTAATTAGAGTTTTCTAAATTTATCTTCTCTCTCTCTCTCTCTCTCTCTCTCTCTCTCTCTCCATATATATGTGTGTGTACATATCTATGTGTATATATATATATATATATATACTACAAAATTATAAAAGAACTATTAAAATTTTAACAAAGAAACACAAAACTTGAGTACTAACAGATTACTTCAGAAATATAATTGTTCTACCACCTTTTTGTATGCTAAGCCAAATGTCATTTATGATGTGATTCATTAAAAAATAAAAGCTAATTTGATGTAATGAGGAAAATGTTTACACCATTTAAAATATTGGGAAGTATTTTCCAACATGAACTTGATCATGTTTCAAAAAGTTTATTGTGTTACTATTCTCAAGAAGGGGATATCTAGCCAAGTGCAGTGGCATATACCTGTAATCCCAGTGGGTTGGAAGGTTGAGGCAGGAAGATATTGAGTTCAAAGTCAACCTCAGCAAAAGCAAGGCACTAAGCAACTCAGTGAGACCCTGTCTCTAAAATAGAATACAAAATAGGACTGGGGATATGGCTCAGTTGCTGGGTGCCCCTGAGTTCAATCCCTGGTAACCTCCCGACCCAGAAAAAAGAAAATAGAGGACATCTATGAAAATACTTAGACAGAAAGTTAGAAGGCAAATACAAAAACCTTCACCCTAGATAAAGGAACTAAATTACCAAAAACAGAAGGTTGAAATTTTATTATGTTAATCATTTCCTTAAGGCAACTATTAAGTATTCAAATTTATTGATTCTTCAATTTATATCTCATTAATGTTTCATAAAAGAATTTTTCAAAATTAAATCTTACTACATAGTGCATGAAGTATTCAAATCCAGAAAAAGGAGACAAAAGAAGAAGTAAGGAGAAGTTTTTAAAAAATGACGATATCAATGGAGAAAAGGTATAAGGAAAGAATATTCCAGAAAAAATAAAGGGAAACACAAACATATAATGGCATAAATATATTCCATCTGGGAAGGAAGAAAAGAAAAAAGGATAGTACCTCAGTGTTATTAGGATCAGAGTTAGGCAGTCCTGTGGTTTGAGCTTACCCATGCCCTTTTGTTATGTTTGAGTTATCATACCTAAGCTGCCAAAATTCTTAAGTCAGAAAATTCAATCTGAATAAATTCAACACCAATCAAAAGGAAATAACTTGAGCTAAAGCATCAGTGAACAAACAAAAGAAACTGTCTAGAGTCTAAGGTGACCACTCCTCAGAGAAATTGTTTATAACCATGAATGCTCACTAACGCATATGCCAATTAGCTCTAAAGACTAAGTTCTACAGAAAGTTAACCAGAGTGTTTAAATCATAAAATGTCTGTCATATATTGTATACTAAAGTGTGTTACCTACCACACGTCTAGGTGACATGTATCATTATAAATCATGAAATTAATTTTAAAAGATCATTCATTTAGATCATTCATATTTAATATGCTAACATATTTTTATTAATTTGTAAGTAGAAATTCATTTACATTAAAAAAATTCCAAGAACAGAGAGAAGATAATTTTTGGATAAGATTTTAATAAGATGTTGAGATGGATCCAACGCATGCTTGAAAATACAATAAAATGGGAAATAGATGAATGATTTTTAGTTCCAGTAATTATCTTGTTTATCATATCATAGTTTTAATAGAATCATATAATTTAAAAAAATCATAATAAATAGAGAGGAATTTTGGGGAATGTGGTAGAACATTAGTGACAACACACTTGCTGAACTTCATCTTTTAAAAATAAAAGGGAAACCAGAATAAAATATCAAAAAATAGTAGAGACTACTTTTCAATTATCTAATAGAATCAATTTTGCAAAAGTGATGTACCAGAAAAGAACAGAAAATGTCTGGAGGAAGAATCCAGTTCCATGTGATAGAAAAGCAGGTGAGAGAGACTAGGAGGCCAAGAAGAATTTGTTCCAGGAATCAAACATAATTTTAACATTGCAACTTATTTGAAGCACCATTTGTCATGTCCAAAGGAGAAAATAAAGAATCCCAAAAAATGTAAAAATAAAAAAAGCCATTTGATAAAATTTTTCTATTATTCTTTAAAAAATGTTGGTAAAATATACTGGAAACATTGCCATTATTGAGTAAGAAAATACAAAGTTTATGATATGACCAATATTAGTATTATAATCAAGAAGTTTGAAATCAGGCAATATGATAAAGAAATAAGTATTTGGAAGAAAATAAAAATGTAATAAAAATGCATCATCAATATATAGTATTATGATGTCTGGTCTGTTGGGGCATCTCACAGGTACTTATTTACTAAATAGCAAAATGCTTGTTTATGGTTGCCTGTGAATATACATATGGTTGCCTGTCTTGAAAGCCAAAGAGGAAAAGCCATTAGAAATAGAAAAAGTTAATAACATTTATCAAACAATTATTTCTTTATACCATAAACATTAACTAACCGGCAAAGAGGGCAAAAAGAATGCACTAATTATGGAATCTTCAGAACAGATTTAATTAGAAATGCTTAAGATTTATTTAGTCTTGCTCAATAAAATTTATAGAGCACAACTAAAACTTGAGTGAAAAAATACACCTGAATGATTAAGTATTTCAAGGATTAGTACTGTCTCTAAATTAACTTTAGAGGCACCTTTCTAGTAAAAAACAAAATGAATTTTTTCATGGATCTTGATTATTAAATTCTAAGTTTCATCTGGATGATTAAATGGAACAAAATTACCACTCTTAAAGAAAGACTTAACGAACAGGGTTTATTTTATTAGAATTTAAATATAGCATAAAACTTCCATGGTGATATACTATTAAAAAATAATAACATATTGTGAGAACAAGAATAGAGAAAATTATAAAAGAATACAGACAGCCCAGAAAACACATTTTAAATGAATATAAGTGTAAAATATAAAGGTAGCATTTTGAATCAGAGCAGGGGTATTTTTTAATGGTCCTGGAACAGTTTTGAGTTCCAATATACCATTACATAATGAAGAAATATTGAATACATTGTAAAATAATTAAAAACTTTTATTATTGGAATGAAAAAGGTCCCTAAAACAAACACAAAAGAAGACCTATAAAGAAAAAAATACCATATATACACATTTATTTACACACACACACACACACACAGAGACTAGTTTCTCTTATCTGCAGGAGATACATTTCAAGATCACTAGCAGATGGCTGAAACTACTGTAGTAAAAAACTGTACATATGACATTTTTTCCTTTAAATATATAATTATAATAGTTTAATTATAAATTATACATGGTAAGATATTAACCACAATGTCTAACAACAAAATACTGCAGTTGTACTTAATATGAGGTATGATAACCAAGTTTCTGCCCCTGACCCATACTCAGCAGCATGGGGCAGGTGGCACATTACAACTCGGCTCCTACAGATAAAGGAATGATTCACATCTCAGGAGGATCAGAGCAGGATGGCATAAGATTTCTTCATGCTACTCAGAATAGTAATTTAAAACTTATGAATTGTTTGGTTTTGAAAGGTTTTATTAATATTTCTGGTCCATGGTTAATCGTGTGTAATTGAGACCATGGAAAATTAAACAATGGACATTTTATACGTAAACTTCTGCAACTTAAGATGAAGCTTCTGCACCATAAGGCAAGTAAGTAGGTATTATGGTTTAGATATAAAGTGTCTCCCAAAAGCTCATGTATTAGACAATGCACAAAACTACAGAGTGAATGATTGGCTTATGAGAATCTTAATATGATCAATTTATTAATTTGCTGATGGGAATTAACAGGGTGGTAACTATAGACAGGTAGAGTGTGGCTAGAGGAGTAGGTCATTGGGGACATTCATGACTTTGGGTTGGTCCTTGGGGAGAAAAGCTCTCTTTGCTTCCTGATTGCCATGTCCTGAGCTGCTTTCCTCCACCTTACCTTCTACCATGATGTCCTGTCTCATCTCAGGCCCAGAGCAATGAAGTTTGCCTTCTATGGATGGAAGCTTCTGAAACTGTGAGCATCAAATATACTTCTCCTCTAAAATTGTTCTTGTCAGGTGTTTTGGTCACAGAGATGAAACAGCTGAGTAAAACAATTGGGCAGCACTCCTATCACTAATATATTAGTGTGTTCTTTGTGTATTAATTGGTAACATTTTATTTTACTCATGAAGAATTATTCCATAATGAATACATTTCTTAATAATAAAAATTAAACATTCATGATTTATATATATAAAATTCAGGCTTAATTATAACAAACTAAACATAAGATATTATATTCCCCTTTAAACACTGATAAAACGGTTTTAATTCATAATACCATAATACCTCCTTTTCAGAGATATTATAATATACACTCTCATACCCTGCTTTCTGGGCATAAAATAAAATTGATACTTGCCAAAATAGAACAATGAGACTTAAATTCCAATGCTAATGTATTTGGCTAAATTGGAACTATCAAATGGGATGATTGAGACTGTTTGCTGTGGAAAGAGGTGCATTGTTCTTCATAACAAAAAGAAAAGAATGATAAAATGAAAAGAAATTTCTAATTATGGAAAAACAATTATACAATTATACCTCCTGGCATAAAACATTGTATCAGTATAAACTTGGTTTCTGGGAAATAAAGCAAAAAGAATTACAAATTACTGTGACAAGAATAGTTTCTTCAAGCAGTACTATCTGTGTTAGAAGAGACAAAATTCACCTAAAATCAAGGATGAATTTTTAGAAAAGTTCTTGATCATAATGTACCAGGAAGTTTCAGAATCAATCTTGCCTGGACGCTGGTACTTCATATGTGTTGAAACTTACGCAAATGCCTAAACTTTTAGAATGATTATATATATCTGAAAAGTATTCCTTTCAACTGTAAAATAGTACTAGAGTAAACAATGGTAGTGTTCTAAAAAAATCAATCTTAGAAGGAAAAATTCAGAGTGACTGGAAAATGTGGTGGGTTAGTGGAGGCCATGTTAGCAGCGACAGCTCTGAGTTCTTCAGCAGTCATATATTTTGATCTTATAATAAGAATGCAAGGAATTAGGATGGATTAAAAATAAAATGGTACCTAGGCATTTTTATCCAATATTTTACAATAAACGCTTCAAGTAACAAGCTTTATGTGAGAATAGCAAAGTAGTTAAGAACTTAGCACTTGTTATTACTATTGGCATTTATTATATATGAATATCTTACATCTAGAATCTTTAGAATCAGGTATATTGTAGATGATAAAGCTTTTAGTTCAAAAATCTGGGTATTTACTCCCATTTTTTAAAAGTATTGTTTTGGTAAACTAAACATTATTATCTGCTGTGAGAAAAATATTCTTTATAGTTTTCTAAAATGATTCTATGTAAATTGTACTAGTAAAGTCCAAATTCAGCAGTGGACTTTTACACTACTTATAAGCTGTAACCAATATGTCTGGTAGATTACGATAAATGTCCCCATGTTTATGGTTTATAGAGAGTTCAAGAGTGTGTATGCTAATATTTAGCTAGTTCTTATTATATTTTAACATATTTTAAAGTCACAATTTGTTTTAATAAATACTTTCTTCTAACTAAGCAACTACATTGTGAAACAGAATTAAAATTTAAGTGTGTCTTTACTTGAACTATGTATTTATTAAATGAAAGATACCAAGTGGTAGTTTCACTGAATGATATATAAACACATTAATCTTGATTATTGGCCATATAAACCTCAGCATTTGAGAGTAAGAAGCTTGATAATGTTCACTTGGAAAAAAATCACTGCAGTAGAAATTTGAATATTGAATTTATATAGGAGAGAATTTAAGCATATACTACATTACATACACAAATTCTTCTTATTACATAAGAAAGAAATATGTTCCTAACATTCATATCAAAGTGTTATGAATTACTTTTCAGTATTACCAAAAGGAAAATAATATGTTTTAAGTTATTTTTTGGTTCCAGTTTTATTATTAACATGTTTTGTAATAATAGTTGTTCAGAATAGTTGACAAGTAGGTATTATTTTTAAGTGGAAAATCAAACTTCAGCTATAGATACCAAGGAAAGAAAATCCATCCTAACAACCTTTGTTTTAGGTGTTGAAAGATTTGCCTGGATGATGACTAAAAGCAAAGAAAATTAATGTAAATAATAAAAATAAGTTTTCTTCAAGAGGAAAATAAAGCATTTCAGTCAAAGAACTAGTCTTCTCTTTAGATTGGAATATTTTTAGAAATAGATGAAATAAATAGCTATTCTTCAAACAAAAATATGTATCAAAATTAATTTTTCTGGAAGCATTAATTAATTCAAATATTTATACTATATATCAAATATATTATGTGTCAATCACTGTGATGGAGAGAACAAAAAAAATCAAATTTTGATTTATGCCATCAAGGAGCTCAGTTTTATGAGGGCATCAGAGAAAAAATAAGGTGATAAAAAACATCTCCTTGATGGGTATGGTAATGTGGCCTACAATCCCAGTAGCTCAGCAAGTTAAGGCAAATGGGTTGGAAGTTCAAGGCTAGCCTTAGCAATTTAGCGAGACCCTAATCAACTTAGTGAGAACCTGTATCAAAAAAAAAAAAAAAAAAATGGAGGGTGCTGGGGATGTGACTCAGCACCTCTGTAGTCAATTCTCAGTACCAAAAGCTAAAAAAATAACAAAATAAACAGGATTTTTTACAGACCTACCTGAGCAAAAAACATGTAATTTTTCATATATTGCTTTGTAATATATAAGCATACAAGATGAAGGGAGACGAGAATTTTGTTACCAATTGAAAACAAAATTCTTTAAGTCTATTTTTCAAGTTATAAAGCTTCCAGAATTTCAAAAGGATGGTTCATCAATGCATGAGTTAAAATTATATATTCAGCAAACTAGTGTCTTTGTGAATGAAAACTATGTCGGATAAATATCTTGGAGATTTTATCTATCTATCTATCTATCTATCTATCTATCTATATATATATGTATGCATATATATATATGCATATATATGTATATATACACACACATACAAATATATACATATATACACATGTATACATATATGTTAAATATATGTATGTATGACATATGTATGTGTATATACATAACACATGCATACATATATACGTAGGTATGTGTATATATATAATATATGTTATATATACATATAACATATATAAAAGAAATAAACAGGAAATTTTCAGGTGAGCAACAAAAAGTAACAACATTTAAATATATGTCTGTGATAATGGAGAACAAAATTCATTCTAATAAGTACTAAAAATGAAAGTTTGGAGAGCCTATCTGCCACTACAAAATAAACAAAGTATCTTGAACAAGAAAAAAATCCTAGTGGTAGACATGAAAGATATAGAATAGATGTTAAGAACTGGGAAATGAAAAACATTTTCTTTTTATAATCTACATAATAAGTTTAAAAACCCCCAAAACATTATATAGTATAAAGAAAAGTATTAATGATTTTAATTACAATTTTAATTACAAATTATTTCTACCATTATTTAAATATGTCATTTCACAGTCACAAAAATATAGACCATTATTACTTCTGTCTGTTGTCTTTAAATTGTCTACAAAAAATATAATTTCACATGCCTTTATGCATAGTCTACCAATGGCATTATCTTTGCTGTTGGGATACCACTAGAAGTCCCTTTCTGAGGTCCCCTTTCGCACATTAGACTATGACAGTCTAATTTTTTTTAACTTTTATTGTAATATTTTAAGATTTAGGAAGTAATTATTTCACAGTAGCAACCAAGTTGACCTTAAAGATCTCAAATAGTTACTTCCCTTTCTAAACTATATGTATGTGAATGACATTGAACTAAAACAAAGATCACCACACTGAAAAAGCACATACCATGGGACTCTAGAAATAAAATGTCAAAAAATATGAAAGAAATAAAATGAATATCCAGGATAATAAAAATTCCAGAATGCTCCAAAAATCCTGTTTTCAAAATTTTCATTCTTTTAAGAAATATGCTTGATTTTTCACTATGTTCCAAATAGTATTGTAGAAATGATAATAAACCAAATTAATGTGTTTGTTTAATTATTATTTGATTTTCCATCCCTCAGGTAAAATTAAATAAATTAATAAACTAAATTATATAGCACTGAACACAACAGAATTGAGTGTACAGAAAATCCAACATGTGCCGAGCATGATGGCACATGCTTGAAATCATCATAACTTAGGAGGCTGAGGCACAATGATTGCCAGTTCAAAGCCATCCTTGGCAACTTAGTGAGACCCTGTCTCTAATAAAATATAAAAATGGGCTAGATATGTGGCTTGGTGGTTAAGTGCTCCTGGGTTCAATTCCTGGTATCAAAAAAATCCCCCAAAATCTAATATGTGAAACTTTTATTCTAGAAATAATTTACAATATATTACTAGAAACTATAATAATATTAATAGATTAATTATATTATTCAATATGTAAACATTAAATACAAGTTTAGTGCAAAATAAGTATGTTAATGTTTTTGGTATTATTGTACTATTTCATAAGGATTGGAAAAATGTTGATTTTAGTGAAACAAATTTTTTTTTAAGAGAGAGAGAATTTTAATATTTATTTTTTAGTTCTTGGCAGACACAACATCTTTGTATGTGGTGCTGAGGATCGAACCCGGGCTGCACACGTGCCAGGCAAGTGCGCTACCACTTGAACCACAACCCCAGCCCAAAACCAAAACTTTTAACAATAAATAATCAATGGAAGTTGACACTGGTGTTGTAGCAACTAAGGACAGTAGAGGACCTAGACCAACGGAAGTGCACAGACCAGCTGTGAAAAGGAAAAGAAATGAATAAACAAAGCATAAATCAGCTGCTTCCAACCTGACCCACAGGTTCACTGCTTCCAGAAATATCCTGTAGTTTACACAAAATTCTGACATTAATGTACATTTAGATTTCTGTCTTTTTACATGTACTTTATTTTTATGCATTTTCTGTTCCTTGAGTTGTATTATTAAATTTTTAAAGAACTTCTTACAGAATATTTAGGTATCTAAAATATGCCTCTGTGGTTACCTGTAGAAATCACACACACACACACACACACACACACACACACACACACACAACAAAACTCTGTAAATTCTAACTTAACATAATGAAATGACTAAGCTACAGCTCCCATGGTTGCTGCTATCAGTTATCGTTTAGGAGTTAAGACTTTTGAACTGATGTGAGTCAGTAACCCATATCAATTAGTATTAGATGGCTAAATATTTAGAAATTCATTTCAATATTATAATATTTTCTGTAACATTATTTGGTATGTTCAGGTAGAAAAGTATTCCACATGCCAATCCAGTACTTTCAAACTAATCCACATTTATATAGTTTCAATTTCCAGTTCAAATCTATATGTTAACAATAGTAAAACTCTATAAATTACTTCAAGGTTTTAAAACACTCAAGAGTATGTAACTATATTTCAGTGCTAGAACCAAAGTAATAGTCATATTTTGCCATTATGTTTCAAAGGATAAAGAAATCATGACTATAATATATGGAGGACAAAGAAAAGTTCTTCTTTCTTATGCTTCCTTGGCCTGCAAATATATTTAAATCTATTTTCCAGTTTGGACACATATGTTCATACCTTCAAAATATTACATCAATAAAAATGTTTGATGGGTAGATTGGTGATTTAAAATGAAAGTTTGCATCTTTTTGGAAATAACTGAATATCTAAGATTATATCAACCACTTCCAATGCTAACACGTGCTGATTTATCCCCAGTTCCCCTGGATGGAACAGCTGTTTAGTTTTATAAACTGAGCATACTTCAGAAAAAACTCTGATTATGCTCAAAGGCAGAATATGACACTTTCCAAATGTATATGCTGAATACAGAAATCAATAATAGAGTCCAAGAAATACTTAGCACTCTTCTGCTGGGTAAGCCACAATGTGTTTTCCAAGTCTTTCAATAGCTGCATCTGTCTGGTGTAACATGGAGGAAAATTGCAAACCTGCTTAAAGAAATTAGAGTCTCAAAAATTGCACTCATAACAATATTACTATTTTTGAGGATATAGTTCATTTTATATTTTATTTGATTGCATTTTCATGGGAGAATCATTTTTATATTCAGAAAAATCAATACATCTACTTTTCTTTAAAAAATTGCTATTTAAAGCATGTAGTTCCATAATAAAACAAGGTTCTGAATATAGGCAGCACAAAATTATGTTCTTGATTATCTGTCTTTATATATTCAGATTTATTTACTGAAGAAGAATTAATTTGTAATATCACAAATAAGAAGTTTGTATTTTTATTTAGATGCCATAGGTACTTTTAGTCAAAGAAATATTATGAATCATGCAAGGCAATCTACAATGTATTAAATGTTGCTATTTTTCTCTTTATAACTATGAAGGATTGATTCTGTCTGAAGTACTCTATGTTCATTAAGAATTGAACTGGCCTTGAATATCAGACTGTTTTTAAATGGAATGAATCAAAAGCAATGAGTCAAAATCTTCATTCAATGTCAGATCTCTTAGAATTTTTTCTCATATGCCTGAAGAACCAATTTTCAAATAAATGATCTCCCAAAGAAGAACCAGGCAGTCAGTGAAAATGTTAAGTTCCAGGTAGCAGTGAAATGTCGGTGTGTTCAATGCTACTGAATTTCTTGGGAGGACATTAATTCTACCCTTCTATTTACTGAGTATCAGGGATAGTACTACAGTCTTATTCTTCAAAAAGAAGCACACACTTCAAGTATTTATGCTTTGCTGATCACAATACTAGAGGGGACTAGGGAAGAGACAATTTACAATAGTGAAAACCTGGCAAGCTAGTATTGATGTGGCTGCGTCACTGTAGTATAATCATTTTAAGACCTTTGGGTAAATGCTGAGGAATGGGATAACTGAGTCAAATGGTGGTTCCCTTCCAAGTTTTCTGAGGAATCTCCATACCACTCACCAGAGTGCTTGCACACATTTGCAGTCCACCAGCAATGTATGAATATACCTTGTCCTCTGCATCCTTGCCAACATTTATTGCTGCTTGTATTCTTGATAATTGCCATTCTGACTGGAGTGAGATATATTTTAATTTGTGTGACTCTAATTGCTGGAGATGTTGAACACTTTTAATATACTTGTTCACCATTCATATTTCTTCTTCTGTGAAGTACCTGTTCAGTTACTTTGCCCATTGATTGGCTTATCTTGGAGTTTTGGGGGGTTAAATTTTTTTAAGTTCCCTATATATCCTGGAAATTGTTGCTCTGAAACCAATTTAGATGCCCTTCAACAGATGAATGGATAAAGAAAATATACATGATAGAATATTACTCAGCCATAAAGCAGAATGAATTTATGACATTTGGAGCAAATGGATGGATCTGAAGATTATCACACTAGGGTGAAATAAACCAATTGCAGAAAGTCAAAGGTTGAATGTTTCCTCTGATATGTGGAAGCAAACTCACAATAAGTGGGGGTGAGGGGAAGAATAGAGTTCAGTATATTAGACAATGGGGAATGGAAGGAAAGAAGTGGGGATAAGAAAAGGAAAGATAGTGGAATGAATTTTCTCTGTACATATATAAAAACAATACAGTGAATCCCACCATTATATAGGTCTATAAGAATGGGATCATAACTAGAATATGATATATTCCATGCTTGTATAATTATATCAAAATGGACTGTATTGTTATATATAACTAAAAGAACTAATAAAAAAGGAAACATAACAAAAACATTCATCATTTTTACTTCTCTGGTTTCTTCCTCATTTTCTCTCTGAATCTAATACAAACTTATATTAATTCCACTAACTGAAAGTTTGCTGTTATTTTTAGAATAGATTGAAAAATACAGAGAGTGATGTTATAAATCTCCAAGGATACCCTTTGCAGTGACTGAAACTACACTATTCAATATGGTAGCATAAACCACATTAAGCTATTTAAATTAAATGAAATTAAATTGAGTTTTTCAGTCCAAGTAGCCACTAGTCCAGTATTCAATAGCTACAATTACTAATGGCTATTGTATTGGGAAGTATCAATAAAGCATGCTATGACATTTTAGACATCAACTTAGCAAAGAAAAACAATTATTTGTAATTCATTACACTTACATTAATAATCTGTAATGGCAACCCAATTCTATTTTAAATTGCAGATTTTAGCAGGGCAATGGCATGATTTTAACTAAAGCAATGCAAAATGTGCCCTTTGCACATTTTGAAATTAACACATTCTTGTAAACATTAGCACTACAGAGTGGGAAAAGTATGCAAACTTTTGAGTTCAACCTGGAGTCAGAAAAAAATGCTATAATGAAAAATACTGTCTGTATCATGAAAACATGACTTTTTTTCAGGCTCTGTTCCAGTGGAATTTACTATTATACTGATCAACTCCAGGGACTAAGTGATATCTTAATGTTTCCTTAATGAACCTTTCATTTTAGTTATTGAGCAAATGTTTATGTTGAAAGCTACTTCAAATTTATTCAAAAACCTTGACAAATATATTCTTCAGATATTTTATTTATTTAGTGAATTATGGTGTACTATTTTCTCACATCATTATGAGTCTCAAAAGAGGATCATTACATATATTTAAAATATGGAGAGAATTTTATTTAAACAAAAATAAATGGTGATATTAATACTTAGTGGGAGGGAACCAGAATTGTAAAACTACTATATTTCTTACTTGTATAAAGAATTATCCTGCTAAAATGTAAGAAAACACAGAGAAGCACTTGTTAAAACTGTTTGGAGTGGTGTGTGTGTGTGTGTGTGTGAGAGAGAGAGAGAGAGAGAGAGAGAGAGAGAGAGAGAGAGAGAGAGAGAGAGAGAAAGAAAGAGAGAGAGAATAAAATATGTGTACATATAAATGTATATATTATCTTCCCTACTATATATTTATGTCAGTCAGATGAGTACAAAGCTGTGAAGCCTCTGACAAAGAAAATAGCCACTGTCCCTTACATCATGGACTTTGCAAGTGAACACTAAGGTATATATTAAACAAATTATCTTAATAGGTTATCAAATAAGATATGCAAATTTTCTTATATATGCAACTTATGCTATCTAACCCCAAGGACTTGGGAAATTTGAGATGGGAAATGAGTTATGCAAGGCCACGCTAGAGAGGGGGTCACAGGTAACCACACTATTTGTCTGAATTTTATCCTGTTCATATTCCATATCAATACTTAATGAAGCTACTCATCCATGGATAAAGGGGAAAAAAAAACATTAATTTGGCAAGTATCATGGTTAGTACTGAAATCCCAGGAGTGATCAAAGCAGGAAAAGTTGTTCATATAAGCAAATGTCCCATTTAAAGTGTATAATTCAATAAAACGTTGCCTGTTTACTTTTGAGAAATCTTTGCTATAATAAAGTTAAAGTTCATATCTATCACCCAAAAACATTTTTCTCTTACTTTGACAAACTATCCTTCCAGTTTCTACCTGTTTATTCCCACCCCAAGACCCAGCAACCACTGATCTACTTTCTGTCACTATATATTAGTTTTCATTTTAAGATAATTTTATATTAGTAGAACTACATTATTTTCTTGCCTATTTTACTCAAATACCTATTGTGAGGCCAACATAATATTTTTTAAATGAATCAATATTTCATTAATTTTGATGAGTACTATTCCATGGTGTGGATAAAACACAATTTGTTCACCCATTCACCTGCTCCTAGGCTTTTGGATTACTTCCAATTTTTAATTATTCTAATAGAACTGCTATGAATAATTTTAAACAAGCCTTCAATATAGTCATTTGTTTTTATTTTTTTAGAATGAATACCTCTGATTGAAATGGGTGGATCCTTTGGACTATGTCTATTTTATTATTTAGGAGGAAGCTAAAATGTTTTCCAAAATATTTTTATCAATTTACAGTCCTCAACTAAGGGGATTTCCAGTTTCCTGTCTTTCAAAATTCATTATTCTAGTTTGTATAACATCCAATAAACTGAAAACCTTGGCATCTTATATTTGTAAAATTTAATAAATTGTTTCATCTTCTCCAGAAACAAAGTACTTTTACTATATCTTCTAACTTATCTTTCTGAATATTTTAAATTTCATAAGTTTTATATAATATCCTGAATGAAGCTCTAACCTTATTCTATGGTTTAGATATGAGGTGTCTTCTGAAAGCTCATGTGTGAAACAACGCAAGCATATTCAGAGGAGCAAAGATTTGATTATGAGAGGTGTAACAGAATCAAGGGATTAATCCACTAATGTGGACCAACTGGGTGGTATTGTGGTAGAATGTAGCTAAACAAATCAGTTCCCTGGGGCATGACCTTGTGTGACACATTTTGTCCCCGGGGAACAGGGCTCACATTAGACCCAGAATCATGGTGTTGACCAACTATAAACTGAATCTTTGAAACTGAACCAAAATGAGTTTTTATTTCTGTAAACTGTTGTTTTTAGGTCTTTTGGTCACAGAGACAAAAGCTGACTGAAACATTTTGTAAAACTAATTTTTTTAACTTTAATATTCTTTATATGTTGATTTACTATAATATCCTTATTATTTAAAGTGAATAAATATGTCCTGAAAAGAGTGGGATAATAAGATATTTGAAGACATAAAAAAGAAGCTATAAATATTTATGAAATTTTCTTTCTACCATAATTCATATGTTATTGTAGCTATCCTTAAAGAAATTTTTATTGCTTCACATTAAAAGTTTTATTTTTCTCTAAGTGTTCGCATGTCCAGGGTTTACACAACATTCTTTATTTGAAATACAAGTGCTATCTGTTTTAAAGCTCTATTCCTACACATCCAGTTGCTTAATAAATAGTTGCTCTTTGGTCCACTAACTTTATTTCACACTGATAGAAACTAAATCCATCCTTTTTTCTTTAAAGTAAACTCATCTCCAAATTTTTGCTATTTAAAGTTTCTTTTCAGGACGTTACTTCGGACAACTATGATTCTTATCTCCTTCCACATATCTCATCCTCTTACTGTCTTAACTTCACTCCCTATCTTGACAATACATATAAGTCCTTCAGTTACTAGTTCCATGAAAAGTTTGTTAATACTTCTTTCAAAAGACATGCTACACAGATGTATAGTCATTGTTTTCTTCTGTCCTAGACCTTAAACTCCTTTAGGTTACAGACTGTGTCTTATTTACTGCTGTGTAAAACAGTAAAAAAAAAAAAAAAAAAAAAATTGCTGAAGGGTTGAATTCATCACACCATTCCATAATTTATCTTGTAACACCCACTGAATCAAAAGTCTTTTTTATGCTCTTCATCTACAATATTTTATGCTAGCATCCCTTAAAACTATGTCCCTTCCTCCAATATTCTACTATTATAACTTTAATTGCACATTGTAGTAATATTAATACTGTAGTAATATTAAGACACTGCATCCATTGTTTTATTCACTACTTAAAATGTTTCAAATGTTTCTAAATACCTAGAGCACAGTGTTATCATTCATTGAACTCACATCTAAAAACTACATATCTGATCTCATTCTAACATCTCAACAATATCTAGTGGTCCAAATAAATTGTCCTGTCACAAAAATAAATTTTCTAGTTTAGTCAATTCTATATCCTCAATATATATCAGACTTGGTATTTCTCCCCATCTTCTTTGTCTTTAACTCATTTCAAGCAACTATCATTTTTTTTTTCTATTTTCCCCAAGTATCTGCTTGATGATCTTCCTGTTATCTCATATTGACCTGGAATATACTTCCTTATTTCTTTTAGGGGGCCTTAAAAACAGACAAAAAAACCAAACACACAAACAAAAAACAAACAAACAAACAAAAAACCTAACAAAAACATTGGAACTCTTTCTTTTGTTTAAAATGCTTTAGTAGCTCATCATTGTCCTCAAGATAATTCTGTACTTCACAGATGGATTTACAAGGCTCATCTTCAACTGGTCTCCAAACACCTCTCTAGCCACACCACTAACAATCTCTGACTTATGTATACTACCTCAGTTGATGTGAAACTTCTTAAATACCCTCATTCAATACATAACGTCCCTGCTCCTCTAATGGATTAGAGTGTGATCACTCACTGCCTCATTATGTAGTCCTCCTCACCATAACTTTATTTGATCAATTGCTCACAGACTTTAGGACTTCCCTGCACTAACTTTCTTCTGGAATTAGTCACAGCACCAAGGCTATATTTGCCATTGTATTCTCTTTTGTGGACTTCAATTAAGTAGACGGACCTCCATGTACATAAAGGAATTTCAAGAATATGTAGTATCAGTATATTGAACTTTGAGGAATAAGTTTTCTTTTCTTTTTTTAAAGAGAGAGAGAGAGAAAGAGAGAGAGAGAGAGAGAGAGAGAGAGAGAGAGAGAGAATTTTTCAATATTTATTTTTTAGTTTTCGTTGGACACAACATCTTTATTTTATTTTTATGTGGTGCTGAGGATCGAACCCAGCACCCCCACACATGCCAGGCTAGCGTGCTACCGCTTGAGCCACATTCCCAGCCCTAAGGAATAAGTTTTCTGAACTTCAACTTAAACTTTTTAAAAAAATTTTTCCACATGATAACACATTGATAATGGAGATGGATATTTTCCATTACCATTTGCCAATGTATAAGTAACTTTCTCTTATATACATTATTTTCTTACTTTATAAAATAAATCTATGAACACTGGGGATAAGCTGATTTACCATTAAAAGTGAGTTTTAGTGACAAAATACTATCTAATTTTAGCATACAATATAAACCATTTCAAAGAATTGAATGACATTAATATTTCAAAACTTTTGTTTCCTTTTACATAATAATGTAAACAATTTCCTCAATAGTTCTATTAAAAATGGGAAAGAACACAGAAACTCTTCTTTTACTAGCAATAATTAATATACATCCATGGTACTGAATTTAGCTAAAAAATGCCTCATTTGTCTCATTAAGAGATGCATTGTGAAGGCTATATTATCAGTAACTTTTCACAACTTTAATATATACTTGTACAATTTTGATCAGTTATGTACTAAAAATCATCGTAATGATAAATCAGTTCATAAATATTAACCTTAAGAGTCTAACAGTTATAGGAAATTTAAAAGAAGAGTTTCTGAAAACTATAAGAAGAATTTCAAGAATAAATACATTCTAGTAATCTGAAATTCTTCAGAGGAAATGAAGTGAAAATTTGAGTTCATAGAGACAAATGAATTATTTACAACTGTAACTATTAAAGATATTCATGATAATTATTTTAAAACATAGGTAATTGTGATTGAAAGTTATCAATTCATTTTAATTCCATTTGCCATATTTCTTATGGTGATATATAATTTCATTTATTTTAACTAGAATTAGCAATATTTATAAATTATAACCCTCAGGTTTTGAAACTATGATTAAAATTATATTTCAATTTAGATATATTCAAGACAAAATTTAATAAAGTAAAATTTCTTTTACAAAAATTAAATTTCAGATAGACACTGTGGTACAGGCCTGTAATCCCAGTGGCTTGGGAGACTGAGATAGGAGGATTGCGAGTTCAAAGCCACCCTCAGCAAGGTAAGGAGCTAAGAAGCTCAGGGACACCCTGTCTCAAAATAAAATACAAAATAGGGCTGGGGTTATGGCTTACTGGAGTGACCCTGAGTTCAATCCCTGGTATCCCCCAAAAAAAGTTAAATTTCAAATTAAATATATGCAAGGAAATGTAATTTAGTAAACTTTCTGTTACAGAATAGACTCATCCAAAAAATAGTAAGATTAGTAGCAATATAGTAAGAACAGTAGATATCAGAGTAGGGAATATCTATTCCCTGCTGGTTTACCTACAGCCTTTGGTTTCTGTTTGGGTAGAGATTAAATTCTATCCATCCTTAAAAAAGACACATTAAATTCTACTTCCTTTTTAGAACTCCGATCAAGGCAGGTCAAACAATACCTTGCTCATTTGTTCTCTTGGCCACTACTATTTGTGTTACTCATGCATAATATAATATCTATTGTTAATCTCCCTAGAGATGCACTTTTTAATACCTCTTGTAGCACTTAGTAGATTCAACTTTTTGATCAAAAAGGACATTCAATAAATATTGATCCTTCAGTTACCTGTAAATAGATTTCAGTTTATAGCTAAATATTAAAAGAGGTAGTTTTCAAATCAGTGAGACAATGATACCACTTTTGAATACCCTTGCACATACCTTCATTCAATCTCTTATGTTATAAACATCATTCACTGATCTCAAATAACTTTGTAAGTCTACAGAAAATTTATTTCATATTGACTAGAACTTAAACCCCATTATAGCAAGTATCTTGCCTGTCTTCCCTTTCATCAAACATATCTATCATTTTGGTAGACACACAGGAGATACTCAGATATCTGTTGAATTGATTGAGTCAATGACTACTTTTTATTAAAATATTTTAAAATCATCTAGAAATGTTTCTTGAGAATATGTTCTAAAATTTAAGTCTATCACCTTTATAATAACAATAATAATATACAACTTAGAGGTGATATTGTCATACATTAATTATTAGTGATATTTATTCATTCATCTGATGTGGTTAAGTGCCAGGTGGACTTTTTTTTTTTCTTTTTTTTCAGCATGTATCCAAACAAAGAAGAGGCCTTCAATTTCAAATGCTTAAAGAACAAATAGTTAGAAAGGTAGCACAGGAAATTGTAAGTCTCAGAGAAGCATACATTTTTAAAGATGAACTCGTTTGTCATAATATTAAGTTAAAACTGCCATTTTAAGTCCTGAATTCCTTGCTTAGAAACATGACAGAAAGGTTTCAGTTTAGTCCTATAGATTGATTTAGATAGCTCTGTGCATAAGAGGAAAATTTACTATCTTAATAATTCTCTACAAGACATCCTTAATATTTCACATGTGCTTCATTTTGGATATATAACATTCATTCTTATTCCATAAATGATATTCAAAGGTAATATATTGGCCATACATATTTTCCTTCAATTTTCATCAGGGTGAATGATCTAAAACAATCTCATGTTTCCTCTGAGCAACATGGTAATCCTTTTAAAAGTCCTGTCAGCTGACTTGATATATTCATTCTTCTTTTAGTTCTAGAAAAGTTTGCATTCAACTTAACACAATAATTTTATTGAAAGAATTTTAAAATAAAAGGCATTTTCAGAAAGTATCTGAATGAAAGAGGTTAAGAAGAAAAGTCAATAATAGCAAAGTTCTATGAAAACCATCTTTAGAAACTAGAATTGAATTTCTGCATTAAACACACTCTTAAAACAAAAAGTATGTTGATAGAGCCCCTGGTTGTCACAGCAACTGCTTTAGCTTTAACAATAGGTTGAGCCAAAGCTATACCTGGGGAATAAAAAAAAAATACTGGCCTTGAAAAAAAGGTATAGGAGAAATGGTAGAAAAAAATATGTTTACAAAGTAAAGCAATATGATCCTTAAGTACTAACAAATTTTCTTCTAATGTCTTGGAATAATGTATGCCTTTGGAAATTTTTTTACAGTTTTTTTTTCATAATTTTAAAAAGAATAATTCAATTATCTCCAACACCAGACTTTACTTCTGTGGTTGCTTTTGTTGGAAAATACAGGAGCTTCTGCAAAGGCCCATCAGAAAAGAGAGGCAGGTCAAAGATCTTCAGTGTTAAAACCTGGAGCTTGCCTATGATCCTGTGTTTCTACTGCATGACATTAGCAACCAGGCCTTCTTCCTCAGAAGGCCTCTCTTGATTTCAGTAACACAATGCTGATTGTTTCCTCAATATTTATTCCAGCCTTACCTGTTTAAGTGTTTTTTCTTAGGTTTTTCTTTTAACCCTGCATATTTTCCATGAAAATAAAATATTTTTGCCTCATATAGTCATTGCTTCTTGAATAATTTTATTTCTACAATTTTATTTCTTGAATCTGGTTCAAAATGAAACTAATTTTGTTTCTTATATCTCCTATGTTTATAGGAATTTTTAGTGTAATTTTATGTTTGAACACAAGTATTAAACAAAAGTTGGAGGGAAAATATTTTGATATGGGAAGTGCTGTATGAAGTGATTAACAGCACATCATAGCAGGTTCAAATTCAGGCTCTGCAACATGTTTTTTTGTTGTTGTTATTGTTGTTTGTTTGTTTGTTTGTTTTTACCCTGAATATTATTTTTTTGAAAATAAAATCTTTATCCCTCATTATAGCCTTTTCCTCTAAATTACTCTTATTTTTACTAGATGTCTACTAAAAGTGAAAGTTTTATATACTACTTCTTTTTATTGCAATATGTAGTGTTCTTTAGAATTAAGAATTTAAACTTTCACATCTTGTTCCTATCATTTACTCAATGGTAGCTAATTTCTTGAGGACCAGGTTATCTTTAATTCTAGAATCATAATTGATTAATTTTTATTTGTGAACATCTCTAGGGCCAAATTGGGAGGTTCTTTTCTCCAGAGAGATTTATATTCACTTCTCACTGAGCCAAAAAGTCACTATTTAACTGGGGCCACTCGAGCACCTGTCAGGTTACTGACTTACTCTGAGGATCTTAAGCTCAGCAAATCCACCCATTATATTCATTTCAAATGTAGATAAATTATTTACATAAATACAGATATAATTATTTATGTATAATTATATGCAATATATATATATATATAATTTATCAAGTAGTTCTATGGATCAAAATAATTATGATAATTGATCTTTCTCTATTTTCTTATTTTCTAGTTTTGAATATTTACCTTTTTTAAATATTCTCCTTTACTTTTCATTTTTCCTCCTCACTTGGTATATTTTGATAATTCACAAGTGTTTCATTTCCATGATGCTATCTCCATAAACTGTTCAAATTTGAGTTTTGGGCAGATACACTGTGTGTGATTTCTTATGTTTTCTTTTCACCTAAATTTTTTAAAGTTTAGAACTGAGAATTTTAAATTTTATTTATCTTTCTTTTCCCTAATTTGAGGATACTAAATGAACATCCTTTAATAGACTAATTGTGATTTCTTCCCCCTTCTAGAAAGTTCTTACTGTTTCTACATTAGGATTTTCACCAGTAGGGAAGCATCCCTTCCAGCTGGGTACATAAGACTTATTCAGTTTGTCAGGTAACCCTACAATCTTGGCTTATGTCAATGAGCACTCCTCTTGCTCACTTTCCCTGTTTTTCTTATTTCCTTACCACAGGCATTCCCATTATCTTCCATTATAGAAAGATAAACTGGAGAACACAGACCTTATTAACTTCTCTACAGATTTGGGGTAGTAAAAATAATTTTCAAGATTTGGTTGTATCATTTCAGAATCTTCTGTTTCTTTACTTTGAAATTTCTTTCCATAGGTTTAGGTTCTAATTGTATTTGGTTATTTTTATTTAAAAAATATCTGGTTTTATATTCTTTTTTTGCTTTTATTAAAAAAGACATTGGATGTAAGAATTTTTTTTTTTCATGGTTCAAGCTTCTATTCTTTAAATCAAGCATTGTTCTGTTAATTTCCTGTCTCTACATTGGAAATTTATAGGAAGTAGTTTCAACTGTTAAAGAAACTCTTTCAAGAACTTCCTCAATCACTATTCTTGGCTCTTTCTCCAAGTTCGTCCCTTTCTCCAAGGCTATCCTCCACCATGCTAATACACAATGAGCATATTAAGTTTTTATCTAGCCACTATGTTTAAAAGATGTATTATCCATAAATATTATACATCAAATGTGAACCTAATTTTATTTGTTATATATACAGGAAGGACTTTATATATTTGAGCTGAAATTTGCAGGAAAAATATTTTGATCTGAGGATCAAATTCAGTTTCTGCCACTTCTTAGCTATATCAAATTTGTAAAGTAACATTTCTTATTTTTATTTAGAAAATGGGAAAAAAGGTAAAAATTACTTTGCAGGCTTTATTTACAATATGCATAAGAAAATGTAAGGAACAATCTTACCAGGGCTACCTGCTGTAAAGTATATGCCTGATGATTTAAGATTTGTTCCCATAATCTTTCAATTTTATTTAAAGAGAAAGAGAGAGAGAAAGAGAGAGAGAATTTTTTAATATTTATTTTTCAGTTTTCGGTGGACACAACATCTTTATTTTACTTATATGTGGTGCTGAGGATTGAACAGCTTGAGCCACATCCCCAGCCCAGACTTTCAATCTTTTTAAAAAAATATCTTCCATATTATTTATGATAATCAACCACAGTACTTATTGGAAGCTCTATGGTTTCATAATTATTTTTAAACTTGTATTTAGATATAAAAAATGAGATTTTATTTAGCACAGAAGTATGCAAATTACTATCAAATAGCTATAGTACAATCATTCTTTAGTAGAACAGCTAATTTTTTCTATCTGTCAGAGGACTAAGGACTTTTGACTGGCATTTGACACATATATATTGGTACTGACAGATATTATTTGGGATGAATTTCAGGAATAATAATTATACTATCTCAATTTTATACTTCACAATTTGTTTTCCAATACATTTTGCATCAATTAATCAAATCAACAAACAACTTTTGTCTTTAATTTTATTATTTAAACTTCAAGTGATTTTGAATTACATGATCTCTGAAGGAGCTATTTGGTCCCAAGAATCTATGAAAATTGATATTTAATATTATATAATTTTATCAGAACTCTACAGTGATATTTTAGCACGTGCAATTTGGAGCAACCTCTGCAAACAATAAGTTGAGTATTTACAAGGCTATTGATTCTATTTGTCCACTAGGACAACATTTATTTAGTTATTCTTTCAAGGTAAATGGGAATATTCTAGTGATTACCAAGATTGATGTTTCATCCCAATTGTGAAATCCATCCCATAGGCTGATTAAAACATAAAAAGACCGTCTCCAAAACTAATTTAGTTCAAGTAAAAAATTGAGTATTCATAACACGTGAGGCTTTTGTCTAGGTATTGTGTCTAAAAGATGAATAAAACATTATTCATAAATATCTTATATCAAGTAGAAGAATAATGTCATTTTTATATCTACCATCTAGTCCCTCAGAAAGGACAACAAAACAATCCTGCTATTATGATGTTCTTTGATACATCCACCCTACTCTTAGACACTGGAGTTGGGATTTAAAACCTGTCCAGCTAACCTCAGGCTTGGAGTTTCTCACACTTCACTGCACTATCAGCTCCATCCTCTGGCCATTTCAGTGTGTCAACTGGAATAAGAAGGCAAATTACCACCTTGTTTAATTCAAACTGGACACATGCTTTCAGAATAGCCCAGTTTTTTCACTACTTTACACATGTTTGAAGGACTAGAAAAGCCTTTGAGTACTGATTTCAGGATTAAAATCACACACAAACACACACACACACACACACACACACACATACATGCAATGTTGTCACGTTACTCGCAACAAAAACACTCAGGGTCACTCCAGGGTAGCTGGGATGAGCGAAATAACCCACAAGACAGAGACACCTTTTTCTTTGGGAGTCCTGTGACAGCTCCTCTGACTTTAAGGTCCTTAGAAAGAGAGAGTGAGCAAGTGTGTACTGAACCCTTTTATTGAGGTAAAGCCATTCAAATGAGGCAAGGGGTCAGGTTTCAGGCAGTTGAGTCTAGCTTAGTGATGTCTGCTGTCAACAGGCTGACTGACATCTAGGAAGGCCACGCCCAAAGGCAGAGCAAGAGAAGGGACAAACAAAGGACATTTCCATGGAGCATTCTATGCCAAACAGGGCAAAGGGGTAGTATCACAAAGGAACAGGTGAGTGTAGCTCAATCCATGGGGCTACACGTCTATGTCTGGAGACATATTCTGCTACTTTGAAGATGCGGCAATATCTAAGTCACTACAAAAGTGACTAACAGAGACTCTTCTTATCACTGGAAGGAGACTGCCAGCCATTCAGCAAGTCTGCCCCTCACACACTATATATGCATATATATTTAGATATATATTTCCAGCAGCAATACTTTGTTATACACTAACAAATATTTATTATCAGAGTTCCTGCAGGAATATCTGCTAAATAATCTGAAAATAAAATACAAACAAAGCGATTCTAAGCACAACATTTCAAGTTTTATATCATCTGCCTTGACCTCTGTCCTAGAATCATATCTACAGTACTATCTATTAAACTCTTCCTTTGAATATCGTACAAATACTCAGTGATTTTACATATCTAAAATTGAGCTTCAGGACCAGCCAAATTTTTAACCTTTGTTTATTCTTAAACTAAAGTTAATAATTTAGTCTCCATCCAGGTATCTAAGTGATGAAATTTAGCATAGGGCTTAATATTATGAAAAATGGGATGGACATACATGACCTTGAGAATGGCTGCTGCCCTGCCACCTAATAGGAAAATATATTTGGGACATAAACTTTCTAATAATTAGCTCAGATAATTTAGAGTTTTGTGTGATTGTGTGTGTGGTTATTGATAGAATATTACATACAAAAGAAAATGTGTAGGGTACCATAGGTATTTGGAATCTTAAAAATTTTAAGTCCCTACTGCTGTGTAGTTTCTGAGTACATTTTTCTTTGTATTAGTTTATTATACATATAATGGGATTTTCTGCATATTCATATAGGCACACAATATTACAGTATAACTTGATCAATTTCATTCTCCAAGTACTCCCTTTTCCCTCACTCCTACCTCCCCTTGTTCTCCTTTCTATTCTCTACTTGTCTCCTATTTTCATGAACTTCCCTCTCAACCTTTTTTTTCTCTCTAGTTTTACATATAGGAGATAAAACATATGTCCCTAGATGTTCTGAGTTTGGCTTATTTGCTGAATACATTTTTAATAAGAAGTTATACATGACAGGTTTTTTTTTTTTTTTAGAATAGTAGAGATATAATTGGTTTCCAACTTCACAAACCTGAATTTGATTCAGGCTCTACTAGCACTTGTAAATGCAGAAAATTTTTTTTATGCTTAAACTGGGTCCACATCCTGTCCAATCAACTGCAGAAAGATGACTATCCATAGTACCAATAAACATAATATGACAGCATGAAGTAATAAAACCATAACAGATATTCATGTCGGTCCACACCTTTCATATATCCATTATTTTAATTTAACCTTTACCTTTCATTATGTTTTTAGCATCAAAACTTATGTACTTGAAAAAAATTCATATTTCTTTTCATAATACATTAAGTCCTTAGGGTGCAATATTGAAGATAAATAGAATCAAATGACTTTAAGTGATATAAGGTAAGTAAATTAAAAATTAAATAAACCTTGAAATTTAAATTTAAAAAGTCACAAAATCAAGAATAACAACTTTCTGCTTTGTTTTTGATAGACAGTCTCTACTTATTACATAAGTGGATCTTGAACTTACAATTCTACCATCTAAGTCTCTGATTAGCTACAATTACAGGTGTGTGCCAATATGCCTGACTTCTAACTTTTGTTTTTGAAGATCAGTATTATTTTTCTTTAAAAAAATGTGTACCTCTCAAAACATAAAGGTCTATAAACCATTTTATATTTCTCCCAAGTTTAGTAGATAGTTTGTCTTAGTAATGTTTGGCTCTATTTTGGGTTATAGCAGAATAAGTAAGAACTACTAAATTATAATGTAGAGCAGAGCACTGGAATCCAGAAATTTGAATTTAACCCTGTTCAACATTCTGTTATCTATGTGGTGTACAACTTTATATGAAAAGCCCATCATGATGTATGTACTAAATATTCATTGACAAAGTAGATAAAGTTAATATCCCATGTCTTCATTTCTTGAATTGTCAGAAGAAGTAGGTCTTTAATATTGCTAAGTGAATAAATGAGATAATGAATATAAATGAATCTGAAATCTGGACGGTCTGATGTTGAGTAGTCATTTTCTGGTAACCATAATTATGGTTGGTATTATTAAATTTAAAAAATATATTATCTGTGATTTGCCCAAGTAGTACTTGGAATAGAGGAACAACAGAGAAGGATGCTATATATACTTCTCTGACAAATAGAATATGAGTTAATTGCTAATATTTTGAGTTAATTGCTAATAACTCATGCTAAAATCATTCTTCATTCAAACCCTTCAACATTTTTCATCAAGAAATCACTAGCCTTCAGCAATAGTTAAGGTGCTGTTTATTTCTTGGCTAATATTTCAGTGCCATTATTTGTTGGATATGGATTATATTCTTTGCTTTATACTAGATACTGTTGTTATAGTATTGAACTATGTAGTCAAGCTCTCTACCTGCAGGGGTCTCATTTCCTCCTGGGGAACATAAATTTGAAATTTGAGATCAACCATTTAAATGTAAAATCACAGAATGTACTAAGTAGTACCAGAGGCAGAGTACACAATATGCTATGACAGAGTAAAGGTACAAGTAAGGGGTTGTTTTTGCCCAAGAAGACATGGCAAGAGTGTAATGGAGTCTCTGTGCTATACCATGCTCCTTCCCTTTATACATTTAAATCAAAATTTTGACATTAAAATTTTAATTATGCTTCTGTTTTATTACCTGACATTTACTTATGTCTTTATTTTGTACAAGATTTTTATATGGACATATGTGGTTACTTTTTCATGAGTTTTCTTGTAATACTTTTTTATAAAATGGGATTCACTTTAAACTCAAACTGTATTTGAAAAAGAAATTTTATGTCCACCCTGTCAGATGGAGTGTTTTTATAATTTACTCACCAATAAAATTACTATGAAGAAAGAAATTATTTTAATAGTTAAATATGTAAAGGTTTATCAGTTCAGCTTTAAACATATTAAAAACAAACCTTCATTTTCTTAATTAAAGTAGCATGGTGAGTAGTCACTCTGCAGTAATAGCCTGGATGGTAGAGAATAACCTTAACCCTAAATATGTTTTAGAATTTTCTTGACATGTTTTAAAAACTGACTTAAAATATTAGCATGAAGTTGTAAGTTCAGTTGAAGTATTTCCCTGTATTTTTGGAGTCATGTTAATGAATTAAAAATCGTGGAGAAAAGTGAATTGAATTAGAATTCCTTGAAATTGCCGTAATCTTTCTCTATGTATAACTTGGCTTTTTACCTGAGTCAATTACTTTTTCTCTCCATCAGTTTTTTTTGTTTGTTTGACCAACAAAATGTTGATGATTCCTACCATCCCTTCCAGATTTTATTTTTAAAGTCTTTAAAATTGAGTAATAACATTGTCTGGAGTGAAAAACAAATCCACACTCTTAAGTAGGCCCTTCCCATTTTGTGTATTGTCTTGTCCCTCATCACCTGCATTGAGCAATTGGGCATCTGCTTAAATCAAGCCAGTGGATCAGTGGAGGATTAATAAGTACTTAGGGGATAGGTTTTTTTGTTTTTATTTTATTTATTTTTTCCTCTGGGGAGCAATCCTGTCAATAGAGGAAAGAACCTGGTAGAACTCATACTGACAAAAAGAGAAGTTCTATTACACTAGCTATTCCAGCTGAGCCAGTCCTTAGCTGACCAAACAGTAGAAATCTATCATGAGTGGGCCAATATGGTAACAAAGCAGAGGAACCTTCACTACCCCATGTACTTAGGAGAAATGGTAAATCATTGTTTTAAATCAAGAATGGCTCACAGAAGTAAATAATCACATACAAGTTTAGCAAAAAAACCCTCAAATATTATTCAGTCATATTAGAAAGGGCATTTTAAATATTGTTATTAATTTTCAAGCCATACAAACACAAGTTTTGAGGAAGCAATTAAAGTTCCTTAACATTTTCATTTTAACTCCCCAGGGACACAGACTACAGAGGAAGATCAAAATTCAATAATATCTATTTAGCTAATGGCTTTTATTTAAGTCAGCATTAAAATTAATGTTCAAGATCATTATCCATGAACTTTCAGTACTGTTAGGAAATTTCACACGTTTAGCATTCTTCTCAAAACTGTGAAAACTCATTAAAAAGTTTACTAAGCAATGGGAAGCTCCTTGAAGGAACAAGTAATTTATTTTACTCCTCTTTGGGTCTATTAATATAATGGCAAGCTAATTTGGGGTAGTTAGGAACTGTCACATAAAATAGTTGTATAATTTTAGACAAATCATGAAAATTTTAAGTCTCATATTCCACATCTAAGTTGTAACCAGAGGAAAACTGTACCACAAGGACATGCATGTGTATAATTTTATGAAACTTATAAATGTAAGTTCCTAAGGTCAAAGGTTACTTTTGATAGTCACATAAATTATGGTTTTATCTGATTCTAGCATGATTATTTTTAACTAGATAAATATAATAATGTTATACAATTGCAAAACTTCTAGGCTCTATTTCTTTCATTCTTATTTTCTCACAAGTTTCTTTGAAAAATTTGTGAAAATTATGTACCTGCATGATGCACTCATTAGCTGTTAGTAGTAGAATACTGTACAGATTTTAGCTGCTTCTGATTTATATCATTACTGTAGTCAAACACATTTGTATCTTTCTGTAAATAACATATGCAGGAATTTTATTTATCCTTTCTAGGTATGCCTATAGTAATATATTGTGGAATGCTGAACTATGCTTTTCCAGCTTTTTTTTCCAACAAAAATAAATTATGAAAGATTTCTTTTCTTTGCATTCTTACTGCCTCTCTAAAATATTTAACCAAAAACTAAATCAATTTCAAATATATTTTTAATTCTAACTCACAATTGTAAAACTATCAATAAATGTATAATATTAATATCAAATAATTTATTCGAGCACTTTCATGATAATTTTAGGGATTGGTTTTTCTCTGATAATGAGTTGATGCCTACATTGTAATTCCCATATAACTAGTACTTTTTATAAGTGCTTTGCACATATTAATTTAGCCTTCAGAACAAACCTTGCATTAGGAAGTGAAGAAAAACTGAATTAACTTTTAGTGTCAGATGATGATGTTCTTGCTGTATGAGTAGGGAAGATTTGATCATAGGTAAAGCAAAATTACCTTAAAATCTTACATTAGGGATCATAGAAATATATCAAAACTTATACACATACACACACATGCAAATGTTTATATCACTCTGCTTCAAGATAATATTACTTTCTAAGCAATTTATCAAGATTATCCAAAAATGACTCATACTTCTCAAATTCTCTGTCTATTCTTTTTACAAATATGGCCTAAGTAACTTATAAATGACACTCTATTTTCCAGGCCAAATGTACAATAAAATATAAGTGTAGGTGTTTAAGTGAGCCTGACTTTTTAAAATGTAAAAATTAGCAAGCCAAGCATAATGAATGTGTGCAGACACACAAACCAAATACACATATGTGTATGTAGCTATTTCCCACTCAGCCTTTGTAGTGTTTATTCAGATAGAATATGATAAAGATGATATATTTAAATATTCACACTTAAGCTTCATCTCCATGTGAAGTAATGTTAATAAATAAGCAATAAGTTTCTTATCTGTTTATTAAAAGAAATGTAGAATAGATCATAGTTAAGGAAGTGCATGTAAGCTGTTTTCATAGACATTTTATCCCACCAAAGGTCAGACTTCTCAGTTTTTCTCTTTTCCCACACAACTGTCATTCTTTTAGCCTATGCACTGTGACTGTTACTCAAACATCACAATATCATTTAAGTTTATGTGTTTTGTTTCTTTATTCTTTTCTTCAATTTCTACTTTGCCTTCCAACTAATAGATAAATTAAGGAGTCAGAAGTCTGTTGAATCACTTTGTATTTTGAATAAACAATGTGATTTCAATAAAATTATTTAAAGTCTAAATAGTCATGCTTCTTTATATTCCAAACTGGGAAAACTTGAATGCCACTGGCAGGCCTATCTGCTTCAGACTGAGAAAAGTTAATGAAGCAAAAACAAGTATATTAAGTATAATATATAGGTCACCAGCCAATGACCCACTTCCAATAAAATCACATGATATTATCCTGGATCCAATTTCTCAATCTGTGAAGCACTGTTTCAGGAAAGCATCTCTCTATAATACTACATGCATAAACAAGCACACACTCTAATGGGTAGACCAAATGTCTGTTTGACCCACTGCTATTAAATATTTATAAATTCATAATTTTCAAGTTTCTTACAAATGAAGAGTGACATCAATTTGCATTTCTTTTGGAATTCTAGTTTTGCTGTCAGCAAAAACTGACTTGTGACACTTATTGGAAAGTTTTTTGTCAAAATGTCTTCAAAATGTACATAGGCTACCCACTACTTTAAAAATCAATGTTTAAATATTTACATAGTAAAGCATCAATAACAACAATTCATTTGAGACTATGCAGCATCCTGAATAATTCACTACAATTACACACTGAGATGAAAAGGAAAAAGGGCAGCAGCTAACCATTCTTGAATGACTTGTAAGTCAGATCCACCTGTCTTAGAATCAAAGAAGTATATCCACATTTTCATTTGTATGAGCATTTTGATGAGTAGATCCAGATATTCTTTTATCCAACAAGCCATTGGAGACTTTAATGCTTGTCTTTCTTTTCTCTATGACCTTTGTTTATTTGTCTCATTTATTAAAGCACTCTCATATTCAAACTATACTACTTCTGTGAATATTTTATGAGTTTATTTAATTGTTTCTGAGCACTTACTGTGTAAATGGCACAATATTTAGACACAATAAAAGAATAAAATTTTAGAAAGCTTGACACCTTGTTTGGGCAATGAGACATGTGAAAACTAGTCAATTCCATGGCATTCTAGTGAATCAACGTGTCACCAACTTTGCCCTTCCACATCTTCAACCTCTAATGATCCTCAGGACCCACTTGTTTCAGAAACTTGGGGTAAGGCCACCTATTTCTCATCACTACTGATTACATGAATGTCCCTCTGCTTCTTTGTTACTTGTCCATAGAGGCTTGAAGTGCAGCGTTTTCTTGTTAGTTTTTTTGGGAAGTGGAGATAGATAGTAGTAGGGAGAAAATGAAAGCTCAGATTTTACAAATTCAAAAAAACTGGTTTTGAAGTCTCTGTTCTCACCTCTTTTTAGGTATCACAGGCATATGTACATACATATAAGCACACACAGAGTCACAACAAACAACCAAGATTTTTAAAAAAAAGAAACAGAAGGATACAATGAACTCTATTTCTGCATAATTCTCATAAAAATTCTGTCTCTTTGGTGGACACAGGTATACGTAAACAATAACCCCCATACATAAGTAGCCCAAATAACTCCAATACATGCTATAGAACAAGATCTGAAAGATAAACACTCAAATAATTCAAATAACTATAACATAAGGGGAAATATTAAAATGCCAACATAGAAGGGTAGCAATTCTACTTGATTTGATCAGGGAAACATTCTAGGGGAGATGGCAGTTGACTCAGGATTTGACAGAGGAACACCTCAGTATTCTGACATGTGCTCCCTACTCCTACAAAAAGGAAAAGGGGAGAGAAATAAAATCTCAAAGCTCAGTGCAATAGTCCACTTAGGCAGAACACCGATGGAAGTACCTGTGTAGTCATATCTCAAAAGATACAAAAAAAAAAAACTTAATGATTTTAGTCTTTTCATGATAACATACAAATACAGCAAAAATAAAATAGTTCTGAGTCAACTGATAAGATTATCAAAGTGTTTTAGACTTACTAATATGATCAAAATTCCTCTGCCCAAACTCAAATGCTAGTGTCACTCAGAATTTTATAATTTAAGTTATTGAGAAAACAACCTAAGTGAATCAATTCACAGTCAACTTATAAGTTACTTTGGCTTATCGGAATCCCATCATCAATGGTAAATAGAAGTAGACGTTAGTTTAAGGGTGCCCCTTAATTTGGTGCTCAGAAAATGTCAGTTTCACATTGGAGGAATTATGAGCTATGCAAGAATATAAGCCCACATAAACAGCAAGGAACAGGAGAACGTATTAGATTCTGCATATTACTGCAGAAAAATTTCATAGGTGACAATGTTCAAAAGTTCCAGGAATATCCAGACAAAAATTGGAATAAAGTAGAATCGAATGATGCTTGGTATCATTTTAGTGTTTGAATAATGTTTTCATGAAAAGCAATATAGAGGACAACCCCATATATAATTGTTTATAAAAAGACAAGAAGAGGTAACTAGAAGGAGTTGTACAAACCAGAAATTACCTCAGTGCTTTGGTACCTTTTTAGGAGAGACTGAGTATCACTTATAAATTGATTGCTAAACAGAAAATGTAAAGATCACACAACTTTATCCTTGTGATACATTGTCAAATACAGTATGTTGTCTGACCTGCTCTGCCATGACATTGTCAAGATAGTAGAAGAGATAGTAAGTAGTTAAAGTAATTAAGTAGTTGACCATTTGACCATAATCTGTGTTCTCTCCTTTTTTTTTTTTTTTTTTTAATTTGGTACCAGGGTTTTAACCCAGAGGCACTTAACCACTGAGCCACATCCCTAGCCCATTTTTTTTTTTTTATGTTTCATTGTGAGACAGGATGACCCTAAATACTTATGGCCTCATTAAGTTGCTGAGGCTGTCCTTGAACTTGCAATCCTCCTGCCTTAGCCTCCAGAGTCTCTGAGATTACAGGTTGTGCTTTATTCTTAATGAACACACAGCTAAAGACATTTCACAGCCTTCTTGACAATATAGTATGGTGTTCACAAGATTGCATTTTAGCAAATAGAATGTAACTTCTAAATCTGGATATGTCTGGTCCCTTATTACTCCCAGACGTGCTGCTTAATACTTCTTTCCTTTTTGCTCATCTTTTCAAGAGTATCACTTCACCTTATCAAATACAAACCATATAGAAAAGAAATAATATGAGGAATGTTATATAAGAATGGAAGGAAAATAAAGGAGAAATGCTAATGAGGTTATGAACAAAGTTATCACAGAATCAAAGCCAAATAATCTTATAATAATTTTAACAATCTTGCCTAAGTAGTGATTATCCTTCTGTAATAGCCATCCAACAAATAATTCTGAACATTTATGCAGAAAACACTATGGATCAGAAAACCTAACTTCCCTGCTCATGTTAGGCATAATGGGATATAAATAGCCTTTTGATAACATTTTTAAATGTATAAAAATATTCTCAATTACAGAGTCTCAAACCAAGGAAAAGGGAAATTGTGTTTTATGTTCACAAAATAGTTTAGATTTTAATGTTAGTAATAATTCCAGTTGTCATTTTAGCAGCACAAGAACTCATTAACTTAATAAGGAAATTTCAACAGAAAAACATACCCCTTTTAACTCAGCAGTATTCCAATAAACTTAATTCACTAAAAATTAGCTGCTGTAATTTATAAGAACACTTATCAAGACAAATCACTTCTAGATGTAATTATCTCCATTTATTGAAAGTTATGGAAAAAATGTGAAGAAAACATTTTTTTTTAACTGAAGGAAACATGCTGGAGTGAATTAAGTCCACAGCATAAGCACAAAACTACTAATATATTCATTATTGTCTTCAATAATTTTAATGCTATAACATTTGTTGCTTTTCTAATTTATTTGAATTATCTGTTTTATCTTGTACATTTATTTTTTCATTTAACCCACATCTTCTTTCACCTAGATATTTTGTGCATATTTTAAATTCTTTTTCCATTTCATCACTGAATGCTAGTGTGTTTTCTTGCATAGATTAATTTACAAATTGTTGAATACAGGAAAGAAACATTTATATTCTCTCTCTCTCCATATATATATATAAAATCTAGAAATGTGTATCTCTCTATTTCTCTCTCTAAAATGTTAAAATATTTTAAAAATATACTTAGTCCATTTGAACAGATGCATTTGAACAGATATATTTAAAAATAGAGACCCTAAATTTCATCTTGGCATTTCTACTCATTCATGGTGCATATGTGGTCTCTAAGTTCTCACTGTACACAGTGGCCTAACATTTCTGCATGAATTAGCTCATTAATCTGCCTCCTGATCTCACCCCCCCCCACTGTCTGTGCTATGCTATCTTCTTTAAATTTCTTGGTTACATAACATTTGTTTGGTCTTTTCATTTTTTAATATAAACTTATTTCTCTTCCTTAGACATTCTACATGCCTTGGACATTCATGTAAAGTTTTTAATGTCCAATTCTCATTGTTTAGGTCACTTTGCCTAAAATACAAACTTTGCACATATCACTTTGCATCCTGTTTTCTGCTTTTATTTTTATATTTTATTTATTTTATTTTTAAATTTTTATCCATAGAGCTTATTTCAGATGGAAGTCATTTACCTTATGATATATACTTGTTATTTTGTTCACTAATTGTGTAGTTACAATATAATCAATACAGACAACACTGTGACACTGTGTATAAGTGTTAAGAATTAACATACTATTGAAGTAGGAGAGTTAATATGTATTGTTGATTTGCTGTAAAACAAATGCCAGAGATAGATATACATATTTGTATATGCTTGATATGCATAAAAATATGGATTGATATATAGAAGTTAGTGAATATTAAATTATGACATTGAGCTTCAATGAATAAGGGATCAGTATTTGGTAAGAAAGTATATGAGAGTATGGTAATGCTCATGTCTTCAAAGCATGTTACTTTATAATATATTCATAAATTAATAAATTAGCTCAAAAATGTGTATATACAGTGTATATGTGTGTGTGAGAGAGAAACAAAGAGAGAATGTTCATATGAATAAGAGAGAAGGAGAAAAAAAGAAAGAGAATGGAAGGAAACGAGAACAAAAAGGAAAATAAGAGATGACAGGGGAATTTGATAATTTAGGCAACCTAAAATAATGCAAACACCCTGATTTTGAAGTAAGAATACCACATTTCAGTTCCTATCTGATAGTTACCAGCTATGAGATAGGAAGCTTGTGGCTCATTCTCATTTCATTGACAATACTTTCTTATACTAGACTCAGACCTACAGCAAACATCAATGAATGTCTCATTTATTATTCAAGAAACCTGCATTTTACAAAAGAATTTCTAAAATGTGTTTGTAAATAAATTATGAATTATCATTTTCATTATGTCCCATTAAGTGTTGGTGAATCAACCAGAATTTGTGAAGTTGAGGAACATCTTAAGGGAACTAAAATAAATCATTTTTATTTAATTATAAAGTTGCTGACATGAATAAGCTTTTCTGTGTTAGCTAAATGTCAAACTAAATGGGTGGTTTATAAACATTTCATGATATATAAACACTTTTATGCCAAGTGACAAACAAGATGCCTTATTGTACATTGAATACTAGCTCTTCTATGAAGCAGAGAAACTAAAATAGGAAACACATTAGCATCATCATAGCGACTGCCTTATGGTGGTTAAAAAATATATGGGGGAATTTATGAGTGTCATCTAGAGCTTTTACTGTTTCAAACTTATCACATTAGGTATGTTTTATGGCTAGCTTAAAAATGAAAAAGGGATCTGAAAGGAAAAATACAGTGTGTTTTATGTTATCAATATGAAGATTGATTTTATATCACTTTCATAATCATTTCAGATTATTTTGGATGTTTATCACAAAATATGTATTTCTTAATAATAGCATAATATATGTGTTGGTGTAACTACAGCCATCTTCCTTTTCCCACCCCCATTTTAAGAATACTATTCTTATTCTCAAGAGACAGAGACTTGTGGGTCTTTGTTCTCTCCTTGAAAGATAAAAAGTTGTTCTTCTTTGTTCTCAAGAAACAGTAACTTGCCTTCCACAAAATCAGATGATGCTTGCTATGCTGGGATCAAGGGCTAAACTGGCCCCATGATTCTGGCCTATAAAGGTAATATTGCAGGGGGAGTTGCTGCTGTTCTTCCTCTCCTGCTCTCCCTGGCTCTCTGCTGCTTTCTCTCTCTGGGAGGAACAGCTTTTCAGGGGCCTGACAATAAACCTGCTAATGCCTCTTCCCTTGCAGTGTGCCTGTGTGATCAGTCTTGTGCCACTTTTCTTTCATTATGACATCAAATTTTGAGTAAAGAAAAGAAGCATCTTAGTAATATATAGCAATCAATTCACTTAGAATTTTACACCATCAGTTGCTAGCTATGTGACTTTAAAGAAAGTCACATATATTTAAAATTGAAGATCATCAAAATATATCTGGCATAATTTGGTGGACTGTTCTTTGCCATTAAAGTACTAGATCATGGGGTCTACATAGCTTTTTTAAAATTTTCAATTATTTACTTCAAGTATTGGTAAAAATCTTTGGTGAAGGAACTTGGGCATTCATATTTAAACATTTTGTATGTGAGATGGGAAGAACTGGAGGGAACAGCTGGCTCTAGGTAATCTAACCCCAGGGGTCAGACCAGGGCTAAAGATTCCTATGTAGAGGTTCAGTAAATGGATGGAATTAATCCACAAAGGTAGAGAAAACCTGTTAGAAGTGATTACACACAGAGATGAAAAGACCCAAGATGAAGCCTTCAGGAACACAGACATCTGCATGTTGAGTAGGTGAAGGAGATCCTGCATACAAAAAAGAGGAGTGAGGGGAAGAGGAAGAAAAGTGAGTGTGAGAGGCCAAGGGGCCTGCTATGAGAGTTATTGTGAGGAGGTAACAAAACGTTGAATTTGAGAGTATTTTATAAACATAATGTAAAGGAAATTATTATTACCTTCATTAGATAACCAAGGGTCAGGCCAGAAAAATCTGAGATGATAGTAAAGTTTTTTGGATAACAATCAGATGAATTAACCCAACATGATAACGTTTGTTGGTGATGAATGCAATCTTGAGAAGAGCATGAATCACTAGAAAGAATGGTTACAAGGTAAGAAAACTACCTTAGCAGAACATTCTGAGCAAATGATTTGAAATGACTAAGAATGAAAAAGTTTTCTCAGATGTGAGAAAACTAATTAGATGGCAGGACATTAAGCAGACACAATCTCGTTGTGAATCTCATCACAGGTAATTTAATCACTTTGGTTATTTATTTATTAGTGGGTTTAATAGGAATTATTATAGCACCTATCTCTCAGGATTCTTTGTACAGGTAATTAGGGTCTTGTTTGTAATGTGCTTATCATAACACCCTACACTCTGTAGTCATTAGCGGTGCTACTACTACTACACTCAACTAGGACTCAAGTGAGCTGTTGCTACCTCCAAACAATCTCTTCTTACTCCTTTACAACAGTAAGATCTTTGCTTGGTTGTTACAAAAGGAGTTCATGAATTTGTAGGATTCTATGACCTTGGAGAACATGCTCAACTGTGAAATGTCTGTTAAAATTTCATGAAATCAGAGTCATTTTAAAGTTAAATATCGCCCTTTCCTAATAACTATAAAATCTTGCATGGTAATTCTGAATACTTCTATGACAGAGACAGATTTTCTATTTGCACGTGTTGTCTCAGACACATCTTCATATATAATTTAATGACCCATGTACATGTATCATAAATATGAGACTACATAGATGACTACCTTATTCAGGCTTTTTCATATATATTATATTCCGATAAAGGAAGTCAGTGCTACATCTATAGAAATAGCGTAAGTTTGGATCCATATAGACTTGTCTCATTTTCAAGTATGACATATTATCAGTTATACACTATAGATAAGTTATTTGACCTGAGATTTCAATGATTTCTTTGTTTATCCAAGTGACTAATGCTCACCTAGTTATTTACTATTCTCACTTTTTCCAGCCTTATGTAGAGTGAAGTGGATTCACATGACTAGAAGTGGGCAAAGCATTGTAACTGAAGAGACATCCATCATTTCTAGGCTGATGCAGAGAGGGAGCAGTTGTGAGCTTTAGTATGAAGCTTCTGCATATTCTCTCTGTGTTGCTACTTGTGAGCAGGATCTCTGTTGAGATAGCAAAGCTGCAAAATCCCAGAAGACTTACTATATGAATCCTCATGGCAAACATGTGATAGGTCACCTAGATAGTAGCAGAATATTCTTGAGAAAGAAACTTAGTAAAATTATTAGTAAGTGACTGATTATTTGGAGATTGTTTGTTAGGAAAGCTATGGTAACTTGACAAATGTACTTCTCAACTACAGAAAGATGACAGTTTTGTAGGGTTCTTATAAATATGGAGACAAGGTACATGAATAATCTATTAAAACGAGTGTGTGTTCAAAATGGTAATTATGATATCGTTAGTAAAAAATAAATATTTTCCACTCATGTCAGAATTGTCAAACTACTTTTTCTATGATGAAAGGAAGAATATATTTGCCCTTCCAATATTCATATAGAAATATTCTATTTTATGAGCATCATTTCAGACTATAAAATGTGGCATGGATCCTAAAAGAGAATCCAGAATTATGCATTGTAAATTTGTCCAGACATAAGCCATATCATTTTCAAGCATTTTGACTAAATGGTTAAGATTAATTTATATAAATTATATTCCCTGTTGTCCTAAAAACTGAATATAAGATTAAATCTTAAGTAATGCCCTCAATTATGGTCTTGGCTGAGAAATTGAGGAGTATGCTGTTCATTCTCATTAAGAATTTTTTTCCTTGAATTGTCAAAACATAATGCCTAGTATAAATAGGATCTTTCTAAATATGTACACCATATCCACAGCAATTTGGGAGCACCTGTTATATGGGAACAAGCTTTCGAAAATGAGTAATAAAAACAAACACAGCTGTTAAAGTCAAGTTGCAATCTTTCTACGGTTACTATTAGTCAATTTCAAAAGTTCCTGTGGTCAAGAAGTGGTTTAAAATGTTTCTTACTAGAAAAGCTGTGTGTCTTTTGTTGGAATGAACTTGACTTATTGTTTAACACAGACTTCAAAAAGTGTGACCACACTTGGATTATGGTAACGACTTCTGAGTACAGCAAAGAAAATTAAAAACTATGCACTTTACTTTCTGTTTCATAGCAGCAGAGGAAATTGTTTAAATGATTTAGCTTTACCTGCAATATACAGTATAATGTTGTACACTGTTTCATAAAGGAAAGCCTCTCAAATCTTGACTCACTAAAGTAGATTTACTATGCTAACTTGAGCATGGAATATTTCCAGTTTCCACACATAATTTTAGAAATGGCAAAATATTTCCAAAAGAATAAATGCCATCTACTTCTTATTCAAAAACATGCTGGATGACAAATAGAACACTGACATTGCATCGAAATATATTTTTCAACTTTTCCCAACATTGAACAGGAAATCAAGGCTGCTGTGAAAATGTATCATCACATACCCCTAATCCTTTGTTCAACCACTTTTTTTAATGGGGCAATTAAATAGTAAAATAAATTGGGACCACCTGTCTCTTGGCCTCCAATTGTCTCTGGATCAGAAACTATAATTCTTATGATAGGCACGATACTGAGTACATTGTGTTAGTGAATATATAACAAACAATGGTAACTATGACAGCATCTTCTAACAAGTTTTGTTTGATCTGCTTCTTTGCTTTCTGAAACAAAGGGGCTTTCATTTCTTTGAGCCCTATAGAACACAGTAAAACACCACCTGTTTTAGGTAAGTAGCAAAGCAGCAGCATTCCCGAGCCATCAAACATAGGGGGATTTATAATCATTGTTCAGATTTCAATTCCCTCCTTTAAAAGTTACTTTATGAAACCATCTGTTCCATAAATCACATCTGTTAGCCTCATCAAGTCTCCTGCATTGATGGAACTGGCTTCATACACTTTTCTGGTCTTAAGAATTGTGCAAGTTAGAAAAATGCTTTCTCAGGGCATTGAATAATACTGTGTTTTTCTATCTAATAATGGTATTCACTGGAGGTCAGAAGTTAGGCTTGATGACTTCAGCTATATTTTAATTAAATATCATCAGGCACAAATAAGGTAAACATGAGACTGTTCGTCATGTAGTGAATCAAAAGGAAAAAATCTTTAATATCGAGCATATCATTAGAGATGTGAATAAAACTGAACTACTTTAAATGGTATGATTACAATGAAAACAAATTCTAAAAGTCAAATTATAACAGTCACACACACAAACACACACACACACTAATACACACACACTTTCTATTTCTTAAACAAAAGAAAAATTGCATTTACAGTCTTTCTTCTGTTCCTTCTGATTACAGTCAATCATTAGCAAAATTATTTTATTGTTTCAATACCTTTTCTGACCTTTCCCTTCGCTTTCTTGTCCTAAACAAATTCTGGTTCTCCCATAGGAAGGACATCACTTCTCTTGTTGGGCTTTCAAGGGATGATATCTTCCTCTTACCTTGAGTTCACTAGCTGGGAGGTGAGGTATAGTCCTCTTTACTCCAAATTGCTACTTCTACAACTTTTGCCTTCTGTCTTCTCTAAAACATCTCAGCTTTGAAGATCTGACCATCAATCCATAAAGTCTACTAAACCTTCGCCTGCTAGTCATCTATTCCTGATTTTGCCAACCAAATTTGCTTACATTTCCCATGTTTTTCCAATATAAGTGATTGAAACTTTTTAAAAACTTTTTCAGACCAATAACTTTTGGAAATCCTCGGCTTTCCTGTTTCTCACACCCCACATCATACTGCTTATCACCTCCACCACCGTCACCTTGGTGCAGTCACTGTCCTTTTTTACCTGCTTATTGCAATGAATCCTCATCATGCCCTTCTGCCTTCTTAGCATCCCTCTAGGATATACTTCCCCTGCTGCAGCCACAGTGAAACCTCATAAATCCGCACCACAGCATGTCTTTTTTTCTGGTTAAACACTCGAAGGGGTGGGGGCTTTAATCTCATTTTAAACCAAAAATCTTTAAGTAGTTCTATAAGGCCTTATGTGACATGATTCTAACTACCTGTCATCACCTGGGTCCAAGTCATAACTTCGTTGCTCTACATTGACCAAAACAGAATCTCCATTTTAAAAAGATCCGCAGTAAATTCATGTGTATTTTAAAGTTTGAGGAGAGAGGATGTATTGCTAAGACCAGAACAAAAGCGAATGTAAACTAAGAGGTTTGATTTCACCTGTTGAAATTTTCCTTCCCCTACCACTTTGTTAGATAAGTTACCTTAGAAAAATCTGGAAATGTAAGCATGTTCTCCATCCATTTGAATCTATATAAATTTTCTTAGAAATTAAACAAGACTTTGGACAACTTTAGGAAAGAGGAATGAATGTTTGTTGGAAGACCTGGGAGCCATCTCTTTGAAATGCAAGCATCAAGGAAAGTAGCACTCCAATCTCCCAGCTTCCCTGGGAGGGTAGAAGCCTAATTTCCTTGGCCACCTTGTTCCATGTCCCAAAACTAACTTCTGTCATAAAGATGAATTTGGTTTTCCTCTGGATAAAGCCAATTATCTAACACTGATAGCCAACCCAATTACCAGGTAAAGTTAAGATGAGCTATACGTGACAAATGGTGCTGTCACATCCTCTTGTGGAGTAGTTACTGTTCATCTTGAAAACACGTGTAATGTAATGACTTGTTTCTGCTTGGTTACAGGAAAGGGTAAAATGTCTCCCTGTCTTTGCAGTCTTCTAATAGATTGCTTGTGATAATGTCACATTCCACTTCCATGTTAATTCATTAATAAAAGCATTTTCTTTCTCTGAAACAGGAATCTGGGTTGGGAGATTTTGTCTTTAAAATCATTTCCCCAACATTTGCAAATCCAGCCTTGGAAATTGCTGGGGGTGTATTCATTTGTCTACAAAAATCTAAAACTTGCCCATAATTCACACCACTCAGCCATGCTGGCTCTCTTCAAAAATTTTTTTAAATGTTTCAAACATTTATACTGCTGTTCTCTCTGCCTGAGTCTCCTTTAGGAAAATTGTCAACTTATCAAAGATTTCTTCATTGTTCTATTTATGAAACTTTGTTATTCTCTTTGCTTCTAAAAAATCTAAAACAAGTCTATTTTTTTCTTATCTACTGGAATTTAAACTGAGTTAGTACAGAAATTTTTAAATTTTGTTCCTATCATTATTCCAGTACATAGAATAGTTTCCTTTATATAAGTACATAATGAATATTTGTAGACTAAATCAGTCAGTTGTCATTCATGCGAATATGTTAATGATTCTAATCAAGTGCTTAAAAATATTTAGTCTTTCACTTCAAAAATAAAACTATCAAAGCAATTAACCTAGGTATCCTATTACAGTGATTTCAATACTGCCACTATTTAAATTATTACAGCAGAGTAAAATATTAGAAATAAATTAAATTTCTTTCTTGTTCTCCTTTCAAATTTCTGTTCATGGTTCTTCCCTTTGTCTCTTTTCTTACTCTGGTATTCCACCTCTCACTGACTTGATTGCTCTGATGACCTCAATCAAAAGGCAATTACCTAGTGAGGGTAGAAGGTAATTATTCCTATCAAGTAGAGATTGAACACACCTGAATAGACAGCTGCAGTTCTTTTCAGGATGACATTATTACTACAAAATTTGACTCTGAAAATTTGTCATGCACGTAAAATCTAGGATAAGTTGTTGGTTTATTTGCAAGGCTTATATGACAACTATTTTGCTTTTCCACTTAAAGCCACATTTCTAACAGGCAATGTAAATAAGGCAGTGAATTGCATTTGAAGAAACTAGAAGTTTGCCTCAAATTTCTAAATTAAACTTACAAAGCAAAGAGCATCCTGAGATAGTTTTGCTTGACTAAGAAAATCTTATAGATATTACTTCCAAATATGTATTTGTTAATCTCATAGAGTTCTGAAGATGCAGTGCATTAAAAATTGGGGAAAGTGGAAAAATTCAGAAATGAGGAAAATCAGTCATGAAATGGAAAATTATTTTTATGTGTCAAGATTGAGAAGTCTAAGTCATGCAGCATCGGGCACATTATTTACCCTCTGAACATACTAGGTTTTTCCTTATACAAAACTAGTTCCATTTGAAGGGTTTCTAAGATAAAGAGAGAAGATGACTGTTCCTATTTCCTTCAACAAGGATGAAAGTCCACTTGCCTCTTTCCTAGTTCCCTGGATAGCCTCTTTAATGTGAAGTCATTGAAATCCTGTCAAAATTCTTAACTATGAAAAAGTATGTCCTATTTATTCATTCATTTAATCTTAGTGTCATATAAGGTCTGTAAAAGGATATGAGGTATTTTGTTCACGTCTATTCACAGTGTGTAAAACAGTGCCCAAAACAAGTAGGCATTCCATAACTTTTATTAGGTAAATATTCAATGAATAATAAGGAATTTGTATTCACCTTTAATATAAAAGAACATTCTTCCTAGCCAGGCACAGTAGTTCATGCTTGTAATCCTAGTGGCTTTGGAGGCTGAGACAGGAGGATCATAAGTTCAAAGCCAGCCTCAGTAACTTAGGCCCTAAGCAATTCAGCAAATATCTATCTATCTATCTATCTATCTATCTATCTATCTATCTATTATCTATCTATCTATCTATCTCAAGATGTGGCTTAATGGTTAAGCACCCCTGAGTTCAATCTCTGGTACACACACAAAATTCTTCCTATATAAATTTGAGTTCCTATTTTGATGGAAAGATGCAATTATAATTTTCAGGCAATAAGGGAGGCAGGGAGGAGAAAATGAGAAGAGTATACAGAAAGGGGGTCCTATTGCAGCTGCTTCCCCTATCTGTACTTCCGCAACTCTGCAACTGGGGAGCAGAGCTGCCTTTTGATGGATGACAGATGGCAGGAATACTGAGATGCCCAGGTCCCTGTCTTCATGAAGACTAAATTCACTATGGAATGGGAAATGCCCATAGAATTTCATTTCATCCAAAGAGAGAAAAGATCTATCATGCCAACAGGTAAATGTTAAACAGCAGGTTCTTTTACACTGCCTATCATTGAATGGTTTCAATGCATCAGACATTCAAAGAAGTATTCTTTCATCATTATTTTATGTAATACCTTTCACAACTCAATTATGTAAGTTTTCCTGCTCTTCCTCTCAGAAAAGAATTCTGAGGCTCAGGGGGTGTTCTATATGTTTTTTTCAAGTTCCAATTGGATGAGAATTTGAGCTCTAAAAACTTGTAGTTTTGATGACAACACTAGTACATTTTTGTTTGTTTTATGAGTATGGCATCATGCATGTAAATTCTTACTATTTATCATCATTAACACTTAGATGCATTATTTTTTGCTTTAAGTTAAATTTTTAAAATTACAATGTTTGCACATATATTTAATTAATATTTATTTAAATTGTAATATACAGTTAAAACACCCATTTGGGAAGATCATTTTCATATCTTTACTTGATTTTTTTTCTACTATTCATTGCAGTATTTTTCTGTTAAAGGAGACTGAATGGCTGGTTGTGCACTAAGAAGGCATTTGGACTAAACCAATAATAGTAGTCAATAAAGCCATGGTTTTGCAGCCTCACATCCAGAGAATTTATTATACAATGCACTGTACAAAATCACCCCAACCACCTTTCAACACTAGAAATCCCTGACTGTAGCACTTATCTTGTTTTATTTTAATTATTTGTCTCTCTCTTCAGACAGAGCATATTGCAGGCAAAGGCTCCATCTTGTTTAATACCATATATCTGGTGAAGATCACTATGCTTGGTGTGTAGTGTTTGTTAAATATTCATGAACAAATATAATTAATTAATAGGACACTATGAGTTATACTGTTATTTACTGGGGGTATAAAACAATTAGAATTAATGCAAGAATCAAAGAGTAGATAACAATGGAAAGATTTGGAAAGAAAAACTGCCAACCTGTTGCCAAGTTCAATTTCCCAAAAAAACTTATATTACTTCCTTCAGACCCCAGACCACACACCAACTAGGGAACCTAATCTACTAAGTAAAAGATCCTATTTTAAAACTGGGCATGATATATTCTATTCATTAGCTACAGTCCATATAACTCTGGCTTAGTATTGTCCCTAATTTCATTGCTGTCAGCTTCTGTATTTAACATTTCCAGCCCTAATAAGCTAAAATAACCAATTAGCCCTTCATGGCACAGCATGGTTTCAACATTCATTTGGTGTTTGTTAGAGGATAAAAGCAGAAGCAACCACTTAACCCAGAAATAAAGAATTACAACAATTTGTAAAACAACAAAAAATATGTAATGATATAAAATGAACCTTTCAAACTTCTGAGGAATTGTTTGTTTTGTTATCCTTTCAGCATATCAACAGTCATACCCCAAGCTCTAGAAAAATGAGTGAGGCCCCCAAATAGAGTAATATGATCCATCCATATCTCCAGAGGATGCAATTTACACCCATTGCAGTTTAAATAGCATCCCTGGGACTATGCAGGGCAGCTGCTGTGACACAGGTGATGGAGGCAGAATTTCTGCCCTCTGAAAAACAGAAATGCAGATGTGGGAATAAAATTTTTACTTGGAACTAACTTTATAGTAGACACTGTGTTATATGGACAGCTGATGTTCTTTATTGTTCATGACCACATTTTATAGTTTAGGTCTCCTCATGTTGAAAAGCATAAGTAAATGTTCATAGCTAAGTGGCAAAGTATTAACTTTTATGGTTTGTCTGCCTACAAAGCTTAAACTTTTCCACAATTCATATTAGTAATTCTGGAATGATTAGAAAGCTTGCATGTTATAGTGTAGGACATAGACTTTATTTGGAGGCAATAGGAAGACTTAAGGAGTTTTATTCAGAATCATGACATGATAGATATTTTAGAAAATCATCTGGCAAGAGTACATAGATCAGATATTGGGTGGGAGTTACTGTAAAGGCTACAGTCAATTATACAAAAGCCTTAGGAAGAAAGAAACCCCAATCCATTCTTTCTAATGGTAGTTGAGTTGATTTCCTAAATGAAGTGCATCAAACTAGTTTCAATAACCAGGAATCATTTGTGCCAAAAGGTTTTCATAAGAAAATTAATTTTAGCTGATGACCAAATAATCCAAAAATGGAAAATTCAGGGGTGATAAATAAAGAAAAAAAAGTGGATGTCCATAAATATTTAAGCATTAGGAGTGTTTTCAACCTGCAAAGCTGTTGAATACCAGAAAAAGGACTGTTCCATTCTTCCCAAGGATCTTCAGCATGGATCCTTTCACCTGGACCCAAAAGATACTAAGGAGAACCTTCTTGGCATGCATTGTAAGATCTGTATTTTAGGAGATAATTGGAAGAAGAAAATACTTAGAAAATATTTCATAGAAACTTTTTAAAAATTGTGTGAAGAATTAAGGTATGTAACTGGTCATTTGTATCCATAGCGGATAGATGTTTGCAGTATCAACACACCTTTAGACACCACAAAAAAAAAAAAATTGACAACTTGAGAGCTTTTTACATAATTACTCTTTCCAGGTCTTTAGTGGCTTGATGTTAACTGGAGTTTGATTATCTTTTCCTGCCCACAGGTCTAGTTAAACAACACAAGGCATAAGCCAAAACACATTCTCTGTACAATTTCCTTTCCAAGTAGAGTAAGACCAACTCCACATTTTTTTAAGTTGTTTTAAGACTGATTTTTAAAAAATATTCTTTCCCATTCAGAAACTAAAAATGATTTATTTCTACTAATATGGTCTTTCCAATAGAATTCTCTCAATATTATTCTCTAGTATTCAGGTTGAAGTCATATAGAAAGTGTAATCTTGGATTAACCTTTGCAAGATTGACTTTTCTAGAAGTTTTGTAACCAGTAGGAATACAAGAGCAGAGCATTATATACTTTAAAAACCTTGTACAGTTTAATCTTTAAATTGCTTCTGTGACCAAGGCTATATTTTCACAAATATAAAAAAAGTAGCCTAAATCAGCATAATGTAAAATTTCTGAGTTACTTCTCAGAGATAACTGTTCAAACAAGGAAGTTTTCTACTATTAAAACATCTTATTGCCCCCAGTGATTCAACTTATCAAAATAATAATAATAACATCTATTAAGTCTACAATACCTACTGATCATTTTAGTATTCAAAGAATATGAATTAATTAGTGTTTGTTAAAGATTAAAAGTGTAAAAATTTAAGTTCTATTAGTGATGCCATGAATTTGCAAGTGACTAGAAATGAAGAATTACTGCCTTCAAAGTATTTATAACTGAATGTATATTAGATTGCTCAACTCAGCCTTTTGTTTTTCTTGATAATAATACGACTTAATATAAAATGATAGAGACAATTGAGTACTTCAACTCAACACAGCAAAAATAATAATGTCCATTAAGATACTCTACAAATAAACTAAACTTGGATCTTTAATGAAATATTTTATGCTTTTCTAGCAAAATCAGAACATTAACACTAAGTTGACTGCATATTATAGATAGTATTTTGTTGGACACCAAAGGTCGATTAACATTTTCACCTGTGTCCTTATTTAATTTCTTCTTTTGGATAACCATTGTCAATAATAATTAGTGTACTCTTGATAAACAAGGTTTTCCAACTAAAACAATATAATTTTTGAAACATCAAAAATACTTAGCACTTTTTTGGCTAGGTTTTTTTTGGCTAGGTTGAAAGTCAGCCTACATTTGTGGTTAGACTCTACTTTGCATACATAGATAAACAAGTCAGTTTTTGCCTCTTGATATCTAGGACCTCGATCAGATACTTTTAATAAAATGTAGCAAGTTCAATATAGGAGTAGTATTAGAGTGTTCCTTTTTCATGCATGAAAATTACCAGTATGTTGGTAAAAAGTAATCAAAAGACAATGTGTTGACATTTAATTTATGCATAAATTTTGTATTTGTCAGTGTCCATGGTATAAGTGTTCCCACCATGGCATCAGAACACCAGCAGATGGTCCTGCTGAATTGGGAAGACATAAACATAAAAATGGGAAATTGGACTGATAAGTACCAATAACAACATCTTTGTGAAGATCTATATGACCCGATTTTGTTTTAATGAGCTGAAGTTTTTGAAATAAATAAACATTGACCAAATCCGAACAGGATTGACTTTTTTAGTTTAGGCAAGTCACTTGACTTCTATGGACTTTCATTTCCTACTTTATAATATTCTATTGATATTCTTATAAAACTATAGAGTATTATACATTTATTTAACTCATGATAATAGAAAGAGCTGTTTACACAATGATTTTTTTAACTACTTCATATTTTGGTGGTGCTAGTTATCACAGAATCTATCTTTACTCAGGCGTTGTTGACATAATCCATGAGAACAAATATTTGTTGAATTATAATATTGTTGTCAACTTTAATTAAGGATAATTAAGAAACAAGATAGTTGTCATCTATAACATTAAGCCAAAGGGAATTAAAATACATAGACAATACCATCTTCTGTTTCCCTTTACTGTTAAGATAAATTAAATATTCTTACCTGAGTAGCCCTTTGATTGCCTACCATCCTCTCCTCTGTCCTCATTTCAGACACAAAGGTTTGGTTCCCATGTCTCAAGAATAGCAAGAACCTATAAAGGCACAGTGGTGCACACAGGTAACCCCAGTGACTTGGGAGGCTGAGGCAGGAGGATCATGAGTTCAAAGCCAGCCTCAGAAACTTATCAAGTCCCTGAGCAACTTAGGGAGACCCTGACTCAAAATAAAAAAATAAAAAAGGGTTAGGGATGTGGCTTAGTGGTCAGGCATCCCTAAGTTTAATCGTCAGTACAAAAAAAATATATATATTTTATATATGTATATGATTCCAGGCTCAGGGATTGGGGCCCTCTTCCCTCTTCTTCAAATGCTTGTCAGAAGACATCATCATAAGTTAATTCGTTAATTCTTTCCATACTTCAGCACTCTGCTCAAAAGGCATCTTAACAGAAAAAAACTCTCTAAACACCCCTCCCATGTTTCTGCCCTGTCGATCATCCTAATTTACCTCTGCTTTTCTGCCTAGTGTTTAGCCAACCACATGCCATACTATATATGTGCTTCTTCATTGATGGACATTTTGTAAAGTCCAATATTTTTGTTTTTCTGTACATACAGGTTGCAATGCTTAGAAGAGTTTCTGGTACTCCATGGGCATTTATAAAATGCATATCCATGTCTACACACACACACACACACACACACACACACACACACCCTTTGTGTGGGGCAGAGGAAGAGCATCACTGGCATGCACTCAATTGAAATTTAGATTGAGTGTATTCACACTGTGACAACAATACTGCAAGATAAATATAATTTTTTTTATTATTCTCTCAGTGTTTGTTCAGCTGGAGCTAATATATTATAAGGCATAGCTGGACAGAAAGATAATATATAACAGCTTTCCTGTCCATAGTGGTTAGCAGGGAAGAGGCAGAATCTCTCTTCAAATATCAACTAATTAACACTGACATACTTGGGATCACTAAAGCTCCTTTTTCTTTTGTATCTATTTGTTGAGTAAACAGAAGATCTAGTTATTTGTATTAATTTTTTTCTAGCTTAACAGCCTGGTTTTTGGCTGTCATAAGTAGATTTGTGAAAGATGTGTTGACATTTAATTTATGCATAAGCAAAAATCAATTTATTCTAGACAGAAAGCATTGGTTTTTGGCAAGATAGTTGAGATTATAAATATATGGGTTTTCTTTCCTTGCAAATGGAGAAGACTTGCCATGTTACTTTTGTAAACTTTAAGAAATATTTTATGAGACCCATGGATTGTACAGTTTTGTTAGTACAATAAAGACTTAACAGAAAAAAATTTGAAGTTTAGAATAGGATTTAATTTGCCTGTTTAGAAAAAGCAGAGGCATATGCTGCTCTGACTCTGAGTTCCCACTTATTTAAAGAGTGAAATAAACTTAACAAGGTTCATACAGATAAACTTTGTCATTGGTCTTAGAATCAATCGCTGCTGCAGTTCATAATAAAGCCAGGAAGTCAAGGGTGCAATTGGTTGGTGGCATCTGCTTGCTGATTTACTTTGAGTCATAAAATAAATTAGTTGTACTCTGTTTGATTATATGTTGATAATCTTCTAACTCAAATTTCAATTTACTGATTCATCTATTTAAAAAGGGGGGGAAACACCACCTAAAACCTAGGTTAAAATAGTTTCCCTGGGTTAAAATAGTTTCCCAATATCAACAATTCTATAAATGAAAAAAACTGGAACATAATGCAGTCCAATATTGTAGTGAAGAGCTATGACTGAGTTTGAAATCATCATTGACATAGTAACAGTAGGAATTTTGTTTGGCTCTTTCAAGGGTCAGTTTCCTCTTCCATAAAATGGTATCAAATTAACATGCTTCAGGGACTGGTGTTGTAGCTCAGTAGTAGAGGACTCACCTCACAAGTGGGAGGCGCTGGGTTTGACCCTCAGCACCACATAAAAATAAATAAATAAAATAAAGATATTGTGTCCAACTACAATTAAAAAGTAAATATTTAAAAAATGGCATGTTTCAGGAGCCAATGTGAAGATCAGATGAAATAATTATGAATAATTATATCATAGTACCCTAGCACATAGTACTGTATATAACAGATGTAATGAAGGTGGTTATTGGAGTAGGTATGTGATAAAATGGTGAAATTGATACATTGCTAAATACCATTCATTGTTGAAACAGTTTCTAGAATTAACTATTAAAGACTCAAAAACAATTTATAAATGAGTAGTTCCCAGATGGGAAAAATACACACACCCCTATATGCACACACATACACATACACACACATACCACAAACATTTCCTAGAATTGATACAGTAGGCTCTGTTATAAAGAACATATTTGATACATGTCAGATGGCATTTTGAGGTCAGAAATCATCTATCCATCACTGTTCTTCCTCTTCTTTACTAATGCATAGAACAGTGCCTTAACGTAGTATAATTATACTACAATGTTTTAAAATGTCTGAAAAATTATGCAATTTTTTCCTTCTTAAGAAGGTACAAAGTAGTATCTTTCTTCTCTATGAAACCATAAAGGAAAGTCATACATCTGTGTGACATTTTAATACAAAATAATTTGAAGTAATTTATATAATAATATTTAAAAGCCTCATTTCCCCAATAATTTGTTTTTATTGTGGTATGCTTCTTAATGTAATAAAGTAATTCAAAGTAATGTATGTTGTCTGGCCTGGATGGTATCATAAGGGTCTATACTTGGGAGACAAATGTCTTTTACAATATCCAAACTAGGGATTAAGTTGTTCTTGATTTCCTGAATATAAGTGGAGTATATAGATTGTTTTACCCATGAGCCATATCTAAGATATAAGATCGGTGTTCTGTGGGTTTATAAATGTTTGCAGTGCTCAGCTTAGTAATTTGTAAATAGTTTACTACTTGAAATCCTTATCTGAGGAACCAGCACTTCTCAAAGACAACTCTCTGATTCTTGGTTTCTAAGCTATAGGAGTAGGGGTGATTTGAAGTAGGAACATTCAAATGAAAGAGGTCTCCTGAGTAAAGATCCCCTTGGACTCAGGTCCAGACCACAAAAGGCTGAGAACCCTGGGGTTAAGACCAGATACCCTCCTACCCTTCTTTTCTTGTCCATCTGATCTTTGGCTTTGCCAACTGAATAACTTTAGTTATATATTGTGGATTTTTCAAAAGGTGAAGTGGAAAAATCCATCTGGGTAAAAACTGAAGAAAATATGGAAATAAATTACATTATCCATACAAACTTATTGTAAATGCAATATTTATTATGTTATAAATTAAGATGTTTGCTTTGAGTGCAATAGAATAATTTATTAAGGATATTAAAAGAGAACGTTCATTTATTAGTGTTAAAATAATCTCTGTAAAATTTGCATTCCAATATCTAAAAATACATTTGGGCAATCTGCTTGCTTTCTATTACTATGTATTGTGGTTCAGAAAATTCTAAGATTAGATTGTTAAAGGCATGTGCATAAAACTGCTGATTCATTACTTTTCTAATAATAAACTGTGATGAGTAACTATAAATGATTATCAAGGAATAGAGTGAGCAATAGCTATAATGAACACAGAGGGGGTACGTTTCCAAAATAGCATGTGCCATATGTACGCACAAAATCAATTATGCAAGTAATGTACACATGGTTCATGCCATATTTTGCAAATCAGCAAACCTTTTAAAGTTCCTTCTAATGAGAAGTTTGCTGATTGTTTCCCAGGGAAAATCAAGGAGGATTTCAGTAATACTTTCTGGAGAAATTTACAGCTTGTTAGTTTCTCTCTGTCTTTCTGTCTCTCCCTCTCCTTTTCTCTTTCGTTAGCTCTGGTTCTCTTTCCTTTAGTCTTCAAGAAAAACTACTTGTAAGGAAAACCCATTTAGAAGCTTTTCTCTTCATAGTTAGGACTCACATGACCTCAGTTTGTCAGTGAGAGCATTCAGCAATGCTATCTAGCTGGCCACCCTTTCATGAAGAAAAGTAAAGGTAAATTAATTTCCCTTCACAAATTAATTCTCAGCACTGTTTTCACCTATCATTTTAACATACTAGTTCATCTGCACACTCTAAAGACATGCCTTAGAATGTTACAAATTGAGACAAATAAAACAAGACTGCCTGGTTGGTGCAATGAATTTAAATTTTAGCTCCTTCACATTCTAGTAATAAAACTCTTAAGATAAAAGCAAAGCAGTTTACTTCTTATTCCCATAATTCACCACAATATGTGAATTATGTGCTACTCTTTCAAGATATTTATCATTCTTTTGTTATTATCTACTTTTAAGTATGTTTTATGTACTAGTCTTTAAACATGGATATAATGTTATTAGTTATCAGTATCCTTGCCGAGACACCTATAGCTCCCAGGAAATTAGTGAATGTTTGATGCGAGAACAAGACCCTTTACCATAAAAGTTCATATAAAATCATATCTTGATAGCAATGTGGAATGACAGATGAAATCATCAAGCATAAATCTCAGAATATAGTATATGCTCAATAAATGCCAGTTGACTTTACTTCTTAATGACTATTCATTAGTAGACTTTCTCAGTATCACTTCTTTTTTGTTCTACTAAATAGACACATTACTCACACAAATTAAGTGCAGTTCCTTGGTCCATTATTAGGTCTTTTTTTTTTTATTCTAGTGAAATGCAACCCAGACTTCCTTGCTATGATGACCTCTAAGTAATTCCATAGTTCACCCACCTCCATCATTCTAAAAACTGTCACTACACCAGTTTCCTATCCTTGTTCTGCCGGATCTTGCATCTTTCACAATCCTCTTATTTCTTAATTATATCTACCCCTCTGAAAAATAAACCACCAATATATATTAATTCTTAATTTAGTTTTGTCTACTTAGAGATCAGCTTAATTCCAACTTAAAATACCTGATTATAATAGTAACATTTAACAATGATGCAATATCTCAGTGCCTTTGAAGATAATTACTAATAACTTTCTCCTGAATTAAAGTAATGAAAACTACTAAAAATATGAATTATATTATTTCAACAAATAAGAAGGACCAAATAAGTAGACTTTTGTCAGCATAATAATTTAGTATTGTTGCAATAAATATTACATTATAGAGAATCACAAAATAGGCCTAATATTTAAAACCACAAAAGATGTTTTGCCAAAAGAGAAAGCTTACCAGGGATTTATTTCAAAATTGTTATGGGAATACAAGATTTAAAATGATTCAAATAACTCATCACCACATCTTAAACAGTTCAATATAGATGGCCTTTTGTTTATCAATCAACAAACCTTCTTCATAAAACTATGCAGCATAATTTTCTCTGTAATCTAAAGTAAGCAAGATCTGATTCCAATTTAATTGCATGACCAGATACAAATATTTAAAACATAGAAAATTCTGTTATCTAAAGTTCAAATTTAAGAAAGTGCAAAAATTCTTGAATTTATGATCAAAATACTGCTTTCTGAATGTTTGTATATATAATTTAAAAGTGATGTTTAAGCATACAGTTTAAAGAAGCCTTCAAAAATTTCAAGAAATTTAAGAGTAAAAACAAATAAGAAAAACATAGTTCTATAACATGTAATATCAAGAGATTCAAAATCTGTTCTAATTGCACAAGTATAAAAAATAACACTTATAACAAACATTTACATAAACATGCATTTTTATTTGCATCTTTTGTAGTTAATTAGTATATAAATTTATTTTGAAATAATAGTATTCTCAAAACTGTTCCACCAACACTTATTAAAAAAATAAACTCTTTACCTCACTCACTGCCATATGTATGGGCTTACCAAGAATTAGAATATGCTTACAAAGAATCAGGTCTTGTCTTTAGATGATAAGTGGTTATAAAGAATATTGCCACAAGTTTTGTAGAATCTTAAAAATTAATTTTGAAGACTCTATTATGCATTTCAGTGTCTCTTTTTAAAAGGCTTTTATATAATTTCTTTCATATGCAATAAACTGATAAATTTTTCTTTATCAACCAATATTCCCTTTTATCAAAATCTAGGGTCCCATAATTTAGAATTTTTCAAATTTTCTTAGATAAATAGCAAGTGTAGAACTCTATTGACTATTGCCATATTCTTACATGGCTTTTGACATTTTACTCACATATTGTGTACAAAAAACAGAAAGATATCATGTATGTATCAGTCACCTTCATGTTATTGTGACCAACATACTTGAGAAGAAAAAAATGGAGAAGGAGGAAAAGTTTAGTTGGGGTCACAGTGTCAGAGGTTCAGTTCATGTCCAGTTACTGCATAGCTCCAGGCCCAGGATGAGGCAGAACATCATGGTGGTAGGGCATGGCAAAAGAAAGCTGCTGAAGACATAGCAACCAAAAAGCAGTGGTCAGGGGAGCACTAAGTTCCAGGAACAAAATATAAATCCCAAAGGCATGCCCCCAGTGACCTAATTCCGTTAGCTGTACTCTACTTGTCTATAGTTACTGCCCAGTTAATCCATTAAAGTGGATTAATCCACTGATTAGATCCCTTTAAATTCTTGCATTGTCTCATGCATAGGTTTTGGGGGGATACATTATACCCAAACCATAACGTTCCATTCCTCACCCCAAAAAGCTCATGTCCATCTCACAATGCAAAATTTATTTAGTTTATTTCCAAGAGTTCCCATAGCCTTAACAATTTCAGCATTGACAGAAGTCCAAAGCCTAACTTCAAACTCTTATCTGAGACTTGAAGCAAACTTTTGACTATCAGCCCCTGTAAAGTTCAAAAGCAAGTTATATACGTGTGTGTGTGTGTGTGTGTGTGTGTGTGTGTGTGTGTGTGTGTATTTGGTACAGATAAAACATTTCCATTCCAAAAGGGAGTCATAAAGACATAGAAAGAAGAGATGTGACCAAAACAAGACAAAATTTGAGCTGAATAAACAAGTTCTGTAGCTTCAAGTTCAGCATCTGGGGGCACATGCCATCATGATGTTCTCATCAAAGACCTGTGTGTCTCCACACCTGTGGCTTTGCTGATTTCAGGTCACATGACCTCTCTCTTAGGCTGTTTCTTCTTGATTTTTGCACTTTCCTCAGCAAAAGGTGCATGTTACTGGCATCTCTTAATTTGGGGGGTCCTCACTGCAGCTTTGGCTTCTTTCTCATTTCTTCATGCATCACTCTCTTTGCCTGCAGCCTAAAGTGACTGACACTGTTACACTTTGCCTAATCTTCCATGTCTTCCTTTAAAATCCTGGTGGATACCTGTATCACCCTATAACTCCAGTATTTTGCATTTCTGCAGAACCAGTACCAAGTGGATAACACCAAGGTCTGCCACCAACTTAAGCAGTAGCTGGCCTCCTGGGACCATAGGTTCAGGAGCCTCAGAGTGCCTGGGTAGCTGAGTACAGGGAAACAACTTTTTGTATTTATTACTGCTCCAAATTGTAGGCAAGCATATAATCTTTAATATGAAAATTGTTAAACATCCATACAATGGAATATTTCCTGTGATGACAAAAAATGAATTATCAATCCTTGAAATAGTATAGCTGAATCTTAAATACATATGGTTAATGGAAAAAAGCCAACCTGAAAAGATACATATTTAATGATTTCACTCATATGATAGTCTAGAAAATATAAATCAAAAATTGAGTACGTCTGAAAATTTAAAGCACAGGGAAAAATTAGGGGGGGGGCATGGTACACTATCCTCTGTGATATTACAATGATGAATATGAAACATTAAGCATTTGCCGAAATACAATAGAATTTATATCCCAAAGAGTAAACTGTATGTATGTAAATCATAAATTAACTTATGAGGCTAGAATGCAAAATGTGAAAGAAAATCTAAATATATTACAAATATTGAAGTACCTTAATCAGGGGGGCAAAAGGGGTTGAACCTACATAACTTTGGAAAAGAAGTTTGTGAGAGTAGGCAAAAATCAAAACAAAACATCTTCAATACTTGAATTGTTAAAGCTTTTTCCATGTGGGTATGAGCTAACAATTCTGAAAACATTATACATATATATTGAAGATATGCAATTAAATCCATATGTGGTTAAGGGTGAGAGCCAGGTTTCTCACTGCTATAATGGGAGGTTATGGGTAAACAATAAAATACTTAAGGCTATCAGTACGGTAATGGATAGAGTTGGAAATATCAGTATGAATTGATGACTAGCTTAATATGAATACATATGATTGTACATAGCAATATTTATAAACATGTATTTATACACAGAATAACCCCATATATTTCCTTGTGCTATCAGCTGAGACGTCCTAAATGGAATAATACCCCAATAGCAACAATTTAGTGCCCAGATCTAGATTTCTAATACCATTTACTGTTAGCAGAAACCAAGTATCCTTAGATAAGTGACAATTCCAGGACTTGGGAAGGAAATATATAAGTTGAGCAAGGAATTCCTTGTAGTGCCACAAAGTAAGAAGTGCTCAGAAAACAAATGAAACAAAGGTAAGCACATGTCAAAAGGACCTAGGATCCATTTGAAAGAGATTCTAATGGCCAAAACTGAAAAAAAATCTGAGCAAGGAAATAAAGTATTGTTAAATTGCAATTAAAAATTAAAATAAATATCAACCATTATAAGTAAATAATTAAACAGTCAGGTAGTTGGATAGATAATAAATGAGGAAACAATGAAAAATATCTGTGCAGAAAAATTCCAAATGATTCATGTAAGTATGTTCTGTATGGGAGGCATAGCATTAAGGCCCACAGTGGAAGCAGGGTCTGGGCATGATGAATTTATATTCTTAAGGATACACTACGGAAAGGGAAGAAAAAGGGGTAAATTTCCATAGAGAAATCTTGGCTAGTTAAATAGGTCATCATCATCTTCAATAAGTCATATTTATAACATGCAGTTGTGAAATGATAAGATTGATGAGAATCGTACCTTACCTCTATAATTATCCTTCTCCAGATACATCTCAATCTAATAATGCATCTTAATTAAGAGAAATTCTACATCTGGGCCATGTGACACACACCTGTAAACCTAGCTACTAGGGAGGCTGAGGCAGAAAGATTGCAGTTCAAGGCCAGCCTCAGCAACTCAGGGAGTCACTAACCCAAAATAATTATTTTTTTTAAAAAAGAACCAGGAATAATAATTCAGTGATAGAACATCCCTGGATCCAATCCCCAGTAATAAAGAAAGAATGAAAGGAAGAAAAAGGGAAAGAAACAAAGAAGAGATAAGTCTACAAAAGGCCTCCCTGACTTGGATTACTCAAATTGTCAAGGATGTTGGCAAGTAGGAATGAAGGAGAAACTGTCCTAACTTGGAAAAGTGACCTTGGAACCAGATTTCTGAGATTAAATGTTGACTTTGTATTTTCTAATTGTTGGGTTTTAGGTAAGTTGTCAAACATTTGGAGGACCTCACTCTTCTGCTTTATAAAATTGGGATGACTGTACCCAAGGTGACAGGTTCAGTTCCTTAGGGTAATGCAATAAAAGTACTAGCAGCTGCCTGGAATGTTGACACTGATTTTCTCGCCTACTCATTTGATACTCCATCAGGAGTTACATTCATTCTAGTGTGCTAAAGGTTAACACCATGTTCCTAATTGCTAACTCTTACTTTTTTCCCTTTATCTTTCTTATTAAAATAAAACAGGAAAAGTGTCTATCTCCTGAATGTTTGGCTCTTTTCTGCAGCACCATTAAATATATATTGAATTTATGACAAAGATGGCTTGCCTAAAAATTCGTTCCTATTATTAAAATATTTGTACAATTTTGATTGTTTTGCTGCAATTGTATATGCCATTCTCTTATAATAGTAATGGTAACATTTTCTCCTAGTTATTTCAAATATATTACAGAAATTCTTTACTCCAAGGGAAATATTACACTTGTTAACATTTACACAATTTTAAGGCTATGACTGATTGATGTTTATGAAGACAGACTTTGTTTGTACAATCACAGCTATGTGATGCTTGGATTTTTGCCACATTTGTAAAAATGACAAACATTTAGAATAACATGGACTATAGACAACCAGGATTTTACTATATTTTACTTAGAAATAAATTTAATTTAAGGGCTGCCACCCCTCAGGTATTTAAAAAATTTAATTTCCTCTCTATGCTGCATTTTACCAAACATTGACATTTCCTATTGTGCTTTTCCTATGAATAAGCACAAAATAATCACTAGTTTAAAAACTATCTCATAGCACAGCTTCTTATGAACTATGAAAAAGCTAGCATCTAAATTGATTATGGAACACAAGAAAGATGAAGTTATTTATAAACCCAACCTAGTCTTTATTTTGCGCTTTGGAAGATGACAATTTTAATGTGGATCAGAATTAATTTCTTTGTTGTAATGTTACAAAGATGCATCAAACATTTATAATAAAATGAGTTTTACACTTCTCCCTTCAAAGCATTTTTGCAGGGAAACTGTGGAAAATAAACATAACATAAAATATTTCTAACCAAATTTTCCCTTGTTTGCTGTTGACTTTAATTTTATTCAGCCAAAAAATATACACAAGTTGATACTCAATAATACTAAATTGACTACAATTTCCCTTCCTCTCGAGGAATATGTTTTATTATCCACTTACACCCATCATTTGTGAATAAAGAGGGTATTTCATATATTGGCAAAGATATAGAAGGCATGAAACTTCCCTAATGTAATTCTAGCTAATTAAAGACTCGTTAAGAAAGAAATAGAAATGAGAATTTGCCTGAGAACTTGCTGAAGTAATTTTAATTTTTAATCATTTTATTCTCTCACTAATTAAACAGTTTGATGGGTACCTATAGGCTATTTACCTAGTTTTCTGTATTTTAGCCAACAATTCAATGCTTGCCCACTAATGAAATCATGGTAGTCTCTGAGGGTATTCAGGTATGTCTCCACAGTGTTCATTGTTTGTTTCTAAGTACAGTGTTCACATAATTTATATAAATTTACTATAAAATTGTAAATACTCCTTTTCAGTTCTACCAAAATGGAATTTTGGGGATCCCCTAGTATTCAAAGAGCAGATAAAATAGAGGAAGAGAAGTCTGAAGAAGGGATAAAGAATGAATAGTAAGTGTCAGGTTGGGAGAATCCATTGAGAAAGGCAGCACAGGGCCTGCTGGCTTAGGCTGCAACCCCAGCTCTATCACCTACAATGTGTGTGATCCTGCTGATGGACTTAGCGCTCCAACCTAGGCTCCACATCACAAAGAGATCACAGCACAACCTACATCATGTAGTTGTGAGGATAAACAGTGTTAACATGGCACACTGATTCCAGAGCATGGTACATGGCTGTGAACGTCAACTATCTTTGAATCAAATCAGATCCAAAAGATCTGAAATCAACATACTATAGGAACACAGCCACATCAATGTTTATAGGAGCACATTTCACAAGAGCCAAGCTATGGATCCAAATTAGGTGCCCTTCAACAACTAAGTAGATAAAGAAAATGTTGTATATACACACAATGGATTATTATTCTGCCATAAAGAATGAAATTTTACTATTTGCCGATAAATGGATGGAATGGAGACTTTCATGCTAAGTGAAATAAGCCAGACTCAGAATGCCAATGGTCAATTGTTTCCTCTTCTCTCAACTTCTATGGCATAAGCTTCTTTAGATTCCACACAAAGTATTTATCTTTCTGCCTCTGTCTCACTTCACATAGCATAAAGAATTCCAGTTCCATCCATGCTATTGACAATGATAGAATTACATGATTTTTTTTGACTGAATAGCTTTCCATTCTGTGTATGTCCTCAATATCTTTATCCATTAGTTAATACTTCAGTTGTTTTGATTTTTTTGCTATTGTGAATAATGCTTCAATGAACATGGGAGAATAGATGCCTCATTGTGGTACTGATGTCATTTCCTTTTGATATATCCCCTGTATGTGGGATTGTTGGATCATATGGTAGTTCTATTTTTATGCTTCCAAGGAAACTCCATACTGTTTTCAACAATGGCACTCTTCTCCATATCCTCAACTAGTTGTCTTTAGTTTTGTAGATAATAGACAAAATTATGAGGTTGAGATGGTATCATATTGTGATTTAGATTTGCTTTTCCTTGAGGATTAGTGATGTTGAGCACATTTTCACATAATGGTGGCCATTTATGTCTTCTTTTGAGAATTGTCTACTTAAGTTTATTGCCTATTTTTGTATCAGATTGTTTACTTAAGATTGTGTTATTTAAGTTTCCTTAAGTTTCTTATATATTTTGGATATTAATTCTCTCTCAGATAAAGAGCTGAAAATGTTTTCTCTCATTCTATGCATTGTCTTTTCAGTCTCTTGATTGTTTACTTTGCCATGCAGAACCTTTTAAGTTTGTTGTAATCCCATGTGGAGTCTTGTCCAAAACAATCTGTGCCCATTTCAGTGAAGGATTTCACCTGTTTTTCTCTAGTAGTTTTATAGTTTCAGGTCTTACATGTAAGTATTTAATTAATGTTCAGTTAATTTTGAAACTGGTGAAATATAGGAATCCAGTTTTATTCTTCTGCATTTGAATATCAATTTTCTCCCTATCATTAATTAATAAGAGTGGCCTTTCTCCATCATGTGTTCTTAGGACCTTTGTTTACCTTTGTGTAGATGCATAAGTTTACTTCTAAGTCCTCTGTTATTTTTCTTTGGTCTATGTAAGTCATTACCATGGTGTTTTGATTATGACAGCCTTGAATTATGTTGTGTAGTCAGGGAGTGTCTTCTGGTTTCTTGTTTTTACTAAAGAAGGATTTGCTATTTGTGGTATATTTATGATTCCAAATAAATTTTAGGATAATTTTTTTCTAATTAGGTGAATAACATCCTTGGTAGATAGTGCATTGAATCTGTAAATCACTTTGAGTAGTATGAATATTTTACAATATGGATTCTTCCTGTTTATGGACATGAAATGTCTTTCAATTTGTGTGTGTGTGTGTGTGTGTGTGTGTGTATGCATGCTCACACATGCACCTTCTTCAATTTCTTTCGCCATTGTTTCTTAATTTTCATTTTGTATATTTTTTCAATATTTTGGATAAATTTAATCATAGGTATTTTATTTTGTTTTTGTAGCTTTTGCAAATGGGTTTTCTTTCTTGACTCCTATTTCAGATAATTTGTTATGGTCATCATGACAATACTGTTGATTTTTGTATACTAATAATGTATCCTGGATCTTTGTTGATTTCATTGTTAGTTCTAATAATTTTTGCTAGTCTCTGAGATTTTCTAGATATAAGGTCAAGTCTTCAGCAAACAGAAATAATTACACTTCTGCTTTCTCACCTGGGATGCCTTTTATTTCTTTCTCTAACATAATTGCTCCACCTAGGACTTCAATTGTTCTGATGAATAAAAGTGATGGAAGTAAGCATCCTTGTCTTATTTCATATCTTACAAACGTTCAGCTTTTCCACATTCCTTATAATGTTAGCTATTACCTATTATAAATGGCCTTTAATATATGAATTACATTTCTGCTACACCTAATTTGTGCAGCACATTTTTCATGAAGGGATGCTGGATATTACTAAAGACTTTTCTGCATATATTAAGATGATCACATAATTTTGGTCCTTCATTCTATTGATGTGGTATATGCGTTTGTTGATTTGTGTGTGCTGAATCACTTTAGATTCCCTGGGATGACTCCTACTTGATCATGGTGACTGATCTTTGTTAATGTGCTTTTGGATTTGATTTAATAGTTTTTCATTGAGGATGTTGGCATCAATGCATATTAAGAATATTGGTCTGATTTTTTTGTTGTTATAGCTTTTTATGATTTTACTACTATGGTAATACAGGCTTTATTGAACGAGTTTGAAAGTAATTCCTCTTCTTTGTTTTTTACCCAAATAATTCAAAGTTAATTAATATTAGTTCTTTAAATACTTTGTAAAATTCATCAGTGAAAATTACTGTATTTTGATGGGGTAATTTTATTAGTGATCAGTCTGTTTACTTGTTTTTAATCTGTTTAATTTTTCTATCTTTTCATGTTTCAATCAAAGAAATTTGTATGTATCCTGGAATTTGACCATTTATTACAGGCTTTCAAGTTTGTTTGCATATGATGTTCTTAAGAAGCTCTGGTTGTCCTTGTATTTCTATTTTGCCATTTGTAATGGTTTCTTTGGAATCTCTGATTTTATTCAAGGCTTTTTTTCTTTTTTATCTTGGTTAACATAGCTAAGAGTGTATCACTTTTGTATTTTTAAGAATAAGCTATTCATTTTATTGATATTTTGTATTGTTTTTCTTTTGTTTCTTTTTCATTTATTTTCTCTTTAATTTTTATTATTTCTTTCCTTATAGTAATTTTGAGTTTGTTTTGTTGCTATTTTTCTGTTTTGTGATACACTGATAGATTCTTTGAGATTGTTACACTTTATTTTTTTAAAAATGTGGTCCTAAGGATCAAAACAGTGCCTCACCTGTGCTAGGCAAGTGCTCTATCACCAAGCAACAACCTGAGCCCTTCTTCTGCTTTTTGACATAGTCATGGATTTCTAGAAATTTCCCTCAGAATATTGCCTTTGATATATCTCATAGTTTTGTATGTGGCATCTCCATTTCCACTTATTTCAAGAAGTTTTTCAATAGCTTTCTTTATTTTTCCTTTCATCTATTGGTTGCTCAAAGGTAAATTTTTAATTTCCATATGTTTATATAGTTTCCAAATATTTCTCTTTTATTGATTTCTACTTTTATTGCTTTGTGATCTAAAAAGATACTCAATATGATTTTACTTTATTTTTTAAAGAGAGAGAGACAGAGAGACAGAGAGAGAGAGGAGAGATCATTTTAATATTTATTTTTCAGTTTTTGGCCAACACAACATCATTGTTTGTATGTGGTGCTGAGGATCAAACCTGGGCTGCACGCATGCCAGGCGCCAGGCGAGCGTGCTACCGCCTGAGCCACATCCCCAGCCCAAATGATTTTACTTTTTTAATTGTCAATGAATGGAAATTTATTTATTTATTTATTTATATGTGGTGCTGAGATTTGAACCCAGTGCCTCTTACAATGTAGGCAAGCACTCTACCGCTGAGCTACAACCCCAGTCCTGATTTTACTTTTTAAAAATTTTGTTGAGATTTGGTACATAGCCCATCACATGATCTACCTTGTAGATATATTGCCACACTTTTGTTGTGTATTTCTTCTCACTAAGTGTATTTTTCACTTTAAGTATCTCTGTTTGAATTATTAAAACATTTCAATTTCTTTGTTAAGTTTCTCTTTTATAGTATCGAGCCATTTCTCTTATTTTTCTTCAAGCTTATTGAGTTTTCTTAAACCTGATGTTTTAAGTTTTTTAATTGAGAGTTTTGCCATACTGATTACTAGTTGGTCAATTTCTTGAACCTTATTAAGTGAAGCCATATGTATATGAAAGCTCTTGATGCTTGTTGATTTGCGCTCTTGTCTGGACCATTGAAGAATTAGGTATTAATTTCATTCTGCCTAATTTGGTTTTGTATGTGACTCTCTTTTTTTTAAATTTTTATTGTTGGTTGTTCAAAACATTACATAGTTCTTGACATATTTCTCACCTTGATTCAAGTGGGTTATGAACCCCCATTTTTACCCCATATACAGATTGCAGAATCACATCGGTTACACATCCACTGATTTACATATTGCTATACTAGTGTCTGTTGTATTCTGCTGCCTTTCCTATCCTCTACTATCCCCCCTCTCCTCCCCTCCCCTCCCATCTTCTCTCTCTATCCCATCTACTGTAATTCATTTCTCCCCCTTGTTATTTTCCCTTTCCCCTCACTTCCTTTTGTATGTAATTTTGTATAACCATGAGGGTCTCCTTCCATTTCCATGCAATTTCTCTTCTCTCTCCCTTTCCCTCCCACCTCTCATCCCTGTTTAATTTTAATCTTCTTCTCATGCTCTTCCTCCCTACTCTGTTCTTAGTTACTCTCCTTATATCAAAGAAGACATTTGGCATTTGTTTTTTAGGGATTGGCTAGCTTCACTTAGCATAATCTGCTCTAATGCCATCCATTTCCCTGCAAATTCCATGATTTTGTCATTTTTTAATGCAGAGTAATACTCCATTGTGTATAACTGCCATATTTTTTTTTATCCATTCATCTATTGAAGGGCATCTAGGTTGGTTCCACAGTCTTGCTATTGTGAATTGTGCTGCTATGAACATTGATGTAGCAGTGTCCCTGTAGTATGCTCTTTTTAGGTCTTTAGGGAATAGACCCAGAAGGGGAATAGCTGGGTCAAATGGTGGTTCCATTCCCAGCTTTCCAAGAAATCTCCATACTGCTTTCCAAATTGGCTGCACCAATTTGCAGTCCCACCAGCAATGTACAAGAGTACCCTTTTCCCCACATCCTCACCAGCACTTGTTGTTGTTTGACTTCATAATGGCTGCCAATCTTACTGGAGTGAGATGGTATCTTAGGGTGGTTTTGATTTGCATTTCTCTGACTGCTAGATATGGTGAGCATTTTTTCATGTACTTGTTGATTGATTGCATATCCACCTCTGAGAAGTGTCTGTTCAGATCCTTGGCCCATTTGTTGATTGAGTTATTTGTTTTCTTATTGTTTAATTTTTTGAGTTCTTTGTATACTCTGGATATTAGGGCTCCATCTGAAGTGTGAGGAGTAAAGATTTGTTCCCAGGATGTAGGCTCCCTATTTATCTCTCTTATTGTTTCTCTTGCTGAGAAAAATTTTTTAGTTTGAGTAAGACCCATTTGTTGATTCTAGTTATTGCAGAAATGCTAAACAGGTTGCTTATTTTCTGTCTGTATTAACTTTCATTATTTCAACAATGGATACCACCATGTCGAGGTTTCCTGAGAGTCTGTAGTTGGTGTGTTGTTACTTTTGAAGCACTAGAGACAAATTCAAGTCCAGATTTGTCTCCAATTTGCAGTTGATTAACTAGGGGAATATACACAAATGGTTGTACATCCCCATAAGCAACTTCCTAGGGCAGAAGTAGGCCAAGACACCTAATTCACAGTTAGTTATTTTAGTTAGTCACTAAAAGATTCTCACAGTTACAAGATTTTCAAATCTTGGTGGTGTACTAAGGCCCAAACCAAAGCTGTGAGTGATGAAGGTCATACCATGAGTTTATCCACTGGGATGCATACATCTGCTTTATGCAAGGGTTGGTCTATAGCTCCATGTATAATCACTGGCCTAGTAATAATCTTGATGCCTGTTGTTAGGGATCAGATGGTTGAGACCATTCCTCAGCCACTAAGGCTGACACTAATCTTGGTCACACACATACCTCACATTTGCAGAGAGCTGCACAATCTTGGTGGAGATAATGTCGTAGGCCTAACCAAAGGTTACTAATGATGTAGATCAAAATTTTAGTTTGTCTACTAATGCACAAATCTCTGTTTGATGCCTCAGCAGGTCCAGAGGCTCTGTCTGGAACCACTGCTTTGTGTAAACGGTCTTGAATTTTTAAAAGGTGCTGGGTCTCTCTGTGTCAGGCTTGGCACTAAACTTTGATACAAAGACCTCTGCTAGTTTACATGCCCTGATACTCAATGGGTAAAACTTTGCTTTTCCCTCTACTGCATGAATTTGAGAAAGGCAGGGTGAATTTTGCCACCCAAATATAAGTTCTTGCTTCTCAGTCCATGAGTATTCACTTTGTGGTAGTGGCCATGAACTCTGTCTGGCATTGAGTTTCACCATGGTGGGTCTGTTATTTGGTTTAAAATCAAAGGCCTAGATTCAATTCTGTAAGTGTATCATGAGTTAAGGAAGAATTTTTTTCATTTCTGGATTTCTGTAGCAACTTTTTAAATAACAAAAATTAGATGTCATATTCTGTTTGCATACATGCCTTACTCAACAATCAGTCTTATTCATCTTGGTATTGTTGTCTCCATGTACTACTCCAAGCAAATGTTCAATGAATGTTTTCTGTTTTATAATAAACTGAATGTAACTACTCCATGTCTTTTGTGTAATAATTAGCCATGGTCTGTTGTTTTCTCTGTAAAATTAGATATTAAATGATTAATTGAATTAAAACATCTGCTCTTGTTCTTTACTATTTGCCTTTGAAAAATTAAAATCTGACAGATTTGTGACAGATTGAATATAACTGTTCTTGTTCATGGTAGACTATTTATTTTTCACTGTGAATGTAAAGGGAAGATCACTTTTAGGTGGCCTCTGAATTGATACATTTTTATGAGAAAAGAGACTGTCATTATTTGAAAATGCCATTAGTGGATGTTTTATTAAGTGTCTTCAGAACCTGTATTAGTACATAAAGACATCCATTTAGATCAGTATGATCATTGGTAATGCGGATGGCAGTGAAATTCAATATCAACTGGTGGGGATAGATGAAGGAGGTTAGCCTCGCCTGTCAGAACTGCTGACATTTGAGCAGGAAAACCAGAGTTGTTATCACGCAATGTTTTGGACTTTCAATTTCATCTAAATTACATAAAGGAGGGGTCACATTTATCAACTTAATAACAACAGCAACAATTCCCAGAGAAATGTACTTCCCAGAGAAATCTACTGTTTTGTAAATCTAACTGTAATAGTTTCCATTTATTGAGTACAAATTATGTCATGGGATCTATACTAAAAACATCACATATTATTTCATTTGTTCCTTGCAACAGCCCTTAGGGCATCATTTTAATTTTTTTTTTCCATAAGAGAAAATTGAGTCTTAGTGTAATCCAAGTTCCACAGAACTGAGAGGCAATGAATTGAGGATTTGAACCATGTTGTCTTGTTATAAAGCACATAATATAAATCATTTCAGCACTGCTCATATTTCACTTCATGCATTTTCTCTGTACTATTTCATTTTAACTTAGTAAAAATTCTATTATATTTCTTGAGATATTCTTTTTATTTGGGGAGTTTGCAACTTTGGTGGCAAAGTCCTGCTGATAATCAGAATATGATTTACATAAATATTCTGAATTTGGTGCTCCTTTGTCTAAAAATGATATCCTACGGCCACACAGAAACTTACTCAAAAACTTTTCTGGGAGATCAGGATAAAACATTTTTTTTTTTTTTTTGTACCAGGGATTGAATTCAGAGGCATTCAACCACTGAGCCACACACATCCCCAGCCCTATTTTGTATTTTATTTAGAGACAGGATCTCACTCAGTTGCTTAGTGCCTTGCCATTGATTGAACTCGCAATGCTTCTGTCTCAGCCTCCTAGGTTGCTGGGATTACAGGTGTGCACCACTGCAACAAGAAAGGAAGCAATTTTTATCAGATACCTTACCAACTTCTTGACAGAATTTAACTATAAATGATATCATACGAAGTTAACATGAGAGAAATGAGGCTTAATGTCCCAGTTTCATCTTTCTGTATTCTAAACTATAGATAAATACTTTACTTTTCTGCCAATTCTACATTGTTGTCCTGAGAATCAATTTCTATGCTACAAGTGAAGACACATTGCAAACTATACAATTATATATATATATATATATATATATATATATATATATATTTGTTTGCATACATACCTCACTCAATATATATATATATATATATATATATATATATATATATATATATATATATATATATATCTTAGCAGTGCATGTGGTGCAAGGACTCCACTAATATATGGCAGCACCAAGATATAAATCCAGTGCTTTCCATTCCCATTTACTAGCTCCCTTATTCTGCCAATGTTTACTGAAGACCTGAAAGTATTCTGCTAATTGCTAGAAACATGAATTATGAAACTTCTAATATTTCCTAATAACCAACTTGTTTTTATGATTAATAGCAGAGAGAAGTGAGATTTGAAAATCTGGTTTTAATTTTTGAATCAATATCATGTTTGTTTTTGACAGATTTTATATAAGAAACTTACTTCATCTTTACAAACTTACTTCATCTGTAGGAAAAATTAAATAAACTTGGAGTTTTGTATAAAAGCTTAAACTGTGCATAGTTAATATAAAAGTTGTTATTTAGTTTTATTGGATTATATTATTAAAGAATTCCTTTTAAAAGTAAGCTAATTTAATTAAATGCTTTTCAATTTTCCAAATGAAATACCACTTAAGGAATTAGTATGAATTAATTCCTTAATATATTAATATACTAATTCCTTAGTGTATATATATATATGTATACATAAGTATATATATGTAGTATATGTATTTATATATAGTTCATATATATGTATATATAAATGAACTATAATAAAACATTAAAAAATCTAATTATTTTGTTTACCACTTTCAATTAACCATAATGCAATTTCACAATTTTAATATCATCTTAAGAATAATCACTGGTCAATTATACGCTTATGTTAGTATCATTAGGATAATGATTTGCAATATTATGGATCCTTCATTGCAATGAAGGATTTCAGGAAAATTGATTTCAGGAAAATTTTATTTCAGGAAAATTGATTTTAGAAATGTCTCAGAAACCTCAAAAAGTAATCAGAGACACAAAGCCTTTTAGCAATTATTTTACTTTAAAAACATGAATAACATGAAAAAAATTTAAGAGATACTGATTTAAAAAATGTAAGGCCTACTTTTAAAATATTTTAATAATTTATTTAGAAATGAATCAAAATTATGAGACTTACATAATATGATAAGAATCTAAAGTCAGATTTTTGATTGATGATCAAATTATAACATTTTTACAACATATATATGTCATCAGTGCCCTACTAGGTAAATGATAAACTTGTTTTAAAATAATTTTTTCTCATAAATAAATTGATTCTAATAAAAATAATAAAATATGAATATCTGGGTGTGAGGCCCAGTTATCATATCTGTCTTTTAAAAATAAATGTTCTATTTTATTTTTTATTCTAAGGCAAAGGTTGTATTTTGTTCATATGTTGAATTATTCAATAGTTTTATCCAACACCCACTGTATGTCAGGTACTATGCTAAGCATTAGAACTTATTCAATAATTCAAAAATGATTCAGATTGTGATATTCAAGACTGGACAGTCTAAGAGTTATGAATTATGATAACAACTGGCTAAAATTAAATTTTAACTTGATTCAAAAAGTAATCAAACTTTCAGATTCGATTAAAGAAAAGGCCCATTCTGGTTAATGTGATTTTTATTAATTAAGAAATCATTAAGGAATAACTAAATGAAATCCTGCACCATATCTTTCCAAATTAATTTAAACCTCTAATCATATTCTGTTCCCACTGCTGGGGGCAAATTCCAGGTTCTGATTTAAATCTGCTTGTAATCTGACAATCCATATTCATTAGTCATTCTGCTTTTTTTTTTATATAAATATCGTTATGCCCAATCTAAAATATGAGAATTTCATTTCTGAGTGAGTGAGTGAGTGTGTGTGTGTGTGTGTGTGTGTGTGTGTAAGGTAGAAGTACATGAAAGTGATGTCTTTACCAGACTAACTTCCAACTAAAAAATAATAATACATACATACATTTGCTTTAATCATACCTGGTAAGCTTAAAATAATTCATAATAAGCTATTGTTGAATTATTATGAGAATTTCACTACATACAATATGAGTTGTAGTGAGATTAAGAAAAAAAGTAATGATTATTTCTGCTGTTCATTTCATTGAGTATGGATTTCATCTTTGATACTAGAGAGTTATGTCTAAAACTGGATTAATGATAAAATATTTAATTTTCTTTTAGTTTTAGGTAATTTAGTTTAGGGTCCATGACAAATTATACCCAGAGCAATTCAACTGGAGGTGGTATGATGTGTGTGTGTGTGTGTGTGTGTGTGGTTTAAATATACTGGGTAGTACACTGTACCTGTCATAGAAAGGGGTCAGGAACTGTTCAAGTTTGTGCTTATTGGTGATTCTAATTGTAGATTTTGATCTAAGTGCTATGAACAAAGCCACATCATAAAATAGCAATTGTAAAATAATTTTTTTCTCACTGATTTAGAAATTTAAGTATAGGGTAAAATATAGCAGGAACTTCCATATTGATCTTAGTAGTCATCTGATTTCAAAGGACTAGTCCATATAGTTGGGATAAATAGGTTCATATTTATTGATATCTTGTCATTTTAGGAACCAAAGATACTTTTAGAAAAAACAAATGACACTGTATCTGCTCTTAAGTAGTTAACAAGTATGTAAAGTGCTGTGATAGAGAAAAGAGGAGCTGTAAAAATATCTTTTTAAAGTCCAAACTCATCTGAAATTTTTTGTGACGTAGCATCATCTAGGCAGTGATCTAAAGGAGAATCAGGAGTAGAGGGAATAAAGACATTTCTCAATCCTGATGGAACAATGGAAGCACCTGGGAACTATAAAAACAACACTGATACCTGGGCTTCACCCCCAGATATTCAGACTTTATTAGTTTTGGTGATTCTTGTTCACTAAGATTTTTCAAGGCTCCATCAGTGATTCTGATGTGTGGCCAGGGTTAAGAACTACTCATAGTTCTAGGAAGTGGCAACAGCATGAGTGGCAATTGCCAAGTGTTGAAAAGGGTTAACAAATTCCTGTGTAGAGTCAAGAAGAGGAGTGGGGGAAGGGTAGAAGATGGAAGAACAGTGTCTTTGGCAGCTGTGGAAATGCAATGTAGGAGGTTCAGACAAAAGGGGAAGCAGAATCCTTTGTTGAATGAGGATGGGTGTTTCTGTTTATGGGATAAACCATTCATGATTATCAGGTGTGTGTGTGAATGGTGGGGAAGGATGATAGTTCAAACAATCCTAGACAAATAGAACTAACTTTCTAGAGATGATTATATACTGTCAGTCATTAAAAAATGGTCTGAAATTCATTTAAAAGTTAAAGTGATGTTAGTGGAAAGAGTTGTAATAATGACAAGACATTCATGGAATTATCACCTACTTACAACTAGATGATTTGGAACTAAATTTCCTGCAATCCACTCTGATAATAAAATACCCTTTCAAAAAATAAAATTATATAGTTGTGAGTATGCAACCTCACATGGGTTGAAAACAGAATGTTGTAAAGCATTAGTCTTAACTAGGGAATAATGAAACTTGGGGGAAGATAGGATCTTTATGGGACAATCACAGCATTGATTAATTGTGACAATTTCTCATGAATTATGCATTTCCCAGGGTAAATAGATGTGTATAAAAATAAGCCTCTATTATTTATTCTCCCTGTATTCAAAGCTTAGATGAGGAGAGAATATGTGGCTAGAAAGAAATGACATAAATTTGGAGAGAAAATATAACCAGCCGGACAAAAGCTATATAAGTGGCTGAAGTTTCAATACAATAACCAGCAGGAATTAAATAAAAGAAGTATCTTTAATCATGAATGCAAAGAAATAAAGGTCCAAGCCAGGTGAATTTTAATGTTTTTGTTGAAATGACAGTAAGTAGACATAGACATTTACATATAGGAAGAATGCCTTAGAACAGGGGAGATTTGTTGGTTGCATAGCTATCAAGTTTCCTCACATGGACTGTTAATGAAATAGAAAGTTTTGTTCACTTATCATTCATTTCCCTACACTACTCAAATGCTTGAGGGAATACTAATATTACACAAATTTTAGAGATGGGTCTTGATATAAAGTTTATAAAGTGCAAAGCTAACCATCTCTCCATTGGATTTGGAAGTGAGTTCAGGAAAGAGCCTTGTGATGATCATTCCCATGTCCTTACTTTCAGAAATTTGTTCAGGGAACTCTATGACCCTCATCATAGGTAAATATGTTGAGGATCCCAGGTCATGAAGCTCCCTGTCTTTTAAGATATCCATTGTATGGGTGTGGAAATTTAAATTTCTGAAGACATTTTGACAATATGAGGAAGGCTAATATTAAAGTCAATCTTGTAGAATGTACCTTAGAGAGTTGGATTAAATGAGATCTCTGATGACAATCTTGAGCTAAAACTCTTTTTAACTCTGGATTTTCCAATTATGTGAACCAATAGTTTCTTTCTATTGTCTAAGCTATTTTAGATTGGTTTGTCTGCCACTAGTAAAAACAATAACAAAAAGAGCCTAAAATAATATCCAAGTAGTCAAAAGACAGAAATAGAGTTCATCTTCCAAATTCTCCAAATTTTTATCCTTCCACATTCTCTCTACTGTGTCATGACCTATAGATTATTTTCCTATGGAATCCAGCTATCACTCAATTTTTCACCAAATCATTTAATGTATTTCTCCCTTAGTAACATATTGCTATGTCATTATTGATTTATGAATAAACATAAGACCTATCATTTCTTCTCTGTTCAAATCCAAGTCATTTGTTATACAATGTTCTTACCCAAGCTGAGTTACATCACTTTTGGGTCTGGAGTTTGGTGAGCCAGATCAGGAAAATGTTGCAAGAGGATGTAAGGTTAAATAGGAGGAAAATTTTAAGTAATTTTTTGTTTAACATGGTGACTATAGTTTAAAATATACTGTATTCTTGAAAAATGCTAAGAAAGTGGATATAAAGTTTTCTTGCTACAAAAAATACAACTATGTGATTATTTTTCAAAATTATTATTTTATCTTTAGGTAGTATACCATAGATGTAGTTTACCATAAAAATAATACTCTTGTGCTCACTAAGAACAAGTATCTTTTTTCCAATCTTTTTGTTAACTGGGAATTGCAAAAACTTAATTTTTAACCAATAAACTGACATTAAATGTCACTTAAAAGGCAAGCATATTAACAATAACATCATATATTTAAAATTGCTAGAGGAATAGATTTTGTATGTTCTCACAATAATAGTAAGAAGAAGTATGTAAGGTGATGAATTTACTAATAAGCTTGATGTAATCATCCCATGACATGTAATATAATATATCAAAACATGTATATAATATATCAAAACATCCCATTGTACCCCTTAAATATTGTCAAATAAAAATTATAAGAGACTGATGTTTTGGACTAAGGTCCTACACTGGGCCCTAACAGGCCAGACTAAGAATTCAAATAGAGTCATCCATGCATAAGTTCCACTTATGTTGTCACTCACTGAGACCAAGTTGTTATCTAAACTTCTGAGAAATCTACAGAATGAAATAGTCACATTTCCCAAACAGGCCAGGAGGCATGATAATGGATCATCTTCAACTTTAATTCATTATTCCTTTAATCATTCAAAAAAGTAACCTGAAATAACCTGATGCTAACCAATATGCTATTTTTCCATTGTTCTGTCTACCTGTCCCTACCTTCCAAAGACAGTAACTTTGAAATAACCAGTCTGGTTTTTGTTATTGGATGCTTCTTCTTTTGCTCTCTTCTTTCTAAAAAAACACATCTGCTCAAACTATTGAAACACTAACTCTATTTTATGAAATGAAATGCTGATTCTTGAATTGAAAATGGGTCAAATTAATATCATAAAGGTAAATTGTTGTAATGTCATCCTTTGACAATAAATACAAGTATTATTTGTGAATTAAAATTAAATATTTCAAAAAGGCAAACCTACAGTTAAAGGGAAAGATTAATCAAGATGTGGATAAGGTCAAATCAGGTTTCTTTGTTTAACAAAATTAAAATAGTACAATAAAAACTGCTTGAACTCAAAAGATCTAACATAAGTGAGATGAAAAAGTTTCCCAGGATATTTTCTGTTTATACTACTTGGATATAGCTTTTCTCTTTTCAACACCATGAACCAGTTTTATACTTTCTCAAAATATGTTAGACTATGACTCACTTTCCTGGTGTCCTGGGTTCCTTGGCTGGGGATGAGGGTGAGGGGAAATTCACTTAAGCACATTTGTTCCCATTTTGGCAATCAAATATCAATCAGATTTAGAAAAATATGCTGGTGGATTCCAGAGTGTTTCCCAAACTCTTATTCTGTTTAAAGAAGTACATTCATTTCTTTACAACTTGAACCAGTTTGCCCAAATTGTTTAAAAGTGAAAGATGCCACCCAGGGATGCATTATTTACAGGAGCTGTGAAGGCATTAGGAAAACAGGCTTGAAGTGCTGCATTTGCATTAAAGTACAGCTTTACTGCCATATAAACAGTGTCTCTCTTGAAATGGAAATTGTTAATAAATCTAGCACTTTATAGCTTTGCCCTGTAAAAAGCTTTTTGAAGGGAGCGGGATCATTTTCCCTTGATGGAACAGTGCCATCATTGTTCAGCTACAGCAAATGGAAGAATGACTAGGGAATCAGCAACGCACTAGTGATGTTTCAGATTGATGTGTTTTATCACCCTTGGAACTTGGATGAAACCCTTCTGGTCTTTTTTATACTCCTTCTTAGAGGCTGAACTTCAAATTTCCTCTTTTATGGGAACAGGATTTAAAAAGAATTGAAGCTTGGGGTGCATCCACCATGGCAATGCTGTACCCAGCATCCTGCATCTGTTCAGGCCTCTGTGTCTCTGGTCATTTCCCTGTCACTGTTGGAAAAGTATCATTGCCATCAGGTGCTCCTTCATGTGGAAAATCCCAAGGCAAGGCAGCTTCTGCCCAGTTAACAGAAACATTTCCAAATATTGTACTTTAAAAATTATGTTGGCCATGGAAAATTACAAATTGTGTGAGGTCAATTATTGGTAGCCTTACACAATAAAAGAGAGGCATAATTTCTTGTAATTATGTAGGCTTAATGAAAAAAAAAAAGAAAGCTTCTCAGTCTAACATATGAAACCTGGGCATGTATTGAGTACCAACTATGGGCAGGTAATAATTCTCTACAATAACTTGCTTGTTACCACAGTATCACTATTCCTATATAGAATCACTTAGAATCTCACCTGGAAAAACCCCCAAATTCTAACTAGAGATTAATTACAGTTTGGGTTCTAATATTTTGTGTCATATATGTGATCATTAATAAACCAATTTCTAAAATATTTTGCATTTCTTTTATTTCCTTTGTTTTCCCTCTATAGCACATAACTACGAACATATAGGAACTAGGCTGTCAGAAAAACAGCAAAGCTATTTTCTTATCATCCTTCAGGTCTTTAGTTGCTTCTACTTTGAAAGCTTTCTTATTCAAATACAAGAGAAATTGATAATAAAATAATGTCTTTTTCAGTTTAATAAAAATACCTTTAGTGAAATAAAAATAATTTATAAGCATATTTTCTGTGTTTTTCCTCTGACCTATGTGTGACTGCAATTGTATTACTGAATCTTGTTGGAAGCTCAAGACACCCTCAAAATAAGGAACCATTAAAGAACGGCGAAGAAACCAAGTTTGATATTTCCAGATTGCCTATCACTGATTGTGTCTCAAGAGTTTCGTGAGTGAATAAGTTAATGTCAGATCACTTGGATGTTCACAATATCATGCAAGAAAGGGCAAGTGGATATTGAAAAAATAGCAAATAAGCTACCTAACTCACTTGCTGGTATTTAATTTTTGTCATAGAATATGGGGGAAAGTAGAAACTATTTTGACTAAAAGTCACACTTTATATTGGAGCCTGCCAAATTTAGCAACAGAGTGGTAGTTCTTAATCATTATTTACAATAAAAGCCTCTTCAATCATATTTTCCCTTTTTCTGTTGTATCTGCCTCTCTGTGTCTCTCCATGAGCTTGGCCCAAGCTGAACTGTGTCTAATAGATTTCATTTTTAGATAATTGTTATTTTTTGCAGACATCTAAGGATCGGTGGGCTTCTTCGCATTCAGGGCCTTCAATGACTGTGTCTATGTTTTCTCTGAGCACAGATTCCCTCCCAACTCTTACAACATGTTCTGGAAGAAGTGATTACATTTCTTGGCCTTTGTCACCGGTTCAACACTTGGTTAGTTCTAAGTGGGAAGCTGGGTTCAAGATTATTTGATCATTATATTCTTACATCAAGTATGTAAATATGGTTTCTCTGTGGTGTTTGGAAGTTTTGAAGACTGTGTTTAAATCCCTAATTCTAACTTCAAGAACTTGAAGTTTTCCTTTTTGATTCAGAGGGATATTAAGATTTTCATAATGTTGTACAGTTGGGAATCCCTTCTTGGAACACTCAAAGAGAGCCAGATAAAGGAGGGTGGGTCCTTTTCAAGACTTAGGAGTCCCCTGTAGACAGTAAGTTGCTTAATACTTGTTTTCCTTTAAAAAAATGCTATATTCAATGATTATTTCTGATGTGAGAATCATTTTCCTAAAGATAAAGAAAATATGTCCAAAGAGCACTAAAAATCATAGAAGTTATAAATAATGGGAGGCATAATAAATTTTATTCAAGAAACTTGACTGTACTTTTGTGCCTATGAAAAATAGGACACTGTACTGTATATATTGATATATAAATATATCAATATATATTTATAAATGTATGTATGTGCATATATATGCACACACATATATTTATATAGGTATATATGTACATGTATATGCATATATATATATATATATATATATATGCAGCAAAGGATACTCTAAACATATAAATATACTGTGAGAAAGGTCAAATACAAGTTCTAATCAATCTTGAAAATTAAGGGTTTTTTCCGTTTAAATTACTATCCTATTTAAAATCATTTAAGGTCTCTTTACTATAGAGTCATACATTTTAACAAAGCACATTAAGCTGTCTGCATGTAGTTCTTTCTCTTTTCTCTTCTTCATGCTCTATTCCATTTGCATTACAATTTTTATACTTCCAAAATAAGCCTTTCTCTCTTTTAAATCCTCAGTTTATTTTACATACACACATATAGTGAGTGATTATATCCCCCCCTCTCTCTCTCTCTCTTTCTCTCTCTCTCTCTCTCTCTCTCTCTCTCTCTCTCTATATATATATATATATATATATATATATATATAACCCCTATCAACTATCACCAACTTTTTTATTCTTCACATCTCAGTCATTCCTTTGGAGGGGGATTTTTAAGGCAATCTGTCTCCACTCCCTTCACTTTCCTCTCCCTGCTCATTTTTATTTCATTAAATATTTTTTGTTATTATTTTTTATTGTTATTTATTTATTTATTTATTTTTGAGACAGGGTCTTATTATGTTACTCAGACTGGTCTCAAATTCCTAAGCTCAATAGTCCTCTTGCTTCAGTCTATGCAGGAGTAGCTGGGACTACAGGTAATTTCTACCAGGCTTAGAAGTTTTACTAAATCTTACATTTTGGTAGCACTTACCATGCAGATTTGGAATGTTTATTCACCTTTTGAACAAGCAGTTGATTCTCTGAGCCATATTGGTATTATTTAAAGATCTTATAAAATTTTCAAATGCCTAAATTTCACCCTTAGAGATTTTAATTCATTTGGCCTGAGGTGGGCCTCATGCTGTGATATTTCTTAAATCCTTTGAATATTTCTATTATATAAAGAGGCTTAAAAACCACTGGACCAGATAATAAATTTGAAAGGATCAGGGTTCTTATTGTTGTAAACCCAGTGTCTGCAAATAGACCTTGTGCTCAGGAAGTACTCAACAACATTATTTGAATGAACAGATTTTATAAATGCTTTTATTTAAATAATTCAGGGATAGTATCATGATCATTGCACATTTATAAAAAAAGGTTTTATAGACTAGAAAACACTTTCATTTCTATTTTCTAATTTCTTTGATAATATTTTGGACAATACAAGCCCTTGAATCAAAGAACACTAGATTAACAGCAAGACACTGTTTCATGCTGAGATGTACAATATTCTCTAAAAAACAGAAACATCATTAGCTCCTTTGAATCAAAGGTCAAATATTTCTTCAAGTTATTATGTTGGGCATAATAACAGTGACTTCATTATGGTTTTCAAGAGCAAAATGTTTCTTTTTAACTGTATACTCACATATACTATCTATATTTTCACAAATATATCTGTATGTGTATATTAATAAACACTTTTTATTTAGTTACACATTGTAAGGCAAGATGAGTTTTATCAGTTTATAAAAAAAAACTGATTAAATAGCCATGCTAGGAGTGAGTAATGTTTTCCCTGGGTAAAATTATAACATTTGATAATTAACATCTTTTGTAGCATATTGATTATATTCTACTCTTCCAAATGGCACTTAAACTAAATCACTAGTTTGATTTGACAAACTGAGAAAATTATTGAACCATAAATCAGTCACACACTGATAATGATTTGAATATCTTCTACTCCTCAATACCACATGTATTAAACACTTAACACTGATTCTTTTTATTTTTAAGTTTTCAGCTAGAGATAGTATATAAAAATGAAGGGACTTGTGACATATCTCAAATTCATTATAGTTATTCATGTAAGTTATTATTTCTAGAGTCAATATTTGAGGATTTAAGAGATGTTAGGCATTATTTTCCAGTGAGGGAATACATGAGGGGAGAGAGAGCAAGAGAGAATGAGAATCAAAGAAAATCCTCTGTTATTAAGAGAAACTAGTGAGTCAGGAAAGGCAAGCTAAGGCAAATAGCAGAAGCGAAGAATAAATGAATGAATTCTTTGTTGGGGAGCCACAACTACTAAGATGGAAATTAAATAGGCCATGGGAATAGAGGGAGATGGATCATATTATTTTCTATTTATTTTATTGCCTATGATGTGAAGAGGACTAGATTTAAAATAACTTCAACTCATGCAGGACTGTCATCATTGATATTACCTGAACTTTGTCTTGTTTGGTTAATTTATCATTCACTTTTGTCCCTTTCCCCATTGTCAAACTGTTTTCTTCTAAAAGTCATTATATTAATATATTCAGTGTTTATCATATATTTTTTGTATATGTTCTTATAAATTATATGTGAAAGAATGAATTCATTGCAGTGAACCTATGGATTCTATTATTCTTTTCACTTTTTTTCTTGGCCTGTTGATTGTATGCATGCACATCCAGTCAATTGATTATAGATTATACTCGTTGTAATTAATAATTATAATAAATAAATTTACTTATTCAGTCTGGGTGCTATTTACTATAAGAAATTTAGCTATGGGTCCTCAGGTATAGAAAGTGAATTATACTTTTAAAGGCTGTGCAAAATTATAATTTTTCTAATACTATTTTTATCACAGATTCTCAAGGTTGAAATTAATTTCTAATATCTTCTAGTGCAACTCAATCTTCTATGCTTGCCTTCCCTCTATAAGAGATGAACGAAGACAATGAATGTGAGTAGAGTGTATGTGGGATACAGCCCAATGCAGAGTTGGACAGTTATGACTATGAGTGAGTTCTTTCTTGTTATTAGAAGAATAAATCTCGTGAAAATAAGAATGGATAGGATGACTAGCAAAAAGGTGACTCAGAGAGCAGAGACACTAATGTGAAATGACTTTAGAAAGATAGAGTAAGTTCACTAGTAAACAGTTGGAAACAGAGTGCAGAGCAGGGGAAATTTCTTTGAAGGCAATGAGTACAGTTACTGTAAGAGAAACAATCCTACAAATCATAAATGTAAAGTAAGGTAGAAAATCATGTAAGAAGAAATTTTTATTCTTCTTAGATTTGAGTTCAGAAAAGAGTATAATTAGGTTGATGACATATCCTATAATTGTAAGCTAAGAACTCACTGTCCTACATAATGACATCTCTAATTTTTCTTTTTTGCTACTAGGGATTGAACCCAAGGGTGCTTAACCACTGAGCCAAAGCCCCAGCCCCCCACCTTTTTTTTTGTATTTTACATAGAGACTGGGTCTCTCTGAGTTGCTTAGGGCCTTGATAAATTGTTGAGGCTGGCTTTGAACTCACAATCCTGCTATCTCAGCCTCCCCAGCCACTGGGAAAATAGGCATGCTCCACTGCACTTGGCTCTCTAATATAATTCTAATAGGACAAATGAAGGAAATGCTAGTTGAAGGTAAAGAGTTAAAGCTGTGCTCATAAATGGTAGGAATTACCTGGGGGGAGAAGAACCTTGTTTCTATTAGCTAACCAGAGAAAAGACAAAACTCTAAATCTCAGCAAAGAACTAATCTACTCTGTTCTCATGAGAACCAAAGACATATAACTCCATATACCTTCTTGAGAGAGAAACATTTTAACACTCCAGTTGTCACTCACAAGTCTTATATTTGTAATTGATGGTTATAAAAGAAGAAATGGAGTCATGATATGTCACTATCAGAGACTGGCTTATTGAAAGTCTAGATTATGATTAACTAATTCAGCCTTTTATAGAAAGTGGAGAATGTGATTTTCTTCATAAGTTGTGTATTCAAAAAACAAACTAGTAATAGCTCACAACAAAAAATATGGAACTATACAACAACATTAGAAAACATTGAATCCTTGGGGGAAGAAATAATCCAAACACATTCAACAGCTTTCTCTGGTAATCAATTCTACAATATTCCATCAATAATAAGGACAAGGGACTCTGTGACATGGTAAAACTAAGCAAAAGGAAGACCACTCTATAAGCATGTTGGGATATAAGAAAACTACAAGAACACTCATTACTATATTTTTAAATCTACAACAAATATGAGATACCATTTTATTTAAAAAAATCTACACTGCTTCAGTCCTCATACCTCCTACACCAACATTGTTTAAGGATGCTCATCCAAACAGTAGAAAAGAAATATATATAACCAATGTGATTCCTGACAAATTCTATTCCAAATCAGATTCCCTTTACCTTTAGTAAGCCCTTCCCTATACCACTCAGCAAAAAGCCCAATAAAAAGTCAGGAAACCTAACTTTGTTAACTAGCTTCATCATCCAAAAGGAACTATCATTTTACATAATGAGAATAAGAAGGTTTATAATTTTTGTAAGCCACACATGAAAATGAAAGGATTTGTTACCACATTCTTGCTGCTATATTAGTAATGTCCCTCAGAGAAGGGCTTCATTATCAGGTCAATACCTATACTTCTTTTTCCTGTGTACATACATTTGTGGTCATTTAGTAAGTGAAATTTCTTGGGGGTAATGACAAGAAACTGTATTTTCCAGTTCTGTCCACTGTGTAGGGAGTCACTTCCTGCCTCTAGCATGAATAAAGGATCCTGATAACCGCTAAGGAAGACTTCAATTGTACCTTTACTATAGTTTTTCTTGTTAGGCATTTGAGATATGAAGCCCAAATAGCAAACAATAAATTTCATTTGAATTCATTTCAAAATAATTTTACCTCTCAGAACAAGAGAAAACCATTCCACTGTTAGGGATGACCCTTCAATCAAGTTCCAGAAGCAGTAGATTCAAGGAACAGAATCTCAGCTGAACTTTAGTCCTCAAGTAACAAGCAAGAAATACATGTCTATTGTTTTTAAGTCCCTGACATTTTGTGATTGATTATTATAGCAGCAGAAAATTACTGATACATTGGGTCTCTAGAAGAAAGTGTATATTATGACTGGCACATGAAGTCAATATTCTTCATGTGCAACCTTCTACAATCATACAACAATATGGACATAATCTGAATATATATATATGAATGATATCATAATATCTTTGGTAATTAGTCACTGTCACTTTTTTTCTAACTCACATCCAGTCACAACCCAGGATAATTTTAAGATCCATACAGTTATTATATTCATCGCATATTAAATAAGTTTATAGTTTTAAGACCTTCTATGAAAATAATGGATAAAATTTCTCACTCTTTGAATCTAGAACTTTTTCTTCTTTTAATTTACTGTCAGAAAAATAAAATGGCAGCAGTGATTATGTATAAATTCTAGTATATACAGCTCAAAAAGACTTGCAGCTCCTGGCTTCCCCAGCTTGGGACCTGCCCTAAAACTACAATATAAGGAAATGAGTGTAGCCTATTGCAGGAGGGAAATAAAGTTTCCTAGGCAGAAGGCAAAGCCAACTTCTAGACTCAGGAGAAATACCAAATTCTTTGTTTTCATACCTCATTTTGAAGTGGGTTTGCAACTGTCCTGATATACATATACATATATATCTAATTCAGAAATTATGATTCATTGTTCTTATTAAGACTACTAATCGTCCCTTCCTGATAAATGTCTTTGACTTTATTCTCAAGCTTTTCATCTAAATTACTGTTTCTGATAAATTTAGGAACTATTGTAACTTTTTGTTTTTCCTTTTTCTATCTTCAATCACTTGATCTCCATTTTCTCTAGACCCCGTTTGTTTTTGACACCTCTTCTTTCCTGTTCTAACCTGCAATCCCTAGGTGAGCATCTGAACCATTCTCTTAGGAGCTGTTTGACCATCAAGACCTTCAACAGGAAGTACATTTTACTGCCTTGCTCCATCCTTCCAGAGTTTTCAATTACATATGGTGCCACCACTATTCATACAATCATCTAAGCCTGGAGTCACAAATGGTTTCTCTCTCTCTTTCTTTCTCTCTCTCTCTCTATTTCCTGTTTTTACTTCAATAATTGACATGCTAGATTAAGATTCTGTTATCTTGCGATAGATACTATGAAACTGAGACCAAGAGGTATTAATTAAATTGAGCAGAGCTTCAAGGGAAGTCAACTCAAGAGCCAAGATTCAGATATACCTAATGTCAAAGGCTTGGTACTTTACACTTAGTCAAGCTGGTTTCCTATTTTTTTTTCTTTTCATACTGTTTTTATATATTAATTTTACCTAGAAGGAAAAATAAATATGAAAATAGAAATAGACGTGCTGAAAATAGAACATAGTTTTCCAGTTCTGAACGTGGACCTATGTCATCTGGTCATTAGTAGATGAAAATTAAATGTTTTATATTCTATTACATTATTTTCTAATTAGTGAATTGAAATGTCTTTCTGATTTGATTTATTAATAATCCTTTGAAATCAGTAAAATGTTTTATAATTTCCTTGATTATTACTTGCTCATGCCTCTGGATTATATGCATGATATAAAATTGAATTAGGGAGTAATACATATGCTATTTTATTTGACATTTTTCATGTGTCAGAGGAACTATGTGATAAACTTCTTGAGGCTTATGAAGAGAAAAAATTACTTGTGAGTTTTTATAAAGTATATGGTAGTAAATATTTAAATTGATATTTTATTATACTCATATGGAACTATTAAAGAAACAATAAAATTTATATATGTGTGTGTATTCAGATGGACATAATCTGAATATATATATATATATATATATATATATACACACACACACACATACACACACGTATAATGGAAAACATTAGTTAATTTCAAATGAATAAAAACAGGGAAGCATGAATGATTCAGTATAGGATATGTAGTAACTATCCTTCAAGATGTCCCTTAAGAATGACCTCCTTTTGTTTTCTACTGACAATTTCTTTTTATCTCTCTGTTTTCAGTAATCCATCTATTTTTTATACTCTATTCTTTGGCTTTTCTGGACAAAACCTACAGTTGCAATCTGAATTCTAAGGTTTTTCCTTCTTGCTTTATTTGTCTTTATCTGACTCTCCACTGTCACTTTGAATCTCAACAAGATTGTTCTTTATATACAATAGTACTGGGAAGTAATCTTTTATCTTTATAGAAAAATCTTAAAAAGTGGAATACAGAAAAATCCAAGGAGCATGTAAAACATTTCTGAATACTCAGTGCCAACTATGAGGAACCTTTCTAGAAATTTTCTATATTCTATTTCATGAATTTAGTATGTTCCTAATGATGTCCTTTTTGTTCTCTTCTTTTCACATGGATGCTGAATTCCCAGGATAAAAGGTACTAATGCAAACATGTCCAAATATATAGGTTAGTGATCTGTTAGCGATTTTTTAAAATAAATCAATTATAATTTGCAAAATGGCTAATGATTTGATGATATATGTCATATTATTCATTTTAAAAAGATACTTTATTTCTTCAGTGATTTGTGCTGTTAAGTGTTAAATGTCAAAGTATTTGAGAATTTTGTAGACAAATATCAGCTTTACAGGTACACAGTATGAACCAGACATTTAAAATAAGAAAAGTACCCCACTATATAGCCTTATTAAGCCTTGATTTCCAGCCAAGTCTTTTACTTGTTTCCAAGTGGCTCTTTTACTAGCAGGCCGGTGGACGATCACTGATGAATTTCCATCCAGATTTGGAATCATCCCAGTTCCTCCCCTCCTCAGGAGACTCTGTATCATGGAAGGTGCCTGGCCTACTTACTGCCTTCCTTTAGAAAGTTTGAATGCTGTATGTTCTCATGTTCACCACTTTTACATCTTGTTATTTAATGATATACATGTTAATTAAATATTAGTTTCATTTTCTTGGACTTCAGTTTATATGATACCACAGATATTTGTTTCCTTAATTGTATACTCAGTGATCATAATAGTAATGATAAAAGAGCTATTGGTATAGAAAAAAATTAATAGTAGAAACTTATACACGTAAGGATCAAACTGAATAACCAACTGGATTACATCTCCTCAAGTAAAATGTGTAAGTTTCCAAACAGTAATGAAAATAGCTATGTTGTGAAGTTGATTTTATCATAGCTTGTAAAGCTAAGTTTATTTCAGCCATTTTCCATAATAATAGTTGACAGGTAGTTTTCTGTAATCTACTTTGTATTGATTCTTCCCCATCCTCTCTATGCTGTCTAACTCTGTGAGATCTCATACTTTCTTACTTGGTTTGGTACTTCATAATTGAACATGTACATAGAAATATGTATACATGATATACAACACCAAGGAAAACTGATGGGGGCTCTTATTACTCAAGTGTGTAGTGTAAAGATGACCATACCAAGGCCACAGAAATTATGCTTTATCATCTCCAACTTATTCTTTCAATGAGGGGTGCTTTATTTTTTATATTAAATGTATACAAACTAAAGGCATTCTTAAGAGAAGCTAAAAATAGCATATAATCCCAAATCAAAAGCAGACAAGATAAAAATAAAATTTTGTAGCTATCTGACAAAATCTGACCTCTAAATCTAGAATAATCTTGATTTTTTTTCCCTGTAATATTGGATTTGAAAGTTAAGTTGGGAATCCACTAATAAATTTAATCCTATTTTAGTTAACAACTAAGAAATCTAATTCATATGGCAAATTAATGGAAAAATCATTGATCCACACCATCTAATGTGCCTATTTCTCTAGTCCTCACTGTTATTCATTATACAGTTATAGTGATGAAAAAATTTGAGTTAGTATATAAAAACAATGCAAATATGTAATCATTCCAAGGACATAGGTATCAAATGTGTGTATTAAAAATATTAATATAATTATATGTATATAATATAAAAATTTAAAAAGTCTATACTTTAAAAAATTGACATTAATTTAAGTGTAGAGTGATGCATGTTATATTTTAAAGTGTCTCACATCACTAATCTTTAGTAGTTGATTTTTCTTACCTCTGTCAACAAACCTGCCCCAGGTAAGAATTTGTGAGCGGTATAGAAGACACGCATTTTCTTTCTAAAACAAGCAAACATATGAAGAAAAATAGAATGTAATGAGTCAGGCTGCCTCCCTTGACCAGAAGCTGAGGATCCAATTACTCTGAGCAGAGCAAATGATTCCTGATCTGGAGCAGCTCCCTGCCTCTGTGACAGCTGCTGAAAATCAAGTTCCACCAAAACCCTGGCAGCGTGTTCTCCCAAACTCTGTAGAAGGGATAGGGAAACAAGCACCACCCAGCTTTAGGCTTTTACTATTCATTACCATTATTGAAATTTCATGCCATTCTAGTCTTCCTAAAGTCCAGAAAGTCATATCAGCTTCACCACGAGTGTCTTGTATGAATTAGCCCTAACCAAATTTAACCAGTTATAATGTGTGCATTGTAACACAAAGCAGCAACCATATCCCTCACCCTCACCCACACTTGACTCTAGGGGACCCAGGGAATATTTATTATGTGTGACAACTAATAATCATTATTTATATTAAAGCAAAGACAAAAAACTCAAAATTAGTGTAACTTTTAATGGGATTTATTTTCTATTATATAACACAAACACTTGGATTTCTCAAAGGTGGCAAGTCGTTAGCTTTTGAAGGTTAGTGTGCACGTTGAAAGTGTCCTATGCTTTTTCAGAATGAAATGTAGCAAACAAAGTATAAAAATAATTTCAGAAACATATTGTGGAATAATTTGGATCTCAAATGTCTCACAAAGGCTAATGACTTAAAGGCTTAGTCCTTAATTTGGCACTGTTAGGAGGTGGTGAAACCTCTAAAAGTCAGGGCCTAATGGGAGGTTTTTAGGTCACTGGGGCATATCCTCAAAGGGGACTGTGAAACTCTGGTCTTTCTCTCTCTCTCTCTCTCTCTCTCTCTCTCTCTCTCTCTCTCTCTCTTTTTTTTTTTTTTTACTTCCTAACCACTGTGAGAAGAGTAGCTTGCTCCTCCACACATTCTCCACCATCATGTGCTGATGTGCTACTTTATCACAGGCCCCAAAGAAACAGGGCCAGTGGATCATACTTTGGAATCTCCAAAACCATGAGTGCAAATAAAACTTTTCTCTTTGTAAATTGATTATCTCAGGTATTGTTTATGGTAACAGAAAGCTAACTAACACATGATGTTTGGACAAAGTGAAAATATGAACACAAAATCTTTCCTTGTGCCTAAAAACTGGTCCTTGGATTTACCAGCAAACCCAAAGCAGATTTTTAAAAACATTTAGTGTAAAGAAAATACTTCAGAACATTATTCTATAAATTATCTATTGTGCACATGAATTTGATTCCAAGCTATCTGAATCCTACATATGGAGTCTTTGACAAAGCCAGGTTTATTTCATTTTGCTATGTCTTTTGAGTCTCTTAAATAATCTAAAATATAATTTGTTTATCTTGTAGATATAAAATACCTTTGCTTGTTTATGCAAAAGCTTCAAGAACTTCAAAACTGCTCTCTTAAGTTCCCATTCCACCTGGCAGAATCAGTTCCCAGCTGCATCCTCAGGGAAATCTTTCTTCTCTAAATTTGGCCTGTTTCTTATTTTTCCTCAATGTACTTTATATTTTTTCATTCACAGCATATCTCACAATAGTAAATATTTTTTTTGCAAATTTAGTTATTAAATATTTGCTTTGGGGCTGTGGCTGTGGCTTAGCAGTAACACACTTGCCTGGCATGTGTGAGGCACTGGGTTCGATTCTCAGCACCACATATAAATAAATAAAAATAAAGATCTATCAACAACTAAAAAAATGTTTAAAAAAATCTGCTTTGTCCTAGATTGTAAATACCAAAAGGAAGGAATCTTTTCTTGTTTACCATTTATCTCTTCCACCTGGCATAGTACCTGGCAGATACAAGTATTCCATAAATATTTGTTGAATAAATAAAAAAAAAATAACAAACTCCCACATATTGTTGATAATGGAAAAAAAAGGCATGGACCATTGGATTATGGACAACCTAAATTTTCATTTCATCACTATCATTTCCTACATGTATTTTTGTAGGCCAGCTTCAAGTCTCTCAACTTTATTTTGAGATAATATATCCCAGTATTTACTAAAATTTTACTGACATTTATATTTGTATGTGGCAAATAAATAGAACTGATAGAACAATGTAAGAAAATATATTTTCAGAAAATAATGCAAACATTTAATATTGCCAATTATTTTTGGGAAACCATTACAATTTAGATTCAGTTTCATGCCAAGGATAAAAGCTCGTGCATTGGTATCTCCCAGACATGGATTCTGACCAAGGTGACCTTACTGTTAATCTCAACTTGACTACATGTTAGAGAGGTTCATTCTTGATTATTGGTCCTTGACCTTCCTTTTCTTAGAAAATTTGGAATTGTAAATAGTTTATCTGCCCTTTTGAAATGTAAATAGACCTTGTCTCCACCTTCACACATCTTTAGCAAGGACCTGGAATCCTATTTTTGGAATAAATCATCAGGGAAGATAGCAGCCCCATCCCCAGGCTCTGGGAGAGGGTAGGAATTTCATCTTCACAAGTGCCAAACACAGAAGGTCCTATCTCAGACAAAATCCTTTGCAACTGTGGAGTAATTGACCCTGCTTAGCGCATCCCGATGATCAACCTTTTCCTCCAGTATTCTTGCTGTAGCTCACCCCAGTACTTTAAATTCTTTACACCTTCTGTGACAGTGGTGTGATTTCAGGCTCTCTTCTCCACCAGAATAGCTTTGAGTAAAAACTCTTCCTTGCCTGTATTTTATTCAGTGAAATTTTTGCTTTGGGTGTTAATATCACATATGATGAATTTAAAAACTATGGAACTGGTAATAATTATTTTGCACTCTGAGTACTTATTTTCCTATTATATCAATCAGAATTATATATGTAAAGACCTCAATGCACACCACATCTCACATATTATATTACAGGTACTAATTTAATGAAGCACATCAACAATTATCACATTTATTATAATTGATTATTTAGGGAAATGAAGATAAGGCTTATGTTTTCTAAACTATTTCAAAATTAAAATAACTGTGGCTATTTAAAATTAATATGGAGCTATTTGTTTCTTTAGGCTGAGAGTTCTGAGTAGCACACTCAGGGTTACTCTAGAATGACCCAATAAAATTAAATCCTTACAATTATTCTGAACTAATTGATACAAGGGAATAGGGAAATAAGAAAATGGAGAAGAAACAAAATTAATTAGTTTTCTGGCCATATGATTTGAGCAAACAATATCATTGTGATTCCACTTTTTTCAGGTACTGTCATCTCCTCAAAAACACTTGAAGAAGAGGATCTTAAAAGATAAGTTACAAAATGACTGCTGAATACACTTCCAAAGAATACCATCAGCCTTAATTTAACCCAGGTATTCAGAAAACTGAACTTTACTAATTGGGGTAGTATGTTATTGTCAAATCTATTACTTTTACCTCAGTGACATGGAAAGAGACACTTAAAAATCTTCATATTCCCTCTGTTTGTTTGATCTGGGTCACAGCCTATGATATTCATAGTTGGCTATTGGTGTTCTTAAGTCCTTGAATGTCATCTTTAAATTGCACTATTGATCACCTCTTTCTCTCCCTCCCATCCATCCCTTCCACTTTTGACTCAAATTATTTTTTTTCCCTATAGCTTGCTGGATAATGGTATATACTAATTTTTTAAATTGTTGATCTTATTTTTTTCATATCTATATCACCTGTGTTACAAAAACAGCAAAACAGGATATCAGATTCATACTTCAAGATAGTCTTTCTACCTGCTATTCTATTTGATTAATTATATGCTAACTTACATTCCATAAAATGCTCTCCTATCACTTCAAAGAAATAATGAAGAAAAATACATGTTCTTTCGACAACGTAAATTCTAACTTTAAGGCCAAACTATTTTTTTTTACTTTCATAGAATCTATTGCTAGGCAAAGCTATAATTACAGAGAGTTTTTAATGTTTCATTTTTAAAAATGTTCCAAACCACTTAAAAATCATGAATAGTTGTTTTTAAATTTTCCAGTTTAGTGTAATCTATGCAGTCCATTTCCCAGCATAATTATAAAGTGTTTGAAAGTGGATTGAACTGACAGCAGCTTAGGTGTTGAGTGACAAGGCAAGGTTTTATAAAAGAGCAAATACACTATACTGGTTATTTGTCTCCTCATTGTGCTCAAAATTTCAGGTGATTAAACCCTTAAAACATGCTTTAGAATTGTGCGATTCAATCTTGTCAGGCAATTTTAAGCCTTTAGAGGCATAATACCATAAAACATTAAATATCTTTGATTTTATTATATCAAAACCAAATTATTTTCCAGTATATAAATATCCCTAGCTTAAGATGGGCAATCTCTATTGATACTACAGTATGATAGCATTCAAATCCTTGTTATCTGCCAAGCCAGGGAATCTGCTATTTGTCACTAAGCAACATTCAGAAACAATTTCTCCATTTCTATTATCATGCAAAATGTGTTCAGGACAAGAAATGCACACAGAGAAAATTACTCCTCTGGTGAGATATTTTGACACAAAAAATCTTTCCTCGTCAAAGATGAAAAGCACCTTGTCACTCACTTCTAATTACTGACTCTTTTCTGTCAATGTAGAGAGAAGCCAACTCCCTGTGGCGACGTCACAGAGGCATTTACTAGCATGCAGAGTTGGACTGAGTCTGTGAACAGTATTCGCTGAGCACAGCCAGGCTGTCGATGCACACTGATAGGGGTGATTTTTAATTATAACTATTAATCTTCTTTAAAGTTGAAGAAAGTACATTTTATCTTTTTGCATGACTCTCTGCCATTCATCTTTGGTGTGAGACCTTTCTTTTCTAGCCTTTTCCGAGATGCCTTTGGCATTAAAGTGTAATGATTACCAACAGTCACACAGCAAGAATCAATTTGAAGAGTTGTTTATCAACTTGTTAAACATTAAAATAAAACATTTCCTGCTCTGTGATGGTGATTAATATCCATATCCAAATGAGTTGGGCAGGAATGGATAGGAATAAAGGTTGAGCATAGCTGCTGCAAAATCATTAACCAGGTGTGGAAATCACCTCCTTAGAAAAATTATACTTCTGACCACTAGCTTGCAAAAGATTTTTCCAGATAGGGCATTATGTAACAGGGGACAAGAATAATCATTAATGAGCAAACTGGAAATAGAACAAAGGCTTTCAGTAATTCTACTTTGTACTGAAGAAAGAACACAAGATTCTTACATAGAGGGTCTGTTAATGATGAGGGTAGATGAGATGTTAGGCTGAAAATTTCTACAATACTCTTTCCCTTAGGCTCACCCAGATAGAAAAACAACTATCTAAAGAAAAGCACCCATGACATATTGCTCTAGGAGTATGTGAGAATTACCTTCCGTAGCCATTAGTGCATTGTCATTTGCCTTGCTTGATCAGTTATTTTTATTTCAAATTAATTATGCTACAATTGATTAGCTATTTCTCAAAAAAACAGCAAGCTGTATTCATTCAGTAAGACTTTATTGAGGGCAATTGTCTGCTAGACCCTAAATAAGTATTGGAAAGTCTTTAATTAATTGGAAAAAATCTGCATTCTTAAGAAGCTATAGTTATTTTATATTGTAAGTCATTAATATAGAAACACAGTATCAGAGTTAGAGCTCAGATAATAGCCAATTTTTGCTACCAGGAAACATTTATTAGAATATTTGAAATGAAATGAAAATGGATTGATAAGATCTATTGATTTATAAGATCCATTGATTGATACAAAAGCATACCCCCAGCTTTTATATTGTATTACCACTAACCTTCCCCAAAAGTGTTTTCTTTTCTCTCAGTGTATTCTGTGGAGCAGTGTTATACAGTAGGATTTCCCTAAATTTGAGTAAGACTCAACAGATTTGTGTCATACCATTTTCTAAAACTATAAACTTTGAAAAACTCTATTTTTTATGACAATGTTAGCTCTTATTTATTGAATACTTAGTTAAAATGATAAATATGCATGCCTTTTTTGTTAAATCCATAAATCCTCTCTATGAGAAATGTAGTGCTATCATACTCTAAACATAAGACAGGGGAATTGAGAATTAGGATGATTAAGCATATTAAATAGTATCAAAGCCCTAAGCAGCAGAGCTTGGGAGTAGAATGAAGCCAGATCCGTTTGATAGACAAACCTATGCTCTTAACTCACATTTCTTTTGGCCTCTCCTGTTGGTCTAATTTAGATCTTCATTTGGTTTCATTCCACTTTGTCTAAACAAATGCAGTTGTCTCCCAAGTAGTGTCTCTGTCTTCTAGTTTTCTCTCCTGAAAGCCATCCTCATTCAGCTTCCACAGTGATCTATTTAACATGTATAGCTGATGATATTTCACTGCTGCCCTTAAACTCATTGATAGCACTAATAGATCTTTTAAGAGGAGAAATTCTTCAAGATATAAATACCCACCTCCACTATGGTCCACTAACTTTTGCACTATCAACATCTCTCTTATATCCCTTTCTCCTTTTCAGAGTCTTCTCTATTATGTCTAAATATTTTGTCAGGCTGGCAAGTGAAATATTTTCTGAAAATGTTTGTAGAGTTCCGTTTAAATTTGAATAAAAAATTTCACAAATTATTTATGTTACTTTTTAAATTTTTTTTTAGTTGTAGTTGGACGAATACCTTTATTTTACTTATTTAATTTTGGGGTTCTAAGGATCTAACCCAGGGCCTTGAATGTGCTAGGTGATTGCTCTACCATTCAGTCACAACTCCAGCCCAAATTCTTTATGTTCTGATATTGGATACTATTAATGGTTAAAATACCACTTGATGCTGAACCTTCGCTTGTCTCATGAACTAAAACATATCATGCAAAGGAAGCTAGGTCTTCCCAAAATCTCCATATGCAATTATTGCATCCATTTTCTCTGACAGAATTTCAGAGGAAAGTCTGGAGTTACCATCAGCAAGTACATAGGCTTATTTGAAAATACTTAAAGCCCCAGCATGGTGGTGGACACCTATAATGCTGGCAGTTTGGGGAGGTGGAGGAAAGATAATCACGTGTTCAGAGCCAGGCTCAACAATTTATCAAGGCCTTAAGCAACTCAGGGAGACCCTAAATCTAAATAAAATATAAAAGAAAGGCTGGGAATGTGACACAGTGGTTAAGAGCCCCTGAATTTAATTACTAGTACTAGCAAAAAAAATCTGAACAATACTAAGTATATTGGGTGAGCAAAATATGACAGATATATGTTAGATATGCTATAAAATTAGCATATTAAGCTAATCCTATAACCATTTGAATATTTGAATGAAATTAGAATTTATTTTTGGTGTGAATTTTGATACTTAATGAAGTTATTAAAGTGTATTATATTTGCAAGCTTTGCAAATGAACAATTCAGTTTAGTTAAAACCATCTAATTAAAATGTAAACATGATTAGCACTTTAATTAAAGTCTTAATGTATAAAAAATCCTTTTTTACTAATATTTCATCATTCATAAATTTTATCCAACTTGATTTTTATTATTCCTCTCTAATTCTTGTGGCATTTTTGCATAGATATTTGCTATTTTAAAATGAAAATGGTATTATTCTTTTTAATACATATGATAAACTAGGAATTAATATACCTTTGCTCAACTTTGCTCAAATTATTTTACAACTATTCTCTCATCTATTTTGTCAGATAAAATGAGAAAAAGGATTTATCTTCTCTGTCTCACAAATAAAGAAAGCAGATAGATCTAAAGATAGCCCCATAATAACAGTAAGACCTAATTCTAGAAAAATTGTCATCATACCTGTGATCTTATTTATAACTACTATGGAGCTTATTATTTGTTCACAGTTATTTGTTTTATTCTTTTTCTTCAACATATTTCCCTGACCCATAGAGCTTGGACATGGAAATATGATTTGATTGACTCATAAAATATAAACAAGTTTGACAAAATTAGTGGACTAATTCCTAGGATTAGGTTTAGAAAACACTGTTTCTATGTGTCCTCTTGTTTCATGTCCCCACCAGGGCTGACTTTGAAATGGGTTCTAGAGAGAGAAGGTAAATTAAACAGCTATAAAACCTATACATTAAGGCTTCCCATATCCAAAACACTCTTTATATGAATATGAATATCAAATAAACTTGGTTTCTATAAGAAATTGTATTCTATTCTATTTGAATTCTATTCTAATTGAATAAATTTATAATTGAATAAAAGTTAATTAATAGTGTATCCTTTCTACCTCTACAGAGGAACATGTCAGTTTCTAAATCCAACTTGAGAAATTATTGATGGCTAATGATCTGTAAATAATTATTGTAAAAGCATGTGATATTCAAAAAATAAACACTTAGATGGAAGCCTTATACACTGAAGCTATAAAGCATTGCTTAAAGAAATTAAAACAAATAAATGAAAAGACATCCTGTGTTCATAGACTGGAAGACTTAATATTAAGATGATAGTGCTGGGGATCCCAGATGGTGGGCCAGAGGGAGGCAGCATTCTGTGTCACTCTGTGACATGGGACTCAAGTAGTAAGAATACTGCTTCTCTTCCAGTGATATTCCTGTTTCGCACAGAAAACACTGCCACCAAGCCAGTCCAGGTCTCTAGGCCTCAACGTAGAGTAGGTCTCTTAAGTATTCATCCATGCAGGACTACCAGGTACCCAAGTAAGACCATCAACACCCGCACAGAACTTTCAGCCACCCACACTAGCAGAAATCACTGATGCCACTCCCATCAGGACACTCAGCAGCTTCACTTGTGCAGGAACTCCAGCTGCCAGTCCCGTGTGGACCCCATCTACCAATGTAGGACTATTCTGGTCACTGTTGTCTTGGGACTCTGTAGCAGTGGAGATAATATGTGCAGTAGCCTGCCTGCACCCAAGAACTTTACACAGATTCAGAAGTCAGCCGACAGCCACACATTGCATACCATATGCCTCTCTGAATTCAACATGCAATGCCATCACTTGGCTCCTTTACCCAACCCTACACCTCACCGCTGAAAGCAGGTGCCTCCTCTTGAGTCACCTTCATCACTGTCTTCTGTGGGGTCAACTCACAATTTGGCACTTCTGCTGGCCAGGTACTCAGTTTCTAACTCCCCACTCTCTGGAGCAGCCACTAACCCAGCACAATGATATGTTGGTTACCTTCACCATCCTGAGGGAGGAGATACCAACTAACAATAGATGAACCACCTATTGAATGAGAAGGGAAGTAGGAAAGATACAAATTCTCAACCAAAACAATTCTATTTCTTTCTTCAAGATTTTTCTTTTCCTTTTTTCCCCATTTTTTCCCTCTCCCACTGTATTCTCCCACCCAAATCCCACCCAAATCCCCAACATATGTGAAATCAATTATTTAGGATTTTGCACACTGGGATGTCCCAATAGTATATTAGAACTGTGTTGTATATTCTCTTTTCCCCACCAATTTCTAGTCCTTAATATATATATATTTTTTTTACTTTTCTTAATATATATGTGTGTTTGTTTTAGGTACTCTACTATCTTTCCAATTATTTGTCTGCCCATAATTACTTCTTCTCCCTTCTTCTGCTACTAATCTTTCTCCTTAGATTTCTATTTCACACTCCTTAGATATAACAAGTCTACATCCTCATGTCCTACCTCCTCAGCATATCATCCTACTCCTCATCCCCAGTTATTAGTCCACCATCAGAAACTGTAAATCTTTTTACAAACCTGCTAAGTATATTGTATATAATAATTGAATTCACTATTTCTATACATTGTGACCAAACTGTAAACATCTTAATAGCAAACATTTGTTTTTAGGGTGTATAGTGCTTATATTGGGGTCTGATAACATTGTACTTCACCTCAAAGGAGAGATATTGGATCCCTACAGGGACACTATAAGACTATAGCATAAAAAAATAATGCCTCAGATCCACAGTGCTGGAAAGGAATATATACAAGCAAAATGAAAATACAAAGGAAGACAGTGTCACAAACATATCAAGATACAACATTGTTAGAATCCATGGCCAGCACAGAAGAAAAAAGGACAAAAAGGAGCTCAGGATGTACATAATTAAAATGTTCTGTGAATTAAAGGATTATATAAGGGAGGAAATACAGGCAGCAAAAGATCATTTTGACAAAAACTATATAAGCAAATACAGGAAGCAAAAGATTACTTTAATAAGCAGATAGAGGTTCTAGAAAGAAAACCAGAAATCTTTGAAATGAAAAAAATCAATAAACAAAATGAAAAATTCAATTGAAAGTATCACCAACATATTAGGCCACTTGGAAAACAGGACATCAGACAATGAAGACAAAATATGTAATCTTGAAAGGAATGTAGACCACACAGTGAAAATGGTAAGAAACAATGAGCATAACATTCAAGAAATATTGGAGAGCATAAAAAGACCAAATTTAAGAGCTACTGGGATAGAGGAAGGAATAGAGTTCCAAACAAAAGGAATGAGCAATTTATTAAATGAAATAACATCAGAAAATTTTCCAAACATAAAGAATGAATTGAAAAACCAAATTCAAGAAGCTTTTAAGGATACCAAATTCACAAAATCACAACAGATCCACACCAAGACATATTATGAAATGCCCAACACAGAGAATAAGGAGAGGATATTAAAAAGCACAAGAAAAAGGTATCAGATTACATATAGGGGGAACCAGTTAGAATATCTGCAGATTTTGAAACCCAGACATTGAAAGCGAGGAAGATCCTGGAACAACATATATCAAACTCTGAAAGAAAATGGATACCAACCAAGAATCTTATATCCAACACAATCAAGCATTAAATTTGATGATGAAATAAAAACCATCCATGATAAACAAAAGTTAAAAGAATTTACAACTCCAAAGCCTTCACTACAGAACATCCTCAGCAAAATATTCCATGAAGAGGAATTGAAAAACAACAATGAAAATCAGCAAAGGGAGGTATAACACTAAGGAAAAACTAATAAAAGAGAAACCAAGTTAAGTTAAATACCAAATATTAAAAAAATGGCTGGGAATACAAATCATGTCTCAATAATAACCCTGAATGTTAGTGGCCTAAACTCACCAATCAAAAGACATAGTTTGGCACATGGGTTAAAAAAAAGACCCAACTATATGTTGCCTTTAAGAGACTCATCTCATAAGAAAATACATCCACAGACTGAAAGTGAAAGGTTTGGAAAAATCATTCCACTCATGGATTGTGGAAACAAGCAGGAGATGCAATCCTTATTTCAAATAAAGTAGACTCCAAGCCAAAGTTAATCAAAAGGGATAAAGAAGGACATATAATACTGCTAAAGGGTATCATTCATCGAAAGACATAACAATAATAAATTTTTATGCCCTAAACAATGGAGTATCTGCATTCATCAAACAAACTCTTCTCAAGTTTAAGAGTAATATAGATCACAACACAGTAATTCTGGCTGACATTAACACACCTCTTTCACCACTGGATAGATCTTCCAAACAAAAGCTGAACAAAGAAATTATAGAACTCAATAATTCAATCAATAACTTAGACTTAACTGACATATATAGAATATTTCATTATTCAATGAATGAATATACTTTATTCTCAGCAGCACACGGATCCTTTTCTAAAATAGACCATATATTACACCTCAAAGCAACTCTTAGCAAATACAAAAAACTATAGATACTACCCTGCATTCTATCAGATCATAATGAAATGAAATTAGAAATCAATGATAAAATTAAAAAAATAAAAGCAAACTAAACAATATGCTCCTGAGTGAACAAAGGGTTGCAAAAGACATCAAGGAAGAGATTTAAAATTTGTTAGAGGTTAATGAGATCACAGATGCAATGTATCAAAATCTCTGGGACAATATGAAAGCAGTACTATAGTAAAGTTCATTGCATGCAGTTCATTCCTTAAAAGAAGAAAAAGTCAACAAATAAATGACCTAATATTACATCTCAAATCCATGAAAAAAAAAGAATAAAAATCAACATCAAAAGCAGTACAATACAGGAAATAATTAAAATTAGGCCTGAAATAAATGAAATTGGCAAAAAATGAAACAATTGAAAGAATTGACAAAACAAAAAGTTAGTTCTTTAAAAAAATTTAAAAAAATGACAAACCCTTAGCCATACAAAAGAAGAGAAGGAGAGAGAAATTACTAACATCCATGATTAAAAAGAAAATATCACAACAGACACTACAGAAATATGGAAGATAATTAAAAATTATTTTGAAATCTTGTACTCCAATAAAATAAAAAGTATAGAAAGAATTCACAAATTTCTAGGGCCATCTGGTTTGCCCAAATTGAATTATGATGATATACACCATTAAACAGCTCAATTTCAAGCCATGAAATAGAAGACACCATCAGAAGCCTACCAATGAAGAAAAGCCCAGGACTGGATGTAACAGCCATGTTCTACAAGACCTTTAAAGAAGAACTGATACCAATACTCTTCAATTTATTTCAGGAAGTAGAAAAAGAGGGAGCAGTTCCAAACTCATTCTGTGAGGGCAATATCACCCTGATTCCAAAACCAGGCAAAGATGCATAACAGAAAAAAAAAAACCTTCAGACTAATATCTCTAATGAATATAGATACAAAAATTCTCAATAAAATTCTGGCAAATAGAATACAAAAACATATCAAAAAGATAGTGCACCATGATCAAGTGGGCTTTATCCCAGGGATGCAAGATTGGTTCAACATACAGAAATCAATAAATGTAATTCATCACATCAATAGACTTAAAGATAGGAATAATATGATCATCTCAATAGATGCAGAAAAAGCATTTAACAAAATACAACACCCCTCATGTTCAAACAGTAGAAAAACTAGGCATAACAGGAACATATCTCCACATTGTAAAAGCTATCTATGCTATGCCCCAGGCCAACATCATTCTAAATGGAGAAAAATCGATAGCATTTCCTCTAAAAACTGGAATAAGTCAGGGATACCCTCTTTCACCATTTCTATTTAATATAGTTCTTAAAACACTGGACAAAGCAATTAGAGAGTAAAAAGAAATTAAAGGAATATACAGATAGGAAAAGAAAAACTCAAGTTAGCACTATTTGTCTGTAATATAATTCTATACCCAGAAGACCCAAAAATTCCACCAGAAAATTTTTAGAACTGGTAAATGAATTCAACAAAGTAGCAGGATACAAAATCAACACCCATAAATCAAAGGCATTTTGTTTTATATCAGTGACAAATCCTCTCAAAGGGAAACAACAACAACAACAAAAAACTACCCCATTTATAATAGCCTCAAAACAAACAAACAAAGAAACAAACAAGTAAATAAAATGCTTGGGAAACAACCAAAAGAGGTGAATGACTTCTACAATGAAAACTACAGAACATTAAAGAAATAAATTACATAAGACCTTAGAAGATAGAAAGATCTATATTTTACTTGGACATATAGAATTAATATTGTCAAAATGACCATACTACCAAAAGCATAGTACAGATTTAATGCAATTCCAATCAAAATCTCAATGACTTTCCTCATATAAATAAAAAAAGCAGTCATGAAATTCATCTGGAAAAATAAGAGATACAGAATAGATAAAACAATCCTTAGCAAGAATAGTGAAGCACGTGGCTTCACTATACTAGACCTTAAACTGTACTACTGAGCAATAGTAACAAAAACAGCATGGTATTGGCACCAAAAAGACTGGTAGACCAATGGTACAGAATAGATGACACAGAGACTAACCCATATAATTACAGTTATCTTATATTAGATAAAAGTGCCCAAAACACAAATTGGAGAAAAGATAGCCTCTTCAACAAACGGTGCTGGTAAAACTGGAAATGTATATGCAACAAAATGAAATTAAACCCCTATCTCTCACCATATAGAAAACTCAATTCAAAGTGGATCAAGGACCTAGAAATTAAACCAGAGACCTTGCATCTAATAGAAGAAAAAGTAAGCCCAAATATTCATTATATCGAATTAGGCCTTTAATTCTTTAGTAAGACTCCTATAGCACAAGAATTAAAATAAAGAATTAATAAGTGGGATGGATTCGACTAAAAAGCTTCTCTGCTAAAGAAACAATCAGTAAGGTGACTCAAGAGCCTACATCTGGGAGCAAATTTTTACCACTTGCACATCAGATAGAACACTAATCTCTATGGTATGTAAAGAACTCAAAAAACTAACCACCAAAAAATCAAATAACCCAATCAATAAATGGGCATAGGCACTGAATAGACATTTCTCAGAAGGTGGTATACAATCATTCAACAAATATATGAAAAAAATGTTCAATATCTCTAGCAATTAGAGAAATGTAAATCAAAACTACTCTATGATTCCATCTCACTTCAGTCAGAATGGCAACTATTTAGAATACAAACAATATTAAGTGTTGGCAAGGATGTGGCTAAAAAGGCACCCTCATACATTTCTGGTAGGACTGCAACATGGTGCAGCCAATATGGAAAGCAGTATGGAGATTCCTTCAAAATCTTGGAAAGGAATCACCTTTTTACCCAGCTATCCCACTCCTAGGTCTGTACCCAAAGGACTTAAAAGCAGCATACTACAGGAACACTGCCACATCAATATTTATTGCAGCCCAGTTCACAATAGCTAAACTGTGGAACCAAGTTAGATGTCCTTCATTAGATGAATGCATAAAAAATGTGTCATATGTACACAATGAAATATTACTCAGCAATAAAAGAAAATGAAATCATGTCATTTTTAGGTAAATGATTGGAGTTGGAGAATATAAAGCTAAGTGAAGTTAGCCAATCCCAAGAAACCAAATACTAAATGTTTTGTCTGATATAATGTAGGTTGATTTATAGTGGGGTTGGGAGGGGGAGCATGGGAAGATTAGAGGAACTCTAGGTAGGGCAAAGGGGAGGGAGGGGAAGTGAGGGAACTAGGAGGTAAAAAAGATGGTGGAATCAGATGAACATCATTACCCAAGTACATGTATGTAGACATGAATGGTGTGAATACACTATGTATAAAATCAGAGATATGCAAATTGTACTCTATATGTGTAATATGAATTGTAATGCATTCTGCTGCTATATATAACAAATTAGAATAAAAAAAATTAAAAAGAGATGATAGTGCTGCTCAAAGCAATCTATGGATTCAGAGCAAAGCTTATCAAAATCCAGTGGCACTTTCCTTTTCAGAAATAGAAAATTCCAACCCCAAATGCATATCCAATCTCAGAAAACTCTGAGTAGCAAAAACAATATTGAAAAAGAGGAATGAAACTGGAGGACTCATGCTTCCTGATTTGAAATTTATAACAAGCCATAGTAATCAAAATAGTGTGATACTAGCATAAGGCAGACAAAAAACCCAAAAGAATTGACTAGATACGCAAGAAATGAGCATTCATAAATATGGTCAATTTATTTTCCACATAGTGCCAAACCATTCATCGAAAGGTCAGTCTTTGCAACAATGATAACTGAATATCCACAAATAAAAGGACTTCATAGAGCTTTCCCTATGCTATGTGCAAAAATTAACTCAAAATGTATAAAACATAAAGTAATAGCTAAACCTATAAATGTCTAAAAGAAAACACAGGGAAATCTTCATGACTTTAGATTTGTTGATTTGTCAGTTAGTTTTTGGCTATGACACCTAAAGCATAGGCAAAAAAAAAAAAAAAAAAAAAAAGACTTGAATTCATTAAAATTAAAAACTTCTGCACCATAAGGACACTGCCAGGACTGAAAATACAGAATGGAAAAAATATTTGCAAATCATACATCTAGTAAGACATTATTATTCAGAATATATAAAGAATCTGTAACTCATAACAATGAAACAAACAGTCTAACTTAAAATGGGCAAAGGACTTGACTAGACATGTCTCTGAAGAAAATAGGCTAAAGACAAATAAGCATATGAAAAGATGCTCAGAATCACTAATCATTAGGGAAATGTAAATCAAACCACTGTGAGATCTCACTTCATGCCTATTAGCATGGCTATTATTAAAAAAAATAAATCAAAAAACCCTCTACAAAATCACAAATCATGGCTGGGAAAAAAAAAGTTAGGAACACTTTTAATTCTTTATAAATGAATACATATTCTAATAAATTAATTTAATAAATTTGTATAATATATTTATGGTTATCAGCACAAAGAAATGAAAAATGTTTCAAGAGATAAAAATGCTAATTATCCTGATTTGATCATTATATGCTATATATGAGTGTCAAATTTTCATATTGTATCCCCAAAAAACGTGTACTATCATAGGTCAAAATAAAAAGATTAAAAAATAGAAAATAAACCATGCTGAAGATCAAAGTCCCCAAACATATATAGATAAATAACCTATATGTGCGCGCTCTCTCTCTCGCTCTCTCTCTCTCTCTCTCTCTCTCTCTCTCTCTCTCTCTCTGTGTGTTTACTGTAAATGATTGATGAAAAACATCTAAAAATCACAGAAACAGTGTTTCTGTTTGGAATAGTGAAAATTGTGGAAATAATTATGGTGGATATATAACATTGTGAAAGAATTTAATGCCACTGAATTGTATATGTAAGATGACTAAAATTATATATTTATATTATAAATATTTGACCATACACATACAAAAAGAAATGGGTGATAGATGATTCAGATAAGTGTGTACAAAATGGCAAATCTTAAAATATACCATTCACATATAGAAATCCCACAAAGAATGTAACTTCAAATATATATATAAATAATAAATGTCAAATAAATGTCATAAACTTTCAGAAGATTGTTTGAAATAAGAAATTGGAACTCTTGTATATTGATGCTGAAGATGTACATGATTGTTAGGGTCTGTAAACAAGTCAAGATGGTGCCTGGCAGTTTGCCAGGGGGAGTGGTTTGTGAAATAATGCCAGTGAGCCATTAAGTGTGGAGATTCCTTATTGGTTGACTGCTGTATCTAGTTTATGTTAATTAAGATAAGCTGTGTGTAAAGTGTATATACCCCTCCTGTCCTACAATAAATGGCTCCCACTCCTGCTGTATCAATCTACACAAGTTGCTCGTCACCCCCCTGGTTATTTTCTTGCAGCTGGACTGCAGCACATGATTTCCAATGGTACATCACTGTGCAAAACAATTTGATGGTTACTAATAATTTTAAACATAGAGTTACCATATAATCTAGCAATTTTATTCTGAGGCATGAACCAAGAAGGATTAAAAGCAAGAGCCTCAAAATTACTTGTATACCAGTGTTCATAGCAGCATTATTTATAATAGCACAAATGCAGAAATATCCCACATGTCCATCAGTGGATTAATGGATAAATAAAATCTGATAAATATGTACAATGCAATTTTTTTGTATGTGTATGATCAAATACTCATAACATAAATACATCATTTTAGTCATCTTACATGTACAGTTCAGTCACATTAAGTTCTTTCACAACATTGTATATCCACCATAATTATTTCCAGCATGTTCACTATTCCAAACAGAAACTCTTAAGTTTCTTTTATTGTTTGATTTTTAATGTATTCCATCATTCATTTATAGTATACACACACACACACACACAATGCCATAGATTATTTATATCTACCTATATATGTTTGGGGACCTTGATCTTTAACTTTGTTTATTTTCTATTTTTCAATTTGTTTCTTTTGACCAATAATTGTACATGTTTTGGCGGATACAATATGAAAAGGTTGTTCAGTCCTTAACAAAAAAAAAAAAAAAAAACTGATATGGAGGATGTTGATATGATCAAACCATGGGTAAAATTATTTTTTGAGTGCTGTGTTACATAGCAGATTCTGTGATAGGCGTGTATGCTTACCTAAAAACCACACTGAATAATGGGTAGAAGTTAGAAGAATTTTGAAGTGAATTCTAGAAAAAATGCTTAATTGGTATGAACTGAATATGAGGATGATTCTTATGAGCCCCTAAAAGAAGAGAGCTGAAGAGAAAGTCTCATTCATTTTAGAGATTACATAAGTGGTTGTGAACAGAAGGTTGACAAAAATATGTAAGTAACAGCAATTTTGATGAGGCCTCAAATGGAAATGAGTGTGTTACTAGAAACTGAAGGAAAAGTGACTCTTGTTACAAAGTGACAAAGAATTTAACTGAATTGTGTTTGTTTTCTAGTGATTTGTAGAAGATAGAACTGAGCCATGAATTAATATATTGATGGAAGACATTTCTAACCAAAGTCTTGAAGCTATGTCATGGTTTATCTTAATTGCTTATTCATAAAATGAGAGAAGAGAGAAGTGAACTAAAGATGGTAACTATAACACAAGGAAAACATAAATTTGGAAAATTCTAAGCCTGGCTACATTGAAAGAATAAAAGTGTGCTGAGAATAGAACAGAAAGGATGTGGCCAAGGAAAACTTGGATAAGATGTGGTGCTACTCATCAAGAAAAGGGGGAATGACATCAGTGGCATTCTGAAGAGCAGTGGGCTGCAATTTCAATTAGAAGCCCACAGTGCCAAGGCCTGGGGACTAGACCTCTTGTCTGTGCTTTGGGTGCAGCACCTGCGGGCCTAGGAGCAGTAAAGGTGCATGGACACTCCAGGAAGGCCTGAAAGGTAGTCATGGGCAGAGCCTGTGCATTTTCATTTTTGCTGGTGTACAATCATAATAGCTTTGGGAGCATTGCTGCCTCCATATATTTTTCAGAGGTTGTCCTGTAGAGCCTTGGGGCCCAGGCAGAAAACTGCATGTGGATAGGGCAACTCGTAGCTCTTGCTAGGGAAATACCCAGAACAGAAGTGGGGGCAGGGACCCCCAAGAACTTAGAATGGTGGATTAGCAGTATGTCTTGACAGCCTTGGAGAGCCATGGACATTTTACTCCAACATGCGAGAGCTGCTGGTGCCTGAGCTACAACCAGCGAAGTCGTAAGGAGGGACTGCAGAGCTGTGGGGGTCCAACCCACCCCCATCTGTCTGGAAGGTGGAACATGAAATTGAAGCTTATTCTCTAGCTTTAAGATTCAACATTTTTCACCCTGTTTGGTTTACACATACTTGGTATCATAGTTATGACTTTTCTTCCTATTTCTCCTTTTTGAAAGGGAATATTTGTCCAATATTAATACCATTACTATATTTTGAAAAAGACTTGTTTGATTTCATAGTTTTGCAGCTGGAAAGGAATTTGGGTAAGAATGAATCAAACCTTGATTCTAATTATGTCTGATTAGATGACAAATGGGACTTTGGACTTCACAGTTTTGAACTGATACCAGGATAAGTTAAAACTTTTGTAGCAATGGGATGGAACAAATGTATTTTACATGTGAGAAAGAAGAACTTTGGGAGCTAGTGGTAGAAGAGTATGGTCTGAATGTTTGTGTCCCTCCAAAATCTATATGTTGAAATCTAAACTTCAAATGATGATATTAAGACGTGGGGTCTGGGAGGTGATTAGGTCATGAGGAATCTTCCTCATAATTGGGATTTGTGCCTTATGAAAGGGCTAAAGGGAGTCTCTAGGACACTTTCAACTCTTTCCCCATTTGAGGACACATGGAAGGTGCCATTAGTCACTGAATCTGCCTGAGCCTTTATCTTGAATTTCCCAGTCTCCAGAAAGGTGAACAATAAATTTGTACAATCTATAAATTATCCAGTCTAAGACATTTTGATACAGAATGAAGAATGGATTAAGATAAAGGAGTATTATTTCTGCTAACGATCTGGAATGAAGAGAAGTTAAATAATTTGACTACACTTACACAGCTATTATGTGACAGAGTCCAGGCTCTTCTCCATGGTTGGCTCCTCATGTTGTATCTAGATAACCACTTCCATCCCTCCTCTCACTGCCTGAGCACTTCATAATTTGAAGTGTATAATTCATTTTGTTGAGTTTCTTATTTTAAACATGTTTTATATGCTAGTTTGTTTCATCCTCATGATTCTGTAACTTAATTTTAATTTGTTTTTATAGATATGAAAAGTGGTGAGGTTTACCACTTGTCAATCTCTATCATTATAAGACAGAAAGTTCAGGACACCACTTCACTGTAGTGAAGAAATGACAACTGCTGTCTTTAAAGTGAGACTGTTCTAGTTCAATCCTGGCTCCACTGACTTACTTGCTAGTTATAATGGGAAAGTTAATTAACCAATTAGTCCTTTCATTTGCAAAATAGAGATGAGCAAAATACTTTCACTGTATGATTTATATGAGGATAAAATGGTACTAATGTAAAGAGTTTCCATCAGTGTCTGGCACAGGCTAACACATATTAACTACTAGATTTTTGTCTTAATCTTTGCTACCTGAGACGAAACTTCCATCCCACTTTTTGGGGGGCTTTATAATTTGTTAATCAGCCTCTCATCATTGTGATGAAATACTGAGTCAAAGGAGAAAAGATTTATCTTGGTTCATGGTTTCAAATGTTTCAGTCTGTGGTCAGCTGGCTCGATTTCTATGGGACTGTGGTGAGGCAGAATATCATCACAGAAGGACATGGCAGAGCATTTGCTAACCTTATGGTAGCCAGTAAGTAGAGAGTGTGAAAAAAAGAAGGAGAGAGAGAGCAGGGTTGTGGTGGTGGTGGTGGTGGTGGTGGTGGTAAATGGTCACCTGAAGACACAGTTCCCAATGCATGCCCCCAAGACCCCTCTCTGAGTTTCTACCACTTCCCAATAATCCATGCATCTATGAGTCCATCAGTGGATTACTGTACTGATAAGATTAGAGCCCTCATGGTCCAATGACTTCCTCAAAGCCCCACCACTGACTACTGCTGCACTGGGGACCAAGCCTTCAACACATGAGACTTTGGGGGGTATTCCAAATCCAAACAACAACAAATATAAACCTGAGGTTCAGAGTATGTTTAATGACTGACAGTCTCCAGTTATTTCACATATATTAGACTGTATATTTTAAGTAGATTATATATGCATGTATTTATGTTACATACACACAATAAATATAAAATAAATATAAATACATACATTTCAGATATAATCTAATTATGTGTGTATTTCCATTAGAATACATATTTCTGAATATAAAAAACATTTTATTTTTTACACTGGAATTTGCAGTTAAGAAACTGTACAACACTTTAAATGGGAAAACTTGTGTAATCAATGTTGAAAATTATTTCAATTGAATTAGCTTTAAACTTTTAAAATTAAAAAAAATAAAATTTAAAGAGAGCATTTTACTTTATACTTTATATCTGCATTTCAGAAGTAACATGTAAATTGTATTTAAAGGACAATATGAAAAAAGATCAGAAGAGTCTAAAAAGATATGCTAATGTCTGAAATATGCTATTGATTTTTCCACTTAGAATTTTTCTTCATTTTTAAATGGCTGAGCAGATCAATTAGTTTTTGTTTAATTTTGCTTTAATTTTGTTGATGTATATTGGAGAGAAGCATATTCTATCACAAGCAGACATAATTCTGAGGGTTTTGAGTTTCTCAAAGGTAATCTAATCGTGTAATATAAATAATTATATCAAGTAATATGACTAGATGTTTTAGGTTACATATAGTTATATAAAATAAAGTACTTGTTAAAAATAATCAAATCTATAGTTCATCATTTGGGTTATTTAATTTTGAAATTACATTTGACTTCTGAATTTTACTGACCTTTCAGGGTACTATAGTCTCAAATATAGTCTGATACCCACTGTAAATTTCAAATGACAGTTATTACTGATGGTTAACCAAATTAAGACATCCCACCAAAGAAATCCACTAATAAAAAGGTGGAACATTTCACATACAGGTTATTTCATTTCATGTCAACCACAGAGTTATTTTAGTCTCTCACTATTGTTCAAAATAGAGACAAAGTGCAGTGTTAGTGCTGTGTATATACAGAAGTGAAGCACAGGTGAGAGGTGGAGACAGAAGGGGAAGTGGAGTATCTTATCTCTTCCTAAAGCTCAATTCTCAGTGTCTTCTATGCTTAGGTAACCATGAATAGTGTTAAAGTACACTTATTATAACTGCTTCTTCAGAAATTCTTTACATGTGATCTTATCTGATTTATATAAATGAGCTAAAAATCCATTGTGATGGAAGCTTACATTAGTTTGCACATACTGCAGAGCTCATTTCTGAGTTTTGATATTCCTCTGAGAATTCTTCTTCTGTGTGTGTCAGTTATTCATGTTGTTAAGAAAATCTCTGTATGTATGTGCATTTGTGTGTATTTTTAAGCTTGCAAATAAGTTCTGTGAATGTAAGTTTGTCCTACGGCTACTTAGTTTCAGTTATGAAGGAAAATATTCTCTCAGGTAATAGCCCATTATTTGACTATGTCAATTGCTAACATCCACAGAGTCCCAGGTATATGCTGGAGACTATATTTAATATTAGAGAAATTTTGGAGGATAAGAATTTAAAGAGACAAATATGCCTTGAAAAACAATATGTTGGTAAAATAATTTGGCACAATTTGACTTTTTATAGTTTTGAGTTTGAATGCCTCTTTCATCCTTGCCCAGTTAAATCTCCTTGGTCAAATTCCCTAAACTGTCTGAGTTTTCTTGCCACCTGTAAATAGGAATAATAAAATGTACTTTACTGGGTTATTAAATTGCATTAAATTATATTAAACGAAATTAAATTAAAAACTTGGCTTAAAATACGTGCTTAATGATTGCTAGCTTTCTTCTCCTGTACTTGACAATGAGTGCTTGGTATTACCAATGTGTGTTTTCCACTAATTTAAATAAGGATTCTTTCATTCTTCTAAATGTAAGATAGTCTTCAAAAATAGAAGCTTAATTTAAAACCAAGTTAGGAATCTAATTATTTCTGGAATCAAAACCTGCCAAATGAGAAAACTCAGTTACTTTAATAATAATTCCTTTAATTTGACCGACTAAATTATAATTCCATTTTCTTCCTTATATTCTCATGAACATTTGTCAAATATGGATTTCTTTTTTCATAAACTAAAACACATCATTATATTTATTAAAACTTAATTGTTTGGAAATTATTATTAAGTCAAACATGTCCTAAAAAGTTGACAGAACCATGAACAGATTTTTCCAGCTACATGTTTAAATAATAATATCATTTCCCTCACACTGTGGAAGCTTAAAATGCTTGTTGATAATGTTGGAGAAAGTTGTTCATGAGAGGAAGGACTATTAATATCCTATTAATAAGAATGCAAAAATGCAGGCTTGGAATAGTAATATTGACTGAACAATCTTGAACATGCTACATAATAAACTTCTTTCTATCCCAGTTTTGTCACTTATAAACAATAGGTTGTAGTTTTCATCTTATGTGGTTAAATGCTGAGTGTCACATAGTAAATGTTTAGTAAAGATAGACTTTTATGACTGGATTGATATGCTTATGTATTATTTGTTAAATTTTGGAAATGCATTTGTTTAAAAATTTTATAATATCAGAAATCCTATAAGCCACACAAATTTCTTTTGGTTAGGACATATTATCTAATGAAAAGAAAATATGTTAATATTAAAACTATGTGAAAATAACATATTTGGAACCATGTGGAGAATGATATATTAAAGACTATATTATGAGTCACTGTCTAAAAAGTGATAGACACATGATAGTGACATAATTTACACTTAACACAGGAGACAGGCACCTGGAAACACAAACCTCATTAATGATACTAAGTCACTGAAGAAAACAACTTTTCATAATTTTTCTCATATTTATCTCATCACAGTTGTCAATATACTCTATATTTTTCAGATCATAGTCCTGACCCCCAGCCTTCACATGCATCAGAGAGAAAGACTCTATAGTTCTGTTCTTTACAAATCTAGTGCAGTTTTTGAGTATCTATGTCTATAAGTTCAGACACTGGTTACAATGCAGGCCTTGTGCATTAAAATTATTTTCTGTCTGTCTCTCTCTCTCTCTTGTTTTTTTTTCCTTATGTAGAACTAGTGCAAGAAATATTTCCCAGAGCACAGGTTTTATTTTATTTTTTATTCAGTGCTTGGTACCAATGATATGCTCTCCAGGCTGAGGATATACTATAGAAACAAGACACAATTGTTGAACACATGGAACATTTTTAGTATTGGGCAAAGCATGTGTAGACAATTTTATATATAGCCAACTATTTTGCTGCTGTGAACAAAAGATCTGATAAGATTAATTGGAGAGGGAAAAGTTTATTTGGGGGCTCATGGTTTTATAGGTCTCAGTCTATAGATGCCAGACTTCATTCCCCAGAGCTCAAGGTAAGGCAGAACATAAGGGTGGAAAGATGTGGTGAAAGAAAGTGGCTCAAGACATGATACCAAGAAGGGGGCAGGGAGAGGAAAGGATAGGAGAGGAGGAGAGAGAGAATGCATGCTCCAGTCTCTAGGGACAAAATATAAACCCCCAAAGCATGCCCAAATGACCTACCTCCTCCATCTATCTTACCTATCTACAGTAACCACCCAATTAATCCCTATCAGAGCATTATGCACTGATAAGGTTCAGTCTTTCATAGCCGAATCATTTTACCCATTATTGCATTGTCTCATACATGATCTTTTGGTGGACACTTCATATATACATTGCAAAATATGCATAATATGTATATGTAAACTATATGTAAAACCATACATACACACACAAACACACTTACATATCATGTGAATAAAAATAATTTATATTAACCTTGGAGGGAATTAAGAATTATGCTAATTAATACAACATACTGAGAAAAGGCTCATCTGAGAAGCTAAACTTTCATCAGAGATTTAAATGAGTTGAATGAGAAAACCATATAATACTATTGGGGTCATTCTAGAAAAAGGTAATACAATCTTAATGACTCTGGGAAATGTGCATTTAAGAGACAGCATGTAGGCCTGTATGTGTATAGTACCTTAGAAAAAGCAGTCAGAGGTAGGAAGAAAGGATGGAGAGATAACCAGAACCTATAAATCATGAGTGACTTGTGGGTCCTGGTAATGAAAATTATATATTATTTTCTGTGATTTACAAATATGGTACAATTTTGAACAGGGAAATTTATAATAAAGCTTATATTTTAAAAGATTCACTTTTAATGTTCTAAGATGAATAGAGAGGTCAAAGGTATAGACCATGGAGACCAGTAAGGTGATTGCTACAGAAGAGAAGAGAATGCTATTTTGGACATAGTAAAAGGTATACAATATCACCATATTGTGAAATATGTTAAAAGTTATCATGAAAAAAATTTGCTTGTGCATTGCACATGGTTTTTATGAGCAAAAGAGTTATCACATTTGGAAAAATTCTTCTCAGGTACCGGGTCATAAAAAAGCCTATATTTATGTTATCTTAAGTTGCCTTTCATAAATCTTTAAAATGCACTAACCCTTTTGCAGTTTCCATTTTAATCTTTAAATCTAGCCCATAAGAATTTCTTCAAAAACTTTGGGCCTATCTAGAAACCCTGGGACTCTACTTGATGTTCATCTACACCAAGAACACATTCAAGCCTATCATAAAATAGAAACCTGGTGGTAGAGTATACTGTATATCAGAGGGTCATTAATGAACTGCAACTCATGCCTGTGTGTGATCACGTACACACATAAATATATTAAATAAGCAATTGCTTTACCGAAGAGATATAGTTGTAGAATGAGTAAAATCTGATTGATTAATTATCCCTATAAGCCCTCAGGTATGAGAGTTAATAACAGAATATTAATACTATTTTATACTGACATAAAATATACTACTGTTGCTATAAATAGTATCGATGTACATATTATATTAATTTGGGTAATCTTTTTGATTGACAGAATGTAATACTAACAAATGGATCAAAAAGTACATAGCCATCAATCATTGAAACAACTGAAGATCACTTTTCACATGATTTAAAGGTCTGTTTTTTAAATAGTAATTTATAAATAAGAATATAATAATCATTGTTTTAAAAAATTCCAATAATAGATTCAGATTGGTGGTAAGATCAAACACAGGTATGATGTAGGTAATCAAACAAGGTTAATTTATCGAAAGGTAAATATACAAAGTTAGCAAAACAAGGATATATAACAATAGAGGAATTAACCACATTCTCCAGTTACAGATTCCAGTGGTTCTCACTAGTGGAAACTAGAGTTGTAAATGATGAGTGAGTGATGTTCCTCTTTTGACATAACCTTCACCTCCCAATGTTAAATCTAAACATGATTCAATCCTTTTGGGATATATGCTAAAGACATAGCAACTATATTTTGTGTATCCTACTGGCCTTAGAATTACAAAAAAAATGACTTCTAAATACACTAAAATCAATGCATAAATGAGAACAAAATCACCATTCACTACCCTTAGCCTTTCCAAATAATAATGGTGGAAATGCACACATAAAATTGATTTTGTGGAACTAGAACATGGGTCAGGTAGCAAACATTCTTGGAGTCATTTTATCTTGCAAAGATTTTATATTTTACTATTAGAATATACATAAATATGAAGTAATTTTTCATTCTTTTGAAAAAAAGTCATCAAATATTTATAAAACATATGATTTATATGGGGTCAAGGCAAAAATTAACAGAGTGGGTTTGTGCTTCCACCCCACCCCATCTAACAATTTGGAGATATAAGCAAAGGCACTGATGAAGAGAAATACCAACATATGGCCTTATATGCTATCCTTATTTCTATGGTTGCAAATGCTTATTGGGGATGCTTAAATTTACTGGAGGGTAGGTATCAAGTGCTGGTAATGGCAGAGAAGGAAGATGTTTTTATAGTCCAGATATTTATAGTCCAGATCTCAGATATCTGTGATATGATAGAGAGCCTGAGGTGGCTCACCTGATCAGCAAAGGTTATGGCCATCTCTACATAGTGACAGAGTCAAGGAAATGCATTATAAGTTGGATCAGGTGCTAACAGTTGGCAAGCAAGGATGAGGATGATGTTGAAAAGTGGCATCTCAACACCAAAGATCAGCAAATGGACTACAGCCTTCTCATCTTTTCATCACCATAAAGTATGTAAGGTCTCACTGTTCCCAGCCAGTCTTGGAAAGGAGTAGAGGAAGATAATGGGAATGATGCTGTATTTTGAACTTCTGTGAAATCACCAAATACATACTCCTACAAAAATTGTGAAAAATAGATGAGATTCAGGCATGGTGGAGCATGCCTATAATCCCAGCAGCTAGGAAGGCTGCGGCAGAAGGACTGAGAGTTCAAATCCAGCTTCAGCAAAAGCAAGGCACTAAGCAACTCAGTAAGACCCTTTTTATAAATGAAATAAAAAATATGGGTGGGGATTTGGCTCAGTGGCTGAGTGCCCCTGAGTTCAATCCTGGGCCTTCCCACTTATAAAAGTAAGTGAGAATAAGTTTTATTTAGCAAATTTTTGTTTGTTGGTTTTTGTTTTATTTTGTATTCCTGGTCCAGACTTCAGGAACAGAGGTTCCAAAGCAATATGAAATCAGTAAGAGAATAAAAAAAACTAAAATTTTGTTGTATATGACTTGTTATGATTAAATATCTATCTTCCTACATAACTTATTATTGCTATCATGTAAATGATGAGAAGTAAGTCAGAAAAATAAATTTATTATGGAGAAGGAAAGAAATGACAAAAGCCATTTCAGCTATACTGATACTCTCAAAATACCCGTCTGTGCATGAGACAGCCAATTTAAAGAACAAAATACTTCAGCTCTAACAGTCATCCTAAATAGATAACATTTATTTCCAGAATGTCTTTTCAATACTGCATGGTTACTCTGCAGCTTTTCAGGAAGCAGGCTCTGTGGCAACACAAAGGGCTCTGCCACAGGTTCCTCAGATCTATTCATATTCTAGATACTCACACAGCTATTATGCACAAATCTGACACAATGAACAATTCTGAACTTCCTCATTTTGAATAATGCTAGGAATTTCATGTCTCGGTCCATGCTGCACACAGCACATATCTCTCTCTATTAAGAACATTTGTCCTGTAACATCATTAGCTAATGCCTGGTTAGAGATCAGAGATCCCTTGGCAGATGCCTAATCTATTTGGCAGAAGAATACAAGTGATGATTGGAATCTTCTGACATTTTCTACTCAGATGATAACCTCAGTAACATTGAACTCCATATTCTTAAACTGGACTACACAGTTCATCATTGGAGAAACAGGAATGTTTCTTCCAATTTGGGGAACCAGTCATGGAGAAATACAGGAATGATTATGGTTGTGCTTTTACTTGTGTATACCATGATTTATTTCAGAAAATACTGATGCTCAGGTGTTTTACATGCACACTATAGTAACACTAAAATTAAATTCAGAAGAAAAAAAGAGGGAGTGTGTACTACAAAACTTTGATGATGATGAGGATGATGATGCTGATTTTTAGCTGTTTCATCCCTTAGACCTTGCACAGACAGGCTTACCAGGAAACAGTGTCAATTTCTCTGATCAGTATTGTCTGTGTCTTCAAAATGGATCCAATAACTCTTACATTACAGTCTTTTGGTTAGTTAGATAATGTATGCTAAACACTTAGTAGAGCACTAGGTTTCATCTAGTATTAGTATATAATGAAGTTCAATAACTGCTAGTATAACAACAAGTTAAAGTGGAACTCTTCTTGCCTTGTTTTCAGGAGAGAACATAGAAAAAACAAATGGGAATGACAACATATAAACAGAGATAACCATGGGAAATAATTTCTTTACAGCAAAAATGGACCAAAGTTGCATATTTTCCCTAGACTGTGCAGCCTGGCATTTTTTTTCCTTTTTTTTTATTGATTCTTTTTAGTTATACATAACATTAGGACTCATTTTTACATGATTTAAAAAGTATGGAATGAAAGCCAGACTGCCTGGTGTTGCCTTACAACTTGGCAAAGAGTTATCAGGAGTAGTGAGCAGAGTTTAGCAGAAAGACACTGACAGGGTGGCAGTACAAATTGACCAAGTGGTTATCTAGAATAAATAAATTTATCTTAAGAGTTATGTAGGGGGAGCAATCTCAAGAAATTGGGAACAAGGGAAGGGGAGAAAAGTCTAAAGAACACTAAAAATCACAATGAAATCAAGATGTGGAATAAAATATATGCTAAGCACTAAACTCAGCACTAGCTCATGACATCACTCTCAAATAATATCCTTTTTAGACTTCATGTCTCCACCTGTTTTCCACTTCATACTTGGAAGAGATGAGGCTAACCAAATAGGTAGAGGAATTGAAAATGCATAAAATGGGAAATTATGGAAAAACATTAAACATCCGTTGTCACTGTTGCCTACTTTGAATAGACTCTTCATAAAGAGAAAAGAAGTTTAGTTATTATAAAATGCTAACTATTTTCATTACCTAAATAAGAATATTTTTTTTTTTTGCTTTTTAAGAAAGTCATTGGGTATTACCACAGAAAGTTTTCTCATAATGACTATCTAGATAGATAGTATGTTTCTAGAATAAATAAATTCTGAATAAATTCTGAGTTATTCATACTCAAATCCTCTGACATTGCCACTGTTCTCATTTTTTCTACCATAGATGACATTAAAAATTAACATACAAGTAATCATACAGTATATACTCTTGTGACTAATATTTCTTTAATGTAGCATAATATTTTAGAGATTCATTCAGGCTGCTACATGGCTAATAATTTGTTGCTCCTCATTGTTGAGTAGTGGCTTCTGTGTAAGTGTATATCAATTCATTTAACTACTCACCTTTAATGGATATCATGACTTTTTCTAGATTTAGGCTATGACTAAACCTGCTATGGCTGTTTTTACATCATTTTGTGCTTATCATTTTGACATGGATAAATACCTAGGAGTAGAATTGCTGGGTCATGGAGTAGGCATATATTTAGTTTTATACGAAACTCTAAGCACAGTTTTATAGGAAAATGTAGGCACACTCCCAGAACTCTCTCTTCATTTTCTAGGCATTACATCATTATATATTCCCACAATAATTAATGAGAAAGCCATATTATCTAAAAACTTTGCCAACGTTTGATGTTGTCGGTTCTTATTTATTATTTTGTAATTTTAGGCATTCTGGTGGGTGCATGGAGATAATCAGAATATATTTATATATATATATATTCACACAAGTGCATATGTGTGTATATATGTGCATATATCGCTCTGTCTCTCTCTCTCTCTCTCTCTCTCTCTCTCTCTCCATATATATTTGTACCCCCCCTACATAAATAAGTACCTTTGCTTTTCCTCTTTATAATATTCTTAAGAACTAAAAATCAAATTTAAGGGAAGGAAAAACACATTGATCACCCAGACTAGAATACCTAATAGTGAAAGTGATTTATGACATTAAATATAAATACTTATAATTACTTCTAGGAAACAATTTACCATCAAAATTCAGTGAATGATCTTAAAATACCTTCACAATATAATCTGAAAAATAATATTCTTCCTCACTTCTTTTTTTTTAACCATCTAACACCTTCATTCTATCTTTCCCCATCTAAACCAAAAGGATATCATTTTGTTCACATTAGATGGTCCACATTCTGAGAGATCAGGGATAGAAGGCTGATTGATTATTCCAGAATAATAGCTTCCAGAAGAGAGATGTACTCTTGTTTTATCACATACCTATCCAATAACACATCCGTTAATTCCATTACCTAAAATGTCACCATATCCCACTTTTAAATGAAGTTATTGCAGGTTTTTTGGTTGGTTTTATTTAACTCTCTGTAAACCTTGTTTCACAAGGGAGTAAACTTCCCCTTCACTAGCATCTCCAGATGGCCTCAACCAGACCTGCTGCCATTCCAAGTGTTCAATTCCCTCAAATAATCCATTACACCATGGTGTATCTATAATAAATAAAGGTTAAAAGATCAAAGAAACAAGACCATATGCCCACACATGTTGTATGTACCTTGGCAATGGGAATGTAGGGACTGATTCAAATTGTATGCTGCTTGCCAAAAAACTGGATCAAACCTAGAGAAGAAAACAAAACAAAACATATGGGCCAGGGAGAAAAACTGCTGTTCCCTTAAGAGTAATGGGAAGAAGAATGACCAATTCACCAACCTCTCTGCCAAATATGTTCCCTGACTGCTAGAAAAATAAATCTTCAGCATGACTATAGAGGATTATTGAAAATATTTGTGTTTCTCAAAAGCATTTGCATTCATCCCACTGTTTCAATGGGGTTTAGTTCTAGGATGTGCCCCCCTCCACGACTCTATTACAAATACCAAAATGTGACAATGCTTCAATCCCTGATATAAGTTATTTGTCTATAACCTACACATATCCTCATTTATATTTTAAATCATCTCTAGACATTTTCTAATACCTAATAAAGTATGCATGCTATGTAAATAGTCGTACTGTATTATTTAGGAGACAATGAAAAGATATACAATCTAAACATGTTCTGTATAGATGAATTTTGTTTTTTGCAGTATAGGGGATCGAACTTAGACCCTTGCATGTTCTAGGTCAGTGCTGTCCCTCTGAGCCACACCCTCAGTCCTTTCTGAATATTTTTTGATTCAGGTTGAAACCATGGATATGGAACTCATGAATACAGAGTCAAAATTATGTTTAATTTCATCAGGAAAGCCTCTCTGTGTTATGATCTTATTTCAAATGCTATCTTTCACCTGGACCTTTTTGGCTGCCATCCCACTCCCAGAACTCTCTTTCCATTTTCTTTTCTTTATGGTCTTATCACCTTCTAATAATCATATAGTTCATTTATTTGTTTTGTGCATTTGTTGGGCCTCACTAGGACATAAATTGTGTGATGTCAGGGATTTCAGTTTTATTGTTTGATTCATTTGCACCTGCTGCTGAACCTGTAACACATGGCACTCAGTTTATATTTGTGGAATGCCTGTGTAAATGAATGAATATGTGGAGTTTAATTAGGTGTCAACTGGGTCACATAGCAAGGGGTAAACTTATATCAGCACACCCCTTTAGGGAGTCTTCTAGAGTTAAATGTAACAATAATAATATAAAACTATAAATTTACCTTTAGGAACATCATGAATATTATAAATATATGGTAGTAATAGTAAAACTTCAGGCACTCTTAACTTATTCAGGAGACTGTGGTAATTTATTTTATCACTATAGATTAAGAGAAAGATCCTTTGTGCAAATGTTCAAATTTAAATAGTGAATCATCTAATGAATTATTTTCATTAAATAACATCACTATTAATTCATGATAATTCAAACAAATAAATAAATGCATTTCTTAGTGATTCTGTCTATATTTGTTCAGAAATTGAAACAGAATATTTTTTGCCTGTAATGAATTCCACACCTTTACAATATTCTTGAAATAATGCACATAATTTGTTTCCAAATAGCATAGTGAAATTCATTTCAGTAAGTAAAATTTGTATCATTATTTACATGGGATGATTAAATACTTTGGAAAAAAATCTGCTGATTGAATCAACTCCTACCTTCCTCAGAGCCAAAATAAATTAAGAAAACTATGGTAGAATTATTATTTACTTAAATAAATTGCAAATTAATAAACATTAAATACACTGCTTACCCTAACTACACAGCTTAATCTCTTTAATTATTTTCTCCTACATTAAAGGACAAAATAGATTGATCTCAGATCAGAGTCATGAAAAATAGAATGGAGCTTCTAACTAACCTAAGAAAAGTGATTACAACAAGTACATGCTTTTATTATAAATTAAAAAAAACCATCAATTTAAATAAAACTATCATTTTTACATATATCTTATTTTTTCTTTGTATAGGTTATGTTCTATTATACTAATTATTTCATTTCAAGTCAATAAGGAGGCTAAGAGATCCATGAGGTTGCTTATTTTCAGTTATATTTAGATATGAGATGTTTCCTAAATGCTCATGTGTGGGACAATTCAAGAAAGCTTAGAGGTGAAATGATTTGGTTATGAAAGCTTTAACTTAATTAGTGTATTGATCCCCTGATAGAGATTAACTGGGTAGTAACTGTAGGTGGTAGGGTACGGCTGGAGGAAGTAGTTCACTAAGGTCAAATCTTTGGGGTATATATGTTGTCAATGGTGAGGGGAGTCTCTCTTGTCTCTCTCTGCTTCCTGTTGCCATGTCTCTAGATTATTCCTCTGCCACACACTTCTGCCATGATGTTCTGCCTCCACCTCTGGCCATGAGCAATGGAGTCACCAGTCTATGGGCTGAGTATTCTGAAAACATGAGCCCCCCTGCCCTTCCACCCATAAGCTTTTCCTCTGTTAATTGTTTCTGTCTGGTCTGTCTGGTCACAGCAGTGAAAAAGCTGCTCACTAGAATGTTTCTAACTTACAAAGTTTATTACATTTCCCTTATCTTATATTGTTCTTACACTCCTTAATGAGGACCTTTCTGCATTAGTACAGAAAAGCAAAAAGCAAGGATAGTCCTAGAATTACTTGATCTTGTAACAAAACTTCTAGTTTTAAGACAGAGCCCAGAAAATAATCAGAATTGTGATTGAAATTGAAATGCTGAGACACAAGGATTATTGAAGAAATTGATAATGAAGCTGGATATGCAAAATTTTGAAAGCTCATGGTAGCTGTATGCCTCATAGATTTTGGAAGAACATATAAGTGAGATATTGGACATAAAATAACAGTGCCTGGTACATAGTATTCATCTCAATGATCTTTAGTGGTGTCATAATTTGGACACCTCTAACTAAATATCATAGATTAGGTGGCTTAAGTAACAAAAATTAAATTTTCATAATTTTACAGGTTCTTTTTAATTATACATGAGAGTAGAATCTATTTTAATATATTTATATAAGCATAGAAATATCTTAATTTAATTTAGATCCCAGTCTTATGGATATACATGATGGTGAGATACAATGTACTCATAAAGTAAGATGCTGATAAGTTCAAGACTAAGGTGCAAACAGAGGTGGGTATGATCTTCTTCATTTCTGATTTGCACATGGCTACCTTCTTGATATATCTTTTTATATCCTCACATGGGTCAGACAGCACATATGCTTTTTTTTTAAGCTGGTCATCATGAGGACCCCCTCCCTTCATGTCCTCAGTAAATCCCAAGGCTCTATGACCAAATATCTTCACTTTGGGAATTAGGGCTTTAATGTAGTAATTTTGGTAGGACACAAATATTCAGTCCATATTAGATAACTTTAATTAAACAGTACAATTGTTACAAACATACTTCTCAATGGATTGAACAAAGGCCAACTGAAGGAAGTTAAAGTAATAAAATCTGTGTCAATTACAACAAAATGAAAAATTAAATGAATTATTTACTTCAAAGAAATGCAATGATTTGGGATGTTGAAGATAAATCCCAAGGGTCAACTCAGTAGATATCTTTCATGACATTTAGAAATTATTTTGATAGAGATGCTATGATTCCAGTATATAAAGATCCTATTTAAATTTTGTCACTTTTTTTGGAATATGGACAAAATATTACATGAGAAGGAAGTATTGCCAGGTGCAATGGCCCATTGTCTGTAACTCCAGGGATTCATGAGGCTGAAGTAGGAGGATCACAAGTTCCAGGCCAGCATCAGAAACTTAGTAATTCTCCAAGCAACTCAGTGAGACCCCATCTCACAATAAAAAATAGAAAGGGCTGGAGATGTGGCTCAGGGGTAAAGCACCCCTGCATTCAATTCTTGATAATCAAAAGGAAGGAAGGAAGGAAGGAAGGGAGGAAGGAAGGAAAGAAGGAAGAGAGGGATGGACAGACTGAGGAAGGGAGGGAGAGACTGATTCAGAAAATAATCCTATATCTCCACATTATGGATTTCACATAATAAAATCCCAGCTTATAGAAGATATAAAGGAACCTAAATTTCAAATACATATCCAGGCAAACTAAAAGAGTTTAAACTTTCAATGGAAATATACTTGAAAACAAATAATTATAAAACATAAAACTTCAAAATAAATGATTCAGAGATGAGTAACATTTTCTTTTATTTTATCTGTTTCAATGCTAATAATAAATCTCTGTTAGCAAAACACATACTAAAGTGCAAAATTTAGAATGTGGCTAGTTTTGATTACTCCAATATTATCATAAATCCACATGTTGTAAAGTTATGAAATATACAGGTTTGGAGGTAACAAGTCAGTTAATCTGAAATACTCCAATTTCCAATATTATGACTCATTCATAATTTGATGAAAAGTACAAAATCAGAAACAAATGATAGTTTCAGGGTCATTATTGGCATACTAATTTAATCATTGTCTTCACCAAAACAAAGAAAGACATTTCCCTTATTGAAATACAACTTCTGAACCAAGTCAACAACTTCGACAGAGCTGGACCACCACAGAATATCACTATTTCTTAAACATTGAGGAATTGGGAAATAAGAATTTTATCAGTATTTACTCTTGTAAAGTTCACTTATACTTTAAGATTGCTTTATTTATTTATAGAAGACGTATAAATAATATAGAAGTAGTATAAATATAGAAAAAGTATAAATAATTTCAACTAAAATTAAAAAGAGGAAAAAGATCAGAAAAAGGGGTAAATTTCAAGCCAAAGAACAAAGTAGGATTTAAGGTAAATTTCTGGTAAATTTATTTAACAATAATTTTAATATTTCTAATCTGTTTTTAATTCTTTCCACAGAGTTACTTTCATTTTTATTAAAATAAGGGATGATTTTTCTAATGTTATAACTTCCATTGTAGAAGAACTGTGAAAATTTCCTTATATTTTGTAGTCAAGCCAGCTAATAAACATTGCTTTAGATATGATGTATGTGTGTGTGTGTGTGTGTGTGTGTGTGTGTGTGTTTCTAATTTTTAACTTCTATACAATGTCAAGTATTTTCCGGATAGATTTCCCATTTTAAGGTGATTTGAAAATCAAACACAATTTTTGTGATGACTGAAACACAAAATCACATAGAGTCAAGTGCTCCCTATCTGCTGGGTTTGCATTCCTCAATTCAACCAGCTGGGGATTGAAATGTTACATTGCTGCTGATTTGTACTATGTAGTTTGGCCTGTGATGATTGCATCTGTACTGAACTTGTACAGTCATTTTTTTTCTTGTCATTATTCTCTAAAAATACAGTATGACAGCTATTTACATAACATCTACATTGTATTAGGTGTTATAAGTATTCTAGACATGTTTAAATACACAAGAGGATGTATGTAGGTTATATGCAAATACTATGCCATTTCATATAAGGACTTTGAGCATCCTCAGATTTCTGTGTCTATGTGTGTCTATGGTGTTCTGGAACAGAGTCCTTGCAGATATAGAGTGATAATTATATAGATATTTTATTCTATAAATACAAAATAAATTTCTAATAGTAACACATAGGGCACTGTAATTTAATTTCATATTTTTTTGTGACTATGTTATTGTTTTATAGCTTTCTTTAATTTCTCCTGGTTGTATAATTGTATCAATATTTCTGTTTGTCCAACAGATGTATTCCTGGAGAGCATTTTTACTGATGCACATCACTAGTGGATACATAGATGAATAAGACATGATCTTTTCATGAATAAATATAAAAACTGGAAGGGGGCATAAGTCATGCATACAAATGACTAAAATGCAAAACAGAAAGGAATAGCAGCTTATCAGAGACATGAAAAAATGCCATGTAAGTTAAAAAGTAGAAGTGATTTCCTTATTAAAGAGTCAAGAAAATCTCCTTTGAACTAGTAGTTAAAAGATAGCAAATATCTTTATCAGACCACAAATATACTTTTTCAATTTAAATAAATATTTCTTGATTTCACACAGTTCAAATATTCCTTCCAAACACTTGCTCTAACTTTCTGGTTAAGATTTTTTTAGAGGAAAACTAAGTAAGAGCTATTATACAATATCTGAATGTATTGATTCTGGGTTGATAGGTCTGTCAAATAATTTCATAGAAATTCCATTTCTGTTACTAAATGGCAGTGGCTGTCCTCTCCACATTAGTTGCACTTCTGTATTCCCATCTTACTCCTCAGATATAACTGCACTTTGCTCTTATAAGGGTCAAGTCCTTGCTGAAGGAAGGAGTATGGCCAGAAGGGCCCACTCTGTAGGAGGGTTGAGACCTCCTTGGCCACACCACTGAGAGTTCAGTGGTCTGCTCTTCCTGATTTGTAAAGTTAACCCTTGAGTTAAGTCCTACTAGCCACTAGGCCTAAGAAGACCAAGGTCTTCTGGACACATATTGGGCTAAGCATTTGTGGGTATAAGAGAAGGCAGGTGTGGGCAATACTACCAGATATTTTTTAAAATAAATTAGCTCACAGTTTTGCATTATGTCTTCAAAATTAATTCACTTCTTTTCTGCTTGATCACCAATTAAGTAGAATTATTTCTCTGCTTCTCAGTAGCTCTGTGGCAAGCTAATAAGCTATATTTAATATAGAGAGTCAATATTTAAAGGCAATCTTCATATGAGTCAGAAGTAAAATTGTGAATAGAAATATATCTGTGCTATCATTATAGTTGTGTCAAATTATTTTTGTCTCTGAAGGGAAACATAAAATTTAACATATATCATTATTAATGTGGTGTGAATGTGGGTTGATGTTGATTCTCATAATTATTTTGTTCCTTAAATATTTTTTTTAAAAAATTATTTATTTATTTTAGTTTGTTATACATGAGAGCATAATGCATTTAAATTTATAGTATACATATAGAACACAATTTTTCATGTCTCTGGTTGTACACAAAGTACAGTCACACCATTCATGTCTTCATACATGTACCAGGGTAATGATGTCCATCTCATTCCACCATCTTTTCTACCCCCATACTCCCTTCCTCTCCCTCCTCTTTGCCCAATCTCAAGTTCCTCCTTTTCTCCCATGCTCCCGACTATTCCCATTATGGATCAGCATCCACATATCAGAGCAAACATTCAGCATTTGTTTTTGGGGGGATTGAATTAGATCACTTAGCATAATATTCTCCAACTTTATCCATTTACCTTCAAATGCCATGATTTTATTCTTCTTTAATGCTGAATAATATTCCATTTTGTATATATGCCACATTTTCTTTAACTATTCTTCTACTAAAGGGCATGTAGGTTGGTTCCACGGTTTAGCTATTTCAAATTGTGCTGCTATAAACATTGATGTGGCTACATCACTGTAGTATGCTGTTTTTAAGTGCTTTGGGTATAAACTGAAGAGTGGGATAGCTGGGTAAAAAGGTGGTTCCATTCCAAGTTTTCCAAGGAATCTGCATACTGATTTCCATATTGGTCGCATCAATTTGCAGTCCCATCAGCAATGTATGAGTGTACCTTTACCCCCACATCCTCGTCAACATTTATTGTTGTTTATATTCTTGATAGCTACCAGTCTGACATGAATGAGATGAAATCTTAGAGTAGTTTTGATTTGCAATTCTCTAATTGCTACAGATGTTGAACATTTTTTTGTATATTTTTGGTTGATTGTATATCCTCTTCTGAGAAGTATCTGATTACTTCTGGGTTATTTGTTATTTTGGTGTTAAGACTTTTGAGTTCTTTATACACCCTAGAGTTTAGTGTTCTATCTGATGTGACTTTGCTAAAAATTGCTCCCATTTTGTAGGTGCTCTATTCACCTCACTGATTGTTTCTTTTGCTGAGAAGAAACTTTAGTTTAAATTTGTCCTATTTATTGATCCTTGAGTTTAATTCTGTGGTGCAGGCTTTCTAATTGTAAATTCTTTTAACTTTCGTTTATCGTGGATGGTTTTTATTTCAACATCAGATTGAATACTTATTTTGCTGGGTATAAGTTTCTTGGTTGGCATCCATTTTCTTTCAAAGCTTTATATATGTTGTACCAAGATCTTTTAGCTTTTAGTGTCTGGGTTGCAAAATCTGCAGATATTCTAATTGGTACCCCCCCTATATGTAATATGATTCCTTTTTCTTGTGACTTTTAAAATTCTCTCCTTCTACTATATGCTAGGCATTTTCATTATAATGTGGCTTGGTGTGAATATGTTGTGATTTTGTACATTTGGTGTCCTGTAAGCCTCTTACATTTGGTTTTCCAATTAATTCTTCATGTTTGGAAGTTTTTCTGATATTATTTCATTGAATAGACTGAATTCCTCTGGTTTGGAACCCTATACCTTCTTCTATCCCAATTACTCTTAAATTTCATCTTTTTATGTTATCTCATAACTCTTTAATGTTATCCTCATGATTTCTTACCTTCTTCATTGTGTGTTCAGCATTCTTTTTAAGATTATATATTTTATCTTTATTGTCTGAGGTATTGACTTCCAAGTGATCTAATCTGTTGCTGGTGCTTTCTATTGAGTTTTTAATTTGGTTCATTATTTCTTTCATTTCAAGGATTTATGCTTGCTTTTCTTTTCAGAACCTCTTCTCCCTATTGAAGGAATCTTTTGCTTCCTGTATTTGCTTATGTAGCTTTTTATCAAAATGATCTTTTGATGTCTGTAATTGCTTTCTTATATCACACTTTAATTCACAGAACATTTTAATTATGTATATCCTGAACTCCTTCTCTGTCATTTCTTCTCTTGTGCTGGCCATGAATTCTAATAATGTAGTATATTGATATGTTTGGGATACTTTCTTCCCCTTTTTTTATGTTGTTTTTCTGTCTTCCCTTTTAGCACTGAGGATCTGAGGCATTATAATTTTTACCCTATAGGCTTATAGTGTCTCTGCAGGGTTCCAATACCTCTCCTTTAAGGAGTAGAACAATATTAACAGCACCCAATATAATCAATATACAGCCTCAAACCAAACAGTTAATATTAAGATGTTTACAGTTTTGTCACAGTATACAGAAATGTGTGAGTTCAATTATTATCTACAATATAAGCAGTAGGTTTGCAAAAGAATCTGCAGTTTCTTATGGTGGACAAAAAACTGGGGGTAAGGTGTAGGATGAGATGTTGAGGGGGTAGGATATAGAGTGATTAGATCTTAGAAAGTGTGAAAAAGGAATAAAGAAGTTGGTTAGTAGCAGGAGAAGAAAAAATAATATGGAGGACACAAGTGGGAAGACAATAGAATACAAAAAGCAAATATTAAAAAATTAAAAAATGGAAAAATAGGAGATAAAAGAATATACAACACCACCATAATATACTATTCAGACATCCCAGTCCTCAGTAGCTTGATTCATGACAAGTACTTGGCTTCACAAATGTTGGGGATGTGAGGGCAGAAGAGAGAGAGAAGGAAAAAAAATCTCAAAGGAAGATACAAGGATTGCTTTGTTGGAGCTCAGTATCTTTCTTGCTTCCTTTCTCATCTAATAGTTGTGTTTGTCTGTTGTTTGCTGGTATTGACACCCTCAGGATGGTGAAGGTTATTAGGGTGGGAGGGTTGGTCTTGCGGGCAAAGCTCCTGAAGGTGGGGTATAGCACTTGCTGGTCCCTGATGGGAGACTGCACCCCATGAATCTCCTTTGGGATGCACTTGTTTGATGTTAGCACCTAGCCTTATCTCCTTGTATCACCTGTAAACCTCACAATTACTTATTTCTTGCCTTCTACTGCTTTTGCTGCTGATTTGCTCTTCATTTTCTAGGGCTTTGAGATGTAATGTGAGGTCATTTATTTGTTGACTTTTTCTTCTTTTAAGGGATGAACTCCATGCAATGAACTTTCCTCTTAGTGCTGCTTTCATAGTGTCCCAGAGATTTCAATATTTTGTGTCTATGTTCTCATTTACCTCTAAGAATTTTTTAATCTTCTTGATGTCTTCTGCAACCCATTGTTCATTTAGTAGCATATTGTTTAGTGTCCAGGTGTTGGATAAATTTTTATTTTTTATTTTGTCATTGATTTCCAATTTCATTCCACTATGATCTGATAAAACGCATGGTAGTATCTCTACTTTTTTGTATTTGCTAAGAGTTGCTTTGTGGAATATTATATGGTCTATTTTAGAGAAGGATCCATGTGCTGCTGAGAAGAGAATGTATCTGCTTGATGCAGGTTGAAATATTCTATATATGTTAGTTAAGTATAAGTTCTTGATTATATTATTGTGTTCTATAGTTTCTTTATTCAACTTTTGTTTGGAAGATCTATCCAGTGGTGAAAGAGGTATGTTAAAGTCATCCAAGATTATTGTGTTATGGTCATAGTCTCTACCCCTCCCTTTCTACTTCCCAATCAAGAACCTCTCTCTCTAGATGTCTTGTGGACTGTGCTCTAGGGGCTGCACACCTGCCATGGAGAGCTGTTTGGAATTGAAAAGTTCAGGACCAGGTTTTGTGGGCTATAGGCTGGCCACATAGCTGCAAGTACTGTGCTGGGTTAGAGGCTCCTGGGGAGGGGGTAGTTGGGGACTATAGGTACATTGATATTGCTTCTAAACCCCAACCACTGTCCCAAGCTAGGAATTGCCCCAACTAAGGATGGCAACAAAGGTGTCCCAATATAGAGGGGGCTGCTTTCAGACATGGGGTGTTGTGGTGGGTGGGGCTGGGGAACATATTCAGAGATGTAGCTCTTTGGTGTGCTATGTTGTGGCTGGAGACTACCTCCAGAACCTGTGTTGTGTCCCCAAGTGCAAGCTACCACATGTTGGGAACTATGGAAGTGGTTGCAGTGTCCCAAGATGGAGGTGACTGGAGGAGCCCCACATTGGAGGAGCCCCACATTGGTAGATTGGGGTCCACAGGGGAAGGGCAGCTGGAGGTCTTGCACATGGGCAGTGCCCAGGTGTCCTGCATGGGAGCAGCAGCCTGGATTCCTCCACAAACTAGGGGCCAGGGGTTCTTCATGGGTGCTGATGCTGGTGGTCCTGCTTGGGCACCCAGAAGTCCTGCAAGAGGGAGTGGCTGGCAGTCCTGTGCTGACACTGAGGCTTGGAGAACTTCATGGGGCACAGCTGCCCTGATTCCTCCCTGGGAGCAGCTGTTGGAGTACTATAATTACTCGCAGAGAAACAGTATTCCCACTACTTGAATCCCAGTTCTCAGCGTGACACAGAATGCAGCCTCCTTCTAGCTTGCCATCTTGTATTTCCCTGTTACTTCAATATTTTGATAAATGTCTTGATGTATATATTTGACCTCTACTGTATATTTTAATTTATTTTGAAAGTTTATTTTAAATATTTGAGGTTAGGTGCTCGGTAACTATTACCTTTGGGAATGATGCAATATATTTATAATATTTCTATTTCAAAGGAGCTGTGAGAATGTATACAAAATGGAAACGCTTCGGTACAGTTATGTGAGGGGAATTGAATGATAATTTACATAAGTATAACATTTGAACAGAACAAAAATTGAAAGTCTTTCTAAGCAGATAGTTGTTAAACTTTATAAGAAGAACAGACACAGAATTTAACAGCTCTTAGTTATAACATGAAATCTTGAATTTGCCTCATTTTTTTTGTTGTGTTGTTAGTACAAATTTCTTTTCTTTGCCTCACATTCCTTCTTTGTAAAATTGGAGTAAAGTCACCCTCAGTGGGCTGCTGCAGGATTTAAGAATTTCGATAACTGATTCCATCTATCACAAGGATAAGAAGGTATATAATCATGAACTTGTTTAAGTTGCATTGAGATATTTATGTAGAGGTGGAATAGCAATTGGGATTCTTTAAGGATGGAGAGGAACTTGATGACTAGTGAGTCATCAGGTCCAGCTGATGCCACTAAGGACGCTATTTACTCTTAATAACATTACAAAACTCATTGGAAGATAATATGGGTTGATAATAAGTCAGCCATCATATCCCCACATTTTCTGTTTTTCATGTGATTCTGAGGTTAATGCTCTAGGTAAAATACCAAGTTCCTATGTATATATGCATATGAATAGTTTATGCTCTAGTTTTGCAAGTGTTCTCCACTTCCCTATTAAAGAATGAAACTCTCAAATGAATACATGCAATAGGTATCAGTTTAATTGTGGAACAGATAAAAACATTCCACAATGTCCATAATATTTTCTGCTCTCTCATGTGTCCTTCAAGTATAGGAAATCACATTTTCAACTTCTTTATTATCTATCCAATAAGAGGTGTGGATAGGTTACTGCCTTAAAATATAATATGGTCTTGAGGAACAATCAATAAATTATTTTTTTAAGAAAACTTTAAATGTACTTTCTTATTTCTCCTTCAAATGTTTTGATTTTTGAATGCCCAGCAATAGAGTTTTCAAGTCTTTCTTCACTTGTCTCTATATAGCCCCAGAGTCTAGCCCCAGTAAGCAGAGAAGTCATGAGCTCTACTTAAGGTCTTTGATTTAAATTTTCTTATTATTTCATGATCATTTTATACTTTTTATTTTGTCAACAGATGTACTTCGATTTATTTTTATTATTCAGGTTAAATGATGAAAACTTATCTATTTTTCAAAGAATTGCCTTTTTAAACTTAAAAATAACAATAATATGAAGACTCAGGTCACAATTTTAAAGAGTAAAATAAAATAATATAAAATATAATTAATATTAAGAAGAATTTTTGGAGTGAACCACCTTAAAGTGACATCTTTAGTCAAGAAACGCTTTTCTACTCATTTTGGTTAACTACAAATTAAAGTGCAGAGAGAAAATAAGAATTTTTTAAAAATATATTTGGTAAATCCTTTTTACATGGCTCCCCAATTTTATACAGCAGGAAATTATAGGATTATTATTGGACCCAGTCTTACTTCATAGTGCTCCTAGAAAGCACCAGATGGGAAAGCTTCCCTGTGCTACAAGTGTTTGGTCAAAAGCTTACTTATGCACAATAAAGGTGAGGAAATATGGGTCCCGGGTGTATGTAATCACAAAAGAAACATTTTTAAAAAGTTTGCAAAATAATTGTATGAGGGATTATCTTTATATAAGAAGCCTGTTCTGGAAATAAATTGTCATGGTTTATTTTTTAAGCTTATTATTTTCAAATGTTGAAATTTTGGAAGTGTCACATTATAAACATAGACATGGCTTAGCCTGTGTGTTTAAATATTTTTTTTTCTTTTAAAACTTAGCATAACTGCAATCACAATTTATTTGAATTATCCATCTCAAATAATGTTTGACTTAGAGTATTTGGTGTGTATGAATATGTGTATATGCATATATATATATGTATTTGTTTATTTATGTGTGTATATATTTATTTATTTAAATATACATATTTAGATGTAGATGGACCCAATACCTTTATTTTTCATTTTTATGTGGTGCTCAGGATCAAACCCAGTGCCTCAATAGGCAAGGGCTCTATCACTGAGCTACAACCCCATACCTGACTTGCAGTATTTGACTGATTTACTTAAAATTGCTATTTTTGCAGTTCAAAATGTGGTCATTTAAAATTATTAATAATTATTATATTTATCATTTCAAAAATATATGAGTATTAGAACAATATATGTGAAAGTTTTTTCCCTATATACATCTTAAATTATGCAGAAGATGGATGGATGTATAGCTATATATTGTAAGTGATATAGAGACAGAGATAGAAGTAAGACAATAATGTAAACTTTCCAGATTACCTTAACTTATGAAAATATAGAATGAATATTTTTAATTTTCTTTAATTTATAAAAATCAAAGAATTTTAGTGTTGAAAGTAAACTTAGACATTATATCTCATCGATTTTTAGAAATAAATGAAGCATCCGCTATTTTCAGGTAATTAAAATGATCAGAAATCTTTTTATCATGCTGGGCTGAAGTACCTTCCCTCTGACAGTTAGCCTTGGTTCAAGAAGCTATCTTTTAGAGGAGCACATACCTATTCTAATCCCCTTTCCAAACCACTGACAGTTCCTTCAAACAGCTAAGAGCATACATATTGTCTCTGTCTAAATCTTCTTCTCTCCAGAGTACATATCCCTAATTTCTTACATCATTTCCCAGTTGATAAACATTCATCATCCCCCACTCTCTTTTCACCCAGTCACCTGCAGGTTGCTGATATCTTACTTCCAGATGGAGTTTGACAAGAACAGAGTGCAGTGACACCAAGCAACCTTCATTATGAAAAGATTTCCTACTAAAAGTATTACTACTATGGATAGATAGCAAACTAGTACTATCTTTTCATATTTTAAAATGTTTCATATTTTTAAATGTCTTTTTTTTTCATTTTGAGTATTCCTGCTTTTTTTCTCTGTTACAAAATTTCCCTCTTGTGAGCCCCTTTTACATAGATTCAGTAATATAATTGATATCACAGCTGGAACAAAAGCTTAAAATTGTCTGGCTTCAATTTCTTTTATCCAAAGATTTATTATATTTCTAAAATGAAAATAAACAGAATAATAATTAAATTTTGATAAACTCTCTGCTTTTTTTTAAGTAATGTTAACTGCTTCTTTGAGAAGAAGGTAGGATAAGATAAGCAGTTAGAGGGGTGAGAAAATGAAATCACCCATATTTCCATAAAACTGGAGAATTTATAAAAATGATTATGTTAATTTTTTTAAACCATAGTTAAAAACTTTAGTTTAACTATATATCATCATAGCACTGGTTCTAGCATCTGAGCCATAACCCCCTTCTTTAAGTTGTCTTTGAATATGAGTATAAGAACTAATTTGTGGAAAAATACAAGTCTAATTACAAACCATAGGTAGTAATTTTTAAAATATTTTGAATAATGAAGAATATTATTATCTATTAACAAGAACTTTCTTTACTGATTCCACATTCTTTTTTGATATTTGACTATTTCTTCAGTAAATTATCTGATACTATCAAACATCTTAAAATATGGAAAATAAGAGCATAACAAATAATAACCATTAATTTATTTCCAAATTTCTTAGATAGATTATTATTTTATTAGGCAGGATAAGAGGTTCTTCAATCAAATTTAGTTATATTTTGATTCATTATTATAATTGATAATTCAAATCTGGATTATTATAGTGATTTCTATTTGGAAGGAAAATTACACCAGGGTTTGGTTTCTTTGTTGTTGTTTTATTTGTTTTCTTTTTTGTTGTTGTTTTTGTTTTTCTGTTGTTGTTGTTCTTTCATAGTAAATTTCTTTAGCCATAATTTTTCCTTTAATGTTTTTTGAATTCCAAATGAGGAACATTCAGCACAAGGTATATTTTATAAACATGTCTCTCCCTGGAATTTTGTCTCCTCAATACCTCAACAGATACTGATTCGTGATTTTCATTCCAGAATGAGATGTTCTTGTAAGGCTATATCTGAGATTTTTAATTTTTCTTTTACTTTTATTTTTTTCACCGTTCATAGATAAAATACTTTCCCTTTTGCAAAGAGTACATGAACATCCTAGTAAATTCCACAATGAGTCATTATACTAGATATTCTGGTTATTCTAATTTTATGGTTTGTAGAACCTGAAAAAATGAGGATTTGATCCAAATCACACAGATTTAAAAGTGTAGAATTGGGAATAAAATTAATGTTTTATGATGGCAATGCCATATCATTCTACATTTGCTGGTTGTCTCTAAGTTTCAATGCACAAAAAGTCAAGACATAAAGCCATAGCCTTGAAATAATACCAAATGTGTTAATAAATGCTAGGGCTCACAGTTTGTCTGAAAACAAATTATAGATATGTTATTTAGGGAAATTGCATTTTGTTTTGTAATGCATATTCATGTCTTTTATTTATTTATTTATTATTTCTTACATACATCACAATAGAGGAGTACATTATATCCATAATTTTTTTTGTATTGCAATTCTTATTATACATTTATACCACAATTTATCAAATCTCTGCTTGTATATAAGGTATGTTGACACCAAATTCACATTTTCATACATGAATTTTGTATAATGATGATAGTCTCCTTCCACTATCCTTGCTATTCCCACTCTCCCTCCCTTTCCCTCCTAACCCTATTCCCTATCTAGAGGTAATCTTCCTCCCTTGTTCTCCTTCCCAACCCCATTTTGAGTCACCCCCCTTATATCAGAGAAGACATTCCGCATTTGATTTTTTGGTGATTGGCTAACTTCACTTAGCATAGTCTTCTCTAATGCCATCCATTTGCCTGAAAATGCCATGATCTTATTAGTTTTTAGTTCTGAGTAATATTCCATTGTGCATGAATGCCACATTTTTTTTATCCATTCATCCACTGAAGGACATCTAATTTGGCTCCACAGTTTAGCTATTGTGAATTGTGCTGCTATAAAGATTGATGTGGATGTGTCCCTGTAGTATGCTGTTTTTAGGTCCTTTGGGTATAGTCCAAGAAGAGGAATAGCTGGGTCAAATGGTGGTTTCATTCCCAGCTTTCCAAGGAATCTCCATACTGCTTTCCATGTTGGCTGCACTAATCTGCAGTCCCACCAGCAGTGTACGAGTGTACCTTTTCCCCCACATCCTCGCCAACACTTGTTGTTGTTTATCTTCCTATTGGCTGCCATTCTTACTGGGGTGAGATGGTATCTTAGAGTAGATTTGATTTGCATTTCTCTGACTGCTAGAGATGATGAGCATTTTTTCAAATATTTTTTGATTGATTGTATATCCTCTTCTGAGAAGTGTTTGTTCAGGTCCTTGACCCATTTATTGATTGGATTATTTGTTTTTTTGGTGCTTATCTTGTTGAGCTCTTTATATACCCTAGAGATTAGAGCTCTACCCCATGTGTGAAAGATAAAAATTTGTTCCCAGGATGTAGGCTCTCTATTCACCTCACAGACTTATTATTGCTCTATTTAAATGAAAAATACCAAGAGTTATTGCAGTTGCTCTGGCTCTTCACTAGTAATAAAATCCTTTCATAGAAAAGAAGCCCCTCTTACAGCTATAAGATCCTACTGAATTTTTGTTTCATGTTTTGTTAGATTTTTATCTAATTTAAAAATATGTAGCATGGAAACATGACAATACAGCCTCTTACCTAAAGCTTTATAAGACTTCAAGTATTTTAATGAATTAAAGCTTAACCAGGCAGGAGAAATAGAGAGAAACTAAAGAGAAACAGAAGCAAATACAATAGTACCCTTAAAGTATTGACAAAAAATTTGCAGTCTGAAAATAAAATTTCTAAGGAAAACAATGGATTTATATTTGGTAGTTTTGAATAGGTTCTGTGTAGATTTATGCAAGTGGGGTACCAAAGATTTTGCAAATATTTACTTTCATATTTTTATTTTATATAACAAGACTAATAATCATTATTGTTTTAGAGAAAATCCTGTGTGTCCTTGCTGTCTCTACTCTTCCCACTTGGTGTTAAGTGCACTTGAACTTGGCTTTCCTTGTCAACATCACTATCAACCCACTGGAAAAGCACTTGATAAGTAACAATGACATCAAAATAAATAGAGACTCAATTCTAAGTTCATATCACCACATTGACAGCAGGTTTTGTCATGGCCATTCATTTTCTCCTTCTTAAAAACTGTTTTTACAAGGCATCTGCATCACTTTCCTCCCTTTCTTTCTTTCTTTCGTCATTCCTTCCTTACTTCCTTTCTATTTTTTTTTAAATTCTGCAGCTACATTTTTTCAGACTCCATTGCTAACTCTCATCTCTGTAATCTGTTTCAGACCATGTAATTCTTCCTTTTCTGTCTTCCTTTAGATTGTTGTCCATTAATGCAGACTTTAGATGTCTCAATTCATCTTTCTTGAGCTTCACATCATGTGTGCTATGACTATATCACATCTGATACTTCAAATATGTATCCCATAGTTTTCTGAAAACGAACCCGGCAAATTCCCCACTCCAAACCTGCTATTCCTGGCATCTTCTCAATTTCAATAAGGAGAAACTCCTTTCTGTCTAGTTGCTGAGGCAAATCTCATGTTCCAGATTCTTAGGCATAAGACACTGGGATCATTCTTTATCCTTTTCTTTTTCTTATACATCATACCCAATATAACATCAAATGCTGAAATCATCTAATAAATCATGACAATCATCAGTTGAAACTCCCCAATAGCTTATTTCCCACCTCACAGAGCATGAAAGCTAAAATCCTCCCAATACCTTACACTGACTTGCTTGAGATGTTGTTTTTGTTTTGTCCTGTCAGCTCTATGATCTCATTTCTTTCCACTATCCATCTTACTCACTCTGGTCCAACAGATTGAGCTTAACTCATGTCTGCCTATGGTATTTGACACTGATGTATCTTCTGGCACCACAAAATCCAAATGGCTGGCATTCCTAATTTTATTTTTGACTTCTGAGCAGAAAAGCCTTTCAAGTTCTCCCAGAAATACAAAATAAAATCTCACCCATTCCTAAAATTGTCTATCCCTGTAAATTTGATTTATTTATTACAAAACATTAATCACTTCAAAATATTGAACATTTTAATTTATTCATTATTGAATATTTCTCTTTTCATTTTAGAAAGGCAATTTCAAAAGGTCCTGGATTTAAAAAAATGTTACTCATGGGTATATCTGCAACTCACTCATGATGAACACATAATATGTCTACAAATAAATGAAATTCTTAAAATTGATGATGCATTAACAAAACTTCAAAAAATTAGAAATAAAAAGGTGCAATGATTTTCATAAGCTACCTGTATAACAGGCTTGTAATAAATATTGATATAATTTACAAAAATGTAAAGCAAAAAGTAGGTATAAAAATGAATAATAAAAAGGAAAAGGAAATATTGATAAAAAACACAATGTATGAGATCATAAAATCCAGCTTAAAACATTTTGTCTGTAATTTGGGTTTAAAACTACCAGCATGAAACATGAAGAAAATACTGTTAAGTGAATTTTTTACAAACAGAATCCATGAAATTAAAATTAATAATAACTTACGCCAGCCATCCAAACTGTACATTAACAACAAATAACAACAAAAAAAATTGAATAAAAGAATGCTAATTAATAAATGAACAATTGATCTTGGAAGTAGATGGAGAGACATTATTTACTCCCACTCCATCCCAAACCCTCATGGAACAGTCAAACATGATGGAAAAACCAGAAATTCATTTCATTTCTGCAACTTTGCTATTATTGTATCTTGCTAAGCCCTTTTGTACAAATTAATAACAAAAAGCAAAGGCAATTCAATGAATTTATTTTTTAATAAGAATATCAAGAATAATTTTATCTATCTGGTCAGGCACAATGCAAAGGGCATTTTAGAATAATTTGATGAAACATTGAAAACAACTGCATATATTTTATATGACATACAGTAGATATTTTGTCGTATTCCACATTAAGATGCTTCATATTAAAAACTGTGTAAAATTAATGTCTGATACTATTACTAATGTAAGTTGAAGGGATTTTAAAATAAAACAATTTTTTATCTTACATCTTATAGTAAGTCAATTTTCAGAAACAAATAATATCATGAATTTAATTTAAACTAAAGCATAATGAGTATTCCAATTTTAATATGATAGTAGTATTTAAATGTTAAAGAAAACAAAATCTTGAATATATTTACTATTTTTTTATTTCTTTGATGTTTATAAAACTATTGATATTCTATTTCAGAAGTTCTTAAAATATTTTTTCATAAATCTTTGACTTTATACTTTGAAAGCCTCAAGCAGAAAAAAAACAGATATTTCTGAAGAAGCATGGACTCATCATTTTTCTATTATATTATAAACCTATCAAAATATTGCATACAATATGCATTTAAAATTATCTACTAAAATTTAGCATATCCTTATTTTTTATACAACTTAATATTAGGAAAGGACTGAATGCATTGCCCCTTCACCAAACAAGTCATACAGAAAAATTATCAAAAAATATAGTGTTTCCCTTCCAACTTCAGAAGGCATAACATGCTCTGTATGTGTCTTCACATGGCTTTTGAGTGCTTGTTAAAAGTCTTCAAAACATTATAATTTTTATAAAATCTGTACCTCTAAGAATCCTTCACTTTTACTATTTAATGTTCTTATTGATCACCTTTCCATACCCATTGTCTACCTGAATCATTCTGGTTTGATTACTATGATACAGTTTATAAGACATTAAGAAAATTGTGAAGTAAATAGGAAAAACCACTTTTCTACCACAGTAAAGGCAATAGCATTAGAAACATACCTCTCCAACAAATCGAGGGGCAGAATCTATTTAAAAACAGAAAAGTTATTTTTGTCCCAAAATTAAGGTGAGGGAAAATAACACTCACACATTCACCTAAGAAATCTACTGGGGCTATGGCTGTGGCTCACCGGTAGGGTGCTTGCCTTGCTCATGCGAGACCCTGGGTTCGATCCTCAGCACCACATAAATATAAATAAAGGTATTGTGTCCAACTACAACTAAAATATAAATATTAAAAAATAGAAATCTACTGTAAGATTCAGTATGTTTTCACAGAATAAGACCTTGTTTGAATAATGATTTGATAGTAGTTTTTGGCACAGCTCCAGTACATAATACCTGGCTTCACCAACAGACACATCTGGGAACTTTTGCACTGATGTTTTCCCTCCTCAAGGGTCTGCATGGCATGACATTGCCTTGCTGCTTCTTTGCTTTAAGGTTTTCCCCAGCATCTTGGAAGCTTGCTCAGCCAAGTGTAGGGCAGCCCTGACTTAGATGGTCTCTAAATTCAATCTTCAACTAATAACATCAGTGAAGAAAATATTTAATAATCTTTATTTCCATAGAATTTCTATTTATTTTTATTGAAGCATTTTAATATACATAGTGATCTTCTACTGGTGAATTTTTCTGGTGATCAATCATAGAGTAGCTTCTCATGGTTAGGAAGTGAATGTTAAATTTCAGCCATTGTTAATGTTACAAGTTCATGCAATTTGGTCAAGAAGCAGTTGATGAAATATCTCTGCATATTATTTCTTATTTCTGTCCATTATTGATTTATTTTAATCCATTTGACTTCACTGATATTTGGTTAAAAATAAGGAAGTCAAACAACGGGTTACTAAAATCATGCTATTCAGGAATAATGTGTATTAGAACTACATTTTTTATTAAAATGAAAATAATGAGTTTATATAAACCTTCAAATTCAAGAATCATGTTGGACAGTATAATCCAACATGAATAGTTTTAAATCAAAGTAATTTCTCCCCATTGGCACTTACAATTATGACTTACTGTGTTGAAACTATTGACTTTTTATATGCAGTTTATTGTTTCATGCTCTGATCCTTAAATTTTAATGCACCATTCTCCTTTTGAACAAACTAAATAAATATATTTTGTAATTGCTTTAATCAGCAATTTTATGATACTGCTAAAATTCCTTAGGCCAGCTCTACTCAACACAAATATGCAAGCCACAAATATAAGCAATATATGTATAATTTTAAATTTTCTATCAATCAAACATAAGAAAGGAAAAGGAAAAAAGTAATTATAATAATTTATTTGATTAAATCAACAGATAAAATATTTATTTATGATGAAATACAATGATTTATAAATTAAATGTTAGACTTTTTTTAAAACTGAGCCTTGGAGATTAGCGTTGTATTTTATTTTCAAAACACATCTCAGTTCAAACTATTCACATTTCAAGCATCTGTGTGTGTAGCAGTTACCTTTATTATATAGCACAACCTTAATATATTGCCAAAAAACATTTAACCCAATATATTTTATACAGAATCCTTCTAGCTATTGGCTACTTATGAAGTAAGTCTAAGTTGCTTGATAGTCCATATATTCTAATAAAAGGAGACAATGCATCAACATACATTGTGTGTGTGCTGGAGAGAGAGAGGCACAAGGTATGCAGGGCACCGAGTCAGAAATTTGGTGAGTTGATGATCACTGTATTCTTACCCATTACTTTGATAATATAGAATTTTTATCTTATACCAAAACAGGTTACTATGAGAACAATAATGTGAAAATCTGTTATAATTAACTCTGTTGGAGAGTTTTGAAGACAGTAGAGGGGATTAAATGACCTGAAAAACTCAGCCTTTGGAAAAGTCTACTGTACTCATCTCTGTTATATTCATTTCTATGCATCGCTGAAGTCATAGAACAATATGATTAGCTATAGTGACATGTAGACACAAGGGTAATCTTTCTCCTTCTTTAGTCCAGATAAAATCTTATATACTTCACTAGTTTTTATTTAAAGCACTAGCTTAATATCATATCTTAAATGTTATTAAAATTATATTCATGATATAATTATGAAAATATTAGGTATTTTTGGTTATCAACCTGTTTGAGAAGCACATAGATAGTATGAAGCATCTATCATAGTAGACATAATTGTCTACACAATTAGTCTATGAGGCAATGATCAAGCTAATCCTTAGAGTTCCAAAATTCTATGAGCCAGGAAGAAAAAAAATGAGAATTTATAAGCAAATATTTACCAGGAGACTCAAATCTTAAGCTTCTTCATTTTCCTGATGGAATTATCTCTTCTATCTTATGTAAAATCATATCCTCAAAAATTCTCCTAAATCCCATGTAATAAAAACTGGAAAGCATTCTGCCCCCCCTCCTTTTAACATGTCAAAATAAATTAAGTTAAAAAAGGTTTTTAAAGTAAATAATCAGTTTTCTTAAACAAGAATTAAAATGAAATAATAACTTTTTAAAATGGCACTCGCAATCATGGTCATACAATAGAATTGACTAAGCAAAGAGTTTGTGCCACTGTGTACAATTTAAAAAGATATCAGAGATGTTTTATTGACAATTTATTATGTCTTACCTATGTTAACTAATCACTAAAAAGCATAAAGTGGTACCAATGTCTAAATTACAATGCACAAAAATGAAAATATTTTCAAAATAAAAAGAAATGTTATTGTGATAAATAAATAATACCATTCATTAGATACCATTCCACATTAAATAATTCTAGGTTATTGCTTCTTAAAGTTTACTAACACATAAAAATATCACTTAGAAATAGTTTACATTATGACTGGAGTGAGATGAAATCTTAGAGTTGTTTTGATTTGCATTTCTCTAATTGCTAGTGATGATGAACATTTTTTTCATGTATTTGTTGATTGATTGTACCAGCTATTATGCATACAAACAATAAGTGTTGGCAAGGATGTGGGGAAAAAGGTACACTCATAAACTGCTGGTGGGATTGCAATTTGGTGCAGCCAATATGAAAAACAGTATGGAGATTTCTTGGAAAATTGGAAATGGAACCACCATTTGACCCAGCTATCCCTCTCCTAAGTCTATATCCAAAGGATTTAAAAACAGCATACTCCAGCCACATCAATGTTTATAGCAGCTCAATTCACAATAGCTAAACCATGGAACCAACCTAGATGCCCTTGAATAGATTAATGGATAAAAGAAAATGTGGCATATATACACCAATGGAATATTACTCAGCAATAAAAGAGAATAAAATCATGGCATTTGCACATAAATGGATGGGGTTAGAGAAGATAATGCTAAGTGAAGTTAGTCATTCCCAAAAAAACAAATGCCGAAAGTTTTCTTTGATATAAGGAGGCTGATTCATAGTGGGATAGGGAGCAGGAGCATGGGAGTAATAGACAAACTCTAGATAGGGTGGAGGGCTTGGAGGGGAAGGGAGGGGACATGGGTTTATTAATGATGGTGGAATGTGATGATAATTATTATCCAAAGTACAGGTAGAAGGCATGAATTTGTGTGAATATACTATGTATACAACCAGAGATATGAAAAATTGCGCTGTATTTGTGTAATAAGAATTGTAATGCATTCTGCTGTCATATATAAATAAAAAAATATATATTTTTATGTAGTATATAGTTTAACGGTGTTGTTACAACAGCTATATCCCTATCAAAATTATTTGATAAAAATAATTTATTAACTAACACATTTCATGTTTAACAATCCAGTCATTGGAGATGTCATTGTAGAATGTTTTAATCATTATGCTTTTTAAAAAATATATTGACAAAAAAAGAAATTGTTTACATTACTCTTTGTTACTAATAGCCTAATTCATTAATGGTAATTCACCCTACATTAGTAGGGTTTTCTACTTCTTAATTTTGAACAGTATTCCTTAAAAAGACACAGAATGTACCCCCACACCCCCTCTTTTGTGTTTTTGTTTTTTGGGTTTTTTTTTTTTTTTTTTTTTTTGAAACAGGATCTCTCACTAAGCTGCCCAGGCTGGTCTCAAACTTGTAAACTTACATTTTAATTTACAGGAAAGTTGAGTTGTTCTATTTTATTTTTCAATTTTAAACACACGTTTTATGTTGTTCATTTATAGAACATGCTTTTTTTCCTATGGTTTGGATCTGGAATGCCCTGTAAAGTGCATGTGTTAAGGCTTGGTCTGGAGGCCATGTTGCTGTTTGTGGGTAATAAGACCTTTAAGAGTTGGAGCCCACTGAGAAATATTTTTGCTACTAAGGAGCATGCCCTTGAATTCGATATAGAAACTCCAGTCTTTCATTTCTTTCTTTTTGACTTACTGACCATTGGACCAGTGGTTGTGCTGTTGGGTGCTCTACTGAGTGATGTGCTATTTTGCAACAGGCTCAGAGGCATCTAGAAAATGGTCTAGAACCTCAAAACTGTGATCCAAAATAAGCCTTTTCTCTTTATAAGTGGATTCCCTATGGTATTTTTATAATAATAGAAAGCTGACTCACACATTTTGTTTAAAATTTTTTTCTCCATGTTGAATTATATAATATTTTTTTTCCTTAAAGTTCAAAATTAAAGTTTTAAATATAATGGGTTATTTTTCCTTCTTTACTTATGGCATGCTGAGAGATCTAATTTTATTTATACTTATGAACAGTATATTTTACTAGCATAATTTATTGGCTAGGGCATTCTCTTTCCAATGATCTGCAGTTTCATTTTACTTTCAGATCAAATTTTTATACAGAAATGAAAAAAATTTCTGTGCTTTCTCTTCTATTCCAGAGGGCTGCCTCAGGTCTGTACATATCCCATTAACACACTGTCTTAATTATGTTAGATTAACTTTGTGAAGGTGCACCAAGATAACTTCAGCTGAGGGAGGGTTATGACCTTTTTGAAACCAAGTCTTCTGAATAACATACCTCTCTTTTTTATGTACCATCTTAGACTTCTCCATTTACTTGTTTACTTGGTGTGAGTGTGTGTGTGTGTTTGTGTGTGTGTGTGTGTGTGTGTGTGTGTGTGTGTGTGTGTTTAGGAATCTTCTCTTTGTCAAGGTTATGTCAGAAAAAATGATAAAATCAAGGTATTTTACACAGAAAGAAATTTAGATATTAGGTCTTACAAAGTTAGAATTGCTGAAGGAAGATGTCAAGAAAGAACATAGTGAAACTGTAGATTAATTGCTAGCTTTCAAAGAGTTAGACATCACAGGGACTCTAAGTGACTAGCAGCAATGAGCACAGCTCCCAGCACTGAGACATGTGACATCAAGGCAAGCCTCTGGAGCCAAGTAGCTGGAAGGACAGTGGCAGGACTCTGCTTCCCTACAGCTTCCTTATCTTATGTGTGTCCCAGTTAGTGACATAAAAATCCAGAATAATGTGGGAAAATGATATGAGAAATTCAGGTATTAGGCTCCCAGGCCTCTATAGTACTGGGGAACATGAGAATTAGGAAATGCTTCAATATACCAACACCAAATCCAGCAAAGTACTATATAATTAATGTTTCAACTACCAATGGGAGCTGTTTCACAATTCCACTTTGTCAGTATTATAACATTTATGATAGTATTATAATATTTTCTGTTATTCTTATATCTCACAAGAACTCCCAGGATGCAAATATTAGTCACAAGAAATGGGGTCACATGTATTTACTTCCTCTCTCTCCTTCACTCCTCTCCTCTCCCTTTCTTTCTCTTTTTTTTTTTTTTTGCCTCCTTCCATACTATTTTGCTTTCTTGAAGGCCGTGTGTATACATAAATGTAGATGTTTTATTTCAACTTCTCACTCCCTGCAAAAATGAGGCATTATTAATTTTTTTAGAGAGAGAGAGAGAGATAATTTTTTTAATATTTATTTATTTATTTTTTTAGTTCTCAGCGGACACAACATCTTTGTTTGTATGTGGTGCTGAGGATCCAACCTGGGCCGCACGCATGCCAAGCGAGCGCGCTACCGCTTGAGCCACATCCCCAGCCCCCATTATTCACTTTTAGTTGATGGAAACTTTAGGTTCATGAAAATTAGGATAAAGCTCAAATTTAGATTCATTTTTAGGTCTGCCTTATTCCAAAGCCTATAATATTTCGATTTGTCCTAACTTCCTCAATGCACTCTGTAAATATGATAGATTTTTAGAGAAGAGTCTATATCTCATTAATTATTTGTCTGTGTGGAATTTGCCCTGTGTTCCAGGTTTAGTACAGACAGAGTAACTAAGTTTTTGGCCCATCTACTCATAGAGATAAAGCCCCTTATTGTAGGGGAGCCTTTCAGTGTTAGTGACTTAGGATTCAGACTATCTCATTGCCTGCATGTAAGAATTGGATGAAAATTTTCTTATATTAAAAAATAAATTCCAGAAAATTCATCTGGGATTTGCTGTCCACAGGCAGTCTTCCTTGTCTTTTTAACAAGGGCAGGAAAGCACAGTTCTGATTAAATGTAAGTATTTCTGCTCTATGAGTTCTTTCCATGATATAAAATCCAATAAGTTGCAATATTTACTGGGCAAGTATCATATATGAAATATTTTTCATAAATTCACATTAATCAAAGTGTTTGAATATTTACAATATATGAACACCTTCTATCATGCTTGCAAACATTTCTGCACTATAAAACATGTCATATTATCACACTGAAATTTATACTGTTTTTCCTCTCCTCTGTCTTTGGGTAAACAGTTTTCTTTCATTTCCTTAGGAACTCCAAATTGAGAAATATTAATTCTTCAATATGTCTTCTATGAATAGACTTATATAGAGAATAATCCACTGATAGCCAATGAAAGATCCCTCCACAAACTGCAGATAGCGATAAATTCTGCCTAGGGAGTTTATGTAACTTCAGATTGTACAATAATTTTTCTTACCATTTGATAAATTGCTTATGCATTCTATTTTAGTTCACATCTCTACTCATTTTATATACTTCATATGAAAAATTTCCAATAAAATATTTCAAAGAACAATTTTTTTTCTAAAAAGCACTACACATATAGTTAAAATAAATAACTAATTTTACAATTGACAAAATACAGATGTATATAGTAATCACTTCAAAATTAATTAATATTTTATTATTGAATGAGAGTTTTGTAAGAAACTGTACCATCTCCTATCCTGAGAATTATCAATGCCTTTTTCTATTGATTTGGACATATTGCCCTGAAAGGTGCCTGTGGATACTCTTATCCTTAGAAAATTCTTTATAGTATTTAAAATGTCTCCATGGAAATTTTCGTAAGATGTCAACCCTGAACACCACATTTTGAACATTTTAACAGGCAACTGTGCTGTTAATATGCATGTGTGTGTGGCAGTCACTCATGCAAAGATTTTTGAAATTTTTCTATCAAGTTTTTCATGACCATTAATGATGAAAATTACATTTTGAAATATTTCAACTTTATTCTTTTCAACTATAGTACCCTCCAATTATTTTGATACTAAGGAGTAGAGGTTTCCTTTCATCGGGTGACGAGAAGCCTGCTAACTGTGAAAATCCATAAACCAAGAGTCAAGCAGGCTCCTCTTTAATGGAAAGAAGCTCTTCCTCTTGGAACTGAGCCAATGCCTACTGCAGAGAGTTGTACAAGGTACTGAGGGAAACATTTCATTGTAAGAGGCTGAACTCAGGACCCCTTTTAATATATGTTACCTCTTATTATGGCAGAAATTTAGTTGGTTGTGTCAAAATGAAACTGTCAGTGTCTCCCCTGAAAGTTTTTAGTGGTTGTAGTGACAGATTACGCACTGGACATGAATGAAATGGGGCTCTATTTAAAGTGACACTATGAATTCACTCTCATCAGATTCATCAATTGTAATTCACTTACATCCTTTTGCAGTGTTCAATCTGTCTCATCTGTTTCAATTGTCTCCTTTTCTACCAATATGTTTTTCAATTAGTTGCACAGAGCAATAACAGGGGTGACATGGTAAGAGTGAACTATGGTCTGCCAACAAGTTTCCATAGGTTCCCTGTACAGTTGAATAAACTCCATATCCTCAACTTGAAATCTGGATTTACTAATAGGTTGACAGAAAAAGCCTCTTCTCAAAAATTAATTAGAGGGCTGGAGATGTGGCTCAGCGGTAGCGCGCTCGCCTGGCATGCGTGCGGCCCGGGTTCGATCCTCAGCACCACATACCAACAAAGATGTTGTGTCTGCCGAGAACTAAAAAAAAAAAATAAATATTAAAAATTCTCTCTCTCTCTCTCTCTCTCTCTCTCTCTCTCTCTCTCTCCTCTCTCACTCTCTCTTTAAAAAAAATTAATTAGAGCTCTGTTGAACTACATGAATTTAATACAATTCAGTTGGTATTTGATAGAATGTACTAGTTCGGAGGTGGTAGAGGTATTTACTCCATTCTATTTCCATCTGTTGATAGGTCTAGTATAAATTTACACTGCATGTGCATCACACATCTGGAAGTGAACCTGGCCTCTAAAACCCTACCCTACAGTTGCTATGCTGTGTTCACTTGATTTTCTTTGAATTTCACAAGCACCACACACAACTTATTTCTAACATTGCAAAATTCAATGAAGGTGCCTAGATTTAATTTATTTCTAGTATTCACAGATATCTCAGAAGTAGAAATTTAATATGGAGTCAGATTAATTAAAATACTTCCATCATTAAGAGTTAAGGAAAAATGCTTTATGTACAGAAAATAACACTTTCCAAGATGCTGATATTTGTAGAGATAATACAAATTATTATTTTAATTTTGTACATAATATCTATTCTGAGGCCATTCTCGTTGTAACAAAATGCCTTAACATTTTTATAATATGTACCAATTTATGAGAAATTCACTTTTTCCATGGTTTGGGGGTTACACTGTTAGTGACTTTTTGTTCCCTTCCAAATCCTTCCTCTTCCCTTGTTTTATAATTTTTTAAGAAGAAAAATTATGATTGCTTTTTTCTGCAAACCTAAGAATACCTAGTACAGTTAGGTGCTTGAATAAGGATAGTAAATTAAGATGATTTAATGGATGAATTAAAGGCAGAGAAGTGCAAAGTTTTCTGAAATGACCTGCTGAAATTTGGATGTTACTAAGTAGAAAGTAAAATTCAATGTACTAGACCCTGATACTCTGACCTAGAAACACCCTCAAACTCTGATTTAGTTTCTTTTCTTCTTTTACCCCAAATCCCAAGCTTCAGACACTGAAAATATAGAATAAGCTGAGAAAAATATCCTCCAACATGTTGAATCAATTACTGTGAATTAAACTGACAGATTAGAGGACAGCTGTGACATCTTAGCAATTGGAACTAATATTGTCATTATTTTATAAATAATTAGAAAACAAGTATAGATCATTATAAATGAAGAATAAAATGACCACCTTCTTGGATTATCATAAGTATTATAATTAATACTTATAATAACAATAAGTATCATAAGTATTATAGTTAATTAACACAGAGTGGATTTAATTTGGGATATTTATTGGTCCCCATATCTGATTTAAAGAACTATTATTAAGTCACACAACAGTCAACTGTCCTCATAATATGTATAATTAATATTTAATGATTTTTGTTGATCATTATATATGTAAGAAAGTGAAATTTCTGCACAAACAGTATCTAAGTCATTTCCCTTCAGGAGAAACCCTCCTTGTGGTGGAGATGACTCTACCTCTCTTGGATAATGACTTCCTATTTATTTTACTTAATGGCAGTCTTCAAACTGATATACATCACAAAAAACACAAAGTATATCCACTAACACACTGCACATCGAGGAAAATATCAAGAAGGAGGAGGCTATTCCAGAGTATTGCTTTTATTACTATTTTCTGTAATTTTACACTATTTTGTATACTTGCTATGCTCATGTCAAACTAAAATCAAATAAAAACAAAATATTTTACCATTTTACTTTTACATTTTTAGAATATTGATAGTATTTACGTTTATGACACCATTAAAATGTTTACAATTCAAAGATAAAACATACTTAATTTGAGTGCATAACATATTAAGCTTTATTCATATTGAAGCAACTCTATAAATGAGAAGCTATATAAATGGGCCACAAGGGCTTTATGGTTTTGATTTTCTTCAGCATTCTTTTTAGATTTAAATACAGTTTAACACAAAGAAAACAGTACCTGCTTTCTGAAATAGGGTCCAAATTATTCTGTTGAACAAGGAACTGCTTTCTGTAAAGTAATCCTTCTGTAGGGATCATGCAGAAATCATGCTTTGTAGATCTTGAATGGCATTAAATGGCAATCTTTTAAGAACACCTGTTTAAAAATGAGATTATTGTGATTAAAATGGCCCCTTTTCACTTTTTTCTTTATTGACCAAAACCACATTTTATTAAATATTTCATATCAGTTCTATTTAGTTAAACAGGCAATCACTATTCTTTTTTGCCTATACAAATACTTATAGATTTATTTTTTTCCATATTTGTGTTGAATAAAATATAGAAGAATATCACATTAAGCATTCATAAATTACAATAGCTTAATATATTTAACATATTAATTCATACCTTCATTTTCATCTCTTCTCGTCTTCATAATTATTTAAAAATAATCCCATGCTATCCTTAGCATGTGTAACTTTATTCTATTATTCATTTCATTTAAAAGTTTTAAAATGTGTAGTATTCCTTCATAAAAGCTTACAAGTTATTCACATTTTAAAATGTCTTGAGAACTGTTAGTGCCTGTTCTCTGGTGACCCGTAAAATTTACATACGTGAGCCACCTCTGTTTTCTTTAATATTAACAAAATTCATTGTTCCATGAAATTAACCATTCGATGAAAATTGTACTTGAATAGAATTTATTCTTTGATAGATTTGTAAATGTTCCAGTATAAATAACAGAGCATAACCCCCCCCCCCACACACACACACAAACATATGTCAAATAACTAAACTGGAATAGAAATTTTGTAATATTACATTAATGACTGAAGGTCATGGACTTGAATTCCATATTAAGATTATACCAAGAGTCAGGGAAATCTCAGGTGCATACTTAATAAGATTGAAAAAAGTATTTAAATTCTGCATAGTCCACACCAAGATCATTGATAATATGACTATATCTTATATTAGTTGGAAACACAGGAAACTTTCATTTCCCTGACACTAAGGTGTTAGCAATTTCATATGAGTCAACATCAGATATATTTTTTAACCCGGCTTTTATTTCTGATATCAAATCCAAATCCAAATTGGAGTACACAATTGACTTTTTAAAAGTGACACTGAAAGTTAAATCTTTTTTGAGGATTACTCTGTGTACAAAATCATGTGAGAAAACAGGTAACATATCCTGATGTCTTAACAATCAAGCTGGTGTCATTTTTGTTGAGACTAGAAGCAAAAGGACTATGAATTGCTTTCCTTGTTTTTTCCCTTCCTTCTTCCATCTCTTTCCTCCTTCAATCTTTATTTTATTTTATTTTTTCTTCTTTCTCAACATTTTGGGAATTATAAATTTCTACTCTGTGGCTTAGCACACAAAATTTAAAAAGAAAAAGAAATGCAAGTAAGTGTGTGTGTGTGTGTGTGTATTCTTTTTCCTTTTTCTTTTTTTTTAATTTACAAACTTTGGTAGGCAGAGAGTGACTTAAGAGAACAGCAATATTTGACTTTAGATTTGAAGAGTTGTGTTTCTCTCTGTTTGGGGTATCATTAGGAAGAAGTCTTTGGAAGTCAGAATTTGTTCTCCCATTGCTATCACTGCTTCTTACAATTACACAGTGCATCCCCTTTCTCTCTGTTGGGAATATTGAGGAATTTAAAAAAGGTACTTAATACTTAAATGAGCTTCTCAATATGTTCGGTACATACTGAGCATGAAATAAATATCAACAATTATTATTATCCCACTTTAATTATTAATATAGCAAAAGAAGAAATTATTGTGAAAAGTGTTAACAGTAGTGATTGTTATCATTTACCACCTCCCTCCCCAAAGAAACAAAATCTTTCAGTTTTGTCTTATTAATAAGCTCAGGCTGTTTTTAAGAGAGCTTGTTGTGGTATAGAAATTACTCAATTGGAGTCCAAGTCAAATTTCTTCAGGTTTCTGACACAAATTTACTATTTATCATAAGTAAATTATTTATAATTTCTGGGGATAATGATTTCTGATCCTATGCCTACTAAAATGTTATAATAAAAATCTTAATAAACAGAGTTTTACATATGTCAGTATGTCAGTTGTTATATCTCAAGTTACATGTAATGAAAGATTATGAACTTTGGCATTCTATACTTTTTTTCTCTATTCCTTTTAAATCACATTCAATTTTACTCTAATACCTTAAAAACTTTTACTTGGTGACTTACTCAAAAAAAAGGTGAATCACCCCATTATTCACAACTCTGCTTCACTCACTTTCAGTCAACATTAATTTATCTTGGATGGCTTTGATGAAACTTAAAAAAAATCTAATATGGATTTTACTTTACATAAAGAAACATAAGCCCTTACATTCATCTTGAATTTATAAAAGACATCCAACCACACTATATTTTTTTCTTTTCCACATTCCTAAATGATTCTATTTAAAATTATCTCCAATGTATGTCTTCTTTTTTGTAGTTGTTTCTCTTTTATTAGATTTGAAAAACATTTGGCCTTATTCCAGGGTGATCATCTTTAATAGAATCTGTTCATAATTTTCTATTCTTAATGTATGGATGACTAGGGAAATGAATACCTTCAAAAGTCTTATAACTAAGCCTTGAATTGTTATTCACTATGTACTGACAACACAGTGACTCCAAGAACAGCTCTACTATTTCAAATGGCCACACACACTTTCTCAACATCACAACCTACTTCATCTTTTGCTGAATTCTATTCTTACTTAGTGCAACCCAATTTTACAGACAAGATACCCTATACTTGCTTTGTTTTTATATCTCACATTAAATTCCACTTATTGTTATCTACCTTTCTCAATATTTTACTTTTATTTTCTTGTATCTTATCAGGCTCCTAAATGTTGGATTCATCAATATTTGATCCTGGCCTTCTTTAATTCCTTCTCTGCTGTCTTCCTAGGCAATCCATAACTTCAATATACAACTTAAACACAGAATGCTTTCAGATTTATTTTCAGATTTTCCTGCTTGTTTTTCTCAGTGTCATGACAAGATTAAAATGTCTAAACATGAAACCCGGAACTGTGTCTGCTTTCCTTTGTGACCTCTCATTATAACAAGCACAATAATCACCTCACTGCCAGGAGTCTTCAGTCTATGAGTGATTGTACCATCTCCCCAGCTTTGTAAGACACAAATCTTAAAGCCATTCCTAACATCTCATTTTTTCTCACCCACAAATTCTATTATTTTTTTCAAAATCATGTTTATTTGACCTGTATGTCTATCTCAGATCTGTTTCTTCTCCGTTGTTTTCTTTTTGGTTAAATTAGTTTTTTTTTTTCCCCCTTACAGGTGGCAATGAATTTCTCTGCCTGAATTCTATTGCTGTTTTCCTTTACAGTTTAGTTTTATTTATCTTAGCCAAAATGCAATTAAAATAGCAAATCAGAAAAAGTACTTAATATGGGGGCTTTTTTCCTGTTTCTGTACTTTATGCATCCCACTGAGTCTAATAGTACACACATAATGTCTTGAATCTCTATTATGTGCTATGAAATATGTTGATCATTGTAAACAAGATGAGGACCTTGACCATAAGCACTTTATGTCCCATGAGTGAGAATGATGAAGAACCAGTGCCAATGCTACAAGGTAAGTGCTCTAATAGGACACTGACTAGGTGGTGTGGGATCAAAGGGAGACCATCCAGTCCATTGCTGAGCATTTAAGGGAGGATTTCAGTAGGGAGGATTTCTAGGCTGGAGCAAGACAGGAACTTAATTAAGCACATACATTCATAGTTATGACAAAGTAGATGAGTTGTATCAAATGCTCATAGATATTGTTTGCTGCATCAAGGAAATTTTTCAAGTTGTGAAAATTAAAAACAATCCATGTGATAAAAACCAATGATAACACTGGTTTCCTTACTTATACACAGATTAGTATCATAGTTTACAAAACACTTCCAAATACATTTGACCATTGTAGCCTTTGAATCATTGTTGCTGATTTCAAGAAGTTTTTATTTTTTACAGAAAGTCTATGGCCTACAAAAGGTTATCGAAATTCATAAAAGTAGAATCCACTTTTTCTATAAGGAGAGTATAAAAATCTGTCATTTTTAAATGGACATCATTGATCTAACTATGTGTAGGCAACTGCTCAAATATTCAACTACTGCCACATGTTCTTATTGATCGTTCAAGAATATTTAAAATTTTAACATGTAACGTAAGTGTTGATTATATTGTAGTTAACCATTCATGATGTGCAGTCAATTTTTAATGATACCAGGTGTATCATCCTAATTCCAGATTAACTACATCCCACTGACATGATTTCTTCCCCACCCTGCTGCCACCTGTCTGGTACCAAACCTGCTCAACTGTGGAAACTGACAGCTGGTTCTTCAAGGGGGAGTGATGGGAGCAGGAGTCAGGTGAAAATGGCTCATTAGCAATGAAATGGAAAAAAATTTGCAGAGTTCCCTGTGGACGTTTTGGAAGATGTGTTTCTCTCTTCAATTGCCCAATTGAGATTTAAATGAAAAAATGCATTTAATTCTTCAAAGTTTTTGAAATTCTTGTGAGATGACACCATCATATTTAATCAATTTATTTATAGTTTCTCCAGTGAGGATTTCATTTTAACATAAACCACAATATAAATGCTGAAAAAAAATTGGCTTGCTGAGCTTGTTCAGGAATGGTGCACTAGGAAAAATCTTAAAATTGGGAGTTGGCATACTGATTTGTACTCACTTATTAGCTATATAAAAATCACCTTGTTCCTTGTTCCCTCGTGTTTTCTGGACCTCTGACTACAATTGAAGAAAACAAAATTTAACAGCCAAAAGTACTTGAATTACTTGTAATTGTATATTTTTTCTCTCCTTCTCAGGTTTTTTTCTTGGGTTTTATTTACTTAAAGTTATCAATAGAATCTTATCTCCCTCAAATATGTCTATTACATATGTGGGCACTTAAATTGTTTAAAAGATACTTTCCTTGCATATACAGAATGTTTAAAATACCGAAAAGACCAAGTTTTATACTTGGGGTTTAAAATAGGGTATTTTCAGAAAAGTGCAAAGGCAAACTTATTATTATGAAATAAAAATACATACTTTTTGTAAAGAACTTTCCACCCGCCAAAAAACTATTTTTGATTGAAACACTCATAGGAAGTTTTGTCATAGTATGTTGTTACAGAGTATCCCCTAAGTGTGCTCAAACTATGGAAAGTTAGTTTTGTTTGAGACATTTTTCTCATTTCTAAGATAAAAAACTGTAGAAATATAAAAATGATAAAAAATTTTAATATACAAAAATAGCTGTGAGTGCTTTGTGGGTCCTGACAGCATCTGTAGGTAGTGGTGTCTTTCTTTTAGGATGTCCAAATGTTAGCAGCACGCTGATATAACAAGAATAACCCTGAAAACATCAAGACAGGCTGGCAAAGTTCCCAAAATAAACTTTTATACAACTGCTCTCACCCGTTATGTCTTTTGAACTCCTTTCTCACATTTATGCACTTGTCTCCTGACCTTCCTCATTTCCTGATAGCCTGAAGCTCTGCCATTAGTAGCAGACAGTAGAAGTCATACTGTTACATCTGTCACTATTAGTTAAGAATACCATTCAACTTCAAGATAACTAGAATTTTTCTTCCATAGTCCTTTTTTGCCTCCTCAGTGAGGAGGGTCAAAAGGGCTACCTACAGCAAATAACTGAGCATAGAACTGGTTGTTGAAATATTTCATTTCAAAAAACCATGAACTCCCAGTCCAACCGTGTTACCACCATTCGTCTCACATTTGCCACATGTGTCTTCTGTCTCGAAAAACTTTTATCTCCCTTAAACCCAATGCTATGGAGTAAAGCTGCTTTTTCACACACCACTAAAAAAAAAAAGAAAAAAAATCTTCACAAAGAACATAGCAGGTTGAAGGCAGTTTTCACAGCCTGTATTCTTTGAGAATCCTGAGAATCTTTGAGAGCAACTAAAGCTGAAAAAGGTGATTCTTGACTTTCCACCACGGGCACTGCAGCTGTTAGCACTTCTGGTGTCAAGGTACAAATGTCACGAAGGTACTGTCAGTGAAGTAACACCCATGAAAAACAGGCTGGCAGCATGGCTGGGTGCCAGAGCCCATCATCGTTTCCTTACGCCCTGCTTGGAGCTGGACTTCTATTATCACTATTCCCTCCAATTGCTCTTAATTGAAGCAGAGGGATTTGCTTCACATCAATGGAATAAAAGGGCATTTCTTCAACTTTGCTAAAAAGTGTGATTTCAACAGTGAAGACTAATTGAGGTGCTTAGAACATTACGGTTCAGCTTTCTGAAATTCATAAATATATATGACATGAGAGAAAATGGCTCGAATTAAAATCCATTCCCCAAAGCCCACCTCAAAATCACCTGGAGAGTAGAACACATTTGAAAATTTCTTTAAATAGGTGAGAGATACACAACTTTAATAAACTTTAATGTTTATTTTCATAATTTATGAGTTTTCAGAAGATTTTCAATGTATTTTAAAATGATTTATCAATTAAATGATTTCCCAGTCATCGAGAAATTCTGGAATATTTTACAATGATCTACAGAAAATTGTGTCATACCTTGCCTTTCCAATTTGATATTGGTACAATGCCATACTACCTAAGAGGCAGGAGGAAGATACCTTTTTCTAGGGATGGACTTCAGGGATTTGAACATTGACAAACTGTCTGGTCTCATCAATTAATTCATCATTTGCAGTTATCATTAGCTTCAATGGTAGATATGATCATTTACTAAACAATTGTCAGCATCCTATAGAAGGATGACCTTGGAGGATAGCTTATGGATATCTTTTCAAAAGACATCTGTCATCATCAGAAAACAGCAACAGTTCCTCTAAAAAAAAAGTATGCTTCCTGAGTCATCTAATTAAAAGACCAAACATCATGGGCTTTACCTTCCCAAGTCCACTTTTCAAATTCACATACACACATTCCCATGAGATATACAAATATAATTGCTTCACTATCATTTGGACATTTCTATTGAAATTGTTCTTGCAAAGGTTATGAGTAAATTTCTAATTAAAAGAAATAAGGTAAGAAAAAATATCACCGGCTTGCACTGTCTTTAATGAGTTCAGCCCCCTTCATCTTCAAGTAATCAACATCAGGGTCATGTTTATCTTCCATGCTTCTAAGATCTAATCCATAAACCCACATGGACAACTTATTTTCCTATTAATCTCATGATTTTCATACCACCTCATAGCATTCACTTTTTAAATATTACCTATTTTTTTTTCATATGGCTTTGTCCACATGGTGCTTTGACAAATACTAAGAAAGATAAAATAAAATACAAAACAAATTTTTGGACTCTGATTTTTTTTTATTTGAACCATTCTGATGTAGTATTTTGCTGTATTTTGTGATTATGAGTCAGATATAGATGCCAATTCTGGACCTCCTTTACCATCTTCAATACTGAAGTTCACCCTGGTGCTTTTCTTACTCAGACAATGGCAGTGGTTTCCTAACAGCTTTTCTCTTCCTCTTTCTCTGATTAATTTGTCTTGTCTTTGAACTATAACTGTATAGCTTCCTTTCAACAAAAACACAGCACCACACTTATGAGCAGAGCACCCACAGGTTTCCTTCTGTCAACAAAAAAATGTTCAAAATCTTTGCTTATTACCACCTATTTTTTTCCAATTTCATTATCTAATAGTCTCTATGCTCATTAAACTACTTACCAAACCAAATGCTTTCATCATTCCACATTGTAGAGAGTATGCCTCACTCCACATGGATTAAACAGCAATATATACCCCACCATTTATTACTTTGCTACTCAAAGCATGCGCTGTAGAACTGCAATATAAGGATCATCTAGGCCTTTATTAGAAATGCAGAATCTTAGTTCCACCCCAGACCTACTGAATGAGGATCCACCATGTTATAAAACCCTGCTCTAGAACAAATGTACCTCTTCCCTGAAGCCATTTGCTTTTTCATTTTACCAGAATATATTTTTATATTCCTACTGCAGTGTGAACCCTAGAGGACCATGGATATTTTTAATATCCTGAGAGTTGTTGCCTGCCTCATCTTCTTTCTCTTTTCCTTTTCCTCCTCCTTCTCCTCTCCCTTTTTTCTTTCCCTACTCTCTTTTCAAAACATCCATTATTAATAAACATAGTTGTAATAGGAGTTGCTGTATTGACCCATTCCTATGGCTGTGTGCCAATCAACTGCTTGTGTTTTTCCTTTCAATCTAGTGACCACTTGCTCTAGAGAAGGATGCAGTTTTATCTCTGCACAGGTAGTAACAACTCTCTAGGTAAACATAAAGAAATAGAAACATAAGGAAATGGAAAGCTAATTACTCTACTTGATTGGCATATATTTAGGTCTGTTAAAATATCATGCTGTACCCCATAAATATGTAGGATTATTACATGGTAATTAAAGTAATATAAATCTCAAAAACCTGTCATTTGATGATGAAAGTAAAACTAAACTTTACAAATAGTAAATAAATCAAAATAATTATTTGGAATATGATGCTACATGACTAACTGTACATGGTATGAAAAATCCATTTTTATGAAATAGAGGAAATAGTTTAAAATCCTTCAAGTGGAAGAATAATAGGACCTACCTTATCAATCAAGTTGTATCTGCTTAGAAATGAGATAGATTTAGAAAAATTATAAGTGGCTAAAATATTTCTGTTGTTTAAAGTACTTTACATACATTTGGATAGCAACAAAAATTAGAGCTTTACTAATTAAATAGATTAAGGATTGTTTGGAAATTTATGTCTTAAATTTTTATGTATGCTATACCACTGGGAAAACATATGTACCTTTGAAACTGGAATTAGTCATTTATCAAGTATTTGTTGACAACCTGGATCTTTAAACTTGATTGAACTGGTCAAATGGTTTTATACCTCACATGTTTCTGTTGGAATGATTTGGGTTTAAATCTACTTTGTGACTCATGTTTCTGGATACCTTAGGGGCAGACTGTCCTAATGGAGCCTAGTATGGACTCATCATGGAATATCTTTTTGTGGATAATTTCTTTATGTGTCAAATTCTAGGGTATGAATAAAGCTGAAATTACACAAAATAATGGCATGGTGCATTTTTATAAAGACAATTTTTATATTTAAATGTAAATTATTAGAATAAATATTTGCTTCTAAATCATCTCAACTCTTTACAAAGTTTAAATGGGTTTTATTAAATGGCCTTTATAAAATTATAAAATATACAATTACTGAATATGAACTTCATGTTAATCAATCCTTTTTGTAAAGGTGACAACATTATCTTTGACATGTATACTTTGAGGCAAAGTAAAATGTTGTAGTTCCTATATTCTATGGTAAGTTGAATTCATCAGGGAAGAAAGATATACATAAAACCCTAAATAAGTAATTTTTGTCCACTCTTTCAATAGGCGAGAATTTTTCTGATGTTCCAGATTTAACACATTTATAGCACATTTTTAGCTATCTTAATAAGTCAAGATTCTGGAATAAATAAGTGGATGAGCATGTTTTTCTTAGATATTAAAGATTCAAATTAAAAATGAATAATAAGATCACCTTTATAACCAAAGTAGTGAATATCTGTGTGAAACTGCAAATAATTCAAGCTAAAAGTGGGTCACAATGATTTACATATTTCAAGATAATTTTCTTTTACTCTGGAATCATGACCTACATTTGTTAAATTATTTGGTTGGCGTGACCTTATCTACCAACTGTTAAAGTTTATTTGTCTTATATTTGATTTCTGTTCCTTAAACTTATTATCCTAGAAAACATAATAGTGGTAGGGGGAAACAAAACAAAACAAAACAAAAAGGCTATTGATCCCTTTGGCAATGTGACATGATACCTGAAAGGAAGGCAAACCCTTCTATAGAAAACTAAGTGTAGTGGAATTCCAACTAGTTATAGATGCTCTATTTTTATCATTTCCTTTTGTGCTTTTTCTGCTAAAACAACTCTTTATGTCCAGTCTATTAATAGAATGACCATCTTTATTAAAGTATTGTTTCCTTCTCTTTTTAATAGAATACCTGCATTTACATCTCCAGGCTTCTGACTATTTTGATCATTTAATTGCTTTGGGACCTAGGATAAAACACACGATTTCTCTAAATTCTTTTCCCCCTCCTATTAGCATAAATTGAGAATAAAATAATAAAGGCTAATATTTTCTGAATTCCTAGTAAATGTTGCAAAATATTCAAATATTTTGCTTTATTTGTAGTGTGTCTCACAGTAATCTAGTGCAAAACAGAGCTAAAGAAAGGCTATATAATTTGTCACCAGGATGCAATTTTGTGTAGGCAGATTTAGTAAAGCCATCATCTTAACTGTGAATACGTTATATTCCATTCTCCTGAATGAAAGAGAAAGGTACTACAGTAGAAACTATTAAGTATCCCACAGAAGGAAAAAATGGTATTTCCTGCAGCTTCTGCATTGTATGAAACACTATTAATTTAATGTTCACAATGACCCCACAAAGAAATAATCATTATGATCTTTTTAACATAAGATAAATCCTAGTTCTTGGAAAGCTGGGAATGGAACCACCATTTGACCCAGCTATTCCCCTTCTCGGTCTATTCCCTAAAGACCTAATAAGAGCATGCTACAGGGACACTGCTACATCAATGTTCATAGCAGCTCAATTCACGATAGCAAGACTGTGGAATCAGCCTAGATGCCCTTCAATAGATGAATGGATAAAAAAATGTGGCATTTATACACTATGGAGTATTACTCTGCATTAAAAAATGACAAAATCATAGAATTTGGAGGGAAATGGATGGCATTAGAGCAGATTATGCTAAGTGAAGCTAGTCAATCTTTAAAAAACAAATACCAAATGACTCCTTTGATATAAGGGGAGTCAACAAGGACAGGGTAGGGACGAAGAGCTTGAGAAGAAGATTTACATTAAACAGGGATGAGAGGTGGGAGGGAAAGGGGGTGAGAAGGGGAATCGAATGGAAATGGAAGGCGATCCCCAGGGTTATACAAAATGACATATAAGAGGAAAGGAGGGGTAAGACAAGATAATACAAATGGAAGAAATGATTTACAGTAGAAGGGATAGAGAGAGAAAAGGGGAGGGGAGGGAAGGGGAGGGGGGATAATAGAAAATAGGACAGACAGCAGAATACATCAGACACTAGAAAGGCAATATGTCAATCAATGGAAGGGTAACTGATGTGATTCAGCAATCTGTATACGGGGTAAAATTGGGAGTTCATAACCCACTTGAACCAAACCGTGTAATATGATGTATTAAGAACTATGTAATATTTTGAAAGACCAATAATAAAAAAATAATAAATAAAAAAAAAACAAAAACAAATAAAATAAAAAAAAGATAAATCCTAGGCTCATAAGAGGATGTATAATTTGCCTCAACTCAAAAGACATAAGGCAGTATAATTTTTCAAAACAACATATGTTGTCTTTAACCTAGTTGCTTCACATTATATCTTTTTCCTTCTCAAACAACATTGTTACTCATTTGCAATTTTTGAGGAAACAAATAATAGGTATGCTCCTGTTATATAATATTTGATTTCTTTTTGTTTATTTGTTTTGTTTTTCTTCTGTTAGACTGATATAAAATATGTACTCAAGTATCTGTGGAACATTTTCTTAAATAGATTTTTTTGTACTTCATTTAAGATGAACAGGCTGATCACAGTTAAGAAGTGATTCGGTAGCCACTTGAAAATTCTTTCCTGACTAAAAGGCAGTTGCAGTCAACAAACAGCCATCTGTTGTATCCTCTTGGGAGAGTAGTGGGGGTGGTATGGAAACCTGCAGAGAATTTGGCAAATTATATCACCAGATAGTAAATATGCCTAAGAGATAGTAGTTAGATAGCTATAGTCAGTGGAATATGGTATGCAGATGATTAAGATTAATGTTATTATTAATACAATAAAACTAGCAGGAAGGAAGAGACATAATTTCATTAATATGACTATGTTATTTATTTTAAGAGACTTTTTCCAAGTTTTCCATTACAAAAATTAGTGAAAATTTATTAGAATGAAAAGCTACAGTTTAGTAAAGAATACAATCTACTTTTTAACTGCATTAAAAATACTTCAGTGATTCAAAGCAACTGGAATAAACTTCAAAATAAAATAGTTAACTATTTTTTTAAAAAGAGGCTTTTTGGAAAGGCCTACATTTCAAGAAACACTTGAAAATAAATTTAACATTTTGATACCTATACCTCTGGAAAAGATTAGAGTATGTTCCATTTAGTTAAAGCAAAGTACTCATGGGCAGTCTCTGACCCAAGGGACAAATTCCAAAATGGCATTGTGACCTGATCTTTGGACCTTCTCCATAGAAAAAGAACCATAGTTGGTGAAAATTGTTGAAAAGATAAAATGGGAATTTGTTCTAAAAGCATACAGAAAATAACTATATACTCATGAAGATCTACTAATTTGTCTATGCTACTGACCCACAGCCTACTCTCTGGCTCCACTGCCCAGCATCCCCCAATTTTACCATGATGAAAATGTCTCTATGGTTTGATGTGGAATGGGCTCCCTTACCCCCAATCATTGAGGGCTAAGTTTTCTTAATCTCTAAGAAATCATTTTATGAGATCACTTCAACCTTGAAATCAGAATGTGACAATGATATTGTTGTGGCATGGCTCTGGAAGTTTCATGTGTTAGGCCTGGTCCCCAGTGCAGTGAAGATCAGAGATGGGGTGTTTAGAAACTGATGGGATCCTAAGGGCTCTATCTTTATCAAATGATTAATGGATGTGATGGACTAATAATATGACTGGACTACTGGGAAACAGTGAAAACTGTAGGCAGGTAGGGTAGGGTTGGAAGAAGAAAGTCACTGGGGGAATACCACAGGAACTATATTTTCTCCCTGGTACCTTTCTCTGTCTCTCAGTATACTCCCAACTTCTAGGATTTGAGCAGCTTTATTAGGCCACACACTTGCACCATGAAATTCTGTCTCTCGCCAGGCCTACATCAATGGAGTCAGCTAACCACAGGCTGAGAGTTCTAAAAGTTCTATATTTTATTATTATAAATTGTTTATTATCTCTAGACTCTTCCTATTTTAAGACTTTTGTGCTTGGTATTTAGGTAAAATCAAATAAAAGCTAACTCGGGCATTTAAATATATATAATAAACTTCAATACAGATAAAAATACAAAGAAGAGAAAAATGGCAAACTATTATGAATATGTTTACAGCTTAATAGCATTGTATAATTCATTACATGGCAATGCCAGTATTTAGGAGTATCTTTTTATTTATGTCCTTGAATCAAGTTCTTCAAGATTTTAAATAATACTGTTGTAAAAGTAATTCTGAAAATATTTTTGCTTATAGTACATAATATTTCCTTGGGGGTTGATTCCTCAGAAATTGAAACATTTTATCTGTTTTTATTCACTTAACAATTGCTTTAAAAGTTACTGTGTTGATTTATTATTTTGCCATAAATTATCAAGTAGCATTAGCATCTCTCGCTTCAGATGCATATGTGTGTGTATGTGTGTGTGCATGCATTTACAATTTTTGCACTATAATCTACATATGGAAACTGTACATATTTGGAGTACTTTGAGTATAATCTGGAGTTTTATTATATGTATCCACCCAAAAATAATCACCTCAAATATCAACACCCTTAAAATTAAGATAAGATGCATAAAATGAGAACTACTTTTACTTATACCTTGATACATTTTCTGACCTTTATTAAATGTATGCAATAGTAAACAGAGAGCAGAAACACTGATAAGTGGAAGTTGGGGCTACTACAACAATAGCTGTGATTGACACAACAGTCTCCTATATAATGGAAAAAAAAACACAACTTTTTAGATCCTTGGTTAGATCCTTGGCCAGTTTCTCAGATGAAAATGCACAAGGACTATGCACTTTAGGCTTACAAGTTTCTTAAAGACCTATTAAGTTTCTTAAGGCATCAGATGTTAGGAGGCTGAGAGCAAGCAAAGGATCAGGGGTATCTGAATGATGAGAAGATATTAGTCTTTGGCTCAGCCATAATGGAGAGATGTTGATGGATAGCCAGTGATTTCCACTGGAATTCCACAAAGAATGGGTAATTTGGAGGAAGAACAAATGACATAAGAATATAAGTGATGCATTAGAGTAAGCCAAAACAAAGCAAAGCAAAATAAAACAAAACTAACATAGATGCAATATCACAAAACTGATAGTAGACCAGTTTGGCACCAAGAGAGGCCCACAAAAACAGTAGAACTCAGAGCTATTTAAAGAAAAAGGAAAAATAACATAGAATAGAAATAAAACAGTTAATATACAGATACACAAATGATTTGGGTATTGAATCTGTAGATGGCAGAAAATAATTTGAAAATAAATATTATTGGATATTAAGGAAAGAAATAAAATATGGAAAATGGATAAGTGATAAAGTATTATAGTGGAGAATTATAAAACAATGAGAATTAAATCTATCAATTGGAATGATAAAATACATATTTTGAATGTAGACACTGAATAGGTTTAACAGCAGACTCAACACAGCCAAAAACATTATTGGTGAATTTGTAGAGAAGTGGATAGCAAATATGCAAACTGAAGCCAGGTAGAAAAAATAAAAATGAGAAGAGAAAATGAATGACTTCGTGGCACATGGCGCAAACACCTAACTTAAGTGCAATAGGAATTTCAAAAAAGAGAGAGTTTGGAAAAACATCAATATCTAAAGAGATAATATTTTCCTAGATGCTTGTAGTTATTTGTATTTTCTTTGTGCTCTTTTTCTAATTTTGATACTTTAACATTTTGCCTTCTATTTCTAAAAGTTATATATTTTATTATTATCAATTGTTTATTATCTCTAGCCTCATAATTCAGTTTTACAACACAATGAGACCCTTACACATTTTTTAAAGAATTTTCAGACTCTCAATTTTATTATGTATCAAATCCAAACTCAGCTCAATATGGTTTGTGAAAACTTCCCTAAATATCCCTAGTTAAGTTACTTACTTCTTAGTTTTAAAAGTGCTTGCAATGTATCTATGCCTGTATTACAGTGGATATGTAATTTGTTTATTGGTCTGTTTCTTCTACATTGATGTGAACTATTCAATATCTTCTTATGTGTAATTTTCTGTAAACCTTTCTTGAATTGATAGAAGAATAAAATGAATGTGTCATAAAAATGGAGTAAGAAGCTATGATTTACAGTTCATACTAAAAGGAAAGAAGAGGAAGCCAAAGCTGCAGAGTATAGTTTGGATATTCTCCATTATCTTGACAGTAAATTAGCTTTTCATTTCAATGTTACTTTCTTTCAGAAGAGTTTGATGCATTTTAAGTTGATGCAGCAGTGCATGTTATTAAAGCCAGGAATCATAAATTATTCCTTAAATCATTGAGTCTTGGGAAAATAGAAAGCCAATGAATCACATACCATTTGAATATTGATTTAGTTTCTGTGTGAGCCTGTGCTGGTGTATGTGCTTGGCTCCAGCAGGTCTGCATGCTTTCTAATTTGCTTGAAAACTGCGTGAAAATATTCCCATGGCCCTCTTGTAAAATATGACAGCCTGACATTTTCTTTAATTACAAGACCTGATCTGTTTAATAGCACAAAATTGGCCTCCAATTTGACAGGCCTCCCCTTCAAAATCAATGGTTAGACTCTAGGGCACCAGCTTGGTCATCAAGATCAATATTAGAAAAAATATAGCTTGTCAAGACTTCTCAGCCTCTTATTGATTCAAATGGGGAGCAGCTCACAGATTGAATAATGATATTAGAGCTCTGGTCCAACAAACAGAAGCTCTTTACATTAATTTCTATATAGGCAGATGAATCTATGATAAATGACACAAGCATAATATAATAATCCAAGAGGCTATCATTAGATAAAGCTAAACGTTTTCCAGGGAAAAACACATATATTTTTGAATATTCTTTTTTAGATCTTTCAGCATGTGAAAAAAATATAAAAAATGTTACCTTGGTCTTATTAAAAACAACAATAAAAACCACTAGAAATTTCTCTCACTGCTATTGAAGAGGAAAATCACCAAAAAAAAAAAAAAGAGGAAAAATATTCTGAGAAGAAAAAATAACATTGAAAAACTTTTTAAAATTAAATTATGGTGAAGTTTTAGAAAGAATATTTAACTAAAAATCATTGCTCCTTATTTTTAGTGCTAAATAATTTTATTGTTACTCAGATATCTAAATAGATGTAGGCCTTGGTTTTCTAATCTGCCATGTGAAGAACTCAAAGTGTTATTCTAACTCTTAGACAAAAGCACCTAACAATGTTAATTTCTTTCATATGTCAGTAGTGATTGAAATAAGTATGCATGATTATCTCATTTTCATTTCTAATTTGAATGGTGAAAGAAGGTAGAAATGCAAGTTATGAGAAAGGGAAATTGAAGCTGAACCCAAGTGGGTTCTTCATCTTATAGCAAACACATACAAAAAGTAATCAGAAACAAGATCTCATGATTCTTCCAAAAGCTTAAATAGTTTGTACTTTGGCATTATTAAAAATACCAATTAAAATGGTTAAGATGGTCATTTTTAAATTATGTGTTCTTTTCCACAATTGTTTTTAGAAATAGAAAAAATGTGTTAATTTATATTTAAATACTAGAGAAGTTCATATTAACAGTTCATATTATGAAACAACTTGAAGCAGTTCACAATAATAACTTTTGAGCTAATTAATTAATAGTTCACTGATAACTTATTATACATTGTGGTAGGCATTTAATTTCCTTTATCTTGTTTACATACCTCATACTTTCCTCTTATTTGTGTTGCATTTATGTACATTATTTAAGTGCCTCATTTTGTATTTGTTACTTTATTTGTTGTGTGAATGAACAACAATCCCAAAGGGTATTATTCTCCAGAGAAGAAAAATGAAACTCATATTTGATAAGCAAATTATCTAGTGTCCAATAATAATTAGTGCCATATCTTGGATTTTAAACCATTGTTTAGACATTTAAATCTAATTTTTCTGCCATGATACAAAGCTTAACATCATTTTGTTTATCTTAAAGACTTAAAGTAGAGTTTTCTCTTCTTACTTAAGTAGCATCGTTTCCTAGGAAAAGTTGGTGGCTTTGGATCAAATGTCAGTATTTCAAGAAACTGTAGGAAATTCCAGTTTTTCAATTAATTTTCATCATAGTTCTTCTAGACATCTATCAAAGATAATACCCTTTCCAACAAAAAATAAACACTTTCTATTTCCTATTTAGCTAAAAAGGCGATGGTGACTATCAGTAATACTGCTATTGACCTTTAAATTGCTACTTCATATAGAAAAGGAAATGTTTTTCCTTTGTCACTTGCAAGACTGTATACCAAATCTGGATTGGGGGGGGGGCGTTTTTAATGCAACACATCACTAAAACATTTATCCAGGATTCCATTCCTTATTTTCATAAATTTTAGGCATCAATAATCCAGAAAATTTACCAAGTCTCAAATTTCTTTCTGTCTCATTTAATTAAAACTTTATGGACTGCCAAATTTTACTATTTATTAAACTCTAACAGATGTTAGTGAGCATCTCCTGTTAGGAAAATATACTAGGAATAGAACTTATCTATTTTCTCCTAGCACTTTAAACTTTCCTGACTGAATTATTTATATATTCACTTATTTTTATCACATAATTCATTCAGAGAGACAAAGCTTTATAAGGCAGTGTTCTGGATACTGTTTCATTTTGCTGTTGTTTGAAGGTAATGCAATTTGTTTCTAGAGAGATGTGTTTCTTTCATTCTATAGTGGTTATGGTAGAATTATTTTCTAAATCAAACACCCAAACAGTTCTTCAAAGTGGTTGTTTAGGAGTTACTGACCAGCATGGGAAAGTAAAATAATACATAAAACACTATTAGTCCAGATCTATGGACTAATGCATCTATTAGCAGCCACTTCTGAGAAGTACATTTATCTTTCCTTTTCACTTGGTCCACTTTTCCTCTTGATCAAGTAGAGGTACTATCACAACACTGGGCAGTCAAAACTGCCTCCTTGCTTCTTTCTCTGAGTAAAGGCTTTTTGTGTCATACAACATAAGGGGTTTGAGCCACAATTCCCAAAGTTACATTCTTGAATACTGTAAAATATCCCAAATGTTAAAATCTAGAGAGATGAAAATCCCTAAAGTTTAAAACATCTAAAATTAAAATCCTCCAAAGATAAAAAATGCCAAAATATAATTATGGAAAATATTTTTTAAATTATTTAAAAGACATATTTACATTTTTAACAGGGGATATATTATTGAAACATATAAAACTGAAAAAAAATACTTCCCAGGCCACCTCATACAGTAAAATAGGCAATAATAGCATACATATTCTAGTAAGCATAAAGACTCAGGGACTCTAATGATAGAGTGATGGGTATAAGAGTTATGAGCAAATGAACCATATTCATTAGGAAATAGATCAAAAACCAAAATGAATAAACATACTACTATGGTTGGCAATGGTGTACTGGTCTTTATAACTGTGGACATAATTACCATGAGAGAAATAGAGAAAAGGACCTGAAAGGTAAAATTTCTTGAGAAATGAAATGTAAAAATAGGATAACTTTTGATTCACTGAGAAAGTTTCAACATTTTTACTATACACAGATTCAAAGTCAATAATGTGATAACTCATTTAGCAAAGTCAAAGGCGCAATAAATAAATGAATAAATAAATAGGACACATTAGAACTCTCCAGAAGATTTCACACAATTCTTGCCACCCCTGTTGGAAAAGAAGCAAAGGTAAAATTACAAGGATAGCTATTATTCAAAAAATAATAATTCTGAGGTTCAAAATAGAATAAAATTTAAAAACTCACAACATTTCAACACATGGAAAGTATATTATATGGATAGATTACTGGCAATAACAGATAAGTACTTGTTAAGGTCTAGATATTAGATGTCATCCAGAAACTGATATATGAGACAATGTAAGAAGGTTTAGAGGTTAAATGATTGGGTTATGAGAGAGTTTTAACCTAATCAGTGAATTAATCCCCTGGTAGGGATTAATTGAGTGGTGATAGTAAGCTGATAGGGTGTGGCCAAAAGAGCAAATCCTTGGGGATGTGCTTTTGGAGTATATATTTAGTGAGCTGAGTACAGTTTCTCTCTCTGCTTTCTGATCATCATGTGAGCCACTTTCTTCTACCACATTCTTACATCATGATATTCTACCTCACCACAAGCCCCAAGGATTGGAACTAGCCTTCTATGGATTGAGACCTCTAAATCTGTGAGCCTAAAAATTATGAAGATGAACATAATTTACTGTCCCCAATGTTAACAATCACTTTGCTGTTATTGTTAAACCTACAAATTCTGATATAATCACCAAGGAAAATGTGGCTTACCACCAGCGTGGGAGTACAAGCACTGATGAGTTCCTCTTGGGATTTTGAACATAGATTATGGTAGGTAATATGTATGGCACTGAAGTTTTCTAACTGCAGAAAGTGGAGGGTACAGCTGGTGACAGTGCTATGTAATTGAATTATGGAGACAGTAGTTTGGGTTAAAATTTTTATTTCTTTCCTCCAGTTTCAATCTCATGTGTCATTTTCTATCTTTGGTAGGTCACAAGCTAGATATAATTATGCTGCTCTTTAATCATTTGCTCTAATTTGCATTAAATTGCTTTGAAGATAAATGTATCTCAAATTTGTAATACTAATTAATAATTGTGCAGTGATCTACTATTTAAAATCATGTGCTCTGATTCTAAGTTTAGTATTTTATATTGCAATGCTATCTATTCAGAATATTTTCTATGAAATCAAGGGTTTAGAAATTATGAGCATACCAGCCTATTTGAACATGTATATTATTTAACAATGTATTCTTAACATTTAAAAATTAAATATCTTCTAGAATTAATCAGCAATTGAAAAACATAGATTTTAATATGGATCATGGAGTCCTGTTTGATTAACATATAAATAACATTACATGCAAAAACATACATGGTTCTTATCACTATAAAATTCATATAATTGATTAATGTTAAAAATACTAGTTTTTACTTAACTTCATTCTTTATCTCTTAGGGGTATGAAATGTCCTATAATATTCATGAATTATAAGACACTTGCTGTATTTTACATATATATAACCTTATATAATCCTATGTGTATTTTAACATGCAATGTTTTATCTTTATCTAGTATAAATTAAATACTGTATAAAATCTACATCATAACAAACACTAAATAAAAGTTTTATCTACATGAATTTTAATATAATTCATTCCCAAATTTAGTTACAAATATTTCTTTTTTTTTTTAGAAAGAGTGTGTGAGAGAGAGAGAAAGAGAGAGAGAGTGAGAGAGAGAGAGTGAGAGAGAATTTTTTAATATTTATTTATTTATTTTGGTTTTTGGCGGACACAACATCTTTGTTGGTATGTGGTGCTGAGGATCAAACCTGGGCCACACGCATGCCAGGCGAGCGTGCTACCACTTGAGCCACATCACCAGCCCCAGTTACAAATATTTCTATTTGGAAACCAGAATGCAATCTCATGTCCATTCCATTTTAAGAAAATTCTCAATACCAAGGAAAATCTTTTAAACAATTTTTGATAGATTTCTCAAGTAAATTTTTTAAAATTTTTCATTGAGATAGATTTCTCAGACCATAACACTTAACCAATTTAAAGTGTGTGATTTGGTCATTTTTAATATATCCAGCTAGCAAGAGCATCAGACTCTAACTTTAGAAAATGTTCACTTCTTCAGAAAGAAATGGTTAATCCTTTACTAGTTTTTTGCCATTATTTCCTACAAGTTCTCTAACTGATGATCAATTTTTAATTGTTAATTGTAATTGTTAATAGTAATAGAAATGTTATATTCTTAGGAGTTTGCATTTATCCCTCATATATTTGTTGTTTTTTAAAAAATTCTCTTACTTATTTCTAATTAATTGTATTGTGTTTGAATTTCATGCTTTGTACATTATATTCAATCATTCTAAAATTCTGAAGCTTATCATTTAGCATAGTTTATGGTGGATATGTCATATGCACTTAGGAAGAACCCATATTTTTGTTGTTATAGAGTGGAGAGCTCAATAAAAGTTTGTCTCATGTATAGTTGGTTCATAGCATTGTGCAAGTTTTTTACTTTCTTATCTTCTTCCTTGGTTTTCTACACATTATTTAAAGAGAGTTTAAAACCATATATATATATGAAGATGTTTTATCTCTTAGGGGTATGAAATGTATGTGTGTGTGTGTGTGTATATATATATATATATATATATATATATATATATATATATATATATCTTTATAAAACCCCTTCTACACAGTTTTATACTTATTGTTTCATGAATTTGTGTTTTTTTAAACAGAAGAAAATCACTATTTAAAAGATATTCATTCTGTCTTTCATAACATCTTTGTATTTACTTTGATCTTCCTCTTTATTCTTTATATACATTCCAGTTACCTTCCAGTGCCCTTTTACGTCAGCCTGAAGAATTCCCTTTAGCATTTTGTTGGGCAGATCTGCTGGTGATGTTCTCTCAATAGTTTGTTATAAACCTAAAGATGCCTTATTTTCTTTATATTGAAAGACAGTTTAGTTTGAAATAGAATTCTTAATTGACAGTACTTTTCTTTCTACACTTTGAAAGTATCCAACTCCTGTTTTCTGGTCTCTGAACTTTCTGATGAGATATGGACCGTTGACCTAATTGAAGGTCCTTTGTATATAATAAGTCTTTATTAACTATATCATAGTTTTTAGGTTTAGAAATTTTATCTGGGATATATACAGCTGATGAACTAATTTGGTTCATACTAATTGAAGTCCATTGAGCTATCTGGTTTTGTAAATTAATACACCTCATCATATGTCACTATATAACTTAGGGGTCATATCTCAGTTGTAGAGTATATGATGAGCATGCTCAAGGTCCTGGGTTTAATCCTAAGCATACAATCAAAGTTGAGAAATGTGGGGCATTGTTTCCTCCAATACTTCAGCCACATCTTTTTCTTTTCTTTCCTTAAGGACTCCCAGTTGTTCTCTGTTGTTATACATAATACATTCCACGTACTTTTGAGACTGTGTTTATTTTTCATAATTTTTTTCTGTATCTTAGCTTAGAAAATCACTACTAATCTACCTTTGTTATTGTTTACTCTGTCAATTATTGAGAACTTTAGTTACTATAATCAACAACTTCAGAATATTTAGTTGATTTGTTTTTTTAACTTCTATCACTTTGTACATAGTCTCATTCCTAACTCATTTCGTTATTTCTTTAGCTATGGTTTTCTTTATTTTTTAAACATATTCACCATAAAAGAGTTAAAGTCTATTGCTTACTACATCCAAAATTGGTGGCACCTCAGGTATATTTTGTGTTGGATGCATTTTTTTCCTGTTCCCATAGCATAATTTCTGTTTCTCTATTCCTCCTGTATTTTTTGTTGCTGTTGCTGAAAATCAAATATTTTTAAAATGATGTAACAATTTTGGTGTCTTCTTTCTCAAATCCTATCCATATTTGTTGTTGTTGTTGTTTGTGTATGTGTGTGTGTGTGTGTGTGTGTATGTGTTATTTTTCTTGTTTTTATTTGTGCAACTTTAAATTTTTTTCTGGAATAATTCTGCCAACTGCAATATATAAGCATTGGGTTATCTGTTACAATTATCTTTTTCCCCCCCAAGGTCTTGCCTTTATTTTTAAAAGAATCTTCATAGATTGTACTCACAAGTCTGCAATTTAATTATGAGACTATGATTATTCAGAAGATGTCTTTAAATGACTTATGTGCATGTCCTTCATTGTTTTTCAGTGACAGAAGTTCACAAGACAGCTGTAGTTTTCACCTTGTGCTTGCTCAGGATACCTAAGGCCAACCAGAGGTCATAACTGGTGCCTTCCTTCTCAGGTTTGTCCTGCACATGTGCATAACTTTGAGCACATGTCTAGCCTTTCATAAAACCAGGAACGTGTTTGAGTTTTTTCAACATTCTCTATGGTAATCTAACTTTCTGCAACTCCTTTTAAACTCCCGGAAAAGTTCTGGTTTGTCCAAACTGAATTTGCAACTTTAGGCCATGGAGATGCAGCTAGTAGTTGTTATTGTTTCATTAAAACCCTGAACCAGTCTTCCCCTATAGCAATGAACTCCAAATCAAATAGCCATTGCTCTTTGAAATTAGAAATTTCTCAGGAAGATACAAGTTAAAAAAAAATAGTGATTATATTCTGTAGGATGTACAATTCCTAGAACTGGTTAGAACTATGGTAGATCCTGCCATGATCTGCAAGCTGCTCATTTTTGGCTAGTGTGCCAATGAGAAGGAAGGGAATTGGAAAGAGAATAATTCTCATTTAAAATAGCACATACTCCAGCATCTTGCTAAGATTCAGTGATTTCTCCAATGAATTGTTAGTTATGTTGCCTTGACAAATTACCAGAATTCTTAGATGACTGATGTTCCTCCATATTTTTACAGGTTTATAAAGACAACAAATTTACCAAGGGCTTCAATTCACCATTCAATAATTCAATGTAAATATCTCCCTTTGAACCATAACTCTAAACGTACTATCTCTTATCTTATAAAGAGTCTCATAAGAAGTTTTTCTTTTTCCCTTTGAATGTCTATCTCCTTTTCACCTATCTTGAAATACTACTCCTTTTTCTAGATAGGCAATGTATCTCTTTATTAATCTCCATTTCAACATCTCCTCATCTTTGCTCCTTTTTGTTAATTCTTATGCTTAGGTGCTGTATCTTTGCTTTTGCTGAGAAGTTCCTCCTCCTATGTCCCTCAGATTTAATCTTTCTGTTACCTACTGCATTTTAATGTTTCAATAATATTTTACTTTTCAAGGGATCTGCTGAAAAGTGCCTGTTAATGTATGGGATCTGCTTTGACCTTGAAAACTTTCAGAATTTTTATTTATTATGTCCCTTTGCCTATTCACTCCTATTAATTGAGATAGCCATAAACATATAGATTACTTTTTGCTTTTTGCCAGAATAAAAATATCTGCCAGATTTAGGTATATTAGGTATATTAAGGTATATTAGGACTGTTTCTACCAGTCTTTTTAATTTGTAAATCTGATACTTGTGGAGAAATCTTCATATCCTTATCAGCAAATATATCATCATTAGAAGATATCCATGAGCTTTGTTCGCTCAAATACTGTAATGGTTTTAAAAGCAACAGTAGCATTGATCCACTTCCCAAAATAACAGCATGACTTGGAATTTCAGCGATGCCACTTATTTGCATTCTTTCTTCTCACCTGCCTTTTTCTTTGCATGAATAAATCTTCAGAGCAGATGGTAGAAGATTATCAATAAAAGGCGTTGTTAGCCTCAGTGTGAATCCACTATGCACAGTCAACATGCATTGCTTAGCCACCTGCTCATTTATAACATTCAAAACAACTCTTTTCTTGTAGGAACTTTCTGGTAGAACACTTTAAGTCTTTTTTCTTATGGAGTAAAAACAGAAGTTGCTCAGCTTTTGGATGTAACCATACATTATACAATATGCAGCCACAAGTTATATAATTGCACACGCTTATTTTAATGACACTTATTTTAATGAACCATGTTGTTATTTATAGTTCTCATACTTGTTTGAAGATTCATGTTTGTAGAAAGTAAATTTTGAAAAATAAAATAAAAAATTACTAACTGAACACATACAAAAACTGAATTTAAAGTAATTAGAAAAGATGCAACTACTATAAAAAAGTCATACTATATGATGTTTTAAAGATTTTATCAATTATTTAATGTCATGAGGATTTAAAGATGTCATCTTTCCAGTGTGCTAAAGATATCATTAGGGTAAAACCTGTTAGTGCAAAAATAGCATACAAGTTAAAATATTAAGCAAGTAATGACCTTTAAGAATCTCTTCCTAAACCTTTAAATAAACAATTGAAAAGAGAGAGAAACAGAAATATTAATGTATGTAGTGTATAAATTCAAATATTTGTTCACTGGGGAATGTTCTAGTTTAAATACAATACCTTTTTATAGTTTTAAACTATATGATTATTTCATTTGTCAACTGAATTTAAAATATTACATTTTTCAAAGTTATTATTTTACACATTTGGATGGAGTAAAATGTGTAAAATAGCTGCATAGACAAGTGTGTAGAAAGGGTCCTAATAGTACACATGCTAAGACACTATAGACCATCTTAGATAGCCTTCCACGTATAGAGGAGTTATTATATGATAAAAGGGTCTTATAAAATGACATAATTATTAACCTTACTTAATGCATAACCTTAATGAAGCCTAGCAAATGTTAGAGAACTTTCACCAAGCCAACAGAAGAGGCATTTAAATTTAGAAATTACTAAAAATAAGAAGAACATATGGCAGGAGAGAGATACTTTGTGGAAAGACTGTTAGAAATGAATTTCTGAGTTCCATTGACTGAGAAAGTCAATGTGATACTTTTCAATGGAATTTCACTATCTCCTTTATTAAATAGACAGGAACTGCTGGAAAAGAAATCCACTTCTCCTCCATCTGATCTGCACTTCCAATGTAGGAATAATGTAATTCCACTGTCATCACAGAATGGAGAATTGAAAGAAAACATGAACTCTACTTTTCCATTGTGTTGCCTCCAGTGCTCTTCTGTGAGGCTACGCATGGCATGGAAACTCCACAAATCTGGCATCACTTCAGAGAGTCCTTGTATTCACCCTGTTAATAGTTCCTGAAGGCATGTGGCTGCTTCATCTTTCTAGATACACAGGCTGAAAAGATTTAGCAAAAAGGCAAAGAGTAATGATAGCCTGCTTTTGAGCTACAAGGGCAAATGTTTTTATTCAGTCTCTGCTATTTACAAAATGTTTTATAATACATGTATGCCGCTATATCCTCACTTTTAAAGTAATAATAATAATAATTATTATTATTATTATCATTCTACAACTTTATGAAAATTAATGAGTTCAATAAAGTGCCAAACAGTAAATATCCAGTAAACAAGAGTTATAATTTTAAATTAGACATAGAATTTTTAGGCATTGAAAAATATTCAGTTCAATTTTGTTAACTTTAGATGTAGCATAATGTTATTATATTCTAAACCAGGAGTGATAGTACCAAAATAATTATAAGTGCATATGCATTTCAATTTTTTTTTGGTATAATAGCTTCACAAGGAGACCATAATCATGAATGTGAAAAAAGATTAGATGCTAAACCCAGATCACCGTAGAGAAAGGGCTATCCCATGCAAAAGTATGCTATTCTGTTGAAAGGGAATGGTGAGAAATCCTAGACTCAAAGAGTAGTTTGTTACAAATTCATTTGAGATAATACCAAATTCAAAAATACATATTTTGTTAGGATTTACATTTGTTAAGAAATGTTGTTGAACATATGAAAAATATATATCAAGGAACAGAGTCCCTTTAGTGGTTGCGGGGACCAACTGGTGACCTGTGGGCTCTGTGGGAAGCTCCACTGTTACAGCTACCTATGTTTTCTATGATAATTGAACATTTCTACTCACCTTTTATATTTTGCCAATATATTAAATCTCTAAGAAAAGGAAAGAAGAAGGAATCCAAGAGAATGTAAACAACAGTTCTGTCCCAAGAAAAGCTCTAAAAAGATTCAACCTTCTACACTATCTTCCTTGTTGGAAGAGAAAATGAGTTGACTAAAGTCTCAAGCAAAATAAATCATTGAAATAACTTGTTAATATCTCAGATGCCCAGCTCTGAAAGTTATTATCCCAGAATCTAGTGAAAATGAAAGATCTTAGAGGAGTAAACCAAGAAACATTTTATTTTTTGATTAAAGAAAACTGTTTCTACTCAGTATTATAAAGACATTGCTGAGAATTGGGGGAAAGCTCTCCATGAAGTATTTAAAGAAAATGGGACATTTCATACAGAAATTGAATAGTCATAAAGCTGCTTCCCCCAAATAGCAGAAAGAATAATTGGCTCTGATGTGTGGATGCTAAACCATAACAAGGGAGGTTTGGGAGGGGAAGTATAGAAGTTCATTGGATTTGACAAAGGGGAATGAAGGGAAAGGAGAGGGAAAGGGAATAGAAAAGACACTGGAATGAATCAGACATAATTTTCCTATACTCACATATGAATACATGAAGTGTGATTCCACATCATGTTCAACCACAAAAATGGGATTAAAGTTGCAATGAGTTGCATCCCATGTGTATATAATATGTCAAAATGCACTCTACTACCATGTTTATCTAAAAACAAGAAATAAATAAATAAAGGAGTAGGATAACATATATATTAAATGGCAGAGGTAATGGAGAGATTCAGTGATGAACCTTGAAAATTTTGATAGGAATTTGATTCTGAAAAAGAAACTGTGAAGAATTCTGAAACCGGGGACTCAAAAATCAGTGCATGAGCAGAATAAATTATATCTTCTTCTATGGATAAAATAATGTATATGAAACTCATTAATTTTAGATTTAAGGCCATTGCCAAGGATTACCTTCCACTATACTTCTTTGTAACAGAATAAATAAGTATATAATGCAAACTCTGGAATCAATTTTCCTTGTTTGAATCTTGGGGTCCTGTTATTATATTAAAATACAAATACTATGCATGTTTAAGCTATAATGGTTTAAGAAAAAGCGTTTTCTCAGTTGTGAGGCATGACATGTGTATCAGATAAAGAAAGTTCAATCTATTATTGAATAAAAAAATAGATAACAACGGTCTGACAGATAAAAAGATGCTCTAGAGAAGGTGATAGAAGAGCTCTAGGATGAGTTGAAGAACAATATGACCAGACAAAGAAGGATTTAAGAAAAAAATCATCAAATTAGTAAAATTAGTATTCTGACAATTTTAGTAGAATGATCATGATCTGAGTATATTGAGACAAAAATATTTCAAAAGTTCTGAAACAAGAACAGCTTAGGAAAATCAGATATTTTTAGTTATGGATATATATGCTCATTCAAATAAATAAAGCTTTGCCAGTAAGGAAGAAGGAAAGGATACAAAGTAAGTAACTTCCCATGTGTACACCTTAATCTACTAGTAACAGAATCTTTCTTCTGAGATGACCTCAGAACTTACACTGTGTGATATTTATGGTTATCTCAGGTAGACCATCAGAATAAGTACAAAAATGAAGGCTATTTCTTTCCTGACCAAATAATCTTCTATTAATCCATTCTAACTAATAGACATTTTGTGATTAACTTAACAGATCCAATAAAATAAATACAGAAAACACTAATGGACATAGAAGTGACAAAGAAATATTTGATACAAATGTGAAGGAGGGAAAAGAAAAACATGAATTAAATCTCTCTTAATTCAGTCAGCATAATAGGTGCTTTCATATCCATGATCATGTCATAATAACTCTTAAGAAGTTGATGTTGTTTCCATGATGTAAAAACTGAGAATCATAAAATGAGTTAGTTTCCTAAGAGGGGAAAAGAAAGAAAGAAAGAAAGAAAGAAAGAAAGAAAGAAAGAAAGAAAGAAAGAAAGAAAGAAAGAAAGAAAGAAAGAAAGAAAGAAAGAAAGAAAGAAAACCAAAACAGTAGTAACTAGTGGAGCTGGGAAAACAACCTAAATCTGACTATGTCCATGCCATGTATTCATAATGTCTGCATAAGGGTCTGAAAACCACACGTGGAGCCCACAAATTCCAGTGAGGATGTTCGTTTGCTCTGGAGATTATAGAAATGGACCTAGTAAGGTTCTGACTTAGACATATTAGCTCTTTGAATATTCAGCTAAGGAGTCTTATTATCATATAAGTAATTTTTCAAAATAACAGCTCATTTTATTAAAGCAAGGAAACTTTAATAAAAATTGTTTTAATAGACCCTTTGAAGTGAATTTAGTTTTCATGTAAAGTGTGAGACTTGACAGGCATGGAGACACAATTCTTATATTCCTCTGAAGATAATGAAACTTGGTAATGACATTACACTAATCAAAAACAGAACTACATTAAAGCTGTGGTTACATCCATGGTGATTATAACGTGTGATAAATGACAGTCGAGCAAATTACGTATCTTCAAATTGACACAGAGTAACAATGAGATCAGTTACCTCATTGGAAAGCTCAAGATGAGATCAAAAACAGTGATATGGGCCCAATCTAAAGGTTATCATTTTAAAAAGATTAAATTACTACATTCTTTTTACATGAATAAATGAACATCATGATGAAATAGCATCATTTTTAAAATCACAGAACCACTTGAATTTTTTTCTAGGAACATGTAGAAATGAGTACACAGTTGACTTATAATTGGCTAAATTTCACTGAGTTCCCTAATTGGTAGCCCTAGATACACTTTATTGATAATACAATCTTTTTTTTATAAACCCCTTTGTTTACATATAGCAAACAATTTCCTTTTACATATTCCACAAGCTAATTAACCATAATAATTTGGCTCATTGCTCATGTACATTTTTGCTTATGCTTGGATGTCATTAAGGAAAAATACAAAGAAAACAGATATTTCCTGTTCATTTTACCATGTTAGCATAGACATCTGCAGCATAGTACTGACAAAACACACTGAGTAGAACAAAGTAAAGAGGAAGATAATAAGGCCAGAGAATGTGGAACTGAGTAAGACAATACTGTAAAACAATCCTATCCTTCTCCTTTATAATAATAAAACAGCAATAATAATAAAATAATTATATTTTGATGATACTGGGAATTGAAGCCAAATCTAGCCCTAACCCGAATTCCAGATTTGTTTTTTATTTTTTATTTTGAGACAATCTTGATAAGTTTCCTAAGTTTGTTTCAAACTTGTGATCTTCCTACCTCAGTTTAAAACATTTTTAATAATGTCACTGTCATGATTGCTTTTCCTGCTCAACATCCATAAATCTTCATACCAAAATACTTTATCATTGTCAAATGCAATGCTTTCTATTCAGAAGTATAAAATAGAATGAAACACAAATACTAACAAGTTCAACTGCATATATAAGTGTTCTGCTCACAGTATCCCAAATTGTTACATATCTTCTTTAAATGTTTCCAGTGAAAAGTATCTCATCACCTCACTGTTTTTTCCACATGATAGCCTTTTAAATATTTAAAGACAGTTGTCATATCTCCCAAAGCTCCGCTTTTCAGGTAATACATACATAATTCTCGCTAAAACTTAAAATTATAACTGAAACAGATGTCTTTAGCATATTTTGAATTCAGAGAGCAGAACCACCAACACTAGCACAGGTTTTAGAAAATTGTTAAAATAAAAAAAGTTTACTTAGGATTTGCAATTTTGATGATGTGATATTTTTGTTGAAGAGTCTAAGAGAATAATATTTCTACTTCACATAATTTAGTTTAAATCTTCTAACATATTAAAATGATTTTTTGTACTTTATCCTAAAAAGGCTAATTATTTTCTTTGCTTGAACATATGAATTAATATGTGCTATGAAATATTTTTATTTTTGTGAATTGTTTTGTTTTGTTTCAAGATCCACCCAAAGTGTTTCTATAGCAGATATGTGTAAATATTAATCTCTTTTGTTGTTGTATAATAGATAGTAAAGAAAAATTTCAGACTTATCACTGACAATCTATCATCTTAAAAGTATTTCTAGAAGTATAGCCAAGTAAATTTTTTTATTATTTTTAAAATGTTTATTATTATCTGATACATAAAAACATAAGAATTATACCTATTTTCCAGGCTTGGTAGTGCATACCCATAATTCCCGTTACTTAAGAGGCAGGGACTGGAGGATCATAATTTTGAGGCCAGCAAGGAAATTTTTATCAAAATAATTAACTGAAACTTAACATTACATATTGACACATAACTTTTTTGGACTGATTGAATACCTGTTTCTGCAATAGATAATAAGTATTTTCCCATCACTTAATACATTCCACTTATTTTAGTAGACCATTTTCATATACACTACCTGAAGAAATTTCTATTGTGAAGGAAGAGATAAACCACACAATTTTAAACTCAGATCTACATGAAGTACTATTCCTAAAATAATGTTTTTATAGAATAATTTGTTTCAATAAATTTTCGTTCATATTATGTCTTTTATCTGAAATCTGAGGAAAAAATTCTGCTTTTAATGAAGCCATAATATAATAAAGAAGCAAAGAAGCAAATGTAAATAAAAAGTTACAATATCTTGTGGAGAGAGGAAAAAGCACAAATGGCTTTTAGATCTGTAGATGGGACAAGGCAAAAGCATCAGGTAATTTATTCACAAAGGAAGTGTCTGAGGGGCTTTGATAAAAATAAGTACAAGTTCAAAAGAAAGAATCTTCAGAAGGAAAAGTATAATAGAATCCACAGAAGCGTGAATGGCATATTTTACATACAAGCATACCTTGCTTTATTATCTTCTGTGTTGTGCTTCAGGTTCCGAGCAACCCTGCTCTAAGTATTTTGTATTTTGGCACCATTTTTTCAACAGTGTTTTTTCACTTCACATCTCTGTTCACATTTTTGTTAATCCTCACAATGGTTCAAGCTTGTTCAATATTATTGTACCTGTTATAAGTTGGGTGCTAACTATTGTAACTGTTTCAAAGTCATTTCTGGTCAATTAGATGTTACTAATGTAATTGCTTTTAGGGTACTATGAACTATACCTATACAAAACAATGAACTCAACTATTGCATATTTTCTGCCTGATTTACTACATGTTCCCCCATCATTCTCCCTCTTTGTGGGTTTCCCTATTTCCAAAGACACAATATTGAAATGAGCCTAACTCATAATCCTACAATGGTCTCTAAGTTTTCAAGGAAAGTAAGAATCCTACATCTTTCGCCTCAAGTAAAAAATCAGAAATGTTTAAGTTTAGTGAAGAAGGTATTTTAAAAACCTTAACTGGCCTAAAGCTAGGCCTCAGGTTGCAATTCGGGGCTAGGGTGATGGCTTAGTGGGAGAGCACTTGCCTGGCACATGTGTAAGGCACTGGGGTTGATTCTCAGAACCACATGTGGATAAATAAAATGAAAGCCCATTGACAACTAAAAAAATATTAAAAAAAAAAGAAGTGCTATACCTGTGAATACATTAAGGACTTGAAAGAAAAACAGCATTATTCCTAATGTGGCAATTCTGTTATTGGTCTCAATAGATCAAACCAGCCCTTAACAAAAAAATCTAATTCAGAGAAAGGGCCTACTTTCTTCAATTCAGTGGTGGCAGAGAGAGGTGAGGAAGCTGTAGAAGAAAAGTTCAAATCTAGCACATGTTGGTTCACGAGCTTTAGAGGAAAAAGTCATTTCCACAATATAAAGGTATAGGTTGAAACAGCAAGTATCCATGCAGAAGCTGCAACAAATTATGCAGAAATTCCAAAATAAGTGATGAAGGTGGCCACACAATACATTTCAAATATATCTGATGGCCTTATATTAGAAGAAGATGTTATCTAGATCTTTCATATGTAGAGACAAGTCAATGCTGACTGACTTCAAATCTTCAAGAGACAGCTGAATCTTGTAAGGAACTACTGCAGCTGGTGACATTACATTGAAGTCAATGGTCCTTTCCCATACCTGTTGCGATTTGGATGTGAAGTTTCCCTCAAAAGCTCACATGTGAGACAATGCAAGAAATTTTAAAGGTGATGAAAGCTTTAATCCAATCAGTTAATTAATTCCCTGAAAGGGATTAACTGAGTGGTAACTGTAGGCAAGTAGGGTATGGCTGGAGCAGGTGGGTCCCTATGCGCATTCCTTTAAGTACACATTCAGTGGCTGAGCCTAATCTCTCTGCTTGCTGGGTGCCATGTTCTAAGCTGTTTTTCTCTACCACAAGCTTCTTGTGGTATGGAATGGAGTTGGCTGTCTATGGACTGAGACCTCTGAAACTGTAAGCCTGCAGATAAGCTTTTCCTCTTTTTTTTTTTTTTTCCTCTTCTAATTGTTCTTCTCAGATCTTTTGTTCACAGCAGGGGGAAAAAAACTAACTGAACAATTCTGAAAATCTGAGGGCCCATAATAATTATACTAAATCTAGTCTTCTTGATATCTTTTTGTATTGATTTTTTTTTAAAAAAATGACAGCAGAATGCATTACAATTCTTAATACACATATATACCACAATTTTTCATATCTCTGTATATAAAATATGTTGACACCCAATTCACACATGTACTTTGGATAATGATGTCTATCACATTCCACCGCCCTTGTTAATCCCCTGCCACCTCCTTTTCCCTCCCACCCCTCTACTCTATCTAGAATTCATCTAATCTTCTCATGCTCCATTCACCACCCAACTATGAATCAGTCTCTTTATATCAGAGAAAACATTGGGCATCTGGTTTAGCATTATCTTCTCCAATGTCATCCATTTATGTGCACATGCCATGACTTTATTTTCTTTTAATGCTGAGTAATATTCCATTGTGTATATATGCCACATTTTTAATCCATTCATCCACTGAAGGGCATTTAGGTTGACTCCACAGTTTAGCTATTGTGAATTGTGCTGCTATATCCATTGATGTGACTGTGTCCCTGTAGTATGCTGTTTTTAATGCCTTTGGGTATAGTCTGAGGAGAGTAGCTGGGTCAAATGGTAGTCCCATTCCCAGATTTACAAGGAATCTCCATACTGCTTTCCATGTTGGCTGCACCAATTTGCAGTCCCAACAGCAATGTATGAGTGTGCCTTTTCCCCACAGCCTCGCAAACACTTATTTTTTGTCTTCATAATAGCTGCCATTCTGACTGGAGTGAGATGATATCTTAGAGTAGTTTTTATTTGCATTCCTCTGATTGCTAGAGATGATGAGCATTTTTTCATATATTTGTTTATTGATTGTATATCCTCTTCTGAGAAGTGTCTGTTCAGGTCCTTGGCCCATTTGTTGATTGGGTTGTTTGTATTTTTGGTGTTTAGCTTTTTGAGTTGGGGAGCAATTTTTTACCCCTCACACATCAGATAGAGCACTAATCTCCAGGGTATATAAAGAATACAAAAAAGCTAGTCTTCATGTTTTCTATAAATGGATTGACAAAGCTTTGAAGACAGCACATTTGTTTACAACATGATTTACTAAATATTTCAAGCCCACTGTTAAGATCTACTGCTAAGAAAGAAAGATTTCTTTCAAAATATTACTAAATGACAATGCACCTTGTCACCTAAGAGTCTGATGGACATGTACGATGAGATGGGTGCTGTTTTAATGCCTGATAACACAATATCCATTCTATCACCCATGGATCAAGGAGTAATCTTGACTTTGAAGTCTTATACTTTTATGTTTCAACAGTGTTAGTCAGCTTTCCTTTCATGACAAAAGAACCTGAGAAGAACAACTCAGAGGAAGAAAATTTTATTTTGGTCTCACAATTTCAGAGGTTCAATTCATGGTCAGCTAACCCCATTGCTCTAGGCCTGAGGTGAGGGAGAACATCATGAAAGAAAGGTGCTGCAGAGGAAGGACACTCAGCTTATGACATGCAGGAAGCAGTGAGGAAGTGAAGAAGAGGGTGCGAGAGCTAGAGACCAAATATAACTCCAAGGGCATTGCTCCCAGTGACCTGCTTCTTCAACCTTCGTCCTACTTGCCATTACCACCCAGTATAGTAATATTTCCCAATTATTAATACATCACATGGATTGAGCCTCTCATTACCTTACAGCTCTCAAAATTTAATCATTTCATCTCTGAACATTGCTCCATGGCTTAAGACGAACTTTTGGAGGACACTTCATATCCAGACCATAACCATAAGGCTTTAGCTGCCATAGATAGTGTTTTCTCTGATGGATCTGGGAAAGTAAATTGAAAACCTCCAGAAAGGATTCACCCTTCTAGATGTCACTAAGAGCATTTGTAGTTTATGGGAAGAGGTAAAACTATCTATATTAATAGGAGTTTGGAAGTAGTTGATTCCAACTTTCATTGGATTACTATGAGGAGTTCAGGATTTCATTGGAGGAAATAATTACAGACAAGGTAGAAGTTGCAGAAAAACTGGAATTATAAATAAGCCTAAAGATGTCATTTAACTTTATGCAATCTTATGATAAAATTAAAAAATGCAGAGTTGTTCCTTATGAATGAACTAAGAAATTTCTTTCATGAGATAAAATCTACTTCAGGTAATGATGATATAAATTTTGCAGAAATAACAACAAATTATTTAATAAAGAAGTGGTAATTGTTTTAGAGAATCAACTCCAAATTAGAAATAAATTCTACTATATCTGAAATTATATGAATCTGCAGTGCATGTGAGACATATCTTTTGTGGAGGAAGAGTCAATTAAGGTAGCAAATGTTATTTGTTCATTTTAAGAAATTGTCAAAACCACCCAAACTTATAGCAGTCAGCAGCCTTTAAAATTTGAGGTAAAGACCTTCAACATTAAAGATATGGCTAACTAAATTTCAGATGATTGATTAAATTTCAAATCAATAAAGTATTCTTAATAAAGGAACACACTTTTTTCTTGGACATAGTAATAGCACATTGAATAGATTAATATGAACGTATATTCTCTCGGAATACATAATATACATACAGCTCTATTGTGATACTGACTTTATACCCTTTTCTGGAACTAAACGACAGTGTCTCCAAGTGTCGCCAATGTACACATAGGTGTGTGCTTGCACATGCCTAGGCACACAAACATATATGACTTTTTCATATATGTTATTTCCAAGTATAAGATACCAGAAATTGAGACCAAAACAAACAAATAGCTGATAGATATGATGTGTTATTATCAAATGTAGGATTTAGAAAGGCAGGGTATTTAATTATATGCCAAAGTATACAAAGCATGGATATTTAACTTTTGTAGGTGTTTGCAGGTACCTAGAACACTGATGCACCAAAGAGATATTAACAATGATGCCAGTGGTTGCATATTATAAATTAATGTTACCAGTTTTCACTCAATAACAGACTTAGTTATTTCAGCAACTGTATAACATTTACTAAATTGGTAAACAAAAATAATTGTATGTTTATTGGAGGGTCGATACACACTTTAAATAAACAAAGGCACTCATACTGCATGTGTTGGTGCACATTGTAATCCTAGAAGCTCAGGAGACTGAGGAAGAACAATTGTAAGTTCAAAGCCAGCCTTAGTAATTTAGCAAGATCCTAAGCAACTTAACAAGACCCTGTTCAAAATAAACCTTAAAAAGGCCTGGGGATGTGGCATGTGGCTGAGTGACTCTGGCTTCAATCCCTGCTATTAAGAAAAAAAAAGGATCATAATAATTTTGTGAAGTTTTAAATATGAATATTGCATGTATTTATCTTTATTTGTAAATTTAGCATCTAAATTACAAGAAAGATCTTTGAAAACAAATGCAAATAATTTTCACCACAACAGGAACAACTTAGAATTTTATAGAAAAGCCTATTATCTTAATATTTGTAAGGACAAAGTTGACATTAAATATTTAGGCTCTAACAAAATTCAGTAGAGTTCAATTGGATACTTAGGAACTCTATTTGACATCTTTCATATGACACATTTTTAAAATCTTATTTGAAATGAGAGCCCAAAGTTAATTGTCACAACTAAGATAAAGAGAAAATAAGATTGCACTATGTTTCGTCCTTCTTATTTAATTTGTGTTTTCGAGTTTGTTCATTTTTTTAATCTGATTTTCTCTATGATACTCAACAACTTCTCAAAATTGATTTGCATCAGTGTTTTCACAGTAGCAAATACAAATACACAAAAACTACATATAACTACTTCCTGACTTTGTCTCCAGAGAAATCACCATAGTTAGAGTTCACTTTAACTCACCTACAGTAAGAACCTTCTAGCTGTGTCCTTTCTACAGTTATCAACCTTCAGCTTATTCCTTACCTCTACTGATCAGCTGAATGTGTAAGCAGGTGTACCCCTGTGTGTTTCTGTATTAAATAAAGTTAGCTGCTTAAAGGTCTAACATTACCAACACCTTATAATGCATTTTCTTAAGATTCATTAAGTTCCATAGGATCTGTTACACTTTCTGTCTCTGAGGATATCTCTCAATACTTTTTCTTTTTCTTGCAGTTTTCCAGAGACAGTGGTCATCTTGCCATCTTTTAAGGAGGTACTTTGAGTTCTTTCTTTGAAATTTTCTTCATGAGTACGGTTTTGTAGTTATATCTTATTTATTCCTTTATTCAGAAAATACAAAACCCCTCACATCGTTCACTATCAAATATTTTATGATCTGTATAGATCTAAATATTTCTTGTTTATTTCTTTGGTTACTATTTTCTTCCCTTCACTATAATTTAAACCTGGGTCATTTTCAGTTCCTTATTCCCAGGTCGTAAAGACTTCTGGCACAAGGTTGGAACTTAATTTTTATTCATAACTAAAAGCCAGTTAGAATATCTAACACATAAAAATTTGAACGTACATTAAAAGTACTGTAAAAAAGTATTTAATATAGCTCTTATTAAATGAATTTAAATTTTATCCTATTTTCTATTTTTTTTAAAATGTGACTACTTAATGTTTAATATCAATAGCAATAAAATTCAGCTGTTTTAGTATTTTTAAAAAGTAAAACAAAGATTTTTAAATTCTTTCATGAATGCAAATACATTTCAGTATTAATAATCATCATGTTCTCTTCTGATGTACTTAGATTATAATTTCAAGGTTAAAACAAAATACAAAATAAAAAAAGTTTCATTAATGAAAGTGATTTCTTCATAACCTTAACTTGCATGAATCTTAGTTGATAGATTATGAAGTTTAAAAAGTTGTTATAATGTAATATAAAGTTGCATTATCCCTTATCCTTAACTTTTGCTGTGACCATTTCCTCTACTCCTCCTGAATCAAGCTTCCTCATTTCTGCTTTCCCATTTTCCAAAGATTCCTTTGGAATATTAAGTCCATGTATAGGTGCTCACGTTTCTCTGCATGGTACATTGAAGATTCCTTCCTGAGTTTTCTTTTTAATTTTAGAAAGTAAATCAAATACCACTTTTCCTTCCAAGAAACTCTAAGAAGCCTGTGATCCCACAGTTATTTATGATCCACTATTATCTTCTTCTATCAGCTATTTAGAATATTATCTACTCTCTCTCTTTCCTAACAGTTGCTAATCCATGTTTGTGTTTTAACACTTGCTTAGTAAATGTAGATTTTCTTGTCTATTTTCCACAGAATAGGATAAAAGAGCTCCATCCTTATATGAAAAAATTTGCAGAGATTATGCAGGTTTTTTTTCAGACCATAAATCAGATTTCCTAGTTATAAACACAAGAATGGAACATAATTGTTTACAATTCTAATAGGTGCCTATTTTCCCCTGAATCAATCTTCTATACTTCCACGTACAGTCAAAAATAAGAAGTCATTCCTGAAGCATAAATACATTGCCTATCGGTTGATACAAATAAAAATGTTTCATGTAAGAAAATTTTGGTCTTATATAGGAGATCATAGAACCAGAGCCTCAAAGTCCACTTTAAAATTTCCATGCAAGATAATACTTTATTTTTAATCAAAGCATAGGAATGGCCTACATTTTTATGGATAAGGGAAACAAAGATATTTTAATAACAAAACTCTTAAAATAATTCTAACTAAAACACTATTTATAGGAGGCAAAAAATACTGAGGGGAAAATTTAGTATCTTACTATAAATATTAATTAAACATCGAAGTAAAGCAAAAATGAAACAATCGGTAAATAGTAATAAGTTATGGATGACAAAGAAATTAAAGACAGCAGGTTTCATAAAACAAAGCAGATGGCATCAGCCCTGGCCAAAAGGAACAGTTAAGGATGCACTTATTCTGAGGTCTTACACAAGTAGAGTCACCTAGGACCTGAGGGTGAATGCCACCTTATTGGGTTGGTAAAGGCACACTGGAGAAAGCACCCACCACAGTCAGTTCTGCATTTTCAAGGTGT